>NC_138666.1:14931407-15580157 GCF_964273445.1 Streptopelia decaocto | reverse complement strand
GCATAAAGTTGACAAAGCTCACATTGGCCAACCCTATCCTACATCTGTGAGGATCACCAAACATACTTAATACTTAGGACAGTGACAGTGGAGACGACTACACCAATAAGATTGCCACTGTTAAGGACTTCACTCAAGAGAGGTTTTACTAGAGCAGGACAAAAATGCAGCTTTGGTGGATAAGCTGGGTCTGTGTTTTGCTTAGGCAGTATTGTGGTACACCTGCAATCATCTGCATGCTGTACCTATAAAGTGTAAGAATGGCACAAACCCCTTCATCTTATTTTATGCTCTAACATACTTTAGAATAGGAAGGCATCAAAGCAGTGCAAGTAGTTTTCCAGACAGTAGGTCTAGCAGCAAGATAAGTTGTCTTCATCACATCTGTGGCTTTGACTGGAAAAGACTCTCTCTCCGGACATGTTTTTCTCATTGCAAATAGCACAGAAGTCCTGTGTGTTACAATAATTGTACAGTCACACTTTATAGTACATGGCAAGTGAGGACAAAAAGACTGTGACATTCCTATAAAACAATAACCTTATTGAAAGAAGTTCATTATCCCAAAATGATCTGATCTTATTTGTTAATACTGCCTTTCTATTTAAGGCTCATGAACACTCAGCTACAAGAAAAGCCCGATCACATGCTCAAATCCATGTTAAAGTACAAGCACAGTTTATAACTCAACACTTTCTGAATTATTATGTCCTTGGGACACAGAGTTTCTGCTACAATCAGTTATTTTTATTTCTCGTGTAGCAGCGATTCCATCTGGAAACAACACAATTATCTCCTATCCAACAAGACTGCGTGCTTCCATGTGCTACGTGTCATCCCCTGGTATCTCAGCCTTCCCTCGACTTCAGTGTTACAGTTGACAAAAGAAAAGGAGAAGCAGGCAGTGGCCTGTTGCATAAGGCGCGCTCAGCCCTGACAGGACTGGCACCAGCACTGATTGCTGGGACAATTTTCTGAAGGATTGCTCCTTAATGCCATCTGGATCAAGCCTGACCAGCTACAAGGAAGCTATCAGAGACTTTGCAGGCTTTTACTGCTTGGTTATTTGACCACATTTAGGAGCAATATGACCCATCTTACAGTTAAATGCATGATTCAAGGTGCTCGAAGTATCGAAACAGCCAGACATTTTGTGACAATCTACTAATAGCCATTAACATTTTCAAATGAAAAAACCCACAACTCAATGCCAATATTAGTTTAATTACTTACTGTGCTCATAGGGACTAACTTTAAACCATACAAACAAAACTGAAAACCAGTAAGTACCGTGGGTTTTTTTTCAAAACACAGTTAATAAAATAATAGTAATAATGTATCAGAAAAACACAGACGCAACATAATAATTATCCTTCACACTTGCACAGCACGTTTCATCTGAGAAACACAAAGTACTTGAAAGACTAAAATTAATTCTAATTAAACCTTTCAGCATCCTATGTAGTTATTTGACATTTACAGAGCGGTAAGCGAAGACTCAGAGGTTTGGTAAGTTGCGCAGGATGATACAGTTTGTCATTGGTGGACTCAGACCAAAAATCCAGACCCTGGTTTCTCATTCTGTTTTAACTACCAGGCTACTCTGCCTATTTTGTTCAGCATCAGGTTTTCTGCTATAATAAAGCGACAGATGAAGCAAAGGGAAGAGCAACCTATTTGTATTCAAAAATTGTGAGATTTAATGGCGAGCTAAATTGTTTTAATAACTGACTATTTTCTTCAGGCTCTACATATGCTTCTCCTTTCCCCAGTTTTCCATCTCATACGTAGTCTAAGCATGTTGAATCAAGCACCACCAGGACAGAAATTACCTCTGGAAGGGAAAGGTTTTGTCTGTCCACACAAGACGCATTTTTTCAGATCTAGAATTATTTCAAAATACATATAATAGCAGCGGCCATCACATGTAGTGTTTTCCATTAGAAATAATTGTTAAAACATACATATTTAACTAACTGTATTTTAATGAGACTTTTTCTCTTTAATTATTATTCAGTTCTTAGGAAAGGAGGAGGGAAACTGAAGAAGCCAGACAAGAGAAAAGATAGTGAGGGATTA
Source organism: Streptopelia decaocto (assembly GCF_964273445.1). Lineage (NCBI taxonomy): Eukaryota > Metazoa > Chordata > Aves > Columbiformes > Columbidae > Streptopelia > Streptopelia decaocto. The sequence goes on along the minus strand of NC_138666.1, from coordinate 15,578,078 downwards.
AAAAGAAAGAAGGTGCCAATCAGATAATTGCTTAGACCAAAGATAAACACTTTCTAAAGCGTTAAAATAACATTTCACATTACAAGAGATGTAACATCTGCAAAATAACAGATTTTTTTCTTTTTTTTTTCTTAGCTTATTAAATAATTACAATGTAGCCTTTTTCAACCACTGAAACTTGTTGAAAATGTGTCTCAGATCTATTACTTTAAAATTACCAGCAAACATAATAATCACGGCAATTATTTGCAGGTCATCAAGGAAAAGACATAATCTACAAGAACCAACAATTCTGAATGCTGATATCTTTGTTTCAACAATATCATTCAAAATGTAATTGATTTCATGGAGAATTTGGTACATAGACATGGACATTTGGGAAATGGGGAGAAAACTATTACTAATTAATAAAGAAAATTTAAATTTCATCATCCTAGACCATACATAATTCCTACTGGCCAAGAAACTGAGACTGACAGTGTTTAAATACAGTTTAACATTGTGAGTCCTTCCTATGTAAAGGAAAACAGGACAGAAAATTCTAAATCTGATTGTAACTATCCATAAAGGGACAAGATCAAAGGAATAACAATAGATAGGGCAAATCCTTATGCTTAAAGTAATTGAAACACATTGCACACAGAGGACTGAGTCTGTTTAAAAGTACATATGCTGAATTCACCCGTTTTTTCATGGAGAAATTACTTACCCTTGTGAGTAGAAACATATCTCGCACTTTTGTGCCACAGTATTGAAAAATCTGGCCTACAATAAGTAATTTACGGAACTAAGATACACAGAATCACATACAAATCACAGAATAGCAGAGGTTGGAAGGGACCTTTGGAGGCCCCTCGCCCAACGTCCATGCTCAGCACAGAGCCAGCTAGAGCAGGTTGGTCAAGGCTCAGCTTTTGAACATCCCCAGGACTGGTGTCTCTGCAATCTCTTTGGGCAACATGTCCCAGTGTTGGACCACAATCCTGGTAAAAAAACAAAACAAAACAACCCTCCCCCCCAAAAAAAAACCCCACACCAACTTCCCTCATACCTAGCTGAAATGTCTCATGCTACACCACGATAACCGACCTTGTCCTTTTGTTGCTGCCTCTGAGAAAAAAGAATCTAAAAGCATTAAATAATTCCTTGCTGAGCCTCCTTTTCCACAAAGAACTGCGTTTTTGCATTTGCTATCTGAGCTCCTGGATCTCTCCCATATAACCCACAAGCGTACGGATGTTTGTTTTTTTCTTTCTTCCCAAGTTTTTTGGGGTTGGAGACCAGCTATTTCATGTGGGTTTTGAGCAAACTGTAATTAATTAAACCGAGTAGCTGCAATCATCAACAGAAAAACCTTAGCCTGCATTCTGGAATGAACAAGTAAACTAATGCTCAAAAAAACTGATGACAAACTACTGTAACAATAAGCTGTTAAGCTGTGTGATAAGTACATAACTCCTGATTTGGGGAAACATACTTTAATAACTCTAAGTCACATTGTGAAATGATAAAGAAGCAGAATGGGAAATTGTATTATTTTATATCATAGTTGTTTACACTAAAATGTTTGAGAAGAACTTTTTGAATGAATCACACAGAATCACAGAATGTCAGGGATTGGAAGGGACCTCGAAAGCTCATCCAGTGCAATCCCCCCATGGAGCAGGAACACCCAGATGAGGTTACACAGGAAGGTGTCCAGGCGGGTTGGAATGTCTGCACAGAAGGAGACTCCACAACCTCCCTGGGCAGCCTGGGCCAGGCTCTGTCACCCTCACTGAGAAGAAGTTTCTTCTCAAATTTAAGTGGAACCTTTTGTGTTCCAGTTTGAACCCATTACCCCTTGTCCTACCATTGGTTGTCACCGAGAAGAGCCTGGCTCCATCCTCCTGACACTCACCCTTTATATATCTGTGAACATTAATGAGGTCGCCCCTCAGTCTCCTCTTCTCCAAGCTAAAGAGCCCCAGCTCCCTCAGCCTTTCCTCACACAGGAGATGCTCCACTCCCTTCAGCATCTTTGTTGCCCTGCGCTGGACTCTCTCCAGCAGTTCCCTGTCCTGCTGGAACTGAGGGGCCCAGAAAAAAAGCTAAGAAGACCTGATAATTCTTAGCTGTCACTAATGTCAAGTACATTGCTGCTACAGAATACTCACTTACTACCCAGACCATCATGCTTTGCTATTGTTGTTTGGGTACCAGGTACATGATGTACACAGTTAAAACGTGACACTGGAAGAACTGTCTGTTAGAGGGAGAGATGAGAGCTGCTGTATTGCAACAGCAGATCACCTTGCCTCACATTTACCGATCTTTTCCTGAGGAAAACGTCTTTCATATGACCTCCCACTTCCTAATTTAGCAATAAAACCTTCCTCTTTTTTTTTTTTTTTTTTTTTTAACACTAGCAGCAGCTTTTCCTGTTTAAAATATTTTGCAATTTTGTTCAGTCTCTACAAGAAGAGAGGGGGAGGTGGGCAGGGGGTGAGAGGTTTGTTTTTTAAGTGTAGATCTCTTAACTGGAACTCTAATGTTCTGATGTTACAGGGCACCATAAGAAATAGGACAGGATATCATCCTCTAAAGGTGAGAAAACTGCTTGTTTTCTGCTTGTGCTTGCTACACCTGAACACTTGTATGACAGAGCTGATCCTGTTTAATAAGCAGACACTCATTTTATGGGAGTCCTGCTTTTACCGTCCTGGTTTTCTCAGAGCCTGTAATCCAATTTTATTCACTTCCATCTACAAAATAATTCAAACTTCCACACATTGATGCCTTTTTTTTTTTTTTTTTTTTCTTTTTTCCTTTTTTTAATGGAAAAGGAAGACAAGCAAAAACTTGGATTCACTGCACTGGGAAAATCCCAGCCTCACTGACCAATGTCACTGAGAGAAATCAAGACACAAAAAGCTTTTTTTTTTTCCTTTTCCATAAGATTTGTCAAAACTGGGGGGATCAGAAAGGAAATAGCATGATAGGGTTTCTGCTTCACCACAAGGGCCTCCTATATTATTTTCCACGTAGCCATTAACCTCTGAAGTAATGGATTGACATGTCAACCATTTCATTAAAGTGACATAAGAAGAAGAATGACTCTGGTTAACACAGAACACTGAAAGGCAACGAGAAAAGGTCCTCTTCCTACCTGATACATGAACAGTCTGTAAGAGTCTGGGCTAAATTTGATCAATGTGAGGCTAAGATCCACAGAAGTGTTAGTTCGTGTATCCTGCCCGGGACACCTGACCTCTCTCCCAATGACGCTGAGTGCCCATCATTCCTGTGAAGACGACTGCATTTGTGACTGTCCACCATGGTGGGAAGCACCCAAAGCTAGCCATCCAAATTTTGAATATTTACTTGGAAAATGTAAAGGCCTCAGTCCCAAAAATGTGTTTGAAGCATTTATATGCCTCTCGAAATTATTTAGAGTTTCTGTGATGCTCGGATGCAAAGGCCATTGGCTAAGCAATCCACTAATACAAGTAAACACGTTTCCCTTAAAGAGCTGCTGGCTCTCAGATGTTTTCAGATGAACACTATTAAAAAAAAAAAAAAGCTGGTGTTATGAAATAAAAATAACCAAGGGCTCAATACAATAGACACAGATTCTATTTATGAAATTATACAGTATGAGGTCCAAGGAACATGCATAAGAGAGCAATGTATATATTTATACATATCTATCTCACACATGCATACAGCTTACAGTATTGTGCAACAAAAGGGTGTATGTGTTTTTGACCTTCTCTTTTTCCTCGTAGCATTTTGTGTACAGCTTAGCTCCTATGCTTGGTCTAATGCAAAAAACTATACTACCACAGATACTTCTGTATCAGTTTTAATCTCCCTATCATGTAAAGCACCGTTCACCTAGTGTATTTCTTGCAGAGACCCCAACCTGATTTCAAGAAGGTCTCAAATACTCCTGTAATATCAAGCACTGAGTTGTTGCCCAGCCCTGCACACAGCTACACGTCGAGTGTGCTCCATTTCTGCTGGAGGGCACAGTGCGATAGTTACTGCAAGAGCCTAATAAGATTTTTTTTCCAAGCTGGTAAGGTGTTTGAAAATAACAGTGCTGCTTTCCCCAACTGATTCCCCAACTTATACTAGTACATGGAGTTGTTCTTGCCCAGATGCAGGACAAAACGTGAAGACCATTTATTGCCCATAAAGATATCAAACAGCTTATATATCACTCTTTCTTTTCAGCTTTTCCCTAAAACAAGGTTTTACAACATAGTAGGCTATCTCATAATAATAAAAGGGGCCCGTAGCGCAGGGCTAGAGCACCCAGACACAACAGCGACAAAGTAGCTCACTGTTGAAAAGCCTCCATTAGACTCCAAGAATTAGCTCTCTAATAACCATGTTGTTTTCAACAGGTTGTTCCCACAGATCTGCACTCATACTTCCCAAGATAGCAACAGTTTTCCAAAAGTTCAAGTTTCTGACGATCTACTTCTTCCCTTACCACAAGCCTGTTCACCTCTCCAGTCTCTTTTGCATTTCAGCTGCTATGGAAATTGCACCAGCCTGTTACCACACGAGAACGATAGTATTTCAACTCTCCAGTTCAGAACACACCAGAATTGTGGGTCTTTTTAGACTACAGTCTTTTCTTGCATTCTCTCCACTAGAATCACAGAATGTCAGGGATTGGAAGGGACCTCAAAAGCTCATCCAGTGCAATCCCCCCATGGGGCAGGAACACCCAGATGAGGTTACACAGGAAGGTGTCCAGGCAGGTTGGAATGTCTGCAGGGAAGGAGACTCCACGACCCCGCTGGGCAGCCTGGGCCAGGCTCTGCCACCCTCACTGAGAAGAACAGAAAAACGTGATAGGCTGTTTCTACAGAAGATCTTAGGTGCCTGCCTAACACATCAGGTGACTGGCTCCAAAACCAATTAGCACTTATTTGTTAAGTACTTTGCTCCTCACCACTGCTACTGAGTTGTAAATATTATCAGGTGGTGAAGAAAAACCTCATTTGCAAGAACACTAAGAATTTGGCTGCCTCACATTTAAGATACACCTGGGATCACAAACTCAGCATCCTCTTGCTGTTCTCATTTGGAAAGCTTACTCTCAGATTCCAGAGCACATCTGTCAGATTGGACCTTGAAGAAGGCACATCTGAAGACAGACAAGTATGGTATTGTTGGTGACCCTTCTATCCCAACAGTCCAGTGCACTGAGAATTTATCTGCAATGTAAGACACCTGGAATATGAATCCTACCCTGTGTGAGGGCCTGAACCATGTATGCCTTCCTGGGCATAAGCTCTGCTATGTTCCACTAGGCATTCGCAGTATGATGCTCAAAGTGCAAGAAACAGAGAAAGAATCCTTAGCCAATGGTTGCAGCACTCAGCTTGGGGAAAGGCAGCAAACTGAACAACTGCAGTAAAAGAAACAGGCAGCGGCAGCCTGTCCTTGACAAGCTATCTGGGAGAGCACTGCTGAGCATATTGCCCTTGCCAAATTGTCCATCCCAGCAGGTGAAGGCCTCAGTGTCGAACGCAGGGTCATGGGGTCTGCAGCACAGAAGTGCAGAACGAGGCTGTGTCAGCCCGTGGTTCCACACGGGACCATCAGGGTGCAGAGGACCTTTCCCCCGCTGTGCACGCAGGTCGCGGCGCTGGGCAGCACACGGTGTGTGCCGGGCTCCCGGCACTGCAGCAGCGCTTCACAACAGCTCTAAGTCAGAGCTGCTGTGCAAAACTTGTGGAGCATAACCCCAGCATATCACGTGCAACAATTCCCCACTGCAGGTAAAAGGGACAGAGTCATTTTCATGGACTTCATTCCAAGATTCTGAATATAGTGAATTAGGTTAAATCCACACGAGATAAACTGATTTCTGCATCTGAACTTTTATCCAGAAGCATTCAAACTGTGCCTATTCTGCCCATGTAACACAAGTTCACTGGTCATGCCACACCACCCAAAAGCACCTGATGGTTAAATATCTAGGATACAGATTATCAGACTGGGTCTCGTCTTTCCAAAATATTGCCACTTGGCCTCTTCACCTCTATTCTGCTAGCTGCTTTTTGCCCCAGAAGAGATGCAAACAGAAATAGAAAAAACAGATAATTCAAAAACTTTCAGGGAGAAACCAGTCTTGTGTGCAGTATACCTGTGTTTATGGGCACCACGGTGACCTTCATTACCCTTGGAGGCAAAGGAGAAACTGAGTTCTTATTCTCTTCAAGCGCCTGCATCCCTGATTCATGTTACCTTTTCACCCCAGCACACAGTCTTGCAAGGAACATGCAAAAAAGCAAAGAAACAACCATGTACAACCAGGGGCAGTGCCCTATTTTACAACACAAAGCAAAGGGCTGTAGGCATTCTTCAGAAATTGAAAAGCTAGCAAAAAAAGGGTGTGTTGGGGTATATGAATTTTACCTTCATAATTACCCTGTTATTTAAAGCTAATGAATAATTACTACAGCAACCTTGCTGTCATACAGTATACACCTACTCATCCACAGCTCAAGATGAAATCAGAGAATCACATTTGGGGCCCAATCCTCCAAATATTAATACATCTTATTGAGTTTAATGCTTATTTTGCCAGCATCTCATGGAATTAAGCATCATTTACTGAATCAAGTCCTTCACTGGCATTCATTGGTCTCTAGGCAGCTTCAAGTTAAGCACATCTAGGATATTTTATATTTCAAAGTAACTCTCATTCATGTTTACATTCCCCTACTGATTCTTTATTGGTTTTTTTTCTAGCATTTGAAACTTTTTACATGCTGAATTTTCCTTCAGAGGTGCTGCTGACAAGGAAAAATCAAAACCAAAATCCTTCATTAGAACAGTGATCCACAATAACTGAGAAATCCCAAAAGTGAAAGTAAATTCAGAGAGAGATGAAAATTTTCGCAACTTTTACAACACTAAAAGTTTGAAATATTAAGACACTGAAGTGTCTGTATTCTCCTCCATAAATCTTGCAATAGGGCCAGTAGTAGAAGAGTTTAAATGGCTCTCCTGTAAGCAAATTTAATCTGCATCCACCTTTTTAGCAAAGTAGATTTTCTGACTACTGTGTGCTCCTGTATGAGAATCAGATTAAAACCAATGCTTGAAGAAAAAAAAAAAGAAAGGACAGAAAATACCAGCCTTGAATGTGCTTTCCCCATGCAGTGCCCTCTCCATAGGAAAGAGAGAAGAGAGGTAGAGACTCATGAAGAGTGATGCAAAAGCAGGTGAAATCCCACTTTGATTCTGCTTACCAGGAAGGAATAAATACTATATTACCCTAATTGAAAGCAGGTAGACTTCACTCAGTTGCATTATCAACAATGAAACCACTGTCTCATACACAAAGAAAACAGAAATAGGCCTACTTTAAGCAAAGGTGGGATTTGTTTTATTTTGCTTTGACTGGGCTTTGTTTGTTGGTTTGGTTTGTGTGTGTGTGTTTTATTTTTGAGCGGAGGGTTGGGGTTTTTTGTTTGGGGTTGGTTTGTTTGATTTAAAGACATCCTTGGAAGGGTACAGGAAAAGAACGCAGGCTGTGTCACAGCAAAGCACTGACCTTAGCTCTCTTCTGAGTAGAAGGAAAAGAATCTGTGCAATGTCTCTTTTTCCTCTCCTACTAATTTTCTCCACAGCCTGTGGTACAGGCAGCCAGAAGAGAGGAACAGGCCAGCCCTTCTCTCACCATCCCAGGGGGAGATGCACAGAAACATCATAAGGAGCAGAACCCAGCAAGCAGACTCAAATTCCCTCCATCTACAAGGACACTTTTACAGTCCCTGTCATCACAGTTGCAGAGTTCTGGCAAAATACGCCTGTTTGTGCACTGTCACTCAAGATAATCAGGGTGATCTGTTTGTTATTACCACTAAAGTTGAAACACACACAGTTATTAATTAGAACAACCTATACTATAAAAGAATTTAAGACTAATTTCTAACACCCTCCACCTAAAATCTGTGTTCAGAACTCAAACTTCTTCAACACATCAATGCAGTTTGATGACACTTCTCAACCAGAGTTGCAGTCTGCTGGTACAGTGTAAACAAAATTATCAGCTATATATACACTGTACCAACATAAAGCAGACATAGTAAAAGGCGTGAGATTATATTGTCGTCTTTGTCAATCTCAGAATTTTGTTTGATATTTTCTAACGTAACAAGCTTTTACAATGCATATGCACAAAATATTCATTACTGACTTCACATCAGCCTGCATCATCTGCAGGTGGTAATTTCCAAGGTAGCTTGCCATTTTCAGCTATATTTCCAGAATCACCCTGACACAGATGTCATATTCCCTGCAAGAAAAAAAAGGGAATAGTATAATCCCTATTTTAATGCTGAGAAAGAGAGCTGAGCAGATTTCCTGTGACCAGAAAAAGAAAAAACAGAAATCAGGCAAAGCTCCTGGACTCCATTACTAATTAGAACAATTCCTCTAACAACCAGCTATGTGTAGATCCAAACCTCCTCAATTTTATTTCTCTAACAAAGTAAAGTACAGACTAAATGCACGTAAACATTTGCCGTCTTTGGAACTAAAACACTGAGCATGAATTGCTTTGGACATTGAACTTATTTGGTTCTCGTATCACCTCAGTCATATGAAAACTGTACCTCAGAAGGTATTTCCTACCTGAAAGGTAAAATTAATATCATTTTAAAGCACCAGAAATAAGTTTTACAATTAAAAAAAAAAGTACACGAAGCATGAACTGCATCTGGTCACCAGTTCTCAGTTATACAGACTAAAATAAACCAAACATCATCTTTGCTGATGTGAACAAAGCAACTGAAATCCAGGGAAGGATTGAGGCCCGACCCTGGAAATCCAACACCTTCAAGTGATACCACTTGTAATACGCTGAGAGTGACAGACGCATTTTCTCCATGCGTAGCATGAAGACAGGCAAGAAGTCAGCCTAGGCTGAGCAACATCACATGAAATTAGCACAAAACCAAGAAAGCTGACAGGATGCTGGCGTCAGGATTTCTGGATCACAGAACTGGATCCAGAACTTAACTGGATCACAGAACGTCATTCTTATGGCTGCAGAAGAAGACACATGCCACCAAAAAACACAGAGGAGGAGAGGGCAGGATGCTTTCTCAGGGGAACACCATGGGGTAATGTTATCACTCAAAGCTTTTTAATCTTTCAGATAGCAAACACAGCAGAATAAGTCATTATTAGGGTGGAACACTGTTCTGCTCTTGGCCCCCTTTTTGGGCTGCTCTTCATGCAGAGAAGGCATCATGCAGATGGGCAACAGGTCCAAGTAAGAGCCTGTCACACAACAAGGCTTCTCTGCTGATTTCTGAGCTGCCTCTTCCCTGGGAACTGTTGCAAAAAAATGTCTGTTGATCTACAAGAGGATAGTGGAGTAACACAAGAAAGACACTGACAGTCCTACTGTGGCCATTAGCAGGGGAAAAGCTGTGTATCTTTTCACACTGAACCTGAGTTAACTATGGCTTCACTCCCCTCAGGGTTTTTTCACCTCCTCCTTCTCATCAGGAAGAGGATGGAAATCCTGAAGAAGAGAATAATGAACTTAAGTCAAAGTCAACAAGAGGGTCTCTTCCACTGAAAGTGATGGAAGAGGAGGAAAGAAAAGGCAGCCTGGAGCTGGAAGGAGCAGTCCAAGAGCTTGTTTGCAGGGGAACAAAGGTGAACTAAACAGGGAGAGTCAGAGCACAGACATCACTGCCTGTCAAACACCTCAGGAATAAAGCAGTGCCAGTGTTTGTCACCTTACAACACACACCTGGCCACTTTGCTCCCACTTGCTCTGGGGACTGACACAGCTTTGCACATGTGCTTCTCAGCTGACTCAGCTCTCCTGACAGACCCTGTGGGGACATGGGGAAAGGGAGACAAAGAAAGACAAGTAATTGAAGGTAGTGATTGTGCATCTCAAGCTCTGGTTCTCGATTCATTTACAAGGAAAAAAAGAGTACACAGTTGGATAGGACAAACGTTGCTGAATCTTTGCTATTAAATGAAACCAACTCTCATTATTTCTGCACCTGCTCTGTAATTGTGACAAGTAGGGTAAATGCAAATGCACTGTAGTTAATTTTAGTTTTCTGAAACCACATAAAAACATAGCAAGATTTGGAATATTATCCATGTTGAAGCAAAGCCTTTTAACACCTTCTGAGCCAGCTATAAAACTGTTGCTGCATATCAAAACAGCAAGAAAGCCCACTGCATGTTAATGTGGCAGCTTTTCAGCACATTACACCTCTTACCTATTCTTATAGATTTATAAAAATTGAATTTCTCAGTTGTTCTGTTCACCCGCAGGCAGCACTGCCATGGACACAAGTCATTCACCCACTCACTGTATGCAAAATGTCAGATACTGGGTGCCCAGGACCAGGCCAATTACTCACAAAACCAAAAGGACCGTGAACAGCTACCCTGTGGGGAAACACTCGGGCTCAAAACTATCGTTTTCTTTCCTTTAAAATACACTTCTTTTCAGAAATGCAGAAGTTCTGGCAAACCACAGAAACAGAAAGAGTGAAGCAGCCAGTACTTCAGCTTGATAATATATCCTAGTGCAATAACTCAGTACCAAAAAGGGTACATATTAGATCCCGGATAAACAGTTTCAGAATGCCACAGTTAATGAAAGGTGCCTGTTATGAGATTTATACGTGTACAGTGAGCAAATCCATTATTCAATATCCTCAATAGTATACGCTAGATCTCATGGATTAGGAGCTTTTGTGAAGCCTTTGTAACATGCTTCTCCCCAGCGCTTTTTCTACCTATTATTAGTTCTCGTTTCCATGGGAGCTCTCCATGCATTAGCCTTACAAAAGTCACCTGAATTACTGATGAACAGGGAATAAAATACCTGCAGGGATTTCACAGCTGTGCCCAGAGGTTTCAACCATTGTATGCATTATTTTCAGACAGTGCCCAGTTTGCAGGTATTTGGTCCACACAGGGCTATCCTGTTGATCTATTGTGTCTTTCAAGAGCCAGTTTCTTGGTCTGTTGGGTTTTTGATTACCTGACAGTAACTTTTATTTATTTCCTAGCAGCGAAGCAGAAAATGTCTCATGATTTAATGAGTCTACAGGAAAAAAATAATTTTAAATTACATGCCATCCTCAGAGATCAAGTGAACTTGCCACTGTTTTAGATCCTGCATGGTTTATTAATCAGAGAATAATACATGTCACAAAAGACATTCAACAAACCAGAATTATGCTATATAAATGATTTGTGGATGGTCAGTCAGGGAACATCAAATGTATTTCCAATGATGGAGGATTATTTAATATATGTCCAGAAAAAGACCGCTGGGAAGTCATTCGCCACTGCAAGTCCTCAACACCAGACAGTTGCTGGGTGTCCTATGAACTGTAAATTTGGTGGCAGCAGAGATTCAGATCATCAGAAGCCCACAACATAAAAAAAACCCCACAACACACACCAAACTGTTTGATTAGTGCCTCTATGAGAAGCTTTAGAAAAAAGCTACAGCAAATCTGTAATGAAGACTTCAACACACTCTCCCCACAGAGTAACCAGGAAGCCAACTACTGACTCACCTGCTCCATCAGAGCTTTAGGCTGTAGCCTCAAAAACACCTGCTCTTTCAAGAGCCAGAAGAAATTCAGATGACCTAGATAAGTGTGACAGGGATGGCAGAAAATAGCATGCCCTGCAACAGAGGAGATCTCTATCTAAGAAAGCAGGGACAGATGAAAATTAAAAACAAAACAAAGAAAAAGGTGGGGGGGAGGGTGGATTGGAAGCTGTAGCCAGAGGTACATGGAGGAATTGTTTTATTTCAGTATGACACCAGGCTCACATGGAGCACTCATCCAGGACTCTGTCAGTATCTGTACATTCAGCTACTTTTTAGGGTGAGAGAAAATGCCATGGATAATGTGCTGGATTTTGAGCAAGGAGCCCTAGTTCTGGTGTGGTCAACAACTATGATGTAAAACTGAAGATGAAAAGTAATTTCCTAAGCTTCAGTCAAGATACAAACACTTTTACTTACAAAGCCCTAGGAAGAAAAGGGCTCCACCAAAGGGTTCCCCAATCTACAAAGCCTAAACACTTAAAAATGTGGTCTAGCAGATTATTCCTTTTTAAATGGGAACAATCTACTTTTCTAATTGGCAAAAATAAATAAGCCTTCTGCCTCTTACTTTTTTTCTCCACTCCCTCCCCTCCTGCCTCCAATCTTATCTTCTACCTCTTTGTGACTGACAAAGACGTCTCACTCTTCTGGAGATAAAGCAGACATGACATCAGCAAAGCTGAAAACTATTTCGTATTGGCTTGACAAAGGACTGAAACTCATATCAGGTGTACCTGGAACAATAGAAGCCAAGAGCTAGAGTGCTGGGTATGAGACTTGGAGAACTCAACCTGACCCCCAGTTCTGTGAGTCGTCTTCTGCAAACTTGCCTGGTCAACCTCCCCTGTAACACCGCCTGCCCCAGAGGGCTCTTGTAGAGCTGCTGTGGTGAAGTCTGTGAGGCATGCTGAGGACAAGGGAATGGATGCCAGCAAGGAACTGCTCTTCTCCCTGTGCACTGTGTTCCTTTCCCTTCAAGTTAACAGGAATTGGAGCAAAGCCTTTTGTAATGAACATAACAAAAGACGATGAGTTGGCCTCAAAGCAGTAATAAAAAAAAATTTAAGAACCCTTATAATAAAAAACACATTCATATAACTGGGTTTTATTATTTCCCACAGTTTTATTTTAATATATGACTCAGAGTGTGGAGACGAAGGTGTGATTCAGAGCAATAATGGGACTTTAAAAGCCTGTGCCACAGGGGTGGGCTAGGCCCTCTGGTTGCCATTTACAGGAAGCCCCTAGTCAAACAAAACTACTACCCAGGTCCACATATGCTTTGCCCACATAACAAAAACTGCATGAGGTTTGGTGGGCACACTGGGAGGAAGAGACAGGAGATGTGTACATGAAGACAAAAAACACTGCAACTACAGACCAGCAAAAGTGAAAGCGCTAGCCTTTAGATGTTGTTAAGCAGAGGTATTACTTAACGTAAGGTACCAAAAAGAACACCTAGATACACATTGGTTCTTAGTCCTTGCGGTTTAGACTTCAGGAGGCTGAGCACTCTGAAATCCACATACCACATGGTGCCATCAGCAATCAGTGCTGGGTAAGCAAATCAAAAATAGGCAAAGCAGATTATTTCAGCCATGGCAGCATGCAGGTGTTCATCCAGCACACTTGGGTTTTGCCTTCTGCACACACCTGCACTTGCTTCATGAGAATCACCTGCATTTCAGAAAATTATGTGTTCTCTTTCCTTCGACAAGTCATCTTAGAATTGTCACTGAAGAGAGTCAGATGTTTGTGAATCAGTGGAGTATACCAAGTCTCACAAGGATGTGCAGCATTCAGCCATAGCCAAGTTAAACAAGATTCTTTGATTTGTTACAGGCTTCCCCAAAGATTTACTTTGAGCTCAGTTTGAATGGCCAACGACTCAGGTAGAAAAACTCCAATTTGTCTGAGCTATCAGCAGCTCCCTGAGCTATTCCTGAAACACTATGGGACTTGACTCCACAATTTGAGAATTTCCAGCTGAAAATATTCCACGTGCCACAGGCTGACTGTGGTTCCAGCTCAACAAAGCACTTAAGCAAGTTTCATTAAGAGCACTTGATGAACAGTCTGCTGTTCTATAGTTCCACAGGTGATATAAGGTCTAGATTGTCACTATTTTCAACACTACATGCCATGTAGTGCTGGACTTCTGCACCTCAGTGCTTTAAAACTGGCTACAGTCGGACACTTCGCTCTTTCAAGCAAGATTGCCCAAGAAAATGAGGGTTTGCAGTTGTGCTATAGGTCTGTCTGTCTGTCCACATCTTCCAAGTCTGAAGGGAGGATGAGGATGGTCAGAAAGCATGTAAGCACATATGCAGAGGGTCAAGAAAGGACATTGGGCAGAGTACTGAAGGGAGATGGAAAGAAGCCACTGAAGTTAAGGTGAGCTGCACAATATGGAGGCATCTTGCAGCAACACTTGTTGCGTGGACAGAATTGAAGCGAGATCAGTGAGATTACAAGCATAGAACTATCTCTAGATTCTAGTTCTCCCCTACTAGAGACACAGCCTTTCACTAGCTTACAAATTCCCCTTGCGTTTCCTTATTGTGATGTGCAGATAGCAAGTGAATACCAACACCTGGCTGAAACTGCATCTCTCCAAGAGATTGATGTGCTCACGTGAAGGATGATTGGCCAAAAGCACACACACAGAGAACAGCCCAGCTGCTTTCCAACACAATCTCCTTCTCTGTTGGCAAGTTGTTCCAGAAAGAAGAAACATGCTGCCTTGGAGAATCTTCTGCTTCTAGTTGCATTTGTGCAGGCTGCTCCCTGTTTGGACTGAGATCCCTCTGCACTCTCAGTAACCCTACAGAGAGGTGCAGCCAGAAAATCTCACCGCACCCACCCACCTCCTGAGTTTTGTCAGGCAACACCCGAAGAGCCTAACCCCCTTCTAGGGAAAAGGGCAAGTAGGAGAAAAATCTGATGCTATCATCAAAAATGTTTGGGATGATGCACTGCGCTGCAAATCTCCTACCCCTGTGATAACACTGTCAAAGCTTGACATAAAGAAAAGACATCCCGTCCCTCCTTCACTTGAAAAAGCCCACCAGTGCTAATACCAAAGGATAATACAATACATAAGACTACAAGTCTCTAGGCAGATGGCAACAGGAAGGAAACGTCTGGTCTAGAGATAGGCAACCAAGTCCAGAGAGGTACGAAATTTGTCCAAGGTCACATTAAAAGCACCAGTGTCTGAGTATCATTCAGTGTTTCCTGGGCTGGGGCACACAGCAGATTCGAGAGAATGGGCTCACTGGCAATCCTACCTACCTATAGCATCCCTGCTCCCATGCAGCTTTTCTTTAAACACAAATTATTTGGACTGGGAATCATCCAATGTTGGCAGGTTATAAATGGCCACCCAAAACTGAAAGAAAACCACAAATAGTGATTCTTCAAGAAGTGCGAGGAAAGAAATGTTTGGTGGTGCTGGTCTAGTGCATTTGAGAGGAACAGGTGTATATGGCCTCCACACCTCCCTCTTGCTCTGCCCTGTGTGTGAGCAAAGCTCAAAAGCAACACAGTCCTTTCTGTCTGAGTGCACCTGTACCCCGCAGCAACCAGAAAGCAGGGGTGGGTGGATGACCTGATGTACTTGCGAGAGCCTGTCATCTCTGTCTCAGCAAATTTTGGGGCCTGAGTTTGTCATTAGTGGCAAAGCCAAGCCCAGATTTTAACCTCCTTGCAGGTCTGTTTTCCCTGTTTACCAGAGAAAATTATTTAATAAAAACTATTCCAGCGGGTTTACAGTGTAGTTTCTGTGAACTCTTTTAACAGGTAAGTACTGGAGGGGATGTGTATGAACTCTAAGCACAATGCACTTAAACAAAATATACATTTCTGTCTGTAAGACAGCTCTTCATCTTGCACATAGATGAACTCCTTTACAACAGGATAATCTATTTTATTTGTGGTTCTCTGTGCAAATATACACCCATACATAAAGTGAAGAGCATGATGTAAACATGCTCAAAAAACAATACAATTATACAGATAAGAAATGTTATAATTTCCTTACTATTGCATAATACAATAGATACGCCAGCTTAATAACAGGAAGGGGGGGTGGGGGGAAGCTTTTTCATATTTCAAAGACTATTAAACAACCTGGTGTGCCAAACCAGCTTCCTCATTCTCAGATGTACACAACAAAATGAGGTTGTACAATGGAGTGTCCACCCTGAACCATTCGCAGCACCCCTGCAAAGCACATTATGTGGCTCCACTGGGCACCTTCAAGCACAGCAATCCCACCTGTGCTGCACAGGCAGGGAACACACCGTTGCAGGAAAATACTGCTAGTCTAGCTAGCAGCTGAGATATGACAGCTTCTTATAGCACCCCTCCACCGAAACAAGCCATAGGAGCACACCTCGTCTCTTCCAGAGAAAGCCAACAGGCTAATGTAAAACCTCTCACCCAGGGCATACGGTTCGCAGGCCGTTTAGAAAGCTGTTTCTTTCTGTTTCTCAGCTGTTACTTAACACCTTCCAGCTGAGACCAAGTAACAGGCTGCGTAAGCACTTCTAGTCAGTTCTAGGGCAAAGTCAAACAAGTTGGTTCAAACCACTGCCAGGTGGCACAGCTAACTTGTTTTATTTTGTCCTGGAAGACTCAGGCGTGCTCACAGGTCAGGAAGAGTTGAGAGGGAGCTCCAAAATCTTGGATGAACAGAGCTAACTGGCATCCTAAGCCTTAGTCCCTTTGAAGGCAAAGCCAAGACAGGTTAGATTAAACACCACCAACTTTGCCTTGACGCAATCAATTATCAGGAAGACAGTATTCATAAAGGCAGGAGACAGCAGTCTGCTCCGTTGTGTCTCAGTGGTAAATCTTTGGACTAGCAGGCTGGAGATTTCCTCTGGCAGCTGACTTACCCCTATGGGCAGAGAGCTGCTCTGCCCCAGCGTCTTGAGCGCAGGCCCACAGCACGCTGACAGCCACACAGCCGTGCCTTGGGCCCCAGAGAGGGCAGCGACCAGGATCCCCAAACCAGGCAGGAGCCTTCAGAGCACCCAGCAAGAGCACAGCCAGCAGATCCCTACTGCAGCCATTGGATGCTCCCACAATGAAGCTGCAGGTGTGGTTCAGGCAACTTAAACACAATCAGACACAGTATTCCAGAGCTAATGCCATTAGCAAAATCAATGCTACTTGAAGTCTTTAAAACAGACTACACTTTTTCTATGACCTGTGGATCATGGTGATAATGGTTGGCCTCATGTGAGAACAAGCTGTATCCCTTCATCTAAATTACAATTGCACCATACTGAGACTGGGAGAACACATGGCAGAACAATCCCCGATCCTCTGTTCTTCCTATTTTGCTTCTCCATGCATCAGGCATGGATACACAACTGTATCGCACAGCAACACTGGAACATGTTCCAGCTGCCCTCACAGAGGTGGCTCATTCCCTCGCTGGAATACCATATAAAATTGTGCTTTGCAGATATACATGGAAGGATTATTAGACATTTTTTTATATATATAATGACAACGTGAATCCAAACCCACTTTAACAAAACTTTTACTACTATGGTAATTTTAATCTTAAGCTTAGATACCAAACTTTGAGAAACAAATACTTAAAATAGCACAGGAAGCGATTGTGAGCACTTTGACTTTAAAATACTGTTACAGATCCAGAGTGCCATCTACTGGGCATCCCGGAGGATGACAAGAGTTCATCGAAAAGGGGGGATGATTCGAGTCGTGGTTTTTGTGTCCGATAAGGAACTTGATTCAGTAGATAAAGAAGAAGTGGTAGATATGAACTAATTTCCTTTAAACTAGAGCTTTTAACTCTGCCCAACGTGCCATGTTCATAAGCAAGATAATACAAAATAAGAGCCAAGTGATAACTGTCATGTTACCTGTGTACTGGTTTTTAAAACTAAATAAATAAACAAACCTATGCCTCTTGAGGTAATTATACAGAATGCACTGACAAACCGGGAAGAAATTTCGAGGTGGGTCCCCTGGAATCTATCCAGGGACCAATATTATTAATTTTGAGTGGGGACTAAGCATGGCATCTAAGAATGGAGCCTAAGAATTCATGGATGCATCAATATGAAAGTAACCACAAATGCAGAAGTGAGGAATAAAATTCAGGATTATCTCAGCTGACTGGTGAAGTGGTGTAAAGTCAGGACGCTGATATTCAGCTGCACAAGTGGTGCAAGAAGAACAGATCTAGCACACAGATGCGGAATAGGGAAGGACGGAGACTGTAGCAACACAGAGGGGGAAAAAACCTGGTGGTACTTTTCCTTCTGAAAAGGATATGAAACAGGTGATGGTGAACCTCAGGCTAAAAGCCTAAGTCAACAGCACAACTTGGTCACACATACACACAAAGAAGAAAAAAAGAAGATGTCCCAAGCTGAGAGAAATGTCACTTGTAAGAAATGAAGGTCACTATTCCAACCCATTTGGCTGTTCTGATGGATCAGCTTCAATACTATGTCCAACTTAAGACACCATCTTCAGAAACTGAAGCCAGTCCTGATGACGGCAATAAGAAAAGGGTGTAGAAAGCATGTCTTTTCAGGAAAAAAATGAAGAAATCAGGCATGCTTGCAATCTATAAAAGAGGAGACTAAATTAAGTGTTCTAGCAAACTGATAAACTAAAGCATAGTATAGAAAAAATGAGACAGTTTCCTAGTGATCACTGAGGAGGAGAGAATTATATTATGCTAATCACAACAAACAACATTTAGATTGGTGATTGAATAAATGCTTTCTAGTAATCATAGCTGTGAAATGTTGAAATACTACGGTGTTGTCAGAGATCTTTTAAAAAAAAAATGCATAAACCAAATGCTTGTTCTGAAATTGATCATCCTTTCAGGTCCCTTTCACTACTGCATTTCTGTGTGCTCTGATAACACACCAATTGTACCAGTGCTTAACTGAAACTAGGTTCTTTCAGTAACCCTGGCTCTAGAAACCTCATTCATCAACAACCTACAAACAGGTTTTTACATAATCTACTTACACTCATCTACTTATGAGCTGTCATTAAATATCTTTGAAGGGGTGATACAATGGTCCCCTTCATATAGCTGGAAATTTAGAAGTAGAGCTTTTACACAGATATCTAACTGTCCAACAGTTCATAGCTAAAGGACAGCAAAAATTCTGGTCACCAGACTCTATGGATAAAAGCTTGCTGCTCAAAGGGAGTGCAGTGGAGTATCTGGCCCTGATTTTCCTGTACATCGCTAAAATACTGCTATTTCTAGAGGCTATGGAAGGAGTTATTAACACTAGGAAAGCTCTGCTGAGTACAAGACCCACATTCCTCTTAGAGGAGCTCAAAACACAGTCATACTGCCTTAAGAACCTCCTGAGTTTCCTAAATCGGGCAATTAAAGTTCCCAGATGTTGCAGAGGACCATGAAAGAATGGTATCAGTCAGCCTTACCTACTGAGGCTCTTCCCAGTGCCTAATGAATGCAATATACTACAGAATTCGGAATATATACTTCATTGTCAGAAATAAATCAGAAAGCTTTGCAGAAGACCCGATTCTCAGCCTTCTTTTCCAACCATCTCATCCATTCAACAAGCCTGGAATGTACTCTCAAAACTCAGCCCACTCAGAAGCCACTGTTGTAAGCCTGAAGATGATGTATTTGCTAGCTCCAGCTCTTGATCACATTCCTGCCCTTTACTGACATGAAAGGGAGCCTTCCCAAGAACTTGAAACAAGAGCAAGAGACAAATGAATGTTTTATTATAAACAGAGGCTTCCTGCTGCCTTACTGCATACCAGAGGACATCTTTGTTAGAGATGGTTGCTGGATTTCTATGTATAGTCCTTCATTGCCAGCACTCACACTGACCCCTACAGGTCAGTGAAGGAGAACTCCACTTACCCCTTAGCACACCGTGTTTAAATGGTCCCGGAGGGCAGTGCTTTGCTAGGGCGAGGCAGCGCAGGGCATGAAGGATCTTCATACCCGTTGCTAGAGAATGGCTCACACGTTCTATTTACTCAGTGCTCACGTTGTCATTTGGCAAGGTACAAACGTAAAAGGACGTTGTTTATAAATAATATTTTTTGTGAATGAAATTTGTAATAATCAAGGAGGATGATAGAAACATAAGCAGCAAGTTATTCAATTATATTTAATCATAGGAATTACTTCTACCTGTTTCAGATGCTTAGCTAGTTTGCATGAGCTATGACCTATTCCAGAACTGTTCTACCTCTTTCCTGTTGCTATTATTCAGAGAAAAGTAGCTACCCAAAAAAAGCTACTCTGGACAATTTCCTCCTTTATCGGACTAGCGGAAAAGATTCTCCTTTCAAACATACACCCCCCATTTTCCTACTTCAGCACCAGGTAGTGACACAGGAGTCACATACTAATGTGGCTTCCTCTGCTCCAGCTTTCTGAAAACACAGAGGTACAATATCACATTACTAGAAATACAGAGAACACCATTTTTTTCTACCTTTATCATATAGTGACTGAACACGATAGAGCAAAGTGATAAAGAATGAGATGCTTTCAACAAGTAACTGATCCACCTGCACCTGGCTACATTTAGGTTGCCTGTTGGGACTCATTCACATTTGAATCTAAAGGCTTCCTATGGTTCCCTCACACTGATGTCACCTCCCAGTAAATGGGCCTTACTCCTGCTTGTAGGTTTAATCCTAACACCCTACAAGTTTCAGTGCTACTACAGGAAGGTGACAAAGCACAGAGTAACAGCAATCCTATTGCAGCGGGACCCCGCAGTCCCCGCTCAGCTGTGGGGCTGGCCAAATCCCCCTCCCATGGGCTTGGCGCAGTACACATCCACCAGGACAGTTCAGACCAGCTTCCCATATTTAGTTTGGATGTAACAGACTTTCCACACACACTGTTCAACATGGGAAACCTTTCTCTCAAATTTATTAGCAATTAAGAATCATTTTACAATCCCATTACTCCCCAAATTTCTTTTTGCTAAACCAGTCAGCCCACTGTTTTATTTAAAGATACACTACAATTTAGTTTATATTTCAAGTAATTATTTCCCAGCTGTAGTTTATGGTGACCCCATTAAATTCAAAGTTGAATTATGTTTTAACAGCTATGGTATGTTTCAGTTTTGTAGCATTATCTTTTACCACAACATAAATTTGTTTAGATGGATACAAAAAGGGAGCGAGACTGGAAAGAACATCTACTGTCATGAAGAGTCTTTATATTTCTTTAACCTTGCTCTCTTCCCATACACCGCACATACATTACAGAACATATTCATCTGAAAACTCAGTCACAGCATCCCTTTGTAAATGGCATATTAAATTCCCTTTATTATTTCTTCCCAAAATGCAAAAAAACACACTGCATTGTTTGCTTCTCTTTTTATTTTTTTTTAGAGCATAAGTGGCAATGAATGAGATAACTGGTTCCAACAACTTTAATAATTCCTGTACATTTCAGAACATTGAGAAAACGAAGACAAAAATAGCAACAAAGGAGAACACATGCAAGCTTCATTGCATCCTCTCTGTGCAGTTGCTATGCAGCAATTGCCTTCCCACAAAGAACTTTGGCTTTTTTGCTTACTAGCATTTCATCATTCAAGTAGATACAGTATGTTCAGATCCAGAACAATTTAAAAGAAGTCTTCACTCTGAGAGCTCTCTCATATAACTACTAATTAGAACGTACATGCCCTCTGACTTGCTCATTTTGGAACTATATTAACAATACGACAGAATACACAACCTAAATAAGCAGTCAACGCTACCACAAGAAGAGAAAAGTCCTCTCTTCACCCTCATGCAAAAACCACAGTGAAGTGGGCAGGCACTCAGCCTAGGAAAAAAAAAAAAAAAAAGGAGCAGTTTTTGGCAGTTAATGTGGGCAACCTTTGTCACTGCTGTCTTTTCCAACAGGTTCCTGGCCCACTGCTGTTTTACGCTTCTGTGTTTTGCTATGGATGCAGGCATATTGAAAGCTCATGTAAACAGCCAGCTGCTTACTCCTTCGGCAATACTAAAACACTTAAAACTTTGAAAAGGGAAGTGATTTACTGTGCATACACTGGGAAAAGAATCACTTAATCAGTGGTTTTTATATGGATTTAAGTAAAGAATTTATCCTCTTTCCAAGGATAGATGAGAAAAAGAAAGTACAGAAGTCCGGGACTACAATCCTAATATAAGTTACCAGCACGGATTTCCTGACTGTATCTCCTTGCCTATAACCATTATCCCATACACCATGTACTGTTTCATGCGTCAGGGGTAGACTGGGCAGCTGCTGCACAGTCACTATCCTCCTCCATCACCTACACAGCCGCACTCGGCCTCGTTTGCCCACCCTGTTTATTACCCACACTACCTGGTAACTAGACTAAACTTCTTACAAGCTTATTGTCTGCACTAGGGGGTACATTCTGGTGGAGATATCACAAAAAAGTACCTACTGAATAATGCTGTGTATCCTGAGAAAAATACAATCATATACAAGTATAGGTCTCTTCAAATGGACATTTATAAGATCCCTCAGGTGTGAGGTGAAGGGTTGGGTCTCCCCCGCCAGAGGCCTCCATGGTGACCTAGGGAGCACATGCTGCCTGTTCCTCCTGGGAACAGCCCCACACAAAGGCAAGGGCACGGATCCTTCCCTCGAGGATGAAACTCTCAAAACAGGATCTGGTGCTGACACTTACGTGTAATAGACAGTATCCTGGCCTTGCTGAGCCACAATCAGATGTGCCAGTTCATTAATGTTCCTGCTGCGAAAGGTGTGGTGAAGCTGATATTTCACCACACAGTTTTCCTGCACTAGCACTATTCTTTTAGCCTTGTTCAAAATGCATCTGACATGAAACTGGGTAGGAAGACAATGCTCTTAAGGTTCCTCTGCTTTTCTCAGTTTTAATGGTTTGTTGGCTACCTCTCCTAAGGAGACTGTTCCGATGCTTTTCTGTCAGGTTCTCCTTTCTTACCATCAGTAAAAGACTTGGAAACATATTGATAAAGTAACCCAGTTGTGCCTCATGGCTTTCAACAAGGAGGAACAACTACAGAACAATGTATTGATATCAGCAAGCAGAGTGCACACATGTATGAATACTTAGCATTTTCCCTGGAAAAGCCTCCTAAACTGGCCAGAATGTTTAAAAAACATAAATCCTGTAGCTACTGCACGGTTAAGTTTAAGAAGATTATGAGAGTTAATCAAATTCTAGTGTTTGTTTTCATCATCCCACAGCCAGCATGCACTGTTCCTCTGTAATCAGCATAAGAGGCCTGACAAGGATTTTTATCTTCTACACAATACCACAAAGATTATACACATATTCCAGACCAAACCAACATTTCTACCACAGCAAATGAAACCAAGTGCAGTGTTAATCCTTTCAGGTAGTCATTCATTTAACAGATTCTGTGGTAGTTCCCTGAAGTTTAACTGATCCTAAACTTTATTAGGCTTGTAGAAGTCAGCAATACAGTTAGTAATGCAGTTAGCAACACCATTCATTCCCATATTTATTGATTTTTGTACTTTTGGGGATGAAGTTCATTCTAACTTCTAGTTCTTACAAAAGAAACAGTCACAGATAACATCATAATGTCCATATAAAATTAGCACATAGAAACTTTCAGAGGCACTAGAAATTACTTGCACTGCTACCAGTGGAAAACATAGCTTTGAAACAATCATTTAAACCACCTAGGAGACATACCTAAAACATGAGGTTACTTTTGAGCATCTGAAACTTCATTTCTAGTCTTCGCATTTCCCTGCCTTTAAAAGGAAAACAGTAGTACTGTTTACATAGTTCAGAGGGCATTTCTTCTTGTAAAATGCTTCCTTATAAAAAGCATACAGTAACTCAGAAAATCACCTTTTAGAAGTAGTTAGTGAGTCAGTTCACTTAGAAATTACAATTCCACAAAGCAACAGATGGAGTTAGGAAACAAATCTCAGTTTTGAAAATTAATAAGCCTTTCTATAACAGCAGCAGTATAAAGCAGCTTTATAAAGTAAACTCACTTGCCACCATAAGCTTTGTAAGAAGAGTCCACTGATTTCCTCAAACGACTCACCAGACATCAGTTCATACTTTTCATTCTGAAGTCAGACAAAATCAGACTGATACCACCACAGACACTTGCCACCTTCCTTCACTGAGGTGAAAGACCAGACCTTCCTCCTCCCATTGATACCAACCCACAATGGTCAATTTCTATTTCTGCATTGGTTGCTCACAGATTCACATTTTCTCCTTCTTGCACCTCCCAGATACCACATAATCTTCTTATGAAAATTTTCTAACCTGTGCACTTTCAGAACAGGTCACCACAGGTGGGGGGGGATCCTCTCTGAACACATCTGCTCTCATGAAGGGGCTCATTTTGACTTACAAACAAGGAATGAAACAGGGATTTCCATCAATAAACCCTTGGCTGTTAGAGCATGAGGGAAGAGCCCAGGTTTCCAAGCTATGACTTAAGGAAACATCATCCACTGACATTCTTACAAAGGCAGTTTGTCCACAGAACAAAAGAAAAAAAAACCTGTGAATTACTACATGCCATTATTTCCTTGCATTTACCTTTGTATTCCTATGTTCTTGCTGCAATGAAGCATCCCAACACTCACGTCCCACATAAGGAAAGGAAATACTTATTATTTCCTTCAGCTTGCCAAAATGTGACTCCAGCTGCAGGTTATCAACATTGTGCTGCCCGCCCAGCACAGCACCCGGGCAGCTGCTCAGCACCCCGCAGCTGCTCAGCACCCACAGGTGCCAGGGAGCTGCTGCACACACGGGCTGGGGGTTTAACGCCTTTCGCAGAGATGTGATACCAGCGGGAAGAAACTGACGAGAAAAGGCAGAAATCAAGCAGCAGCATTTGGGGATTGGTGTGTTGGTTTTAACTATGCTTGTTTGGCCACACACGGTCAGCACTGATTACAAGCAATAACATGCTTTTTCCTTTAAATTATTTCACTAGCCCAACTAATACAGCACAAGCAGTGCGTGGGCCACCTCTGAGAAGATCCAGGTGACAGCGAGCCCCACACGGAGCTGGGCTGGGTCATCACAGCCGTCCAAAATGAGCTGTGAGCACTCAGGCTACCTGGGCGCTGGGGCAGAGCCTGCTGACCGACAGACCAAAAGTGTCATTTGACGCGTGGCACTCACCAAACCGCGCTAACTTTGGTGTTACTGCGGTCGCTTACCCTGCTCCTCGGGGGACACGTTCGCAGGTCCCTCGGAGGCAGCTGTCACGGCCGGCACACGCTCCTCGTGCGACACACAGCCCGCCCCGGACACCGCCACCCTGCGAGGGGCCCTGGGGAGGCCGAGCGACCCGCTGCCCGCAGGTGCCTTTACCTCTGAGAGGCGGCGACACCTCCCCGCCTGGGACACCCCCCGGCCGGGACACCCCCTCCCAACCCCCCCCCCGGGCGGGGGGCGGCGCATGCGCGCCGGGCGGCAGCGGGTCAGAGCGGCGTGGGCAGCGATGGCCGGCGGGGAGCAGCGCGGCGCGCCCGGCGGCCCCGAGCGGGTGGCGCTGAAGAAGGAGATCGGGCTGGTCAGCGCCTGTGCCATCATCATCGGTAAGGGCCCGCACCGCCGGCCGGGGCCCCGCCGGGCAGCGCTCCCGCTGCTGCGCGCCCGCGGGCAGCGCTGGCAGCCCGTCGCGGTGCCACGGGGGTTCGGGACCGGCCGGCGCGGGGGAGCGGCGGGCACGGCACCGCGGGCAGGTGTGCCGGTACCGGCAAGGTTACCGGACGGTGTTGCATCTCGGCCAGCGGTGAGCTGGGCAGAGGGAGAGAGCGGCAGACGGGACGGCGGTTCGTTATCAGCTGTAATGCACAGTCCTTCTTAAGGGACCAACAAAATTTGACTAAAAGCTCCCTCCATCCCGGCCGTTCACTGAACACAAAACCCTGAGATTTTCTAAAGCGTTTTCCCCTCGGCCTTTTGACCTCTTAAGGCTTATGCGGCTCTTATTTCTAAGGCTAAAACAAAAGCTGATTTTTTTGATCTCAGGTTGGGGTTGTTCAAAAATGAAGGTGGCACCTCGGGCTTTCAGAAAGCTGCCGAACATCCCAGACCCACACTATCTGCATGGAGTTGGCAGCATGGCCAGCGGCAGCGATACGCTCTCCCACTTCCCGCGCCCGCCGATTGCTGGCAGAGCCACTGCCGCTCAGTGCCCTTTCCAACAAACCTGGTTTGCGATTCAGAGCTGCCAGCCAGCGGGGCTGAGTCTGCTTCTCACGCTTCCCCGTAGTAGAGTCTAAACTGATAAATCAGGGCAGGCACCTTCCCTCTGCATGCTCAATCTCCATGGTGTTTGGGCTAGGGAAGTGGGGGTGAGCCTGGGGAAGGAGCAGTTTCCCAGCCAAATACAAGCATCCTTTACAAACCCAGTGAGCCTCAAAACCCTATGGGAAGACCCAGCCATTGCCTTCTCCACCATGGGCTGTTTGGAAAGACTTACAGTGCCAGCTGAGGCAAGGTCTGCGGCAGCACGGGAAGATGGCAGTGGGCACAAAAGCTGCCACATCCACAGGAATATGCTGCGCAGTAGCAGAATTGGCTGAGACACCCTGTTGTGTCTGCACAAATGACGTCCCCAAGCTTGAGGAAGAGGACTTTACTGCATACTTTCTATAGGTTATACTACCTTACTGCAATTTTATGCTGTTAGCCTTGTATACCTTTATGCCCTGTTTAGATGAAGGAAAAAAAAAATACCATATTAATACCATTGAACAGGATCTCTTGCATCGTGGGTGAGGCTATTATATAAAAGGAAAATATTTAATACCATTCTCATAGTAAAATACTAAAATCTAATGGGCAGCTATAACTGTAGTTTGTGGGAAGGTGTGTTCTAGTTATACACACATACATTTACATTTAATCCCTTGGCGTATTTAAAGGGGGAAATCTAGTTTCTGGATCTCAGTGGAGCATAGATAACCTTGCGTAACAGTGGGGTACTTGTGGGTATTCAATGAGACACAGTCCTGTCAGTAAGGCGCTTCAGTGTTAGATATCGCCTAGGTTGCTGCTGGCCATAGGGAAAATTTGTGTTGTCTATGTTGTTTGTTAGTTCTGGTATTAGATAACTGTACCTCGAGACTGCCACCCTGCTCTCTCTGATCCCTTCCCAGTCAACCTTGCATCAACTTGACTCGTTTGTGATATGTTACAAGCAGAATACACATCTATATATAAAACTCTGGTACAAAATAAATCTTGTGAAACAGCCTCTTATCTAGTCAAAGACAGTTGAATAGGGAAAAATGTTTATATTTACAATAAAATCTAGTACTGTCAAGCTGTTTAAGTATTAGAGTATTAGGCTTCTGGCTGTTAGAGCTAAGGAGATGCTCAGCCTGCCCTGCGGAAACAGGATACACACTGTTTTGGGCAGCAGTGACTGTTATGGGTGGGCAGAGACATCCCCTCATCCCACCATCCCACCAGCTGCCCTGCAGCTCCATGGCCTGTGCTAATTCCCTGCAAAGCGGGTGTTCCTTTTCTGCCTTCCTTCCATGGTTTGAATCACAGGACAATTTTCTTACTGCTTTTACAACCAAGATATTTGTCAACGTAATGAATTGCTATGCCATCTTTATGCACTCACAAAACATACTTTCAAATGTTTATCCTCTCTTTATAGAGGTTTGAAAGGCTTTGCCCTAAGAAATACTAGATGTTCAGAAAAAAAATAGCAGAACAAATAAATCAAAATAGCAATATAATATGCCTGTCTTATATCCAGCCTATAGGACAGTCTCCTGATTCTCCCAGCAGGCTAACTGTCTCACAACACTAAGACTATCCTTCATTACTTTATTTCTTTATTTTTTGCATATGAACAAGCCTACTTAGAGAAGAAGTCTGTTTCCAAAAGTTATCTCATGTTGAGGCAGAAGGCGCCTCTTTTGGGATATCCTAATGTAAATGCAGGTACTAAATACAAAGCGTTTTTGGTTTAATGCTAAAAAGAGACTGATACTTAATGACTATAAAGCCGAACACAGTGTTTAGTAGAAGTAACAAATCCTTCTGGCAATTTATCTCTGCCATGCAATTTTGGAAGGTGCCTGAGACTTGCTATCAGAGCACCCAAACCGCTCTGTGTTCAACATGGCTACGTACAGTGAAAACAAATCTCTCATGGGCTGCAGCTATTAATACTCTTCTAATGTACTCAATTACACTGCAAATTAAGCTTTCCAATACTCAGATGAAATGATACAGCTTAAAAAATAGTAACATATGCACTTTATTATCTACTAAATAATAACTTACAGGTACTGTCTGATTGCTTGAAAACCCAATTTATATTTATTTAGCAGACACATTTAATTCAACAGTTGTTTTATGCACTTTCTACATAGTCAGCTTTATATCTTCTTTGTAGAGCTGTATGCGTAACAAAGATTATTGCACATGTATATTTTCTATAAGCACACGCACATTAGCTATACAGAGAAATTCTCATTCAGCGCCTTCAGTGAGAGTTTTGCCTATGTAGATGAAAAATTAAGAAGTTCCGTGACTTGGCTCTGTGTAGTTTCTGCCACATTCCACTGTTCTTTAGAAAAGTACAAGAATTAGAAACAGCAGCCTGATTAAAGTCCAATACCAACCTGATACTTTTGGTCTGGATAATAAAATTCGTCTTTCTTACACTAGAAATGCATATGCAACTGTATATACAAATTGCATGCATAAGGCATTTGACAAGAGGTGTTTGACTGTTGTTTTAATACAGATCAAGTATTTTTATATAAAACAAACAGTTAAACATCTCTTAAAACATTTAGTTTTGCATCTTATAAAACTGCGTAAAAATAGCCATACAGTCACACTCACATTATAAAGTCTCTTGTATACACATGGATGATTTTATGTGAGGCTATATAAGACCCATGAAAAGACCTGCAAATGGAGCCACAATAAAATGCCAGCTAAAACAAATTATATCTATTTAAATTATTTTGCTGAGCACAGGCAGTCAAGTTATCTGTGGCAGCTGACTTTGGGTTACTGAAAAAAATCTTGCAGTAGTTATTCTACTCACATACAAGCTTGGTATAAGATCCTCCGTAAACAGGTTCTTGCTTCAAGTCCAATGATAGTATCAAAACTGTTATCAGATGTCCAGCAAGCAACAGGTTCACTTATTGCTACTTCTAGAAGCAGCTTTCTGGGATTTGTTCACATTGCACACACTCAGCCAACTTAGGGATGGTCTGGGCAGAATGCATGCGAGCTGAAAAGCCCCTTTGCATGGGAGATTCTTCCTTATGTCAGGGTTGTCCTAATATGTAGCACAATTTAGTGTACGCATCATAATAACCCATCAAGGGAATGACCAAGTAATTTTCCTTAGTTGTCATTATACTGCCTGGCGTTGTACTTATTTACTAACAATTGTGTATGCACCTTCAGGGAAGTTTTCATTTACGTAAATATCACTTCCAAGGCCAGTGCTCCAAGATAACACCAGGTTCAGAGGTATAATTGCACTGGATGTCATTTTTCCTCCTTGCCATTAATGGAAAACTGTTCTCCAGCCTTCCCTGCTGCTATATCTTTGGCCATTCTTATGTGCCCTAAATTCCGCAGACAGTTTTATAGGCAGAAATCTGCTCTGGGATTTGGCAAGCTGCTAGCTTAACACTGGGGAAGGACAACGCATGGAACTGGGAATAGCTTTCATGCTCATATTTTTCATTAAAATAATAACTTAAATAGAAATGGATAAGTATTAATGCCAGCTACTTGGTCAGTCCTCTCCGATCACGTTTCATGTGCCACTGTTGCTTAAGGAGACTGGTTATTGGTCATTGAATCAACCGGCACCCATCAGATCTATGTCTTTATCAAGTAATGTATCGAGTCATTAGGAGATCATTCCCAGACAGCCCCACTGGACTTCACTGGAGTAGTACCCAAGTTACAGAACAGCAGCAGAAGCAGAAATGTATGAGAAAGACACAAGAAAAACACCCACATCTCTAGGTGTTGATTTCCGTGATCCCACCCAGGGTCACAGAACATGGCAGTGCTGCAGCAAGGCTTCTCCCTCTCGGAATCTCTGAGAGCATTTCACTTTTATAGCTAACTGAAGTCGCAGGACATGCTTTTGTTGACTGACTTGTGAGGGTAATACAGATTACTTCAGTGGTTCTCTCTCTCAAAAAAAAAGTGTTTCTAAAAAGAAAGTGTCTTCCTTATCTCTGTTACACACCTTGCTAACTAGTATTTGGAGCATTCAGTTCCACATAGCGCTTGCTGACATAGCACACGAAGTATTTACACATACATGACTGTTTTTTTTCAGGAAAATAATTCAGGATCTAGCTCTGGACTGTAGAAATGTAGAAAAGTCATTCAACATCTTGTTCTCTTATAAATGCAAATTGTGGTTAAATAAAGGAGGAAATTTTTGTTAAAGATAAATGGCACATCTACCTTAGTAGCAAGAAACCACAAAGACACTTTTGAAGCACTCGTGAAGATTGTTTTCTGTACAGTCCAGAGTCTTAGGACTCATAACTACTGAAAATTACATGTCCAGGATCCATATGTATATAAAAGCTAATAGGTGTCCACAATTTGGTATGATACCCAGGGACATACTGCTGAGAAAGAGCAGACCCTACACTTTGAAAGAAAGAGACCTAGGGATGCACATCCAAAATTTGCTGTGCAAGTTACATTTATGGCTTGATATGTTTTAGGGGTGATGCCATCTTCTTGTGTTCCTTGAGGCTGTGCCAGCATACAGTTGTCCATCAGGATCGTTGGTGGTGCGCTTTCACCTGAATTCAGGGAGCTGAAAACAAGCCACAGTTTCACTTGCAAGTAAAAACTTTGGCAAAGTTCAAATTAGCTTGGCAAAAATCCAGGGAGACCCTAGAGCTTCTCTGTGCTAGCAGCATACCTCTGAGTCTGAATTTACAGAGTGAGGCAAAAAGGATCCCTAAGTAGAGATTCCTAGCAGAAGAAAAAAAAATAACTTGAATTAGCTATATATTTTTCTTAATTCCGTCTTTCTGGGCATAGAAAATGGTTTTGTTTGTCCATAGATGTGCCTTTCTGCTGCCGTCTGTATCCAGGAGAATTCAGCATGTGAAGTCCCTCATGTACAATACAAAGAGCGAGAGCCAAAACAGCAGGAAAAATATCAATGTGAACAAATCCCTGATATGATCTTCAGGAACAGCAGTGGGGCATAACAAAGATCATTTGCAAAACAACTCAATCTGTACTTTATAAAGTCAGTGATACTTGAGCAAAACTTGCAACGTTTGTAACACAATTCTGTTCGCAGGTTATTAACTGTCAGGCATTCATTGACGGGTGGTTTTTGTTTGGGTGGTTTTAGTTTGAGTGGGTTTTGCTAGTTATTTGGTTTTGGAATTTTTCTCCCTGTTACCTCCTAAACCCGAAAATTCTGATTGGGATGCAGTGACTCTGACGAGAAGGCTGAAGCGACGGGCTTTCTGCAATGGGTGTGAGTAGTGCAGATACCCTGCAACAGAAACTCTTCTTCTTCCTTGAGAGATGAAAAAACAAAGGTAGCAGCATCCTTTGGTAGTGTCTTACTCCTGATCTGGCAGTACAGTGCCTGCTTTCAGCAGTGCCATAAATCTCCACTCGTGTTCCCTTTTCCTGTGCCTTGCAGCTCATTTCCTTCTAGCATAATGTAGCCTTTTCTGTTGAGAAAGTCTGTTCTGCTTTGGCAGGCTCACAACAAGCAGAAATGGTTTGGTAGAGGTTTAGCTTTTTTGTGTTTGGAGCTCTTTGTGTGCCAAACTTTTCCTTTCAAGACCCTGTTTTTTGTTGGGCTGTGGGGGAGTTTCTACTAGCTGCCACACTTTTTTGTCATCTTGATTGCAGCATGATAAAATGAGAAGACATTTGTCAGTACCAAAGTGCCCCAAATATAAAACATCCTAACAGTGTTGTTTTTTCTGCTGGTCCTGAAAAACTCAGAAGTCTCCCAAAGACTTCTTTAGCAGATGTTCCACGGTGAAGAGCAGGGAGCCAGCAATCCAGCATGGACTATGCATCTCAGCATCCTAATTCCTTTTTAAATGCCTGTATCTCTCTCTGTATAGTGAGAAAGCACAGAGAATATCCAAACCCTGTTCTCCTGCAGAGGAAAGCCGTATATAATGATAAAAACATTTATTCACTTGCCAGCCTCTTCAAACCTCCTTATGCAGTATTAGTTTGTGCTCCTGATGTGTTCTTCTGGCACTGGCCTCTGCAGGTCAGGGCTGAAAACAAGATTAGAGGAGTGATTGTCTACAATTTGTCCATATCTTCAGGAACCCGTAGATTCTGGGGTTTTTTATTTCAGGGTAATGAATGGCCCAATCGGATGGTAGGGTCAGCTGATTAAATTCTTCCTCCTGGACATGGTTCATCGTTCTCTTTCAGACAATAGAATCAAATTCCATTGGATTTTAGAGAAAGAAAGGTGTAGAGGAATATACTGGTGATGTTTAAGCCTGAGGAATTTCTGTATCATTGAGTAATGAAATAACCTTCATGACCAAATTGCTCCGATTCATTTAACACCTTCTTTAGAATAGTACCAAAACTTGTGCAAAATAAAATCTTTCTGCACTGAAAATTAAGTTGAAATTTTTAATCTGATCCTTAAGTACTGTTGTAATCACACTCCAGAGATGAGGCTTTAAGATCGATAGTGTAAAACAGCATTAAAAAATCAGTAAGACTTCAGAAAGGTTACTTCTGACTCCAAGAAATAGGTCAGTGATCTGGATGAGTGGCATTTTTTCTGCTATGAAAAACAATAGCTCTTTCATCAGTTACATAGAGCCACATAATCTAGATCAGGCCAAACATCTTAATGTAATATACCACAAAAATTATGTTTGAACAATATAAGGACCTAATTTAGAGTCACAAAAGCCAGGAAATACCAAGTTAAGGAAGAATCTCATTCTGCTGAATACACTGGATCAGAGAACTAAAATCCACAATGTCATATGGTCTACGAGAATGTATGTCACAAGGCTGCCCATCACAAAACCTCTAGTTCACCTGTGACAATGGACAACTCACAGACATGTTAATTATGCTACATTAATCCTGGGTCAGATAATCACACAGAGATGAGCAGTCAGGCTAGAAAAAGTTGCTAAGTACAGAGATGTATTCAGACAGCAGAGGATGGAAGTTGAGCTCTGAATACTGAAATGCCTTCTCCATAACTTAAGCAGTTTTGCAAAAAGGTCATTGTACTTGAACACATGTGCATGACACAATAAGCTAGAGGGCTGATAATAAAAAGCATCACTAGTTGGCTAGTCTTTTGTAGTTCCTAAGTGTCTTCCATCTTTTTACCGTTACATTGTGCAACCACTATGAGACAAGGAGAAAAAGCTTTTAGCACTTGTCATGTATGATGGGTCCCACATTGTGCTGCGAGATCGCTCCTGCTCTGGTCCCACGAGGCTGATGAATCCAAAAGTGTGTTCCCTGCCAGCCCATGCCTTGGAAAGGATCAATATGTGCTTCTCCATAAACCTGAAGATAATGACTGTCAAGGAATATGAGGACTTACAGCTTTAAGCTGTGTGCTTTTGTATCATAAACGTTCATCCTTTTGTACAAAACACCCAAGAGATCAGTTTTTCTTAGGGAGTTGCAAGGAATGGACCGAGAAGAATGAAAATGAGGGGTTGAGTTCCTTCTCTGGATTATTTCAAAATTCTTTAGCAGCTCTCTTGAGAGCTAAATAGAACAGGGTTTGCTTGTTTTTAAGGTCATCCTAGACTATATTTTGTTTCCATTTCCCCATAACTTGGTTTTTCTCTGCCCAGTTTTGGTCCTGTTTTGATAGCAGACTTATTTCTTTGGTAGTTGGGGTTGCAAGCCTTGTTTTATTACTAATTTAAAACAACACAGACAGTTCTGATGTCCATGAAGGGGAAATTAAACCATTTCAGAAACGGCATTCTAGGACTCCATAAACACAGGAGTTTCAGTGTTTCTGATACTCTTAAATGCTGTCGGAAAACTTGAAAAGCCATACACTTTGGAAACATAAATAATCAGCTCTTTTTATGTGCCTTGAAAATAGTAGTAGCATTAGTTAGTACAAAAGAACAGAAAGTATCTGCTTGTTAAGCTTCCAAATGCTGTACTCAAGTAAGTTAAAAAATAGCTGAATCAATATTTGATTGTGGGTGGTGTCCTTGCATGCCTAGAGTTCACCTTGGAAGGGATTTCTATTTGAATGACAGAACTAAAATATTTGTAATTTTAAAAAGCGACAAACTACTTTTTTATACTACTGCTAGTAGATCTTGTTGCAATAAAGCCATTTCTTACAGTGAACTCTGCCAAAGACCAGTAGGACACAACGTCTGCATGTTTGTTGGTTGTGGACATGGCCAGTTCCCTAGCAACGCATTAGGATTTAAGCGAAGTATTACAAAAGGTACCCAAATCCTGTACGTATTAGGAGTGCGTACAGAAGGAATAGCTCCCCTTCGAGTGCTCAGACTCCTGACAGAAGATTAAAGACCCTTTTCATAACAGGTCCTGAGTCCCTGAAATCCTGCTGAAGTCAACGAGAGCCAAGGACTTCACCGCCTCATAGGATCAGGCCCTAAATTAAATTAAAGCAGCTAGGTACAGAGAACATTAGTCCATTATTACCCACATAACTGAGCGAGGCCAGCAGCCATACCGCAGGGAGGTTGGGTGTGAATGAACCATACTGTGCTCAGCTCACACAGCGGAGGGTGATGGGGACAAGTGTAATCAGTTCTTGTTAATTAAAATTATAGGGGGCCAGTCTCACACACTCCTTTTACCACAAATCTAGTAATCAAAATGCTTGTCGTTGACCCAATGTAGTCAGGGCACAGGAGTTGCTCAGGCAGCCCAGCTGCCCTTTGCAGCGGGTGGAGATCATTGTCTTGATTTCAGAGACAAGGAAAGCAGCGCACAGAGGCCAAGAAGAGTGAATTCACTTCCAGCAGGACCTCCCTGAAGACAGGTTTCTGAACATACCATCTACTGACATCCCTACATTACCCTTTGTGGCCTTCTGAGATAGTCCAAGGACTTCTCGGCTCAGATTTAGCTGCTCAAAAGCACCAAAACTGGAAAAAAACCACAACAAACCAATGACAAAACTTATGTGAAGTGACATCTATAAAGAACCTACTTAAAACAGAGGTTATTGTCACATTTGTCTTTTTTCCTAGTAACTTAAGTAAAACATTTCTGATGTGTGGCAGAACTAGAACAAAAAGTGTATCATAACCAGGGTCCTATACGTTGCCATGGCAGGGGCATTCAGGTCTGTGTTAATCTGTATTTTGCAGGATTAGCTGATTTAATTCCATGTTTCTATGTACTCAAAACATTCTGTAAACAAGGGGTTTTTTTGGTTAAAACTTTTATACAGCCGGTCAACTGCTTAGACAAACTTGGTATATAAAGACACCAGTGAGCAACATGAAGTCTACTAATTCTGAATATACTTAATTTCAAGAGATAGTTGTGGTATTTACTAACACAGGATTCATATACACAAAAGAAAATTATGTAGTGAAATTGCTAACTCTTGAGATCATATTACAACAGGTCTGGCATTTTTCCTTAAATTCCCAGATCATAGATATTTAACAGCTTCAAGAAAAGCTGACATTTCTTTTGGAAATCAAGAAGTTTCTAGTTCTTGTTGGTAAAATTATCTAAATGTATCCTTTAAAAACAAATTTATGATCTAAAAATAAAGTCAAGATTCAAGTCAGCACCAATTTCTAAATACATGAGGACAGCAACATGGCATTGTAGATGATGCCTGTAGAAGGGTATACTAAGCTGATAAGTATTTATACATCTAATTTAAACTCAGGTTGAGATAGTTATTAAAGTGCACTTAAAACTAGGTGTGAGCTTTAAATCAAATATCATCATGCAATAGTTGTGCACGCCCCAGGAAACAAATACCCTTTTTTGCTTTTAAATTCCACCTCATTTCATTGACCACAGTGATACGTAAGTGTATCTTTGTATTCTTTGCTAAAATGGAGACAAAGCCATGTAGAGATATAATGATACCATGCCCATAGTGGTAAAACTAACTACACCAGAATTTGCCAACACAGATTTACAACCAGCAGAATGCAAACTTGAGAGCCTGAATGATTCCCAAGTGAGGACCTGTGAAACCTCCAAGAGCAGCAAGCTTTGCTGTAGAGCTCATGTTTCATTTGTATCTGCATCCAAAATAAGGTTTGTGTAAGATCCCAGGCAGTGGCAGTAGAGCTTACAGGAGATACTTAATTAGTCTTTCTTCCCAATAATGTAACCTGAGCTATAACACAACAGTTGGTGTATTCAGATGGCTTGTTACTGCTATGTTCACATTGCTGTGTTTTAAACATGTATTGCTTGGAATTTCAATTCAGGAAGGTGCTGTCAGCATTTAGCTCCTTTACTGTTCAGGACAATATTGAAAAGCAAGCCTAACCTTAAAGCTAAACATGTTTAAATTCCCATGATACCCCTTCAGAGATCAAGTGATGTCTAGTTCAGAGATGCTCTTCTTAATGGATCGCAGGTTATAATGTCACAGGTTTGCAAAAGCTACATAAGCATGGTCAAAAAATTGCCCAGTTGGCCTGAGTCTGACCACACTTTTGCAGAGCTCACACATAAAACCTGATAATTTGAGGGGGAAACTAAGGGCAAGACTGGAAATTAGGTTTTGCTGTATTTACACAGCTCAAGCTGTGTCTTTTCTCCAGACCTGTTCATTCCTGTAATGCCACTCCATGAGTTCCCTTGTGTCCCTTTGCTGCTCTAGAGCCCTGGGGCAAACGTGGCTCACATGTGGGTTCTGGTAGCCACAGCTGAGGGTTGAAAGGGCCCCAGTGCTTGCAGAGAGAAAGTTTTAATTCTCAGCATTCACTTTGCTGAATGTACATGTATTAAAGGAGGAAGATATTTTCCCCAGCACAAAGCTGCAGCGTGGTGCTGTGCGAGGTAAGCAGGGAGGTGCCACAGCAGCTGGGGGGCAGGGTGGGGGTCAGGGAGATGGTGGCAGCCTCCGGGCAGGTTTCTTACACTACAGCCTAGACTCATCTAACAAAAGACATCCTTCTGTGAACCTGTGTTAGTGTACTGTTCGACTTTTGAAATTGCATACAGCCGTTTTATTGCATCCTTCAAGTTAGCCAAATGATGACACTTCCATGAGGACTGGCAGCTTTTGGGAATGGACAGGGTGAGGCTTTCCCACTGGGCAGCAGTTCCTGGTAAATTTTCCAGTCTGCTCAAGTAATCTGTTTACTGTGCTCAGTCAGAATGAGCAAGAAGAAGAGAGGAAGAGAGAAAACACAGCAACAAACACCCCACAACCAGCATTTTCCATGAAATAAACTATACTTCTGAGATGGTGTGAGAGTCCCTGTCACTGGCATGGGTAGGACTGAAGAGTCTGGACTGGCAAAAAGCTGTAGCTGTCATAGTGTCCTTTTCTGACCCACAACACTCCTTGACACAGCTGAACTCTTTGACTGTTAATAAAGCTAAGTTGGTGAGCTTTACAGCAGCATTTTGTAATTGCTTTTTTTCTTGATAAATACTGAAAATCATTGCAGGTGCAGAAGGACTAGGAGAAGCATCCCAGAGGTGCAGCTGTCACTTGTGGGATTTCTCAGCCAAGGGAGAAGCATTAAATCAGCTACATGGACTTACAGCTGCCTCTTAAGCCACTATGGGGGGACCTTGCTCCACTGTCAGTTGCGTTCCTTAAAATCAGAATTTATCTGGTAGTTATCAGTCAGGCCGTGTCCAAGAGAAGACCCCCACCTCCTCCAGCCTGCGTACAGAGCAGGGCATTAGGAACTGCCAGTTTCTACATTGGGGGATTTGATGACACATTTTTGCCATTTGCAGGTAAAATTTCAAGTCAGGATATTGAGGGCCAGAGAGCTCAGAAAACAGATGTTGGACAGATAACAAGGGCTAATTCAGCATAAAGCTGCACTATTTATAGAGAGCACTGTGCAGTGCTGCACTTTCTCACCAGGGCAACCCAGGCATTTTAGGAACATTAGAGGGCTTTCCTCCACATCTCTCTCACAGCACCATGGTCAGTTTGGCATTCAGTTTCTCTTTGGAAGCTAGTGGAAGGGTTGAAGGCTTCTCTAATGCCACGGACTGCTTTCCTTCAAGGGTCGCATTAGCTCCTTTATGTGCTGAAGTCCCACAGTCAAGGGGGTGGTACAAACCCCTCTTGCCCACCACCCCCTGCACCATTGCCAGTGGTGATGCAGTGGGACCCACCAGCAAGGACTGCTCTGCAGCTCTGTGCCCTCATCTTCACGTGGCAGCACTGCGCTGCCATAAACCCTACTCAGGGTCCCTGATGTCAGGGCAGAAGGAAAGGAAGGTGCAAGATGAAGCTCAGCAAAGTGGCTGGTAGTAATCCCTGCCTGGACACAGCTGTACTATTGCATAGGCTGCTCTCAGTACAGTAGCGTGCTGCAGCTTGCTCAGCATTACTCCTTGGAGAATATCCCAAGGAAAATGCCACCTAGTCCCTAGGAGATGGCTTTTCCCAATATTTCTGCCTTATCATTGCTGCATATAGAGAAGGGCACGGGAGGCTGAGGTTTGCTCTCTGTGGTAATGAAATGCAGCCCACATATCCCAACACTGGCAAGAGAAGAGGAGAACAAGTCAGAAGTTAAGGAAGTAGAGAAATCAGACCAAGTACAAGAGTCAGAACAGAGGAGCAGGAAATAAAGCAGTGGACTGTGTGCCTGAAAAGAGCAGACAGAGCCTGCAGCCAGTGAAAGGATTAGCAGAATAAAAGGAGTTCTCAATTTAGAACAACAAAAATCCTATCATACAGGCTTTAACTTCTCCTTTGATATAAACACATTGCAGCAGCGTTACTCAAATAAAATGGAATAAAACCATGCACGAGCAGATGTCCAACTTCTCATTTACTGTTTCACATGCTGCTAAGAAGCCTGATCCCTGACATCTCCTGGCCATTTATCTGCTTTACTGTAGGTCTGTCCTCTGCACGCATCATCTAAATGTTTGGTCTCCAGTGCAGAAAGGCATTACTCAGGTGGGGACCAGCACCGACTGACAGAGAAAACCATGTCACCTTCCAGGTGCTTAACTGGGCCCTGCAATTTGAAACATGAAGATTTGTAAATTAGTCTATCATACTCGGCATATGCCCACATGCATACTTGGGAGAGCGCGATGCTTGCAAGCCAGAGAATGGGGTTAGAGTTTCCAGTGCTGTTTTTGGTTAAGGGAGCATTTGCATTTGACTCTAAGTACTATAGTGATAATATCCCACATCATATCTTTCGCAGCAAGGCCTTCACAGTACAGATGTGCCCTTCCTACAAGTACAGTCAACACCTGCCAATATAACCTCCTTTGAATATTGTTCAAGCAGCAGATTATTTTGTGATGATCATGTTACAAAAACAGATGCTTAGAAGCATTCTTGATGAAGGTTCACTTCATCAGCCTTCATCTGTAGAAGAAAAGCAATTGACAAATTATCCCTAATTTTACAAAAATAAGATAGAAGAGTATCGCCTTTCGGAATGGTAGAATTTTTAAACTGCCACATTTTCCGTTTTTAAGCTATTTAGTACCTTGGCAGATGTCAGGCTACTAATGGTCTGAGCATGGTCAGCCTCCTACAATAACCAGCAGGCTCCAGCTGAACAGCAAGGTACTGCAGTCCCATAAATACACTTTGCAGGTGCTGCTTTTCCCCGCTGGTAGAAAGTGATTCCAACTAACAGTCATCATCAAGCAGTTCATACACCTTAAGGCAGAGCCAAAAGTGCAGCTTACTACTTTAAAAGAACTGTTCAAATGATGTCAGATATATTAGAGGTCTTGGGAAGACTCAGGTTAGCAGTTCTCACAAATTTGCTTTGACTGCTCTTCTCTAGATGGTGAATTTTTCATCTAATTGCAACACAGCTGCCTAACGCATCCCCAAAATCACCACGGTGCAGCTGTCATGCACAACTAGTATCCACTTGCTAGTTCTGCTCATCAGTGCTCTTTGCAATCTAATCAGTCTTACATTTTCTTAAAACAGCACAGACAATAAGACAGAAGTTCTTATCTCTCAAGGAAAAGATAAATGCCATGATCTTGCAAACAGGTTGATTACAGTAACACCGGGGAAAACAGCAAAACAAATAAGTGACAACCACAGTAATATTCCCTAAAATTCAGGCTAAGAATGATATTCCACCCACACTGCAGCTCCCCGAGTTCACTAATAGACACTTTCAGTCCCTGATTTTTCCCAGCTGATGGCACTGCTGGATTTTGCTTTATTCTGCCATTCGTGAGCTGGGTCCAGCAGCAGGGACGGCCGGGGCTGTGCGGGTGCAGGGGCCAGGGCGATGGCAGCCCGGGAAGCGTGGGTGGGGCGGGCAGGGCTATATTTTAACATATAGATATTACATTAAAATGTATAAATATTTAAATGTTTGACAATTCTCCGTAGTATCTCATGCAACAGCAAAACCCTCTGACTAAAACAGACTATCACACCCTCTGTAAGACTGTATCAGTTGTTTTTAGTGAAATTATGCCTTCCTTTACTCAGTTTTCTGTTCTAACCGTGCCTTCATTGTTAGAAAAACCTGGTTCTCAGGTCCTCATGGACTACACCTGTATTTTAGTGCTCAGAAGGTAAATATCTTCTTTATAAATCCATGACAAGTTACAGAAAACACTTTTGTTGGTATTTTAGATAGCCTGATATTTAAAATCTTTAAGGTTGGGTGTAGCATAATAAGATTATAAATTCTTAACCCAGTAAAATCCACTTGGAATGCTGGAATTACAGTTTATAATGACTGGTCATGTTCATACTTGCTAGGAATTTTAACATAAATATTTGAACTGAAGTCAGATTTTAAGATGATTTAATTTTGTTAAATACCAGTCCCTGTAGACATTAAATTTTCACTGTTATTTTTATAGCCGTTTTTCTTTTGCAAGTGTATTAGCAGAGGAGCCATAATTCATTTTCCACTGGTACAGTAGTTACGTTTTTTACTTGCATGTGAAGTTAAATGGCTATTATTTTAATGCCAAGCTCTATAGATTCTTTCATTCTTCATCCATTCTTCATTAAGACTTTTCTGAATGCTATTTAAAGGCAAAGCAGTTCAAAGCCATTTCATGGAATAACTAAAACACTGCCACACCGCCTAAATTCATGCTTGACTAGAAGTTAAGAAAATGTACTCGGAGCTTTTGCCGGTTTTAGTTCAGCAGAGTCCCTCTATCCTAATAATTTTTTAGGCCTGAAAACCTTGTTGTTTCAGAACTTCATGTACCTTTTGTATTTTAAGGGCATACACAGACACACATATAATGCCTTGTGTTCTTCTGTTAGTCAGCTGGAGAGGAGCAGGGCAAAGGCCGAGCAGCCCCTGGTGCCCGTCCGTTCCCTTCAGCGCTGGGGCACGGCTCGGGAACGTGGGTCAGGGCCGAGGTCGGCAAGTTTATTTGCTGGCAATGAATCAAGCCAGTGGGACTGCCTGTGCTGCCACAAGGTTTCCGGTTAGCACCAAAATTATGAGCTACGCTTGTTATTTCTTGGCTGGTTTTGTAGGTGTGTCATGCTCCCAGTTCACAAACAGGCAGTGACAATCAAGACTGGTCACTAATGTCCTCAATTAGGAGTGCTTAACGTCTGAAAGCCAATTAGTAACTGGCAATTAGCTGGACTGCAGGCTGCTTACTTTAGCAGTTTTCTGCCAAACAAATATCTAAATAAATATCCACTATAAATTACATCATCATCATTGACGTAATCCACCTCATTTAATTTAGATTTAAACAATTTGTAAAGCATGATTCCTTTTGACTAAGCTTTTTTTTGTTGATGTTAAACTGTAATCTCAAATCTTTACAATATTCCTTACTCCAATAAGATATATATATATATTATATTTATTAACTCCCAGGCAAGATGCAAAGTTTCAGCAATTGTTTTTAAGAAAGGTGTTCTAAGCAATGACACAGACTGTCTGAACCGTATCTACTTACATGTGGGAGTCTTGAGAGGATGGGTAGACTTTTGGTTATTCTTCCATTCACAGCTATCAGTGAAAACTGTCTCAGTCTGCTGTTAAGAATGCAGTATCTCAATATAGCAGAAGAAAGCTGTAACTGAAACCAGGCCAGTCTCAAACATGT
The DNA here is from genome assembly GCF_964273445.1 of Streptopelia decaocto. Classification (NCBI taxonomy): domain Eukaryota; kingdom Metazoa; phylum Chordata; class Aves; order Columbiformes; family Columbidae; genus Streptopelia; species Streptopelia decaocto. The sequence goes on along the minus strand of NC_138666.1, from coordinate 15,536,144 downwards.
CACTTGAAAAAATAATTTTGCTACAGCTTCATACTAAAAAATGACAAATAATGGCTTACATTTCCCACATTGGTACTGAGAAAGGATGTCAGACTCAGCCTTCATAGCCAAGATACCCAGACACAAACCATCTGTTACAGCTGTACCAATGAAAGACCCAATATACAGTTGGGGATATAACCTGTGATGATGCTGAATTCCTCATTCCTACTCTGATTCAGTAAACATGGGATGCACCTCCACAATGATACTGGAGGAAGCAGAACACCCAGGTAATGCCAGTTTTCCCTCTGCCAGCTTTGTTGTTAAAATTTCACTTTGTAAGAGAAAAAGCTGCTTAGCCAGATTTCTAGTTTGTATTACAGACCCATTCAGAATTTCTAGATGTGTAACACAGATCTTCAATGAAATGCACAAGCAGTAAAAAGGCCTGGGTGATATTTTTCTCTGCTAACCACACAGGAAATTGCTTAGTTTTGTCAGAAATATGTTCTCTAAATACAGTTAGTAAGGCCATTCTGAAAGAACTCCTGAATACTTTCAACAGCCTGCAAGATCCATTATTTTTACAGGCTGTGTGGCTTGTGTGCTGCAGATGAATAAAAGATACCCTAAGGACTTTGCATGAATACGCAAAGTATTACTAGGTCCCTTTATTTTCTCTCAAGCACAGTGATATTTAGTGTTTTCCTTCAAAGTGCAGTGCTTGAACTGTTTTCATGAGAATTCAGCTTTTGCTTAAAAGAAGAGTTTCAACTCCCCTAGTTACACTGAAATCCTCAAACCCCAACCCCAAATGTGCTCTTCAAAAGCCAGAGGAACTGAAAACCCTGGATTTGTCAGTAAATCCCCGTGCCCTAATTTTCAGGCCTATATCATGGTTCCTGAACGGTTTAGATCCACACAAGGCACTGACCTACAAGCAAAACCACACACTGCGTGTGTAAGCAGCTGGTTTGGGAAAGCCACCCCAGGGCCAGGTCTCAACATCAAAGTTGCGAGCACAAAAGATCCCAAACGTAATTAGATAAAGGCCTGGAAATTTGAGAGGATGGGGGTTTTGGCATTCTGTTCAGCAAAAACCTGGCGTGGGACCCTCTTCCACTAAGTCGGTGGAGATGGAGCGTGGCTCATGGCAGAGTGAACTGGCTTCATGCCCACTTCACTGCCACGTTACAACAGCTGGTCTGGGTTTGTCCAGCCTCCAGTGGGCTCAGTGGCACCTGCCGGTGCACAGGGTCACAGCCACCGCGGCCGTTAGGGCTGTGAGTGCGGCTCACAGGGAACAGACTGGGCTCCAGTCTCAGACAACTCCCAGCAGCGAGTTACAGCACCGTGTACAAAATGCAGCTGGGAAAATATTTGTTCAGGATTTAAAAAAAAAATAAACAGCATAAATTCCTATATATAGGACTTTTTTCTTCTATTATCTTCATCCTGTTGTCTCGCTATAGTCAATTGCTGCAATGTGCACTGTTTCCCATGCACAGCACGATATTTTGTCATCTCTTATATCTCAGCGTTTGTTGCCTTTCCCCACCCCTTTCACAGTAACTCTTGAAGTTGTATTATTCCATGAGAACCTCAGCTTTTGTTGAAGAATTATGTTCCTAACCCTCATGAGTTGTTTTAGAAAATTGTCCAAATCTGAACCGTGAAGCCTTTGAAAAAAGATAAATTACAAAACACAGAAGGCAAGTAAAATAGCCTGAAATATACCACTGCTAAGATCTTATCCGGTGTCATGACTTTTTTGTTGTTGTTCTGGACAATGTTGAGAATTTTGGTGTCTTAGAAAAATAGGAAGTAACATCTTTTCACACCAATGAGCAACTCCTGAGCAGTTCTGTTGACCGTTTAAGTTAAAAACAAAAAGGCTTTTCTTTAACATTGAGCAGGCATAGCTGTGAGGTTTACCTTTCTCCTCACCCCCATCACAGACCACTGTTATTGTGAATTACAAAAAAAATTAAAAAATCACAGAATTTGTCAAGTTCAAAGCTCTCAAATATTTCTCTTACAAACTCTCAACTGACTAGAACAGAAAGAGGATTTCATTCCAGAGGTCAGTATTTTTGCAGGATGCCTTTTCAAGGCTCATTAGTGCTACACGATACAGCACTGGGTCGAGGACAGCATCCGTCCTGCAGAAAACTGATACTTGTTTAAGGTTAGGAATATGAGAGGGCTGAGCAAGTGGGTGTCTTTTTATTAGTAGCAATTATTATTATTGTTATTATTACTATGTTATTGTTATTATTACTATGAACGTTTGTACATGCCAGGGTAGCAGACTTGGGCCGGCAGAGACAAACTCAGGATTATCATCCCATGCTCCTTGGCACACTTCACCTGCCCCATGTCACATGCCTCCATCTCCCCTTTTGTGGCAGGCATGAGGTATTGAGCACCTGCAGTGGGCTTGGGGCGCATGGCACCACGAGCATGGATCTACTTTGCCTGAGCAATTGCGCTGTGCGAATGCATCAGTACCTCCTTGGGCTTGATCCGGAGGTGGTGAGAACATTGCCCACTTGGGAGGCTTGTAATATTGCGTTTTTAGATGAGGTCCTGTTTACTGTGATTACTTAGTACTGATTTGTTGGGATTGGTCACACAACTTCATATGAAATTAGTTTCCTTTTGGTTCAAAGGTGTAGTTCTGTAGCAAGAAGCTCTAGTAGAAGCCATGGAGGAGCAGAGAATGTGGCTGTTTTACAAGAAGTAATTAATTTTTTCCATCTCTTTACATCTTAGAAGAAAAAATAACACAGAGTATTAGCAGTACTAGCACTAGTAAAGCTGAAACAAATTATCCCCAACATGGTGAGCACAGCAATGACAGTCTCCCTGAACTGCACAGCCAATTTCTTTCTTGCCCCAGAGTTTCTGACCAAATTACCTCCAGTTCCTGCTGACCAAGGATTGCTTTGAAATACCTGTTCGTAGCTAAAGCATCTGCCTTACTGCTAAGTCTTCTGGCCTAAGAACTTCTGCTAAAGAACTTGAGACCTCCTGAAAACTCTGCTTCTCATCAAGCACTTTCTGACATTTTCTTGGAGCATTTCAGCAGCTCATCATGTCTATTTTTAAACATGTCCTACCCTGCATAAGGCAAAGGTACTTCCCAGGCACATTTACCACATTCATGGCAGGTTTCCATAAGAACATTTTGTTGTCGGAATGGGCGTAGCACTTCCACTTCTGCTGGTACGGCTTTTACACATGTTGCAAGAGCAAAATAATAGGAAATCCATAATGAGGTTGGAAGGTAATTTTGCCTTATCGTGTATTCATTCACAAAGGACATCAGCTTTTTAAAAATATGATTAACTACTTAATATAACAAAAAAAAAAAAAATCCTGTGAATGTTTGTATGAAAGGACAATTCAGAAGGCTGCCTGTTCCTTCAGATAGCTGCACCCAGAAATCATTATCCTTACATTTAAAAAAGTACTAGCTATTTCCAGCTCAATATAGACTCACCCATGAGGAGGAGTGCTTTGGCAGTGTTCTGTAGCAGGACGGTGCCACTTTAAGCCATGCTGTGCCATGTAAACCTTCTCCCCACAGCAATTTGGGTTTGGTGCCCCTCGGTGCCCAGCACCCGTGCAGCCGGGGATAAGCAATGCTCTTTCTTAGCAGAAGAAACCTAAAGCACAAAGAGATACAGGGCTTTGACAAAACCAAATGCAAGCAGTAAAGTAAAAAAAAATGAAAAACCTTACCATAGACTATATCTCTGTGCATTGAGGCTGCACTTAATCACTGCCACACCAGACGACTGCCGCCACCTTATCCCTGCAGTTACATCTCAGCGGGACTCGTCTCTTCCCTGGGGTCCATCACAGCATGGCCTGATCACACCGCTTCCCACAGTGCTGCTGACACATATCTCCGCCACGACCCCACCAGCAGGTCTGCCCATCACCCCAAAGCAGCTGAGCAGATGCAGAAAGCCAGGCATGCAGTCAGCTCGCACCCCTCGCCAGCACGGGGGTCACCCCCCCAGCCCCACACAGCACAGGTCTGCAGAGATACTGCACTGTAACATTGCACATCATCTTGAAGATCTGCTAGATTCCTTGTCCGTTATCAGTTTAGAGGATGCCAGGCTGCGTTTGGATTTTGTCCTGACTCAATGTGCTGGCACAATGGAAAGGTGACAGTGTGGGGGTGGAAGCTCTCACCGGGAGCTTGCTGAAGGATGGGTATTCGCATCTGCTCTTTGCTGCCAAAAATAGCAGCAAACCTGAACTAAGGTGAAAGAGAGCACTGAGAAGGCAGAGACAGCATGTGGGGAGCTAGGAGACTCGTTTATGGGCTGCTTCATTCTGTCTTTGGGCAATTCCTGTTTGTTCACCATTGGGGTTGCCAGAAAGGAGTACTGTCCCATCCCAAAGAGGCAAGTAAAATCTACAGATCAATTGTGGTGAAAAGCAGTATGGCCTAAATTCAACATGCTCCCCAAAATCCCACTGGCTTGTCCCAAAATTGCAGTATTTTCAGGTGTCTGTGAAAAACAGAAATACACGTATCTATGCTGGCAGGTACTCTTTCCCGTTTCTCCCTCCATGAGTCACAGTGCCCAAGGGGCATCCCTGCACCCAGCCTCTCATGGCCCCTGCATTGTGTGCTATGCTGGGGGGGGGTGGGATTTTGACGTCCCAGCCCCATTGAAGACGGGCCTTATCTTGTCCAGATTCCTTTCAGGAGGAGATTAAAATCTTCATTACAAGATGCTTCTAGCTCCCTTTGATATATTTGGCCACGGTGGGTGACAGCACACGGTTGTGCAAGCTGTCTGAGCTCATGCCACAGAGCCATTGGTTGCAAACGGGCACTTACCCTCCCGGAGCGCCAATAAATAGCAATGCTTTCCCAAGCGTCTAATCAGATAAAATACAATCATGCAAAATCTGGGAGAGGATTTGGTGGGAGATTCTTGTTTGATTGGGTGGGAGCTGGGGGTTTGTTTGCCTTTTTCTTTAAGAAAAAAATGCATTTCTCACTTTCTTTACCTAACTGCAAGCCTTTCATCCTTTCCAGGTAATATCATTGGTTCTGGGATCTTTATTTCGCCAAAAGGAGTTTTGGAGCACACCGGCTCGGTGGGACTTGCTCTCATTATTTGGGTGCTTGGCGGCGGGGTGGCTGCCCTTGGTTCTCTATGTTACGCCGAACTGGGAGTCACTATCCCCAAATCAGGAGGGGATTATTCCTACGTCACAGAGATTTTTGGTGGGTTAGCTGGGTAAGTACCCTATCTCTATAAAGTAATTTGAAAACACTAAGTATATTAAGTTTGGAGAAGATATCTGACTTGGAAGAGACACAAAACATTTGTCAATAAAATGCTTTTGCAAAGTCATTTTTCCTGCTCTCATTAGAAATACCAAATCGCTCCTACACAGAGCTAAGACACTTTCACTTCCTTCTCTTAATAAAGGCCACGAAAGGAAAGAACCAGGCGGTAAATGATGCTGTGTCCATGTGACATTCCTGTGTGCCAGCCATAAATGATCAGTACCTTGTACTGAGGAGCTTCACACAGCCGGGAAGCCAGGATGGAGCTACTACATAATCCAAAACCCTCCTTTGACGATACAGAAGGCAGCAAATATTTCTGTGGCATTACATTGTGAAACCTTCCTACAGCAGAATACAGAAAACTGCTGGATAAGGAGATTTTCCCACAGAAGCGTCAGGCTCAGGTGCCCGCTTGCACCACTGCCTCACTTACTGCAACTGTACACAAACAAGGGTTGAAGAGAGGGAAATGCCAACTCAGGGAATGATTTCTCTTTGAAAATACCTGAAGTGGAGTAGTGTGCCTAAGGGAGGTCATCATTTATATTTGACCGTATATTTTGTTGCGTCAGAAAACAAGCTTGTCGCAGTTGAGCTGGCCACTGAGCTAAAGTAAATCAGCACAGGCGTAATGCTGGCAGGCTGTCCCCAGTCCCATGGCCTGTCCCCTTGCTCACGCCTGCCTTGGCTCAGTGCCACCCAAGCACTGGGCACAGCCAGCATCCAAAAACACACCAGGTGACAAGGGAGTTTTCTGGGGATTGTCAAACATAAGCCACTGCCTTATACTAGTTCTTATAAAAGTCTGCGTTTCTTCAGTCAGTAGAATTGCTCCTCTGAACATTGTCCCACTTTGCATAGAAAATTACACTCATGTCACAGCATGATTGAGGGAACAACAGCATAGGCTTGGTTAACCAAAATCTCAGCTGATCTTCACTGAGGTTTGCTCTCTCACGGGGTGCAGGAGCTACACAGCAAAGCCCCCGTGCCCCCAGGACGCTGCAGCAGGCAGCAGCTTCCCCAGTACCTGCTCCCAGGAACGGGGTCTGCAAGCAAGGAACACAAAAATGAAAGAGCAAAAATTGCACAAGTGGTCACAAGTGCTATCCCAGGAATATCGCTGTGAAACCATCAGTTTCAGAAAACCAAAAGAATTATGCTTTCTAAGAGAGAAAAAGAAAGTAATTAGAAATCAAGTACGACTAAACCCAGCTTTAGTGGTTCCTCAGCTCACTCCGCATGTTCAGAGAATTTGTGTGGTACCCCGCACACCCATTGATGGGTCACTACCCAGCATTTACCTGGGGACAGAGCAACGCTTTCACCTCCAAAAAAGCAGGGGTCTCCCTGCTGCAGCAGCAGCACACTTGGTGTCCAGGCTTTCAATGAACAAGCAGTATCGAAAAAGCACAACCTCATCACCAGAAGGGAAGCAGCAGTGCTCCCGTTCTTGCTTTGCAAAGACACTTTTCATTTTCTCACAAGAAAATACACCATGTTGTAAGTATGGCAAAGGGTTACCTTAGGCAAGAAGCCTCCTGGTAGGTTTTTGCGTAAAAGAAAGGGGGGCTCAGTCATAATTTCCAGTAGAGCTCGGCTGGGACTGCACTCTGCTGCACACTTTGCTGAGCCACCACCTAATACCTGCAGCTGAGGGGAATTCTCACAAGCACCTTCAGTTTTCCACTTGGGAAGAACCCATCACCTCCCGGCACTCTGAGCTGGATGGGGCCCTTCGGGAGCCTGCACTCTGCCTCCCCCGAGGAAAAAAACACTGCTTCTCAAACAATTCCTTTTTCTTTTGTAATGTGACCCTTCTACAGTAAACAACATCAAATTCAACACACAAAGTTTTAGTGCCTCTGCCAAAGGATTTTTGCAATGGCAGATTTGGATGATTTGGTCTATTCACATGAAGATATTTGTTAGAGGAGCATGTACCGTACCCACCCAGCCCACAACATTTCCTCTTCACATCCGTTGTCTTGTCCCTGCCATTCAAAATCCCCCCTATGTTTTCCTGTATAGGTACAAGGAACAAAGGAGTACTATTTGATTGTAACAGCCATTGGAGTACTACATGCCCCACCTTCTGTGCCTGACAGTGTTGATAGTTGGTTGTGTGAATAAATAATAATTAAAAAAAAAAAATCATAGCACTGCTAGGTGTGATGTAAGAAAGTGAATGGAGTAAAAGAAAGAAGCAGCAGCTCTGGCCAGGGGAGAAGGCAGAGGTGAGGGAGGATTTCTGTTGCACTGGGCTCTGGTCTGGTACCCGAGAGCAGACTTCTCACTTTCATCTTCATTTAGAAATCATCTTGGTTTTAAATAGCATCTGTGCATGAGCGCAGTAACCGCAGCGAATGGGTCACATCCTGTGCTGCTGGAGCTGAGCGCAGCTCATCTTACATGCATATGGGCTTGCATGTCTGTACAGATCATAAAAAGAACATTGCCCAAACCAGTAAATAACAGGCTTTATATGTGTTCTTGCAGAAGACAATTAATAAATTCAGCTTCATGAAAAAAAACACTAGTGCATTTCTGATAAATACAACTTCTGATAAATACATTTCTGATAAATAATGCTCAGCAACAACACTGCAACTAAGCTGCTTCTCCAGCAGTGACTGAGGACTGATCATAGATCCTTACTGAAAATCAATAGCACTGAAATCAGCAGAGCGCTCTAAGCCAAACTTTTATGTGTCACTCCAAACTACAAGTAAAACATGTTTCAAATACCCTTCTATGTTTCCTTTTTGTTGTTACTGCAAAAATCTGAAGTTTCCAAAGGCAATAATTCTTTCAGCAGTGCAGGATAATATTAATAATATTCAAACTAGCTCCAACTTTCTTAAACCAGTTCAGATTCTCCCATCATAAGGTGAACTGTGCTACAGCATCCATTTCAAACTGTTTTCTTCTGTTAACGACACACAAGTAGGGTACACTATAATTTTCTATTTTCACAGGCTGCTGTGACTGCATATTTTTTATCTAATTCAAGGTCCTCTTGGGGGTATAGGTACATCCCAAATACAAGTTCCAGAACCAATTTCACCAAGTCCACTAGACTATTAGAGACCCAGATCAAACCATCCTGTTCATTTCTTTCAACGGGTGAGGAAATTAGTATGCAGAGATATCTGAAAAAAATTCAGTTTTGGTCCAGAGATGACAGGCACTTCCACATGAACGCCACACTTTCCCTAAAGCAGTATTTCCTACCACAGATTGTCACTTATTCCACTGGAACTGGGAAAAATAATCTAATTAGAGACATTATCTAATACACATGCACATTGATGGGAGGATAGCCATTAATTTCAGTGGACTTTCAATTAGACTCAACAAAAAACCAAGGCAGAGTCCTTCCAGCTAACAGCCATTGACAGTCATTACGTGCAACCACGGTTGCTCAGAAGAACAATAACCTCAGACAATAAGGTTATTTTACTGTCCCTTTTGCCATTAGCACATGCAGATACTTGGATTGCCCACACAAACTCCAACACCCAGGAGAGAGAGAAGAAGAAAAATTTAAAAAGAAACAAAGAAAGATCACAGGAGCAGACACACCTTCCTTTTCTCTACATTCAGCTGTGTCCAGCCTTTTTCTAAAGGTCTGATTGTTTCTCAGTCATGAATGAGAGAAGATTTAACTTCTCCAGTTCTTGTAGTGCTGTAAATTACTGAGTAACCATAAGAGCCGACCGCATGGGGTTCAGCTCCTGATGCTCTCAGTGCCACAACTCAGCCCTCAGGGCAGTTTCCACTTGAAGAGCCACTTTCCCACTACCCACCTTCCGCTTGAAGAGCCAGGCAAAGTAACTCCAGGTGTGCCGCAATGACATTTCCCTGCTTCAAGCTGGACTTTGGGCTACCAGAGCTGTTTACACCCCCTCTGCATGGCTGCCCCGGGCAGAAAGCGCACCTCCAGTTATCAAATTTCATACGCCATGATAGGGAGGACATCTGAAAATCAGTTATGTCTGCAGGAAGATTCAGCCCTGTGTCACTTAAATTAATCATAACTGATCTGGAACAGTTGTTCTTTGCTAAGGAGATGGCAGTCTTAACTCTTCACAGTATCACAGTATGTTTGGGATTGGAAGGGACCTCAAAAGATCATCCAGTCCAATCCCCCCGCTAGAGCAGGAACGCCCAGGTGAGGTCGCACAGGAACATGTCCAGGCGGGTTTTGAATGTCTCCAGAGAAGGAGACTCCACAACCCCCCTGGGCAGCCTGTTCCAGTGTCTGTCACCCTTACTGAGAAGAAGTTTTTTCTCAAATTTAAGTGGAACCTCTTGTGTTCCAGCTTGATCCCATTACCCCTTGTCCTATCATTGTTTGCCACCGAGAAGAGCCTGGCTCCATCCTCATGGCACTCACCCTTTATATATTTATAAACATTAATAAGGTCACCCCTCAGTCTCCTCTTCTCCAAACTAGAGAGACCCAGCTCCCTCAGCCTTTCTTCATAAGGGAGGTGCTCCACTCCCTTAATCATCTTCGTTGCCCTATGCTGGACCCTCTCCAGCAGTTCCCTGTCCTTCTTGAACTGAGGGGCCCAGAACTGGACACAATACAACTGGACACTCTTCCAACACAACATATGATAAAAGGTGGTGCTTTAAAAGCAAAGACTTCCTAGAACACTCAGATTGTTGGGTAATTTCATCAGGATTAATTCCCACCCACAGCAAATGCCTCTTCCCCGTGAGCAGTTTAATACAAGAACAGCCATTCCCATCTGGCTGGAGCTCTGGCTCCCAGTCCTGCTCCTGGCAGCTGCCGACAGCCCCGCGAGGGCCAAGGCGAGCGCTCGGCAGTGCAGCCCTGGCCGCATGGCCAGGGACGGGAACGTTGTCTGAGTGACTAGCGTGGAGATCTTTTTCTCAGAAACAGGCTTTGGTTAAAACTTGCCTGGAAAACACACAAGGTAAAAGTGGGCCTACATCTTAGGCAAGCTTCCTTCTTATTTTAAAGCCATCTCTTCTTTGAGCTCCATTTGACAGTGCAACTTTGTCACCCTCTGCTGAAATTCTGCATTTACTTTAATTGGCATTATCAGTCCTGAATGTATTTCAATTCAGCTTGAAACAAACTGACTGTCAGAAATCTACTGAATAATTCACATTCCCGTTTAACTGTATTCTACCCAATACCAACTGTAACGTGCTCTATATCACAGCATAAAAGTGTCAGTTTTGCCCGAAATACTTTTTCAGAGTCATTCACCCCACTGAATGTTTTTATCTGAACATAGTTCTCTGCCTACATAAAGCGTGCGGGTTAAGATGAACATGGCAGGGAAGAGCTGGTGGCCTCTGCCCAGCAAACCCTGTGGCCCTGTGGGCACAGCTCTGCCCGACCCTGGCAGCCACCAGCAGTGCTGCTGGGCACACCTGAATGGGGCTCCTGTGGCAATGAGGGCTGAACTTGACCTCGCTGAGCACCACCAGCATCCTAACCCTATCAGTGAGCAATTCCTGCAGTCTTTAAGTCAAGGGTGGTCTTCAGTGTTTTAACCCAGTGAGTTCCTGTGTTGGGGTTCAACTTCTTAGCTTGCCCCGTGCTCAGGCTCCTGCTTGCAGAGCTGCCCCAAACTGGGTATGCCACCCTCAGCACCAAACAGCACAGAGCTGTTACTTGGCGAAAACCATGCTGAACCACAACGGAAAACATGAAAAATGGGGAAGGGGAAGCAGTCGCACAAAAAATAAATAGGAGGGAAAGCAAAACAAAACAGCAAAACTGGGTTTTAAAAACAATAGTACCATTTGGGAAGGTGACCAGCTTTTGCATCACACCAGCTTACCAAATTAACTCTCTGGTAGTTAATAACAAAAGGAAGCATCAGATTGACCCCATACTTCTCAGAAACAAGGCAAAGTAAAGGATGTGCTGTGTATCCCTGCACTTTACATTTATACATGTATGTTAAAGAGTTAACATGTATGTGTACATGGCAAGAAGGATTTCATTTTCTACTACAGAAATAATACTACTTCAAATATCCTAAAACACTAGCCAGATGCACTGCTGATTTTACAAGATAAGTATTTTTTTTCCTTTTCCTAGAGTGAGAAACCAAAATATCCCACACTTTATGTTTGCAAGGGTACCTCATTCAGTGCAATCAGCTGCAACTGGAGGCAGAAAACCAGCCCCGGTGGGACCTGGTTGGGTGGTCGCAGAACACTGCAGCACTAAGCTGGCCTGGCCCAGGTTGCAGAGCTGAATGGTGACAAGAAACCCCCTAGTGACCGTCAAGGAGCCAGTAGCAGCCACAAGAGTGCAGCTGGCCCACAGCTGGCGGCCCTGCCAAAAGCCTTCAGAGATGCCTTCAACGTAGGGACCGCTGTGTGCTGCAGTTAACATGTCAGCCCAGGAGCAACAGAGATGCTTTCACTTTGACATACACAGCTAAGTCAAAGCATGCCCACTGGACATAATCCTCACTCTTTTATACATCCCTAAACTGTGCTTAGCTTAAAAATGTTTAATTTAAAATTCAGATTGCACTGGGAACATGGGAAAAGGGATGAGGAGAGGCACAAGTAGGTGACTGTTAGATGTGACGGGGACAAAGGTGCTTGATCTTGATGCCTCGGGCACCATCCTGAAGCACTGCACCACGGAGCGTGCATTACCTCCAGCACACCCCCAGCACTGCTTTCTTGTGCTTTTTCTTGTCTTTTCAGGTTTCTACTGCTGTGGAGTGCAGTGCTTATCATGTACCCGACCAGTCTAGCTGTCATCTCTCTGACCTTCTCAAACTATGTCCTGCAGCCCGTCTTCCCTAACTGTATCCCCCCCTATAATGCCTCCAGGATCCTCTCCATGGTGTGTTTACGTGAGTATTTGCTTCTCGCGCACACACAATGTTTGCCTCAGTTTTACATGGGACTGCTCAAGGGGCTACCCCAGCCAGGCTGGGGTCATGGCCACAATCCAAAAGGCGAGCAGGGAGGTCCCAGGACAGGCACCATGACTGGTGTGGGATATTCTGTCCCTTCCCACTTGCCTGCAGCAAGCACCATGGGCTGGAGCAGTGCACAACGCCACCCGAACCCCTGTGGGTCCTGAGGAAAGTGACAGCAGGTGATCCTGTGGCATGGAACAGGGCTGTGCTCCCTTCAGAGCCATGGGCACCTGGCATGGGTGACCCACCAGCACAGGTTACCCATAAACATTTGAGCCCTTCCTAGTCTTCTTTTACATTCACAAATGCGAGTGTGTAGAAGAGCAGCCCGCCACTGGCTCTGCATTAATTACGGAGCCAGCAGAAGCAAACCAGAGCTGCAGGGACTCCAGCTGTTCACCGTTTCCATGAGAAGGAAGCGATCCCCACATGTTGAGCACTACTCAGGCACAGTTCCTAGAGCTGGGGGAGCCCCGAGCGGCAGCGCCTGAGGGGGGAGGCTGCTGGCCGCCAGGGATGCCCCTGCAGCTGGGATCTCCTCGGGAAAGGCGACGCTCCTCCTCACCCTGGCTCCCGGCAGGAACGCCTGTATCAGTCTGTGCTTTTCGATGCTTTGCCTGTGTGTTCTTAAATAAACATAATTTCATTTCACTGAATTCAGTCTTTTGCTCTCCAGTCCTCCTGACCTGGGTGAACAGCTCCAGCGTTCGATGGGCAACACGCATCCAGGACATATTTACAGCAGGAAAACTCTTAGCCCTGACCCTTATCATTATTGTGGGCTTCATACAGATCTTTAAAGGTACTCTGTGAGACAGCACTAACATGGGTGTCGTACTGTTGATAGACTTGATTTTTCCCACTTACTGCACTATTTCCTCCTTAAAACCGACCCAAAGGTACCCAGGGTTTAGCTGAACCGTGGTGCTGTGTACTCACACAGCCATGGAAAGGATGGCACAATAGAGAAATCAGCTGTTTCTCCTTAAAAAAGTCCCTTTCCTACCCACCTTGTCAGTTTTGATGTTTTGATAGAATAACAGAGGGCAGCTGAGGATGTTTCACAATCGTTACTGAAATTTTTCAGTCTGTTGTGTGTCCTTTAGATCTGAAGTGCTCTGGGTGTAAAATGAATAAGCATGAGCATGAAGTCTCAAATCCAATAAAGAATAAAAGCCAAAAGTTCACCTGTTTCCTGGTGTCTCTTGTAGGTAGCACTTCTCTAGGGATGGTTTAACCTCTTGCTTGCGCTCTCTGTGCAGGAAGCTATGAAGAGCTGATACCAAGCAACGCATTCAATTTCTGGATGACTCCGTCGGTGGGGCATTTAGCATTAGCTTTTCTTCAAGGGTCGTTTGCCTTCAGTGGCTGGAACTTCTTGAACTATGTAACAGAAGAACTGGTTGATCCCCGCAGGCAAGTATCCATTTCCATGCCATCCACATTTTCTTGAAGTGCTGAGACATTGGAGCCATCTGGTAATATTGTTCATTTAATAAGCTGCAGCGATGTCATTCTGTGTCTATGGGACCAGTCTTTCTAAATGAAGGATTTTTTTGTCTAGAACAAATAGCAGGCAAGTGGAAGAAACACTGAAATTAGAAACATATTGCACAAAGCATTAACTGAATCAAACCAGCCTATAGACAAAGCGGTATCTCTCTGGCACTGTTCAATCATACAGTGCCACACAAGTTTTTATAGGGAGAATCACTTGTATTAGAAAAACATTGATTTATGCTGGAAGTCACTTTGCTTTCCCACCCAAAGGTGATCTTCCCCAGAGATCTTAAACAGAGAAGATTAGAAAGTCATTGCACGATGAAGGCAGCGGTCCCTGCCCCAGCACAGCTGTGGGCACTCGCCCACCGGGGCAACTGACATCAGGTCACTGCTGGTCCTGGGTGTGGGAAGGGGCTTGGAAAGGATTGGCACAAGCAGACTGGGAGAGCTGGAGGGAAAGTGATTTTTATAAAGCAAAGCTCAAACATTTCAACATTCCTGAGCTGATGAAGTGGAGCCTTAGTTATTTCTAGGCATCCAGTGCACACAGCAATTAATTGAGAAGTTTAAGCTGTTACACAGCCTGGATGGAAATGAATTAAAGCTGCGGCCTTGTGAGTGGCTCTGCACACGCCTTCACACCAGTGAGTGGTAAAGTGTCCGTCCAGAGGTCTTGGCAGGAATAAAGAAAGTGTGGTAATGTTTTCCCTCAATGGAACACCAACATTGTAACGGACCACCACAATTTCAAAGCTGAATAATGAAAAGTTATGATTTAAATAAGGCAAATATGGCCTCACTTGAAAAATAAAAAGAAAAAGGAGTGAATGGACGTCATTTTTTATTTTTGCAGTTTCTGAAGGGAAACCAAAATACAAAAAAAGTAACTGGATAACCAAGAAAACTTCCCATTTTTACTAAATCTGTTCAAAATCACAAAGGCTAAATACTTTTTTAAAAAACATTTTTTCCAAATCTGACACACAGAGAAAAGTGCATGATTGCGTTAGATACAGAATGGTTCAGGTGTCCACCTCTAAGGAGGTCTCTGAATCAGAGGCCAAGTACATCTGTTCTACTCTAAGTGGCCATGGCATTTTATGACCAGACCAGGTTTACAGCATGGGGTGGGCCAAGGCAGCCACCTGGACAACAGGATCCTGTCCCTTTTCAGAGCGGGCAAAGGTAAAGCAAAACATGGCGTTTTATTCCACCACTGGTACTTGTACCTAGGGTTATTGAGAAAAGGCTACTGCGTTTTTCAGCAACACGCTGCCTCAGTCCCAACCAACAGCCCAAAGGGAGCACATGGTGGTTTTGGCCCAGGTTGCTGCCCTCTGCAGACGTGGCATTTCATAGCACTTTTAGCCTTCTCCAGCCTGCAGCGGGTCAGAGCCTATGGAAACACGGTTCCCTCTGGAGAAACAGCCAATGAACCCACCTAGCTGGGTGACCTTCCCCAGGCTGTACACGGTTGTTGTTGTGGTCTCACTGTGCATGACTGTAATTTCTTATCTACCCTCCTGATTCTTTTATTAGGAACCTACCTCGTGCCATATTCATATCCATCCCATTGGTGACATTTGTGTATACGTTCACCAACATTGCATATTTCACTGCCATGTCACCCCAAGAGCTCTTGTCCTCCAACGCTGTGGCGGTAGTAAGTAAACCATTCCCTGGATGTCTAAAATACACTTTGATTTCAGTTCTGTGCTTTGCAGTGTATTTCAGTTTCTCTGCCTTCTGTTGCTTTAGACATTTGGTGAAAAGTTACTGGGCTATTTTTCCTGGGTTATGCCAGTCTCAGTGGCCCTATCTACATTTGGAGGAATAAATGGATACCTTTTTACCTCGTCAAGGTTAGATGGAGTACAATTTTATGAACATTATCTAATTTGGGGAGGGGCTGCTTTAATTTAATTTGCTAAAGAAATGCTAGCTAGATATTTTGGATGTTGTGGAGCATGAGGTCGTTGTTGGGTGTGTTGCATACATTCAGATATGAATTGCTTTGTTTTTAATCAGCAAATGTAATATTGAATCATGGAATCTCTTGCAAAATCATCCTTATGAGCTACTGAAACTGTCTGCAGATGTGGAATTGCTCACAGTAAGAGCCAAACACAGCTTTAACATGGAACCTTAGTCATTTTACATCAATAAAGCTCCAGTAGCTACAAGCTAAACTGTGCTTTGCTCAAAGAGGAGTTTTAGGGCCTGGTGCTGTTCCAAATTACAGATATTTTCCTTCCCATGCTGGAAAAAACTGCTTTCAGGCAAGATGCTTTGCCTGCACACTGCTGATAGTGGGACCAGAATCTGTAAAATCTATTTATATTACTTCACCTGTCTGAACTTAATTAAAAAGTTACAAAATTTTTTTGAGGAAACAAGTCAAATATCTTGTGAAAGTTATTTATCTCAGCATTTTCACAAGTATCATGAGATGCGACAAATCTGAGCGCATACCTAACAGATTATACGCTTTAAAAGGAAATATTAAGGCATGTTAAACCTTATCCAAAACATTTCTGACACTCAAAATATATATGAGGTCTCTTTATGCCTTGCCTATGTATGGCTGATCACCTCACAACCTACACAGTACTCATCCCACCCTGGGCAAGCAGACTGCTGGCCAGCAGGCAGGGACTGCACAGATTTCCGTCCTCCTCCTCCTCCTCAGAGGTAGTTTGGCATCTCAGAGCAGTCCATTTCACAGATCACAGTAGCCATTAAAGGCTTCATATTCTGAAGGATCTAGCTGAGATAACTTACACCGTGTTATGCTGGCAGTCTCTAGTGGTCTCCCCAGTCACAGACCGGCACCTGCTGGCCACAGTTCCCTTCCGCGCCCAGACCGATGCAGGCAGTTGAGATTGGAGATGTTACATGGCTAGATATTGAACAGGCTGTTGTAGAGCCAGGGGATTCAGCGTTACTGTTCTTCTTTCCAGGTTATGTTTCTCTGGTGCCCGAGAAGGCCATTTGCCGAGTTTGCTTGCCATGATCCACGTCAAGCACTGCACGCCCATCCCGGCCCTGCTCGTCTGCGTAAGTTTTACCATCTCTGCTCTGTCGCCCTGTAACCTGCTTTTAGAAATACTGAATTGTGGAGTGGAGAGCTGGAAAAATCCCCTGAGAGGCCGTTTTACCCCAGAAGAGGAGAAGCAAGTCAGCCTGGAGTGCTGCTGGTGGGTGTTGGCAGTTCCAACAGCCCCAGAGAGGAACAGCCTTCAGCCTCAGAAATAATTCCTCCCGCTCCCAACCACCCTTGACGCCTGGAGGGTTCCCTCACACCTCACTTGACCTGCAATAAAAGCCGGTTACCACTGGCCCTACCCACAGCAGAGGCAGAGACTGGCTTTTGAAACAGGGATGCTTCTGTAACAAAAGACAAGCTTTTTGACCAATTTTACCTGCTTTCCACAAACATTTGGAAATGTCTGTGGTCACTGCTAATCCCACCCAGGCAGGGCTGGTTTAAATCCCACCGCCAAAGCCAGAGACATGGCGGGTCCCACGGAGAGGACAAAGTGCTCCTAAAGTCTCTTACTTTCAATGAGCAAGGCGCCTTGTGAGGAATGATCAGACAGTGCTCTGAGGACATGGGGTATTTTTCTGTGGGCCAAAAAATTAAGTAGGGACAGTGATTAGAGTGGCCCTAATTAATGCATCTGCTGAATGTGTCAGGTAGACAAGAGGTCACCTGCAAAGATCAAAAACCAACAGATCAAGCGGTGGGAGGGTTTGGGGCTGGTCAGCTTGCCGCTGTGCTCCCATGGGAAGAAGATTTTTCTCACTTTTTATACACCATAAATGTCCACGATACTAATGACTTACAGAAGTTATTACTTGAATCAAAGAGCTTTATACAGTTTTACCAACGGTGAAGCTAGAATATGCGATGGGCTTTACTGCAGCAGATGTTAAAGAGGGAAATGACTCCTGGTGCTGCCCTCCCCAGCTGCATGGCCCGAGCAAGGGAATTTCCCAAAAGGCATTTGCTTGAAATCTTGGCTGCATCCTCTGCTGCCAGCTCTAGATTTACCACTGATATTAAACCAGTGAGGGTTTGACCCCAGATGCACTGGGAAGGTGCACATTTATGTGTCTCCTGGCTCTAACAGCAATACTGGCACAATACACCCAGACCAAATTTCGCCAGATAAGCCTCCTGCACATTCCACTTTTACGACAAAATACCCATCTAGCTGAGGCTTTATGGCATTCCTGGGGCCTAGTGCTCCGTCACAAACATCTCACATGTTGCCTGTGCAGGGTTTTGGGGTACACTGTCCCCATCCTGCCCCGGCAAGCAGCAGCCACTGGCCCCATCATGTTCTCCTGCCAGGCAGATGAGCTCCGATGGTGCTGAGGAAGCAGAACTCCTTTGTCCTTAAAAATACATCAGCTAAAATAACATGCTGAGTTTCAGAGGCTGTTTCGCTGTGAAATAGCCCCAACATGAGGGGGCCACCCAAGCCGATCTGGGCGATCTATCAGGCGTACACCAGCCCTCCCAACTCAAACCATTCTCTGTGAATTGTAGTGCCAATCACAGAACCAATGCTGCATATCAGTTCATCACTTGTAAGCATTTTAATGCAGATCAGGGTATATCAAATGCTGCTATGAAATATTAATTCCTTAAGAAATAGAAATATAAAAATAATACGGCGTAGGCAGCTACAATAGCAAACTGGGTCAGACTTTAGGCAAACTTAATTAATACATCAGGTTCCTTTTTCCCTTCCAGTGAATCACACCTAGCTTTTTGCATGGAGAAAGATTTCTTTGTATGTGGAGAAAGGCTTTTTTAACATCACCAGCGAGACCTGTATTTTTACTAATCCTTTCAAAAATCAAGGGGCCAAGTTAGATGTAAAATAAAGAGGCTGGGCTTTTTTTGCAAGGCAGTGAGGAGCAGCTGGCTGTCCCGCCTGCTCTGTGCCCGTGGCTGGGTGGCCAGGGGGGGTAGCACACCCCTGTGAGCCTCGCACCGCTCAGGGATCACACCCACACCACGAGCAGGTCTGACACATCAGTGTCACCTACACGCAAGATCTCACCGCTCCAAAACCCGTCAGTGGCAGGAGAGGGTCGTATGTGCATACGATATTGTGTGCCTGTCAGAGGAAAGCAGGGAACATGTTATATGATGTCAATATAAAACACCACCCTATTTTAAATCCATTTTGTGGAGAGGCTGCTCAAGGCATTGAAAACCCCCTGCCAAGCCTGTGAGGCTTTGAACAAGGGCATGAAGGGACCAAAGGCACATTTGACTGTGGTGGTGCTTAATTCCTGGTGCCAGTGGCACAGAAGCCATCTGTCCCGAGAGGACATTGCTATTGAAACAGCTAATTATGAAAAAGTGACATAAGCAAAAGGAGTGCCTGGAGTAACACAGACCAAACTCCTGAGTGGTCTCTGGAGGGATTTGGGTATTTAGTTTCCTTCAGGTTCTGGCCACCAGCAGACAACATTCACAGGACCGGTATGTGGTGCAGGCAGGGGCTCAGCTCCTGGGGGTACCGACAGGCAGGGGTGCAGGACCCAAGGAACAACCCCTTGACTCCTGAGCCAGCTCTCTTGGCTTTACAGAGTAATGCAGAAATAATACAGTACAAACAGGCAAGCATAGGCACGGAAATTTCTACCATCCACCAGTTTCCAAACACAAGCGATGCTCAAAAGATTAATGATGCCAGTCATCTGCAGCATAAGCTGTGGGCCAGCAGAGTTAAAGGGCAAAGCACTTATTCTTGATAATACATAGGCCACCTGCAACAATGTAGTGCACTGACCGCAATGTGTTAGTCTGCAAGAAATACTTCTTTCATCCCATAGAGCTCAATAGCCTTTAAAACACACAACAGAGATGGGTGAGTGGGGCCACGGGCAGCACAGCCCCCCTCTGCCAGCACCCCTGAGTATTTACAAACAGACTGGCTGGGCTCTGGCTTCAGCATGCCCCAAATAACCCTAAATCCCCATTCAGCCCCATCCCCACAGCTTGGGGATAACGCACTGAACTGCAGGAGGCAGCAGATGCCCAGCAGTGGCCGTAAACAAAAGAAGTCTAACTGCTTTAATGGGGGGTTTGGGGCTTATTTTTGTTGATTTTAAGCTGCCTTTTCTAGTAATGACTCAAGTAAGGCTATGCTTCTCTCTTTGCAGTGTTTGGCCACCCTTGTCATCATGCTTGTTGGAGACACATACACACTAATCAACTACGTGTCATTTATTAACTACCTCTGCTATGGAGTGACAATTATAGGCCTGTTAGTGTTACGCTGGAAGAAACCCAAAATCTTCAGACCTATCAAGGTGACAATGTGAAAGCTAAATCTCTGGGTTGCAGTAGCGATGCAAATGGTGGGACAGGCACACCAAGCCCTCCTTCCTCCCGTTTTGAAGAACGGCTTGTTTTTTGATTTAGTGATAATGTTTTAAGGTCCCAAACCATGTCCCAAAATGTCATTAGTATAAAAAAAAATGGATACACAGGCAGACCCCTCGTGAACTCGCTGTGATGGGCAGGGAGGTCAACAGTGGTGGAGGGAAGGGGGCATGACCCATGGGGGGGTCCTGAAGCCGCAGCGCTGCCTTCAGTCCCCTGCAGCCCCGCCACCGGTCAGCCCCTGCTGCTGCTCTGCAGTTGTGCTCTGCTCTGCTCTCTCCTGGTAGGTGAACCTCCTCGTCCCCATCACTTACCTGGCATTTTGGGCATTTCTGCTGATCTTCAGCTTATACTCCGAGCCGGTCGTCTGTGGAGTTGGACTCATTATCATTTTAACTGGAGTGCCAGTGTTTTTCCTTGGAGTCTATTGGAGAAATAAACCAAAGTGTGTAAATAGGCTAATAGGTAAGCCAGCACCGCGGTGCCTCGCTGCGCTCCTGGGGCTGCTGGGACCTGCTTAACCTTGGTTGCATCAGCACTAAACCAGCCAGGGAACCACCTGTGCAAGCCCAACTGCCTCTCTCAGTCACAGGCAGCCCCTTGGCACAAAGTGGCCGGACAGCGCTTGTCTTTGGGCAATGGCTTTGCTCTGCTTGGGCACATTTGCCTCCTTTTGTGCCCCTGTGCAACTCCCCATCCATTCAGCTTGCTCGTGGCAGCCTGTCCCAGAGCAGATGCATGGGAATGTAACTCTGAGTCCATGGAGGCTAAATAAGTTATCACAAAAGGACTAATAAACAGCCAAGAGCTTTGCCTCCCCATCAGCCTGCTTTCCTCCCACTGTGCCACCTGCACGTCCCGCTGCACAAGCCCAACACGACACGATGAATAATTTCACACTCAAAAGAAAGCCTTACATTATCACTCCCATAAAATTAAAATTGCACACAAGTCTTCTATGTTTTGGCTGTGTTTGACTTTTAATTGTTCTGCCACGAGGCGAGGGCTGTCAAACAAGCACCCTGCAGCCCTTGGCTCTGCCTGGGTTTCCACCGGCTGTGGTGGGGCTCGGCTGCTGGCACAGCCGGGGGCCAGGGAAGGGCTGTGTGTGGGCATCCCTAGAGCTGCCCATTCTCCACCGCCCCTCCTGCGCAGACACTGAGTCACAGCTGAGCTGGAGGTGAAAGGGTTGAAGGGGGCACTCAGCTGTGCAGCGGGGTCGAACGGCCCCGGCTGGGAAGATGCCCCGTTCATTCACATGCTGCATCGCCCCAGCATCACGCTTTTGTTTAGAAGAGTTCGAGCATCCCTATTAACCATCCCTATTAACTCCCTACATGTTTGCTCTTCGTAGAGTCCGTGACGTGCTGGGGACAGAAGCTGTGTTTTGTGGTCTACCCTCAGGGGGGAGTTGCTGAGGAGGATGAGGCACCCTCGGCCGCATCTCAGAGACCCACGAGCAAGACAACCACGAGGAAATGATGACATGGTCTCTGAGGCTGAAGTGGCTTCTTGTTTACATGCTGATTCTTGCAAAAAGTTTTTCTGTAAAAAAAAAAAAAAAAAAAGAAAAAAAGAAAAAAAAAGGTTTTTAGAGCTCCAGTAGTGAAGCTCAGAAAATGAACTACACCCTCCATGGCATTTGTAGCTTTTAGGTTTTCCCTAAAAAAAAAAACAAAGAAAAAAAAAAAAGAAAAAGAGAAAATAAATAAAATATAAAATAAGGTGCTGGTTGGTTTTTTTTTTCTGACAACGTACTTGCCCAGCAGGGGAAAGCAGCACAGATACAGCTCTGGAATACTGCTTTTAGCAGCCATGAGAGTCCATCAGAATCAGATAGATTCAGGTGTTTCAAAAGCAGGGCAGTTCCCAACTCAAAATCAAAGTGGAGAAATCAAGAGAAAGCGA
Organism: Streptopelia decaocto; assembly: GCF_964273445.1. Classification (NCBI taxonomy): domain Eukaryota; kingdom Metazoa; phylum Chordata; class Aves; order Columbiformes; family Columbidae; genus Streptopelia; species Streptopelia decaocto. Next base: position 15,514,078 of record NC_138666.1, on the reverse strand, counting down.
GGAGACCCAGGGCCAGCCACGCCAGCAGGAAGATTCCTGTTTCTGTCCCTGGGTGGGGTGAATTCCCACATAACACGAGGTTTCAAGGTTGCACCCAAAGGCTCGTCCCCCGCTCACCTGCAAGAACACGGTGCGTCCATCCGAGCATCCAGCACCAGCTCTGCCAGGGCAGGGTCATTCATAGAATCACAGAATGTCAGGGATTGGAAGGGACCTGGAAAGCTCATCCAATGCCATCCCCCCATGGAGCAGGAACACCCAGATGAGGTTACACAGGAAGGTGTCCAGGCGGGTTGGAATGTCTGCACAGAAGGAGACTCCACAGCCCCCCTGGGCAGCCTGGGCCAGGCTCTGCCACCCTCACTGAGAAGAAGTTTCTTCTCAAGTTTAAGTGGAACCTCTTATGTTCCAGCTTAAACCCATTACCCCTTGTCCTATCATTGTTTGTCACCGAGAAGAGCCTGGCTCCATCCTCGTGACACTCACCCTTTGTATATTTGTAAACATTAATGAGGTCACCCCTCAGTCTCCTCCAAGCTCCAGAGCCCCAGCTCCCTCAGCCTTTCCTCACACGGGAGATGCTCCACTCCCTTCAGCATCTTTGATTGCTCTGAACATGAACCAGCCTGGGCACACCTGACAGGGTACAAAACCAGCAGTCTGCTTGACTGTTCAAAAATCATTTGGTGATACAGAGAAAAAAAATATACAGAGGTAGTGATAAAAATCTCAATTATCTAAATTTTGAAGCATTTTTGCAAAGGCAGAGCAGATGAGGATGGAGCTCATTGCATTCCTGTGTGGAGCTCGGCACCATCCAGGTGCTGACGGGAGGATGGAGATGTGGAGGGTTTGCAGCACCTCAGCAGTGGGAACTCGAGGGAAACGTGGGAATGAAGCCCAACGTGTCTCTTTTCTGCTGACGTGTCAGGTGATGGCGCGCTGCTCCAGAGACAAATTCCCCATTTCCACTGTGCTCAGCCAAGCAAAAAGTTAAATCATTCTCACATCAGATGTTCTTTAGAAGGCGTTTTGCATATTTTATTTGTGGCAAACACTAGAAGAAAAGTCTAGTTCACATATTTAATTAATATATAGAGATTTGCTGCTGTAGCAATATGGCCACTTTCACACCAAGGAATCTTTTGAAAATGCAAAATGTGAGAACAGCTCCGAGCAATATTTTGAATCACTACTACTCCTTTGCAGCTTTTGAAAACAAAAACTATGACGTTCGGTAGCCTTGGTAACAGCCATGTTAATTTAATTTTAAAAGTATCTTTCCCTGGTACAAAAAGTAAGGATTCATTATCTCTTTGTTTGTGAAGTACCGCATGCTCTACAGAGATTTAAGAATACTGAAAATAAGGAGCTAGTTGAAGGAACATATCTTTCCAACACAATTCATTATTGAGAAGTATTTTCATTTCTAAATATCTGTCCATCTGTCTCTGAACTTTCATATGGTAGAAACTAAAAAGAAACACAACTTACTCTCTTTGTATAAAGCTGTTAATCGTAGCAGATTAAAAGATGTACTTAGCTAATGAAAAAGGTGGGGGTTTGTGTGTGTATACGCACACATGTAAAGAGAGATTCCACATTTTAAATAGTTATGAATATATAAAGTTTGCTAATGAAAATCGTATGTATTGAGACTGCTATTTTTGCCTTTTTTTTTTAATTCACAGCACACCTACTCTATTTTTACTGGCTGAGCAGCACCTGAACACTTAATCTGTGTTGGAGGCTATAGTGGCTGAGTCTTATTTTCCATAGTTCAGAATTCACTTTCTGTGGTATAATTTCCAACAGATTAATTTTTTCAGTAACTTTATTGTCTAGTGGGAAAATGAAATGTATTATAGCACTAGTAATAATGGTTGCTTTCAGAACTGCTAAGTTCTGTTGTGGTTTTTTTGTTTGTTTGTTTTAATAATTAAGGTATGGAAATAAGCCAGTACGGAAACTTTGCAGCTCTTGAGACAAGAAGTCTGTATGGTAATGAGAAAGGTAGTAGTAGCAATAATAATAATAATAATAATAATAATAATAATAATAATAATAATAATAATAATAATAATAATAATAATAATAATAATAATGTGCTGTAACTGCTACCAAGGCTTTCCTTGGGTTTTGTTTAAGGAAATCAAAAGCAAAATGAAAGGACCAATTGCCTCATAGTTGTTAACCAGGTTAGGCTCAAATTTTTCCTGATTATATTGCCATGTTTTGAAACAATCAACATTTGGCCTTAAATCAGAAGGCTGACTCTAGAACAGGATACTTTAGTAGAGCTCACCTTTGAATTACATACCAATCTCCAAAAGTTGTTCCACAATGCCTAATTTCATATTTAGGAACAGCTTCAGCTGTGCTCCCAACATCACATACACTATTTTTTCAAGACTTCACAAAAGCTATTTCCTAACATTTACAATTTCTAAACATAGAGGTCAATATACAGAACTACAAAGATAAATTCATATGCTAAATTAAACTTAGCAGCATGCTTGCCCCCTATAAGTTTGACTTTTCCAAAAGACAATGCAACCAGTCCAAAGCAGACATAGTCACTAGTATTTTAAAGCCTACTGAACAAAAGAAAAACCCTGAGACAGCTGACACTACAAGTATGTCAAGAATATTGCGATACCTGATGCAGGAAAGCAAGTTGTTCCTGAAAGAAAGAACTTCAAACAAAGCTTTTAAAGTAATGTAGAACTATATAATACTCTGTATTATATGCTATTGTGATAATGTAGCATAAAATATTTGAGGCTGTAATGCAGAAAGCTACTCTGTGCTGTTTATTCTTTTAGCGCTGGCAATAATACAGCATTCAGAGTATTTCAGAGGGAATATAATGCAAGTGTTAATGAGTATATCAGGTGTAAGCTTAATGCAAAATCAAGTAAAGATGTATTGGATTATTCATATCTGTATTATGACAGTATCGAGAGAAGCAGCAACGGATCAGGACGTCACTGTGAGACCTGCTGTGCAAAGCGGGGACGGGAAGATGGTCCCTCTGCCAAAGCAGCTGATGTTCGGGAGGAAATGGGAGCTGGGTGGGCACCAGTGGGAAGCAGAGTCGCTGCTGCTGGCCCAGCTGCTCTCACATGTTTTCATTCACTTGATTAAGGAATTGGTTGTTTTCAGTTCACGTTAGGACACAAACCAGAAGAGGCTGATCTCAGCAGGGTCAAGGTGAGAGACTTGTATCAGGCCAGAGCTTTCATCCAACTCCGGAAGAACTGATGAGTCACTATGGATTTGATATTAATTTGAATTGGAAGTATCTTTACAAAAGACGTACCTGAAGTATGCAGACACGGTTTCATTAGCCACGCTGTCACTTCTGCGCGGAGCTGGTGGCTCCAGCTGAGCACGACCAGCGTCTGCTGAGCAGCTGCGGTGGTCGGGGACCCGGGGACAGATCCGCTGCCACTGCTGTCCTGTGAACGAGCTAATGCTGCGAAAGCAAACGTGTCTCTCCATGTGGAAGAGCTGAAGGTAAATAAAGCGACTCATCTTTGAGGGGAAAACAGACAAACAAACAGAAAACCCCAACAGACATGCTGCCCCACGCTTCATTTCCAGAGGCCTTTGCCAATGTGTTTCTCATATTTCACTCTTTTCTTGTGAACTCTTAAAACCTTTAAAAGAAAAGCTGCTTGCCTTCCAGCCCCTTTGTACCAAGCACTGTATGACAAGAAGTTAGCAATTATTCGGCTGCTGAGAGTTTTATGAGAGATATTGAAGTACATGTCACAAATGAAAATGTAAAGAAATCCAAACAAAACAAAAAAGACCCAAACAAACAAAAAAAAAGTCAAGGGTAAACCTTGCTGGAGTTTGTATTTTCAGAAAGCTTTAGGATTGGGAAGCGTGTGCTCTGTCTCTGGAGGATGCTCCTGTCTGGGTCACCACCTCTGTCCCCAGCTGTGAATTCAGGCAAAGCCTCTTGGTTTATCCAACTTCCCGTCCTCATTCCTTGACGCTTCTCACGGGTGCTCTAAACTCAGCAAGAAACCTCTGCACTTGGACACGTGAAAAAGGAAAATCCAAGCAAAAGGGTTAGAAAGTGGTCAAGAGATGCTGAGAGGCCAAAAAGAAATTTGCCTTAAAGTCCCAAGGTAAGAGATAGTGATAGAAGAGACAGAGACCCAGAAGGCATCATGAGGCAACAAACACACAGAATGAAGAGGGAATAAAATATAAACCTCTACCTCTTCCATCAGGCCCAGGCACCACCTGAGGCCAAGAACACAAGAGCTGGAATGTGAAAGGGAAGGCTCTCTGATGGAACGGTTTGTGGGCTAGCACAGAGACAAGAGATGAGCTTTGCTCCCTGCCAGTCCAGGTGACGAGCAGCCAGCCATCTGAACCAGGTCTGAAATCCTAATGCCTGCCTGGGAAATGAAAACTCAAGTTTCCTGCAAAGACCAAAAATCCTAAATAAGCAAACCAGTTCTTCCTCCCAGAGAACAGTCTGAGTAAAAAAAACATAATTCCCTCAAGGCTTTTCAGGTTAGCTCCTTGGTTTGTCATACCGATCGCACTGGACGGGTTGTCTACAAACTGCTGCAAGTGTACAGGTATCATTTATTACCCCATTTCCATGTTATGGGCTATATTAATTTTAGCCTCACTGACACCATGATATGGTTTGTAGTATTACTGCTCTTGCCACTATCACCGCAGCTGAATCGGCACTTCATGACGAAGCAAACACTCTTTCTGCTGGGCTGGGAGATATTATCCCTCTGCAGCAAGCTGTGTCCTTCGTGGCTACAGATAAATCTGGATAACCATAAAGTCTGTCCAATTCTCTTCAACAGAGATAAAGATTTCCAAGTCTGTAGAGTAAATCTCTGTCAACACAAAATAACTCGGCCCCCACCTTCTACTGCAAAACAGCAGGAGAGAGCCAGTGGTGCCCTCCAAACAGACTGGGAAGGATCAGCAAAACAAGCATTGCCCTCAGCCATGGGACTGAAAGGCTGTGCTTCAGAAATGATATTTTTTAACCACCTAAAGAATCATACACTTCAGGGCTCCTTTTTGTTATTTGGGGTATAAGCATGCATGCATTTTAAAGGCAATTGTATACAACAGTGAATTTATAGTGGCAAGATTTCACATGCACTATCTAAAAAAGCGATGCACTTCCACAGCTTCAGCTATGAGAATAAACAGATGATAATAATAAATTAAAAACACAGCACCAAAACACACCATACCCAAACCAAAACCCAAAGCAAAGCAAAACCCCCCACCCTTCACATTCACGTCAACACATTGAGCGAGGGTTGGCATATGCAGAGTTAGACAAGGGCTCTGGGGGTACAATTCAGGTATTCTCGATCTCCGATGTTAGAGTGACAGTCAGAAACCCACAGTCTCCGGGCACATGAAGTTTTATTAAAAATGAAGAGATCCAAAGCACGAGCAAAGTATGACGATGCCCAGCATCTTACTTGCTTAGTATCACTGTCCAGAAACCAGCAGGCACCGGCAACAATGATGCCGTACCTGAACCATATACCTGTACATACGTTACGGTAAAATGTTATACCTAAATAAATATATACAACATAAAAATTAAAAAAAAAAAAAAAGCAGAGAACAGAAAAAGAAAACAAGTACATTTAAGGGATATTACAGAGGGATACACAAGCCGGAAGGTGCCAGAATTGCAAACAGAAATATTCCTCGTGTTTTAATAGCAGTAAGAGAAAACATAATGGGGTCCTTCCCCTTAATGCTGCCTATCAGTTTCCATCATTCTTAAACCAGCACAGGTGTTCTTCGCTATTCAGAGATTTTTTTAGGATTCTTTTTGGCTGCTTGTGCAGTGGAGCTTTGTATCTTAAAAACAAACCAACCAACCCAACAATAACGACAAAAAGCCACCACCACCAAAACCCACAAAACTATCTGAAATACTTGGTTTCCCTTCTGTCTACAAAAATCTTTAAAGAGTGCAGAAAAGCATTATTAAAATAATAAAAATTCTAACAAGTTTATTAGCTGACTAACGTTAGGTTGTATAGTCATCAGAGTGTGGTGTTTTCCACTGGGCAAAGACATGTAACAATGAGCTCTTCCTGTTCACATGTCTGGCATAGTGGCAGTTTTTCACCTTTTTTGTTTTTTCCAAATGTTAGGAAGCTCTGAACACAAGGAGCCTTACATGACCAGAACTCGGGTGTCTTGGAGGATGGTTGATTCGCCGCTAAATGCTGACAGGAGCTGGGGGCCGGGCGGCCACGCACCAGGGCAGACCTTGTGGTTTCTTCTGGTATTGACATTCCAGGACACCGCAACACACCTGTTTGTGCTCACAGCGCAGACACTGAGATTTCTTCTGCAAAATTGATGGTACATTTGTGCCTCTTCCCTCCAAGGAATGAGCTGGGGAAGCCGGGAGAGAATCCTGTCTTGCAGAAATCAAAACTTAGGTGCTTACAAAGAGCATCAGCCTCACTGTAAGGCTACAAATTCCAGCAGTGAGGGCTGTGAATGTTTCTGTACACTTCAAACATCACATTTTCATTAACCTGGATTTTTTAAAGTGTCTAAAAAAACCCAAAAAACCACCAAAAACTTCTCAATGAAATTTCCACTGAATTACTGAACAGATCAGTACACAAAATATATATGATATATGTAAGACAAGATGTGAAGCTACACATCTTAAAATAAAATACAGTGTTAGCTGTTGTTCAGAGTTGTTCCCAAAATAGAGCAGTATTCTGAAGCATGTGTATTTCAACTTTAAGAGCCTTACAGTGGTGATAGTTTAAGGCATAGTATGATCAACATTATTATAGTAACACTCTTCTGTGACAGAATGAAATATGGACTTATTTCTAAGGTCCTTTATATCTGCACAATATTAACCTTGAAATATAGTCTTCTTCCCAATTATAATTAACTACTTTAGACATACAATTCTCTTTAAAATTACCTTTAGACCCTCCAAAAAGGACCCTAAAACCTGTAGCCTTAGATGCAAACAACAACCCTGGCAGTGTCATGACTACGGTATGCAGCCTTGCAAAGGTGGAATGTACCTAAAATGTGTACGGATGCTATGAAAGCAAGATCTCTTTCAAAACTACATGCATACTGGAATGCACAGTATGAAATCAATTTGAAGAGGACAAAAAAAATATCACTTCAATTTAATTATTCCACATTACATTTCAGTAAAGCCGAAGTCCCGTTCCTTGTTCTTTTTAAGGCACTGCCCCAAAGAGAGTCCCAGTAAAATATCCAGGGCAAAACACAGCCCATTTCAACAAAAAAAGTCTTTGACACTCTGATGTAAACTGAAGTGTTGGCTGTGAAAGCCTGTTGCCTTTGCAGCCAGAAGGGTCCAGTGGACAGCAGAGCCCAGACCCACCTCGATTTTACAAATTCAGTTAATACCTTTGGGCAACTTGAAATCCTACAGCAAAAAACAGGCTTCAGAGCACTCAGGTGTTTAAAGAGCAGCAGGATGAACTTCCTTGTTCATTCCTATGTAAAAAGTTTTAGTTTGTCACTGCATCAGAGAGGAACTGAAGCAGAGCTCTTGTTAGAGCATGGGGGAGCCTGGCCAACAGCCCGGCCACTGTGGCAGGGCCGAGCCATCGCACCGCGACGCTCTGGCATTCTGCACCAGGTCACCCCTGGTTAAGCGATGTCACCTTCCTCCAGGTAAATAACTTGCTTGCTGTTAATTACACTCTAAAAAACAAAAAGGCATCAGTTTACATTTAGGGTTGTACAATCCACACAGTGCCGGCTTTGAAAATGGCACTTATCTATTTCAGTTCTTAAAAAAAAAAAGCAAACAAAATCTCTAAAAATAAAGAAAATTTAAAAGATTTCTACGTCAGCACCTAGGTAGCAGATTTACAAGCAAACATGAAGCAGATTTTATTTCAAAATCAAATAGAAGTCTGATCCTGACAGTCACCAAGTGCTCAGTGTTTCCTACTGCAGCCAAGGGGAGCTGTGAAGCCTCAGTACCCATCAGGGCACAGCCAAAGGAGTAGGATCATAAAACTCCCTGAAAGCAGAAGGGAGGAGGGCAAAAGAATGGTAGGGAGAAAGCAAACAGTTCTTCAACCTTCAAAACATCACTGTGAAAAGAGTGTAACATATGACCACACAAACAAGAAATATTGCTGCATGTGGGGTTCAATGCACGCTGCTTATCCTCAACACTGCTCATCTCTGATTACAAAGCTGCAGCAAACAGGACACCTGGTGTCACTCTGGGTATTCTACACAGCAGCTTTGGTTTTAGTGGATACCTCAAGGTACACATGGCCGTCAAAACATTTCTGAAGGAAGCAAAGGAAGCGAACAATTTCTATGAAGAGGAAGCTAGAAAGGATTTTATTTCCTTTTAAGTATTTGTGATTGAAATTATTGAATTTTAATTAAATTATGATGCCTCAAAAGACAAAAATGTTATTTCTACTTTAGTACTCATGGTTGCAATGACTGGTGCCTGCCCCAGCTCTCAACAGAGTTCTCTCTAGTTTCAGTAAGACCACTTGAAAATAAAAGAAACACCAATTCCCTGAATGCAGAGTGAATAAATGCACAGAGGAAATACCAGAGGATGGAGATGCTTCCAAACTGCCCTCTCCTAGCCCCTGACATTGCATACTGGCCTACTTCTGCCCCACTGGAGTTTCAGGAATAACAAGGAAGACAAAAACTTGTCCCATTTAGTCTTGTGCTGTACTCCCCAGGGGATTAAAGCACACTGGTTTGAAGAGCCAAAGTCGAGAGCACAGGCACACCACCTATCATCGAAGTGCACTGTCCTATAAACAATGAAGTTACAAAATTTACAGGGCCAAACCAAAAATTTTTATTAGCAAACAAGTAAAGATTCATCATCACTGGTACTGATTTCAGAGAGGGGAGTAGAGGACTCTAACATTGGCACTTCCACGGAATGGCAACAAGCTGCATGAACACCCAAAGGCTCCTCCCGGTATGAGTTAGGGCAACATCGGTTTTGTCCATCCATTTGGATATGAACATTCACAGGGCTGTCTGGATAAGCAGACTCCCATTTTTTTAAGGGTAACCTACATGGCTCTTCACTCAGCGGATGACTTCTACTTAAAGTACTGCCCTCTGGGACAGTTCTCCTGGGTGCTGACCCTCCATGGATTGTTTCTGTAGCACTTTCAGACAAAGGATCTCTGAAAGTCTTTCCTGAATCCACATTACTGGACTGCTTAGGCTCACTGCCAGAGGTCTCAGCACCTAAAGGTTTATCAGTGTGTCCGGCCTCGAGCTCCGCATGTGCAGCTGTGCAAGTATTCGGTAAGACATTTGAAGGTGATAGCTCTGTGATTTCAGTCTCTGGCTGCAAGCTGCTACACCCAGGTTCTTGTAGGCCCCTGGCTTGGCCATGGGAACCTGCCTCTAAACTAGGTCCTTCAGGAGAAGGCGGAGGACTCCGAGTAGTCCCATCAGCATGGTTGATGATTCCATCACCCAGTGTAGTCTGTGAAGTGCGAGCGGGCGTCAGGAGCGGGATCTGTCCTCTCACCCGAGGCCTGTGGAAGAGTCTGTTCCAGAGCCTGCCCAAGCGCCGCCGAGACGAGCTCCGTCTTGATGAATGTCGCCTCATCTGCCTCCTCATGGCTGTTCGAATGTTCTGCAGCACAGAAGCCTGTAATACAGATGTAACAAACTATGATTTCTCGCATACTCAAAAGGCTTCTCCTAAACCCTGTTCTTTCCACCAATATCGCCACCTTACCAGAATTCTCAGACTTGATCCCTCACTTCCTTGTCAAACACGTATTTTCTAATTAACTATTTTAAAATACCAAAGACAGCTCTGCCTGTACCAAAAGACTCTCTCCTAAAATGTTTCCTTTATGAGTTTAAGCTCTGCTTGTCTACCCAGGAAGATGCTCCAACTCACACAATCAGATCACTACTAAAGAACCAGGGTGCAGACCACTGAGTCCTCTATCATCAGCAACAGCAAAAGCTGATGACAGCAGAGAAGAAAGGCCAAGGCAAACTACTTCTCCACTTGAGTAACAAACTACAAGAGCTTTACAACACTGGGAACTGTTATCACAGTTGGGTACTTTTGACAGGGCACAGGAGATTGTTGAGAACTCAACAGTGAAACAGAAGAATGACTTAATGGCTTCCCAGTGTAATGTATTTGTAAATGAAAAATGATCCCAGAATTTCCCAAAAATACTACTAAAGACCTTACTTATCGCTTCAGGTACATTTACAGCTTCAGCTTGAAAAGCCTTTTTTCTATTTACTTTCTGACCTTTCTCTCTGTTCATTTTATCTTGATGTACAGCAAAACAGTATGTGCTTATCTCACTGCGGTTCTCTAGCAAACACATTTAATGTGTTCAAAACTACCCAAAGCACCAAGATGGATAACTGTGGTTCTTCAGCTCCACATAAAACATACACATTTTTATATTACTTCTGTACCATTAGCACAGCTGCTCAAAGAATAGAGTTCCAGACTTATTCTATCTAATTTATAGTAGTTTGGCTGCTGATAGGCTCATCAGCACTCGTGTCTCCGTACTTGTGATGCATTGTACACAGGGAAATCTTCAACCGGGGGGATAAGTCCTTGTGCAATCAGCTGCCCGTAGGACGGTGGAGCCTCCCGCCGCACAAACTCTGCCTCCAGCCGCGTCATCTGGGTCTCAAATGCTCTGGAAACAGAACCAGAGGGAAAACATGGAAGTTTGTCCTGCCTCCCTCACATTAATGTATAAAAGCAGCACAGACAACCTCCCACTAGCAGTAAAAATGCAAACTTTCAACTAGGCTCCCTGAAAATCTTACTAAAATTGACAAAAGGAATAAGAGTAGAGGGTATAAGCACCAGTGATTCAAAGCAGCAAACTCTCTGGTGCAGTCCCAGGTTGGACTCTGTGGCAACTGAAGGTTTTTCAAGTTTGTTCAGCAAGGGCCCTAAGGTTATTTTTGGAAAAGACAACACTGAGAACTGAAAACAACCACACAACAGGGGCAGCTTGTAGCTGCAGAGAGCGTTGGCTGGCCTGCCAGAACCAAGGCACCGAGGCTCCCAACACAGCACAGCAGCTGGTTTGCAGCTCCTTTGATTGATTTGATAAGGAGAGAATGTAAAGCACACTGTGCTGAAAACACAAATGGTGTCAGCAGCACGGCATGGAGCTGGTGCATGTGACAAGAGACAGGATCTCAAAGTCCCTTACAACTCTCTCCCAAAGGGCAGAACCAGGCTGGCACAAACACCCAAAACACGGAAAAACACATGCTATCCATACAGCAAGGCATATGGAACCCAGGGAAAGAGGCACAGCTCACACCCATGAGAACTCCTGCCTCACCAACGCAGGACATTGCCTTTAGTAGAACTGAGAACTAGAGTATTTGAGGAGGGGAGAGGGAGAGTTATTCTGTTCAAATTCAACAAAGCCTTCACCATAACAGTTGCACATTCAGTTTTAGGCAGTGCAAGGGCTTTGTTGCAGGAGGAGGAGGAGGGAGAGGAAACTGCTCAAAACAGTTTTGATTCAAGTTAGATACAGGTTCTGTCAGGCTGCACAATAAATGTGTATTTCTCACAGATCACGGAAGACCTGACATGCCCCTCACTGCTTCCAAAAATTGTACCTACTCTTCTCTAAGCCTAATGCTGTCATTGCTACTTAATTGTCATTAATTCCTTGGATTGATTTCACAGTATTTTGCACATTCCCTGGTTAACAAATCGACTATTTTTTCTCTAAACAAAAAGGAAAAAAACTTCACAGCTACAAAAGCATTACAAAAGCAAGATGCTCACCTGTATTCCCTGGTCCTCAGAGAATATAATTTAAATGCACAGCCCAGCGCTATCACCAGCAGCAAGCCGCACACAAGACTGCCAATCAGAGCAGCTGTGATGACCTTCCTGGGAACGATCACCAGGCAGTTGTGTTCATCGCTTCCATCCTGGCAGTCTTCTTGGCCATCACAGCGCCAAGTCTCAAAGATGCACAGATTTGTACCACAATGGAAGTTTCCTGGCTGGCAAGTGAAGCAGTTTTTTTCATCCGAGCCATCTGGGCAGTTCTTTTGGTTATTACAGCGGTCTAGTATTGAGTAACAAAGCCCACTGTTTCCTTCACATGGATATTCGTTCTTCTGGCAAGCAGGACAGTTCTCCTCATCCTTGCCATTTGGACAGTGCCACCAGCCATCACAATGCTGCTTATCTGTGAAACACTCCTCATCGCTTCCACAAGGGTGTTCCCAAGGAAGGCAATAGCCTTTCACCTGGTAGGTTGCATTAAACCCATGGCCAGTGCTCTTGGAACGCGCATGATATGAGACAGTGAGCTGGCCCTTTGACGACTCCACGCTCACCGAATGCCTATTGTTGTGGTATGAAAATGTTTGCATTAATTTATCACCTCTCTCTCCGATGCCATCGTACACCTTTACATAGTCGTTGTAGCCTAACTGCAAATCAAGCTGCAACAGAACATGTCGATTATCTTGGGTGTCCACGTACCATGTGCAGCGAAGGTCTGATCTGCTGTGATCAGCACGGAACAAGTCTGGGGAAGCAAAAGATCCATAAAAATTACCCAGCCTTTTGCCACAGGAAAGATCAGGGCAATTATCTTCATCCGAACCATCACTGCAGTCCTTAACTGAATTACATCTCAGCTCGTTCATCAAGCACTTGGTGGAGTGGGCTGCGCTGCACTGGAACATTCCTGAGGGACAGATACTGGATGGAGGCTCTGTTGGAGGGACAGTGCAGTTTCTCTCGTCTGAGTTATCACCACACTCATCCATGTAATTACACTTCCAAGTACTGGGAATACACTTGCCATTTGCACAACGGAATTCATCTGACTGGCATACAGCCTGACCTATCTTTCCTGTGAAAGAGGGTAAGGAGAAAAAAGTCGGTATGAAAACTTTTGGAACCACCTGATGTTAATTTTTAACATCTACTACCCTGTATGTCACAAGTCACTTGATCAGGCCAGTGCACCTCATGAATACTGTTAAAAAGCCAAGTGGAAATAATATCAGTGGTTAACATCCTAACAGCTCATCAAGACGGGCCCAAGACTCCTGTCCACACAAAATCCTACTGCCTTCAAGTTTTGCCAGAGAGAGTACAAATGAAACCAACAAAACTGCGAGATTTTACCTCTAATATAAGAAAGGCGAAATCCCTGAGCCTGTCCTGAGCTTGATGCATCTGAGTGAAAAAATATCCAAACGTGCTCCCTTGCAGAGATGAAAGACGGAGGTATGGAAGATCCACACACTTTGTACTCCTCCCTCTTGGAAGACGGGCCAATCATCAACCAGTCTACTGCACACTTATGAGAGTCTTCCAAATCAAAGTTCTTAAAACTGTTAGGAACAAAAGAAACCACAAGTTAAAAAGAGGAGACGTACCTGAAACAAAGCCAAAGAGAGAAAAAACCAGACTGCGACGGCTGGCTTTCTGCACCAAGCAGTGCTGACATAAAGAGATCACATTCAAAGATAATGAAACACCTACAGTATCTTGAGCACATATAAACAGAGCACTCAAATTCCCGCAGTTTGGAAAAGTACCCATCTTATAGGTACAAACAGCATGCCAAGTAGCTCCAAAAGCTGAAAGGATGATTCTTCTTTTACTCAAGCAAAACTGGTTCCTAAAATACAGAAAATTCCAGAATACATAATACAGAAGGTAGATTAATTTCAGCAGTTTTTTCTAACCTTAAAAGCTATGAAACTATGAGGTGAGAGGGACACTACTGTATTGGAAAAAGAATAATAGGGAGCCGTACAAAGAACCCTAAAGGGATAAATACGAGAGACAAAAATCAAGTCTTCAAGCTATGGATGGGCAGGAAGAGAGCAAGAACAGAATAGGACTGCAAGGAGTGGAAATGGAACCTAAAGTCTAACACTATTACTTTTTAATTCAAAGACTAAAATATTCCCTTTCTGGGAATGCAAATAAGCTTATAACATTTTCCAGACAAACCTCCATCCTGCCGCTGCCCCAAGCCCAGCGATGATTCGACAGCAGCTTACCAAGAGCAAAGAGGTGCTCCAGTTGTTTGCAGAACACTGAAGACAAGCAGATAATACTCCCTGACCTGTAGCTCAGGAATCATACAGCATATTCGGTGTCTGATGAAACAGATTACATTTGCACCCAGTGATCTGCAATGACAATATCATTGCACCGAGAAGCACACTCGTTGGGAAAGGGCACGCTGTTCAGAACACTTAGAAATTAATTGCAGTCCTCCTTCATATAACTCAGCTACACAAAATTAACTTGGTAGAAGTTTGTGCATACTCCTTGGAAATACCTAGACAGAAGTTTCAGAAAGACTGAAAAGGTGCTATGAAATACAGACCTCCTTCCACAAAGGGCTTTCCACAAACATAAAGGATTAATAGTTTGGAAAAGATAAATGGAAAGATAATTTTCTGATACTACTGTGTATTTACAAAACGCTGTCAATTCCTGCCAGATCTCGTCTTTTGGAGGTGAAAGGGAAAGAACGGCAAGTACATAAACTAGCTTATTCATTTAAGCAGGAGACCCAGCCAACACGCACCTTTAGGTTCTGCCAAACATATCAGCGATTAATGACTCTAAAAAAAACCCAAAAATCAGCAAAAAAATGAGTAGATATCACTGAAAGTGTTAAATTAAAATGGAAATTAAGAGATGTCCAGCAACATATGTGCAGGCAAGGACAATCTGCCCAGAAATACATCCTCCTTCTTTTCTAACTCTCCTCCCACCATGCTCTATGTGTCTTCCCAGCTGGGAAGAAATATTCCCACAGCACGTATTTCTTTGCTAGAAGCAATCCTATCCAGCTTCTGAAATCAGCATATTTTGCAAGGAAGTTTTAGATGACTGTGCAGTCAGAATGAAAGGATTGAAGTATTCAGCCATGCAAAGGTAAACTAAAGCGTTTCTGTCCCAGGTGTTCTGCAAGAAACTTTTTAATGACCAAGAAAGTGTATGAACAGGCACTACAGCATGAAAAGGAATTACACAAAGCACCAGAGAAACTACAGGCACCCACATCAAGTCTGTTGCAAGAGATGTGAGGCAGCATTACTGAAATACCACATTGGTTTTTCTCTCTGTAACTCATTTTGGGACCAGACATCAACATGGCTTTCTATCGTCTACTTGGAGGATTGCCCGTAGGGTTTTCTTGTCATAAAGACTTTTTGGATAGGTATTAGAAATACCAATCTGCCCAACAACAACTTTTAAGAAAAGGAAAAAGTCACTAAATCAAGAAATAGAAATTCAGAACTAGGCAGGGGTGGAATGACTAGAAAACTTCTGCTTTTGCAACACAAGATCATTTACTAAACATTTTCATCTCTTGCTTCTATAGTTATTTTGGATGTACCAGGAGCAACGTAAAGAGCTACAGAATTTATTCTCCTATCCTGCTCATCTCCCATCACTCCCACCGGGTCCCACAGCCACTCAATTTCCCCCTACTACTGTCCATCGGGTAAATAACTCACCCATAGTGAGTTACACAACACAGACTGCACGCACCCAGGGGAGAATTTGCCTATATAATAAGCTGTCTGCACCTCACATTAAAATGCATTTCTTTCTTAAAAAAAAAAAAAATCAAAAATTAAAAAAATGTAACCCTTTTAAGATTCACACAAAGCAGGAATACAGGGAAGTCAGCTACACACATGCCCTGTTACAAACTCCTTTGCAGAACAGACTGGCAAGGAAGTATCATCTTCAGCGGCCCCCCTGAAAACACGATGCCTCTCAGGGACGCACCAGCTACTGAAACACATGCCTTGGTATTCAAAAAAGTCCCCCTAGGAGTTTCAAACATCACTGAATAAACACCATTTCTCTGAAATACAGATGTTCTAGTTTTGATGCAAAGTTTTACATATAATAGATACCACAGCAGTTATAAAATCTCTTCTTCTTAGGGCAAAAGGTAAGTCAAAGCAATTATGTTCTACCTCATGCAAACTAATCAACAGACATATTTTGAGCAGATTTTGCTTTGATTAAGGCATTGTCGCTCCACTCCAGCATCCTTTTAAGTTATATTGTCTCCAATCAAAGCAAATTTTGTCCCATTTCAACTGATGGTGATTTTTACTCAAGACCAAAAGCAGGGTATATTTGAATGAGCCATCAAACAACCCCACCACAAAAACACACTCCTTTGTAAAAAAATTCTAAACAACATGCATACATATGTGTGCATGTATGAATATGTACAATTGGTTTTCACTTTATAATCCATTTGAAACAAGGTTTTGTGTAAGACATTTCTGCCATATTAATCTGACATTAAATAGCCCAGTGATTTATTTTACCTAAGAGTCCTGAATAGTGTGTTCAACCTCTGCTACTTCACTTCGTTCATCATCTGTAATTAGATCTAGCGCTGCTGTTGTTACAGTCTTCTGAAGAATAATTTAATCCTGCTACCCACAAAATAGAGCATGGGGACATCTACTTATTCTATTGAACCTTTTCCAACTGGAATGCAAATTTTTCTGTCAAAAGGATTAGCCCAATGGTTGAATGATTGAGGGCATGCACTGGAAATAAGGGACAAAGTCTCGTGCCCCTACTGCTTGTAGGGCTGTAAAAACATCTTACAGTCTTGGAAAAGTACTGAATTAAAAGTCTGTAGTTACAGTTCTTGAGGGAGGTCTCAGGCCCTTTATATCCAAAGCGCACATTATTTTCTGTGATTAAAAGAAGAAACAGAATCAAGTCGTACAGAGAGTACCAATGGATAATATCACCCATATCTCAGGCAGCACCAGTCAGTACCGTGGTATTTTTAAACATCTTGGGGAGGGCAGCAGAGGGTTTGGGAGAAAAGCAACAGAAGGGTCGGTTCAGCTGCCAACCCTGTCCAGCAGTGCACACGTCTGAAGGAGCAGGATGTGGACCCAGGGGTCCATCCGACCGCGCACAGCGCACTGAACCCCAGCCCTTGCACCCCTCAACCGCAGCCTTCTCCATCACACCACGGCTGCTCCACGTGATGCTGACAACCCCTCCACCCACCAGCTTCTCTTGCTGCGGCACCTCAGCGCTCCGAGATGAAGAGAAGCAGAACCGGCTTTCCTCCGGGCTCCTCTTCCTCTCCATGACCAGAGCCCACAGTGCGAGCCGGGAGGGCAGGGAGAGGAGCAGCACTGGGGCACGGTGCTGCAGGACTCAAACAGTGGTATTTCAAGCGCTTAGGACTGCAATATTAAAGTACAGAACGCACCGCGAACACACACAACATCCTTTGAAATGCTTTGCCCCTTGGGCTGTTCTCAGTTACCTGTGATCTCCAGCACAACACAGGAATAGATGAGGAGACTCATGTGAAAGATCTAAATTACTGGACCAATTTAGCAGGTTTTGTTGCTTCTGAAATATGCTGTTTGAAAGCACTAAGTCCAGTTAACTTGTTTCTGGAATGCCTCTTCGGCAGCTAATTCCTTTAGAAAAATATAAGAATAGTGTATTAAACACTGGGAGCATTCAAAGCCTGAGGGGCTTGGAACAACTTGATGCGAACTGACAAACACAACACTAAATCTCACAGAAGTCTGCAGAAACAGGTAAAACCGTCTGATTTTTCTTTCAACAGTATGATACTGAAACAAGGTTACCTCCAATACTGAGCAGGACTCCAGGAGCTTACAGAACATTACAGGATCAGCCACGTATCAGATCTTCCCTGTAAAATTACTCAAGTGAAGCAACAATAGCCTACAATGATATTTTCCTATTAACTGTCAAGTATTTTTTATGTTGCTGGAAAGAACTTCATTAAACCAGCTTATCATAAATATTCATTTACACTCTGAAAAGATGAAAAAAATGTGCTGCCTGCAAAACTAATGGTTAGCAGAGCTAAGCTTTTCACCATCTGCACTGAAAGAAGGAGAAGCAGCTAGGGAAAAAAAAAGTAGTACTTCCATAAATAATGTAGGGAATTCCCTACAACCATCTTTGTAATTTAAGCACGAACAACTACGGAGTAAAGCAAAAAAAAAAAGCATTCTTAATAACGAGAATAGGACAAACATGGGATGATCGCAAAAACGAGCAAAAAAAGGGTAAACTCTTTGAGGCCAAGCAGATGTAATTAGTAAATATTTTTTAAATGATGTCTAATTTGGCCCTTTAAACTCATTAAAAAATCGGAGAATAAATATTATGTGTAGATCAGTAGAGCACGGTCCCAAAATAAAACAGACCAGCCAATTAAGCAAAAGAAGTTACTTCTATTTGCCAACCTCTCACAGCAAGCGCAGACGGGAACAACTGATGACTTAATTGGCTCATTAAAAACTTCTGCTTAACCACTGAAGCACAAGGGCCTGGAAGTGAGGAAAGCTCTATTCTGTTCCCAGCTCCCAAGCACCAGCTCACTGTGCAACCTTAGGCAAGGGACACACGGGCCGTGTTTTCAAAAGCTGAGCACATGCAACTGAATGAAATAAGTGGCTATTATGAGTTTTTCCCAATTAACGTCAAGTTCTGAAACACTGCGAGTCTGGTAAAAATAGAGTAGGAAGCAGTCCCTTTAATTCTTCATACAATTACAGACCAGCAGGCCTTTATGTGAACAGGCCTCGGTTTTAATCAGAAATTGAAACTCAGATGGTATCTGAAAATTTCTTTTTTCAAAGCAATGAGGCAAGTGCCTGAAGTGGAAGCCGAAGAAGGAGATCCCCCCTCGCCTCGATTAGTAAGAAACAGCTTGAGGAGATCACTAAATAGATCACTTTTCAATACTCTCGGCTTGAATTCTGAACATGGAGAACATTTTGCTCTCAGTCCCATAAACTCACATCATAAACCACAATTCATCTATACTCTGCCCACACCAGGTTAATTACAACCATCAGATAAAAGCAACTGCTAACCAAAAATTATTTTGATCTTTTTCTCAGATATGAGGAAACATACATATATAAATCCTTCTAAGGATGGTACAAAGGCAGCTACTGCAAATGACATCTTCATCTGACCCTACGGGATTTTTATGTAGTCCTCTGTGAAAACAGGCACAAAAATAGAGAAAATGGGAGGAAAAATCAAGTGGTTTCCAAAGCAATAACTAACATACTAATTACCTGAATCTAAAGTGACACAACGTAGTCCTGGAAAACAGGAGCTACACACTTGTGCCCAGGCCTTAGCAGCACCATTCCGCCAGACACACAAACATGGAAGTTTTGAAACACAATTCTAACAGAGAGGTGTAAGCACAAGGAACACGGATTTCCTGTTCTTGTGAAGTCTCCACCAAGGACTTCTAGAAAGTAAACTATAAAGGTAAGCAATAAGCACAGAAATGTGAGGATACAAAGAAAACAAATACACACACATGAAAGGTATATTAAGACCAAGCTTCTGAAGGACATGCCCACAGGAGCCAGCATCTTACATCCGCATGTAGATCTGGGCGCTGTTCTATCGAAAGCTGCTGGACAATACGTTAACAAAAAATGACCACTGACTGCAAATGTTTTAGAAATCAAAACTACTTTAAATGGCAATTTTATCCCTTAATGACTCCTGTTGCATCTCAAATGTGATACTTATATAACGCTGCTGTCTTACTCTCAATGAGAATTCAAGATCAAAGAAGATGCATTCAGTGTGACATAACACAGAGGAGGTGGGGGTTTTAAAACCTTTCAAAATCCAGACGCTATCACAAAACCTGTGATTCATTTTCCTAGGAAAATTTTAAAAGCTACTCTTTTATGGCCTTATCAGCACACTGGTAGGACAAGAAGCATACCCAAGGGGAAAAAATGTTTCTATTTGAACCCTCTTTCCCAGTTTGCCTGTATCATGCCAGCCTCGGCAACTCAGCTGCTTCTTTTGCATCCTTGGCATTACAAGGGCTACAACCTTTCAAAGAAATCCTCCAGTGCTGTAACATTTTTCATTCCATACACCATAGTGAGTCATTCCAAGTACATTTATAGTCAGAAATGTAACACCACAATATTACTCCCAGGATGTAAACACACGGCTCCCAGTATTTGTATGTACATAGCAGGGCAGGATATGGCAGTGACAGAAAGCAAACCCATTAAGAAGAAAACTTTCAAATCATATTGCTATGCACACATCTAAACTGTATACACACATTAGTACCAGTTTCCTCATCTTTCCTTTATTTCTTCAGCCTGTGTTACACTCGTACTTGCAGAAGAAAAGCCCAGTTCTAACTGGGAGCTCTGAGGCGTTTTCCCAGCATAAGCTGCAGGACTATTGTCCTGAGTCTCATTTGTATGCTCCTGCAGAGTTTCCAACAATCTCTGCTTTGAAACAAATTCCCCAAGTCCAATACAATTTAATGGGGTTTAAAAGAGTGTTTCTATTTATGGATCTCAAATGCTGGCAGGTATCTACTTCCTTATTTCTGATGAGTCGTTCCTATTTTAAACTATGGATGGTGGAGCCTTTCTATTATTCCATCTGTGGCAGATTTGTTTTTAATTGCTGAGCATCTGCAGTTGAAGAGGTTTGCAGTCCTTTTAAGCAGCTGAGCAAAGAATGAGCAGATGGTGTCAAATACAACAGTACTAAGAACCAAACAAAAACCCCTTTCCTAGGTTGGTTTGTTTGTTTGTTTTAATAAGAAATTCTTAGTTTGGGAAGGATACTACATTTAGCCCAGAGAAATTATGGACATTTGCAATATGCTGATATCATAGCCTAACATTCTTAACAAATCATTTGTAATACATTCCAGTCTTTTCCGAATAGTATTTTTATAGAATGAGCAGAAATTGTGCCACAAATGCTAACCATTATGTAATTCTGTTGGAAATAAATGTTAACCAGAAAAGCACGTGTCTTTTGGTTAACAAGCAACAATAAGCAATGATTAAATTCAAGTGTCAATTAAACATAGCACCATCTCAAGACATTACAGAAAAAGCCAGTTTTGCTCTCAGAATTTTATGTATTCCACTGAGGCTGTTCCAGATTTTATAGCCTTCACCTATTCCTATTTTTAAGCAACTAAGAGAAGATGGACTATTTAATGTGAGTGAATATACCACTGTTTTCTACCTCCTCATCTATCAGAGGTGGATGAAACTCACACAGGTATTGTGAAAGTAAATACATAAATAGACTACAAGTGACTTGCATATATGATAATGGATGTCAGAAGTAGCCTACAGAAATAAGACACAGCAGAACACTTCTAAAATGAGAGAGGTGCCCAACCTGCAATCGTGTTCCAGTGTAATCAACTTCAGCTTCCTTCCACCACTCGGTAGCTCTGACAAATGGCCTCACTCTGATCTATCAGATACAAACTCACATTTTGTTTCACTTAAGCAAAGCAATCCTTTATCTCCACACAATATCAATCCATACCTTATCGTTATCATGTCTCCACGATCTCCTTGAATGT
This sequence comes from Streptopelia decaocto, assembly GCF_964273445.1. Taxonomy (NCBI): domain Eukaryota; kingdom Metazoa; phylum Chordata; class Aves; order Columbiformes; family Columbidae; genus Streptopelia; species Streptopelia decaocto. The sequence goes on along the minus strand of NC_138666.1, from coordinate 15,492,575 downwards.
CCCAGCTGCAGTTTACAGCTGGAGGGTAGTTCAATGGCCAAGAAGGACTATAGATGACTCCCCGTCTCTCTGTGTGCTGTTCCAGTTTTCCACTGCAAGGAGCTGTTGATAAGGGGGGAAAATATATTGTTAATGCTTTGCCTCATCAACAATTCACATTATCTACAAGAGCTTTCATCAGTTTCTGGGGATTGCAGACAAGAGAGTCAACAGTTTTATCCTCTTACTGCTTTCTTCCCTGCTCTCTTTTTTTTAATTAAAACACCCACTCTAAGTGTAGGTAAGTATAACCTGCATTTCAATGCAGGATCAATCAATAACCTTGTATGAATCTACCAAACCCTACAATCAATACTACTGCGTGCATCTGCCAAGAGGATGTAACACAGAAATCCTTTGTACAAGCTTCCCAAAGCCTGGGTACCTCACCCAGCAACTGGGTACAGCTCCTAGAAGCTCATTTTGTTGTAACATGTTTCCCAGATATGTTGTTTATTCCCCTAACCATATAATAGACACAAAGAGTTTATAATGGTTAAAAAAAAGATCCCCTACAAAAAAAGAAAAAAGTTAAATAGATTCCGATGCCAAATGTTTTCATTGAACATTACTAAGTACTCTAAATTCCTTCCCAAAGATAGGAGAAAATTTCCAGACAGGGAAAGGAGCAAACAGGGCTAAATAAAGCTCAATATTTTCAAAGCACTTTCAGATGTTCCTATGGAAAACAGCAGGCCAGTTAAGGTTACATCAAATACTGATAATTTATAATTAAAGTAATTCAAAAATAAAAGTTAAATGTTCCAAGGACAAGGGGGAAAGCTGTTCTGATGGGAAAATGTACTCTCAGCAGACTACAAGAGAGAAAATTCTGTGTAATGAAATAGCTATTCTGAACGTTCTCCAAAAGTATTTTAAAACTATTTTTAAAACAAATTACTATCTAGAGCATGACTTGTGGATTGCAGGTGAATATTGCAATTTTTGACAGCAGCTTACCTTCTCATAGCTTAAAAAGGTGGCAAGGAAAAAAAGCTTGCCAATACCTCACATTCCCCCATACACATAGGCATCCAAATATACTTGTGTTATAAATCACAGATTTACAGCATTGCTTGGAGTTCAGCCACATAAATCTATAATTTCCAGTTCACAGTGGGATCAGACTGGGCTGCACTGGGGGGCCGGGGTGAAGAAGCAGCGGCGGGCAGAGCTGCCTGTCCCCACCCCGAACCTGTGCCTGGCACCGTTCCACTTGTTCCCAGGAAGCGTTTCTTAACCGAGAGCCACAGCAATAGCAAAAGCATGAGGCAAGTAACTTACCTGAAGCAAAACATATAAAAAGCCGCTATTTTTACTCTCCAAGCAGGGCATTCCAGTATAGGTTGGGAAATTACATATTAGAGAGCAGTGTAGGGGAAAGGGACCTGGGGGTCCTGGTGGACAACAGGATGACCATGAGCCAGCACTGGGCCCTTGTGGCCAGGAAGGCCAATGGTACCTGGGGTGTATTAGAAGGGGGGTGGTCAGTAGATCGAGAGAGGTTCTCCTTCCCCTCTACTCCGCCCTGGTGAGACTACATCTGGAATATTGTGTCCAGTTCTGGGCCCCTCAGTTCAAGAAGGACAGGGAACTGCTGGAGAGAGTCCAGCGCAGGGCAACAAAGATGCTGAAGGGAGTGGAGCACCTCCCTTATGAAGAAAGGCTGAGGGAGCTGGGGCTCTTTAGTTTGGAGAAGAGGAGACTGAGGGGTGACCTTATTAATGTTTATAAATATATAAAGGGTGAGTGCCATGAGGATGGAGCCAGGCTCTTCTCGGTGGCAAACAATGATAGGACAAGGGGTAAAGGGATCAAGCTGGAACACAAGAGGTTCCACTTAAATTTGAGAAAAAACTTCTTCTCAGTAAGGGTGACAGACACTGGCCCAGGCTGCCCAGGGAGGTTGCGGAGTCTCCTCTCTGCAGACATTCCAACCCGCCTGGACATGTTCCTGTGCGACCTCACCTGGGCGTTCCTGCTCCAGCAGGGGGATTGGACTGGATGATCTTTTGAGGTCACTTCCAATCCCAAACATACTGTGATACTGTGTGATACTGTGATTCCATTGAAATGTATGCATATAATTCCTACTAGTTTCAAAGGCCACAAAAGCATACAGACTACATAAATACAAGAAAACACCTATTTTCCAAACAAATATTTTGCAGTAAAGCAGTTACAAAAAAAAAAAAAACAAAACACCACCACCATTTTTGTTATCGCATTTCTAAAACCAGACAGGCTCCACATTAGATGCTGGCAAAATACTGACACACAGATGCAATTCCAGAATTATACAAGCAACTATAAGATCCGAAGCACTTTTCAACTCTAGTTCTCGTTTGTTTAGGTCTCTAAATGTGCTCGTCCACACACGTGTCACTGCATCAGCGCATCACAGCAGCATAAGAGGACCTAGAGCTAGCAACCACATAAAGGGAGCTGGAAAGACTGCATTTCATAACTGCCCGATGACGAAAACTTCTCAATGGGAAGGAAACAGAATGCACCACCAGACAGCACTATACAGAGGCTTCCAGCAACAGCTCTGCAAGTATTTCTGTTCCCCTTGCACCAAACACTGTTCTGGATTAATATCCCTTATTCGCAGTATACGCGATAGAACAGAAAACAGAATCATAATTATACAAAGTGCATTTTAGTTTCCATTGACATGCTGGTGACTCTTCCACTCGTACATTCATCAGTGCAGTTAAGCAGAGCTCTTGTTCTCCCAAATACTTGTTCCCCAGTTTTAGGAAGTATTTACAAAGATCCTGAGCACTAGTTATTTGAAATAACTCAGCTCTTCTGAAGCAACACCACCAGCGTTTTCTTTCCTTTTCAAATAATGTACATTTTCCTAATTTGCAAGCAGGGGATCAGATGCAACATGCCAGTTCAGGTTCTCAGTGAGAAATGCTTTTTCATATTAACACTGCACATCTGCTATGAACGTGAGACACAGAAGAACTGAGAAAAAGATTTTCCATTTTAACAGAAGAATTGTAGCTGTGAAAATCTAAGGACACCAGCAGGGTAAGGGCTGCACTACCACTCCGTGCCATTTTGGGCAGTTCATCTGGCAATGGCCAGTGTTACTCAATACCTGCCCACAGCTTTATCCCTCTGACACACAACAAGCCTTTCAGACTTGCCCAACTCAAAATGAAAAGAACAGCAGCCTTTGTAAGAGCAAGATTTGAACGGACCACTAATCTGAATTCATATTGTCAAAACGCAATTACACTATTTTAAGGATACATCCACAGTCCCCTAAATGTGTTGGGGTGAACGAGGGACACACACCCATCCACCCCCTAAAACTGTTATTGTGTTTACCCAAAGCCCACTTGATTGCCTTATGTTTCTGATGCCTTTCGTTTCCCAGCAATGCTCATTACTACAGCATTTGCAATATATCAACAGATCTCCTTCCTAACCAGTCGTCTGCCCCTTTACTCCCTGTGCACTCCCCACTGAGCGGCAGACAAGGCGAAGTACCTGATCACTGCTTTCAGCAGCTTTTCTTTCACCTATATAAATTCTGAAAGGAAAACCTGCACTAGACAAAGCCTTCAGTGCTGGCAACAAACCAGCACAACCACACCAGGGCACAATTTCATACTGTTGGGGTTTCGGTGTCAGTAAAGGGGCCCCACTTCCCCACTCAGCTCCTGGCCATGAAGGTGTGGAATCCGCACAGGGATCAGCATTGTCGGCATGACAGTGTGATTACTTAAGGAAAACAAACAAAAGCCTTTTCAAATTCAAAACATCCAAAGGAAAGGGAAGTCTCTAAATAGAAAGGTACAGTCTTGGCTTCTGAAGGGCTTATCATCCGCGACACCACACAATAGCAAGGACAACATTTTTTCAACAATTGTTCTGTAACTCTCTTTCTGCAGCATTTCTGCAGAAACCCAGAAGTGAACACTCATTTTACTAAAAGCTCCCAACGGCTTATGTTTTTCATATTTAGGATTACTGAAAAAACATAAGAAAACACCAATCCCTGGTTGGGAAACCAATCCACAAAAAATCTTGCTGAGATGGTGCTTTAGAAAAAAAAAAAAAGGATAGATTCTGAAGACAAACAATAATGAGTCTTTTATAGATCAAAAAACAAAAACCAAAAAAACAACTTTAAACATATTCCAGAAGAGGTTTGAGTTCAGAGATTCTCTGTCAAACAGGCATAAATCTTAATGAGGCTCTTTCTGTAATAATCAAATGGATTTCTTCTACTGTAAACAGCAGTAGATTCCCCCTGCCAGTTAAATATGCCACAAATACTTGCAAGAAAGTTTCCAAAACTTTACAAGAATAACATTACTCCTGGTTTTGCAAAAGTGACTATAACAGAACAGACATGGAGCTCCAGCAAAGGACAGCGCTGGGGGCACTAAGCTGTGCAGGAATAAATTTTCAGACAAACCCAGCAGAAAACAAATCCTGTAGTTTCACACTCTCCTGTGACGCCCCGGGGTCTGCCCCAGCCCCAGGGGATACATCCCAACCATCTGCTCCAGGATAAAGGATGGTTTGCACTTGCCACAAGGAACCTTCTCTCAAAACCAAACAGTTGGCAATATCCCCTTCTTCAAGTGGCTGTCTTGGGGTCAGCAGGAAACTCTCCCCAAGTTCTCCCTCAAGGAGGGGGCGCACACATCGCTTAATGCAGATCCCTTAAGTCTGGGGAGAGAAAAGGATTTTAGGCTCCTCTTCATTCTGTCAGTCTTCAGCAGGCGGCTTCTGCTCCCATATCAGAGCATGTTCAGGACAGCAAGCATTCCTCCCAACTTTTATCAGGCCTCCAAAGGAATGTCTCCTGTGAGATGACTTCTAGCAGGGTCACCTGCCCTGCGACCGCACCACCCTAACCTGTTACCCTCCGCCACACAGCTAAAAGAAGCTACATGTGGATCACGTTATTGCAATGACCTTTTATGACTATTTTTCTCCCCCACTCCAGTTACACTGTCAGGAGATAAAGTAACTCAAAACTAGTATCAAGACAAGAAAACACAAAGGCTACTCTGAGGTTTTCAGCACACTTGAAAGAATAAAAGCCAAATATTACAACTTGCTGCTTCTAACAAAAGAACAGCATTAGAAAACAACAGAGCCAACTGGATGAAGCATTATATATTTCAGGCCAAGACAGTATCACCAGTCTAGGCCAGCCACTGTATAATTACTCAATTTACACTTTGTAAACTCATACCAACGGACAGCAAACTCCACCAAAAGCCAAAGAACCGTCCAGGCAGAACAGACTAGGACACAGATGAGATTTTGGAGTTTTTCCAATGAAAGAATTAAAACACTATGCTGCAAACAGCACATCCTACATGGTTCATCCACAATTTCCCTCAGCTAAATTGAAGGAAGTCACCTCATCATTAAACTACTACCTTTTCCTGATTTAAACCTTCTCTCAACCCTTCACGTCAACTTCAATGCTCACATTAACCAACCCACTGCCTTAGAATTATCTTCATGTTTTCCTCTTTCTTTTCCTCCTCTGTCCCTTACTTGGTTCTTCTGTTTCACGTTAAGCTGCAACCCCTTTGGGCATAGAGTGTACCTACCAACATGACAGTGGATTGACAGGTGCAAGAGGGCCCTTATCACTGTGAGGATGCTGATTGCAATGTTCCTGTAACGTCAGTAAGTCACAGTACCGCTACAGAGAAGGAAATTACAGTAAGTGCTGTGATTCTAGTTGAATTTCCACTTTGACATTCATGAGACATTTTTAACATTCTTGTTTTAGCTCCCCTGGGAAGAGGCCACTGTCCCTGGCCTGATATTCCCAGGCACATTTCCTAAACATGGAGTTTTCTCCTGAACATATCAGCACATACTAGGACCTTAGCCTCAGGCTTGCGATTTTTTCCTAGTACAGTGACACTGATGGAATCTATAACCCCAGGAAGAGCGAGAAGTCCGGAACTCCCTAAAATGACATTGTTACTCTGTCTCAAACAAAGGCCCTACTGTTTTGTTAAAAGATCTCTTTGCATAGGGAAGAAGCAGTAACAACTCAAAAGAACAGGAAATACAAGTAAGAAAAGAATGTCTTACCTAATGAGGTAACAGCACTTTCTGTTTTACCGGTCAGGAAGAGGTTCACTGTGTAAAGACAGAAAAACACTGTTGAGAGCGGTTCCAGCAGCACAGGGCGGCAGTCAGTAGGTAACCAGGTGTCGCAGGGGTGTTAATACAAACGCATTGCGATCCTCCTTTGCTTATCTACACAGGCAAGTCAAGTAATCAACTGTCTGCCTCCACTGCAGCCATAAAAAAGGTCAATACACAAGGTTAGTTTGGCATCTGTCAAATATGCTACCGAAAGAAACAATGGCCAACCTATTCTAAATTGTCTTCTGCGGGACTCTTTTTAATTGGGGAAGACAAAAGAACAGTTACACTGAAACATCCATCATCATAGCCAGTCATCTTACCTGCTTAAATGCTGGAGAATACTCATGAGATTATCTTTAAATACATTTATTCTGAATAAAGCAAAGTTTGTTCCTCTCGGGTCAATGTCACCTTGAAAATAAACCGCTAAATATAACATTATTACCTTGACTAACCAAAGGCAACAAAGCTTTCAAAAAGGTCCACTGGTAAAATCAAAACAGGATGAGGCGGTGCTGGCAACACACAACTGACTGACGGATTAGTTTCCAAATACTCTTTCTCAGAAGTCTTCTCTCACAGTATACATCACCACAGTTAGCTGGTAAGAGTAATTATTGCCCAGAAAAATAAGTTCTCCTGTGTAATTGTTGCTCCACAGATCAGCACTAACATATAGTTCCATATTAGTTTCCCCATATGTTGTTTAAGGCGCTTCTCTAATGATTACAGTGTATTTTGCTAACTGCTGCATTTTAGCAGTATTCTATAATCTACAAAGACCACCTATTAATAAATTGACAAATGTTGAATTAGAAAGGGTTAAAAGGTTAACAAAACTTGATTTACAACATCCCGGCCCAAGCACTGGCTTTGGCTTTATTTTGAGTATGTTAAGTCCAATATCTTTTTGTAGTCGACCGGTTGGCAAGCATTTAGTAAAAAACATCATTAAAAAATGAACAATAGGAGAAGAGAGGAATAGAAACTGTCCCTGTTCCCAACAGTCACTTGGGAAGTTGCTGACAATTACGACTATTTATGTCTCAGAGTACCACATACAGGCACAGCCCCCCATTGTCTTAGACACCACCCAAACACATCACAAACCAATGACCCCTGCCCTGACCACCTCCTGGTATAATTTAAACTAGCACAAGAGGAAAAAACTACCTAGGACTAAAAGGGTGGAAACACAAAAGCTAAAAATGATCTCTTAGCTTGCCAGCTCTACCCCAGTCACAGTTTTCTGTCAGTGGTGGGTCTGAACTATGGAATCACAGCAGCCCTGCCCTGATGAACACCTGCATGTCCACACTTTGGACCTTCTCCTTCCCGAAGCCAGCGCTCCAAGAGCTAAATGCAGGGAGCGATGTCGGTGGGCGCACAGACCGCTACAGGCCCTGCAAACCACAGAAAAGACCACGACCGCCCCTGGTGTCACCCATCGCAGAGGACTCCAGGGGCAGGGGCAGTGACCGCTCGCTCCTTCTACGTGGATCGAGCTTTCCGTAACACACACGGGAAGGAGGGCAACCTAATGGCAGCACATGTATGCCGTGGCTTGAGAAGAAACAGGCCTGAGCTGCAGGTTTGCGTTAATAAGCATTAACACAATGTTCAAAGGACCTTAACAGTGCTGATTTTATTACATAATTAATGTAGAGTAACATTTGTTATATGATAATAACAAGGTGCCATGTAATTACTTCCTTTGTTTCACAGCACAGCTTGCTCCATAGGTCAGTAACGCTGCCATCCCGCACCAGGAAACCGCTCGGCTCCGGTAACTCCTGCTCTGTGACAAACCAGCAGTAACGGCAACACAACGGTTTTCACACAGCATTAAAGTACCGCTATTCCTGTAACCATAGTAATACGGTCATAAAGACCAAGAAGAAATTAACCAGTGATTAAGTCACAAATTTAATTTCATGAAAATTAAAATATTTTTGTTTGCTCCAAAGAAAGTACATAAATATACACCACAAAACTATTATCACCACAACTGAAAAGACTGTTTGAAGATGCACTGTGTGGAAACGCCTGGGTCTGTACATTCAACAACCTTTCTTCACGTTCCCTAAACAAATCTTCCCAATGGCCATAACAGAACACGAGCTCCCAAGCAGAGGTTCCCTCCCATGGCTGATGGGGGGCCCCATGCCCTTTAAATGGAAATAAGCAGCATGAAGACAAGGGGTGTGATAGAGTGGAATTAGCCCACCCAGAGCCACTTCATCTTCTTCTGAGGGCTGCCAAACAAATAGCCCTAGTTTGCCACCAGAAGGACAGAGTTACCAGCAGCTTTGCAGGCCAGGCCTGGCAGATACCTAGGAAAGACAACCCTCCAAAACGTCCTTTTACCTCTGCCAATGCAAAACTCCTATTGTCCACTGTTGCAAACTCTTTCGCACTAAGTCAGTAGTCGAGAACAGTTGTTTAAAACAGTATAAGTTTCACATCAGGTACTTTCCCCAGCAACTGAATAAGCTTACGGTTTCTGTTTTCCTCACTCAAGATGGTCAAATCAAACCACAAGAGCACAGCACATCAGCATTTCCTGAAGCTCTCAAAAGTGTCAGAGGCCCAAAAGAAGGAACAGCCATTCCCTGCTGGTTTTCTTGACTCTTGTCAAAATAAAAACAGGTGAGAGACATGGGGTACACTAGAAAGTTTTCTAGATGCTCTTTTCCTTAACGGTTGGGCAGAGTCATGGGAAAGCCAGAAAAAACAGAAGTGGTCCAGTTGGCTTGAACTCCATGTAGGAAACTTACTGTGCCTTTATTTGGATTGCTAAATAATTCTCAGGGTGAGGTTTTCAGCTGGGAAAGCGGTTATTTGGATCAAAAGGGAAATTTACATCTTGGCACCTCCAAACCAAGTGACAGCTACCAGGCTTTTCCCACAGACAGAAAGAGACACCAGCTTTGCTGGTTTGATTATTTCCTATTCGATAACTTTGTGTCCTCCAGAATTTCTCAAGAATGAGAAACAAAGTGGCCTCATGAAAGAACAATTGCAACAAACCCAGTTTCACTCTCTGGAGCTGCAGTTTACAGACAAGGTCACATACAGCAATGGTCAGTGGCCGCGCTGATACAGACACCAAACACCATGCACAGCCTACGGGAAAACAAAAACTAAAAGCAAAGAATGGCAAAAAGCATGAACCAAAAATAAGGATGAAAGGAAAGAACAGACAAGCAGGAAGTAAAACACAAAACCAGTTAAAGCAGCAGCACTGTATTCTTACAGGTTCTTATACCCTACAAGCTCCTCACCCCTCATGTTTCTCAACTTCTACTACTGTCAGTTGTGCAAGGAATAGGAATAAAACTTTCCAACTGAAGAGCCAGACCATGAAATTCTAGCAGTCACGGAAAGCAGGAATCTGCTAAACTTTCAACCTGGCATTACCCACAGCTAAACGCAAGAAGTGTTCTCACTTAAACTCTGCAGTTTACATTATATTTTATTATCTTAGTCATTTCAATAATAACTGCGCTATTTCTGTTAAATACCAAAAGCTTTAACAAAGGTCTGACCAGGCCACAGAAATAATCCCAAGAAATTCAGAGATACAGCAGAAACTTGTATCTTCCTCTAACTTTAAATAAACTGCGCTGCAGACATTATCCTTATGCTGTGCACATCTCTCATATCCCCTCAAGTCTCCGCAAAAAAAGTTGTACTAGATAGAACGGATGTTCAAACGGTTTTGTTGCTTAGATAGCTTTTTACGTTGCATTTCCGTTAATTAAAATAGATACATTTAAAGTAAGCGGAGCAGCTTTTAAACTTTAACTTCCTACATTCTTCCAGGAAAGCACTGATGTTAAAAAGAAACTTCTACAAAAAATAGAACGAGCAGTCTGGCCGCAGATAGCCATTTCTGATCATTTATGTAAAGAACGCTGTAATTTGGGATGATTAAAAATGAGCTCTGACCCACTTGATTAGCAAATAGCTGTGGTTCTAGCACATGGGGTTCGAGGAGCTGTAACAGTTTACCAAATGAGCATGGGGAGCGCTCGGCTGTGTGCAGCGAGCGCCTCTGACAAGGCTGCTCCACCACAATCGCTTGGCAGCACGCAGAACGGAGCAGTCAGCTTTAATAACTCCTAATTTCTACGTGCCCCTGTTAAATACGCGGGGCCTTTCACTCGCTCATTCTAGTCACAGGCATCAACGCTTCTCCCTAACAAAAAACATCTTTCCTGACAGAAAGGGCTGACAGACTGGAAACCAGTAATACACTTCATCACGTTGCCATAACTTAACACCTGCTGCGAAGCAGAGCGGAGAGCAATTGCTTCAAGCAGACGGGAGGGAGGAGAGCAGAATACGGCAGAGAAACGGGGGGGCACCGTTTTTCCACGCTGCCACTCAGGAGGAGTGCCGGGAGCGAGCAGCGCGCCCGGCGCAGGGCGGTTTCGTAACGGCCCCGGGAGCCGCTGCCGCACCGCAAGAGTCGCAACTCCGGAGAACGTACCGAGGGTGTCTCAACTTTTTTTCTTTCGCCCAACCCCCCCAACAGACGCTCTGCGGGGTCACCGCAGCGGTTTCAAAGCCAAGGGCACAATGCTGGTTTCCGTAGGAGTGGGCACAACTCCGCTCGGCCTCCCCGCCGCCGGGGAGCGACCGGGCTCGGCCACCCGGGAGGGCGCCCTGGGGGACGCCCGCCCCGTTCGGAAACGGAGGAGCGGGAGGGGGATCCGCCGAGCCGGTTCGGTGTGCCGTCGTCCCGTCCCGCTCCCTTCCCCCGCACCCCCGCCCCGGTAACTTCCCGTAGGGGACGAGGGGGCCCGGCCGCCCCGCCGCAGGTGCCCGCACCCCCCCCGCCGTGCCCGGACATGCCCCGGCGCGCAGGGAGCGGCCGGGCCGGACTCACCCAGGCAGATGGCGGTGAGCGGCACCAGCGCGCCCTGCCGGAGCTCCGCGGCCGCTGCCTTCTCCATGGCGGGTCGCCGCCGCCTGCCCTTCAGCGCGGGGGGAACCACGGCAGCTCCGGGGAAGCTCCGCGCCCGCCTCGCCTCTACGCGGAGCCGCGGGAGCCGGCGGCTCGGCCAGCCCGCGGTGCCCCCGCAGGCCGGGGGGCCGGGAGTGGCGCGGCCGCCTGGCGCCGCAGCCCCATGGCCGCTCCGCGCTGCCCGCTCCGGGGCAGGTGGAAGAGGACAGACCGCAGCGCCGCCGCCGCTCCGCCGCCGCCGCCCCACGTGACAGGCCCGCCGTGCAGCTGCGGCGGCCGGGCCGGAGGGCGAGGGGAGCGCCGCCCCGCTCCGCGCCCCGCCGCGCACACCTGCGGGGCCGCCGCCAGCCGGCGGGCGGAGCGCGGCCCGGGGCGGAAGGGAAGGCGAGGGCCGAGCCCGCCCGCGCAGCGCCGGGCCGCCTGGCTTCCTGTCAGGCACGGGGCGACCCGCGGCCGCCTCGCCCCGGCCCCCTCCGCCGCGGGAGCTGCGGCCATGGCGCGCCCTGGCACCGGGGCGGGGCGGGGGGCGGCAGCGCCGGGCACGGCCCGCGGGGGCTGCCCCTCCGCCGGGCGGGCTGCGGGGAGCCCGCGGCCCCACGGTGGGAGGCCGCGCCCAGCGCCGCCGCGGCCCGCCGGCCCCCTCTGCCGGGGAAGCGGCGCGGGGGCGGCAGTCGCTGCCTCCCTGGCCGCCGCAGCCGGGCTGGGGGATCCCCTCGGCCCAGCCGAGCCGGCGCGTCCCCTCCCGCCAGGCTCCCGCGGAGCCGCGCTGCTGGCCCGTGGGCGGCAGCGGGGAAGCGGCGGCCCGAGCTGCCTCCTCCGCGGCGCGCCGGAGTTGGGGGTTTTAAATCGGATGTCAGCGGTACCGTGCACGGGGCGATGAGCCTCCCCCGAAACTCGGCTGTGCCCGGGGCTCTCCGCTCCCTTCGGGTCACTCCCACAGGGATGGGACCCAAACGCTTCCAGGCCCTGCAGAGCATGAAACTGAAACAGACTCGTCATACAAACAGGGTTATGGATCCATCGCAAGTCAATACAGTTTGGATCACTAACAACGACGTAAAACCATCTTGTTCCACCGAAAACAGACAAAGGCTCATGTGTTCAAAACAAGCAGCAAGATGACAAAGTTAACTGGGAACTTCAGGTGCGGAATCACAAAACAGTGAAAGACGCTTGTTCAGATGACGAACTGCTAAAATGAACCAGCTCTACCCGACGTATTTCCTGAACGTTTCATTGTTTTCCCGTTGACAGGCGCTCACATCCTCCCCCAGCACACCAGCACACACACTTCGTGACAGCACCTTAAACTACACAAATGAGAGCTGTGCTACTGGGCACTGTTCGATCTTCCAGGGCAAAGATGAGGTCTTGCTACATTTCACTATAAACACTGACAAAACTTCCGTACGTGCTTTAAACAAATGGCATCTTTGCGTTCGGTGGCTGTATCACAAGAGAGATCCCAGGGGAAGCCAGTGACAGGTAACTCGCCCGCTGTGTACAGCATCAGGCCTGTCACACCAAAGGCCCGTTTGATGCATACCCAGGTACACATCCGGACAGATATTTCAGACGTTTGTTAATTACGCTTGCCCCATTGAGGAAAACAGCTGCACAACTCTAAACATCTGTTTCTACGGTTAAAATATGAGAGAAAAGCATAATTTGCCTGGGGTGCCATGCTGTTTAAAAATATTAATTATAACTACCTTCCTCATCCGCCCATAAGCTCATGAGTGTAATTTTAAACAGGCAGCTCAGTTAAACAAATACTTTCAAATGCATCTACAATAAAACCATTCCACAGAGCTACTGTCATGGTACCACATCTTGTTTAAAATTAACCCTCTCAGCAGAAAGTTTCTAAGATTTGGCCAGGGAAGCAGAGAAAAAGACCAAACTCTAACATGGAAAAGGAAACACCAGCTAAGAAAGAAAAGGCAGAAATGGACAAGAAAGTGCCAAGCCAGGCTGATTTAGGGCACTGGTGATGACAGATGCTTTCTGGAGCATCTACGGGAAGCAGATCTCACTGGACGTAGAAAGCACTTTAAAGCTGATGCACAGACTCAAGTTCCCTTTTGCTGATGCTTATTTGATAGTGAAAACCTCTGGCAGAGTGGTGCAACAGAGGGCTGAGGGCTTCAGTGCCTGGAAGCACCACAGGTCACCAAAGGACATCGCTCAGCACACTGAGATACTGCTTCAGGCCTTTTTATTTCAGCGACATGAAGTGTGGCTACAGTAATATCTCTGGAGTTCAGGCGATCCTTATCCTTGCTGAGCTATAGACTTGCGCCTTATCTTAGCAGCCCTTTGATGGAATTATAATAATTGTAACTCACATTTGTCTGTCACTCTGGATCTTAATGGATGCCTAATGGATGATTGGCCTGAGGATCAATTCTATCACATCTTGTCTACTTGGGATGAGAGAACGGGATGTTAAAATAAATACTCCTACCATACTAAAGATGCAGAAGTAGTAAGCGGATCAATACAAACCAGGTTTAGCTGTAGGTGAGAAGGCCCCGCGCGCAGCACGGAGGGGACGCAGACACAGCCAGCTCTACAAGTACACGTGTCTGTGTCCTTTTCAGTTTCCACAACTAAATTCTTCCTAATCTAACCAGACAATTCTTAAACCTTTAATGGGCCCATGATTGTAAAATCATTCCGTCTGGGTTTTTGAGCAGTAATCTTAAAATTACAGGTCTGTAACAGCAATAATGGAATGTGTCAAGGAGTTTTTCCTCAGCGAGTCTATTACTGTAATAAAATAGTGTAGCTCATCACCTCTGCATTCCACATTAACCCTTTTTTATTATAAATATCAGTAAAGTGCATCTCTCATTTCCATTAAATAATATCCTTGCATCTCACCGAAACAGTAGACTATGTAGGACTGAAAGCAAAGCAACAGATGCACGTTCTTTTTTAGCAGATTCTATCCATGCCACTAATGTGTTGTTAAGCTAAACTGACTCAGTTTAAGAATTATTCTTATACTTCAGTGTTCATGCAAGATTAACTTAGAATTCTGAGACCGGATTTTCAGTCACACAGTTTTGTGTTCATAGAAACATACATACAAATGAGAAAATGATACATGAAATTACATATACATATGTTCCAGTATCTACTGGTATGGCAGAATTCATGGTCATATTACAACATCCACGCAAACACCTGGAAAATGTAACCAGCAGAACACATTCTAGGTTCTAAGAAACTTCATTACTAGAAGTTATACATTGCATACACTGGAGCCATAGGCATATTCATTCATTTTAATGCTTTTGACAGAATTGGATTACAAAAAAATTATGTAACACCACCAAAATAAAGTTCTGGTAAAGTTTTACTGAGTGTAATCAAAAGATATCACAAGTTGTTTGTTTGTTTTAAATATGCTGTGAAAAGATGAAGATGTCATTAAATGATACAGTACTGTTGACAAATAGATTGCAGATTTCAAAACTATTAGTACTAAGAATGCTAAAATAACTTGGAACCTTATCCTGTCCATCTGGGTAATCTCCATTTTAGTTTGACTACATACATTTTTTTTTTGCTTTTCCCACACCAGTTCCCTCTGTATCTACTTTTTGTAACTCATAAAAGCTTATGCTTCTTTTATAAGCACCTCTTACTTTGGATTAATTTGGCTGAGATTTCTTTAAACCTGTTCCACAACTTCTTTCTATGCATTTATCTCTTTCTCACTGTTTCAATGCAAAGGTAGCTCGCACAGAGTTGCGGAGATAAGCAAACCTGCAATCCCATATATTTTAATGACCACTGTTCCCTTCTGAAACCTGGCATTAAAGCAAAGTTGGTTAGAAAACATTAGGTGCAGTAACATGGATTGTCTCAATCTCACAGAGTTTACCACCAGTTTTATTTTTACAAAGGTTCATATTGCACCACCATACAACACTCTCTGCCCGGATTTAATAAGGTTTACATTTCGTGACAACTACGCTCTCCCTGAAAGGGAAGAAAATTCTCAAGGGTACTTTGCTGCACCGACTTTAGCACTATTCCTGTCCTCCCCATTATAGATCATTGCTGAACTTCACAGCGAACTCTTTTCCTCACTCTTGTTTAGGAATTTATTATTAATGTTTTCTACAAAGAGCTGAAAAAATCCCATTGTAATTCAAATCCATTTTATGAAATGTGATGGGAATGAATATAAGCAACGTGGTATCACAGGAAAGCTAATCCAAATTGTTTGATGGAGAAACACTATAAGATGATCATCAATGTATAGGCATTTTTCCAAAGAGAGCGCAGAGCTGGGATATTCCTGCGTGACACCCTGAATGTTCAATGAAATCCTGAATTTGTATCAAGCAGACCAGATTATGAGTAGCAATTACATTAGGGTAATTGCTTGAAAAAGAAAATAAAATCATTCTGTCTTGAGAGAGTTCAGTTGTCTTTGCAACTACTATCAAGGCAGCATTAATTGCATCTTAACTTTTTTTATACTTATAACTTAGCTCCCTTAAGAAAACTGAAGGTATACATAACCTGCTCCACTAAGTAAATTAGGTCTTATTTTTACTTGACAGTGTTATTGAGATCAGAGTTTTGAAGCCTGCAGAATAATTATGGAAGAGGATTAGAATTGTCTTTGTTTCTAATCCTTACAGAAATAATTTGAGGAAGGTTAATCAAGGCTTCTCATCAAAATCTATCTGCACTTTATCGATCAACCCACCAGACAGCAAGTCGTTCTGGACACCTGGAAGAGAAAAAGCCAGGCCAAGACCAGGCCAAGACCAGTTCTGGACACCTGGAAGAGAAAAAGCCAGGCCAAGACCAGCGGTCTTTCATTTTCCTCTTCTTTTTGCCTTTAAATATTCTCAGTGTGATTCAGTTTTAACAGTGGGATATCACGGCGCTGTTTTATGCCGGCAAGAACGTCCATTGTTTCCTGGGGCTCTCGTCCACCCCCGGCCAGCGCCCCCCGCTCCCGGCACCTCCCGCGGAGGTTCTGCAGCTCACACAAAGTGCCATGAGCCCCTACAAATTTACTTCACCTGTGACTCCACAGTAAAAGGCTATTTCAACACCACACCTCCTGCCTCCCCAGTGACTTAATCATTTAATAACTGTATCTGGATTGATTTAAACCGTAGTGAAGCTAGTTCTTATTACCTGCATACTGGAAAAGTACTGCAAGAGAATAGTGAGTCCCCTGATCTACTAAGATGGTAAATTGATTTCTCTCTTCTGCCCATTGCTTCATATCTATTAATGACCTGCATTTGAATGATTTAATTTGGTGTATGATAAATCCTCTAATGCTTTGGTTATGTTAGGGGCTTACTCTGGCTGATAACTGGAGTCATTAAAGGATTTACTGTTCTCCTTGGCATACAAAATCTTGGGTAAATGAGGGCTAAAGTAACTCAGAAGTGAGTCCCTTCTGCTCCTTAGTGATAGGAGAGCAATGCAAAATAAGGCTGAATCACATTGCAGGTATATGAATGTGTTTTCAGACTTCAGGGAAATAATGGGCTCAGTAAGGCCTGAAGTTGTCTTTATTACTTCTTTTCTACAGAAGAAAATTACACTATCAATACATTCTTAGCCGAACACACACTAGCTGCATGAATTACCACAGACTTATTTTAGAATTTAAATAGGAGATCAAACAGATTGGAATGAGAAACATGAAAGCTCCTCTAAGTTACAGGATGAACACAGTGAATGTGCATTAAAACTATCTCCTACAGAAAGAACAAATATTTTCTTTGTTCGGTGTGCATATTGTTATCAGAGCAAATGAAAATAGCCAGATGAGGTTGCTCAGCAATGTGCTTCCTGCCTTCGATTCTGTTTGGAAAAAAAAGAATGGAAATTAAATAAGGTGTTGCATGCAATCGGGCTACCTAAAATTGAGCATGCATGGAAAAGCAAATGTATAGTTAGGACTGGACAGATACCTTCACGTGGGTTCAGCGAGTGGCTCCTGTGCTGTGTGGGGAAAGGCAGGGGGAGAGGCGGCAGGCCCTGCCGTGGTCCCACAGCCAGCCTAGGAAATGCTCTCTGCTGTGACATTACCCAGCGCCTGGGAACACTACGAATATTTAGAGCTCTATTCCATCCATTCTTACAACTGGAAAACTTGAGCGAGGACTTCAGACTGATATAAATTAGCTGGAGCATGATGTTCAGCAAGCTGACATGTGAGGAATGGTGCAGCATGTATCGCAGAGCTGGTGCTCTACCAGTGCCACCGGCAAGCGCTGGGGTAAAAATCCCTGCAATACCCACCGTTCAATTCTCTGGCCTCTGAGAACTGCAGCAATTCCACTGTAAATCCAATATAGCTATAGTCTATACCATCCAGACTGCCATTTTACTTGCATCCAATTACCAGTTCAGCAGGAAAAGCACAGAGGGTAAGGATAACCAGGTTTCTTGTGTTTCATCAACAATTAAATAGTTTTCTTTTTCTTCTTTTTCTTTTTTTTCTTTTTCCCTACTGCTCATTGTGTTACCAATACTTAAAATGTAGCTGCTATGGCTACTTTTTTTTCATTAAAATTTGGCCCAGATACTTCCTTAGAGGCTTTATTTGGTCCTAGAGAATGTAACTTGTGTTTCACCTCTCCCAGGGGTTCTCGCCAACCTGATTTATGGCTTCATTTCCCTTATTTGTCTACTATATTTATAAAGTTCCAGTGGCATGTTTTTGAGCACAAATTTCTGTTAAACCCATTCTGCACAAACCATTGCACTGCTTACTCACTGTGATACCCCACATAGATTTAAAAGTCCTAATTGTTTTACAGTATGAGTGTGTCCTTGGAATCAGCTACAATCATTATTACTAACAATTCTTCCATATTTTTTTTCTCTAGGTTCTGAAAACATATTCATAGCACAATGATTTTGGGGTTCATAAAAGAAAAAATTGCGGTTTATTTCCCAAATGATTGCAAAGCTCTTCTTAACATGCATAGACAGAAAACACAGCAAAAATCTGGAACTATGCATCAGTGAGGCTGTTCCACGGGAAGAATGAGAAAGCATGTCAAGGAACACGAGCTCACCCACAAAATTCTGCCTATTTTTCACGGGGATAATACAGCCAGATTCATAGTATTGTATTAATAAGGCCACGGGATGACAATGTCTTGGCTCATCAGGACAATCTGTTCAGCTAATTTCTCTGAAAGACAAACCAAGTTTAAAGCACCAGGAAAAAGAGCTACCAACATGTGCTCACATGTGAACGTCAGCTTGTCATGCAGCCTGTGTGCCAATACTTGCCACAAAAGGGTTATAGGGATGTCGAGTTCATCACTAAGTCCCAAACAAAAAGTGGAAGCATGTCATCAGGGATGGCAGGATAGTAGCTACAGATAGGAAATTATACGTGTCCTGAAGGTGTAATGATTTAATCTCTGTTCCTTGCTGCTTAGGATATTTTTTAGTATTGAACAGTGTACAAAATCCATAAAAAGTAAAAGCTGTCTGAAGCGTGCAAGTGAACTCTATTTGATTAATATAAAACTGAATAACATTCTGACGAATGAGCATGCTAATTCAGACCACATGGCTGAAAGAGATAAAGGAAACAAACAAAAAAGAGGATAAGCATAAACCACAGAACAAAACTCATGTCAGAGATTTGCGGAAGAATCAACGCTGCTCCACCTTCAATGGAGCTTAAAACCACGCAAGTCAGATTTTATTTTGCATAAAGAAAACCCCATTATCCAATATACCCTTTAACTATGTTTCAGTCTGTGCAACAGAGCTATGGATGTTCTGACCAAAACAGGTAAGTAAGAGCCTTTAGTAAATGGGCTGAAGAACATGAGGGTCAAATCATGGCAACAACTGTGTAAGAACCACATCATAAGAAAGTAGCATCTGAAGGCAGAGTCATCCGAGATCCCATCAACCTCTCACACCGGATCAAGGGTTCTGCCCCCAGCTGACGTGTTTATTGATCCTTGAGGGCAGCAGCACAGGCTGCACGCACCGCTGCCCCCACACGGCAGCCCTTCCCACTATATGTACATGGCTGTCAAAACATTCCCCCAATAGAGTGGGAGATGAAGGTGCCAGGCAGAGAAGCCAACAAAATTAATGAAAAATATTATTTTAACAGAAAAAAAGGAAATAAAATTGGAAAAAAAAAAAAAAAGGCAATAGAACAACTTAAGAGAATATCCACTAGTATCTGGTGAAGGTAATTTTACCTTTCCTAAACACACCATTTCTGCACAGAGTTCTCAGTCTGGGAAATCTCCAAAGAAACAGATGTTCCAAAGGGCATGGGGGTGGGATGGAGGAGAACACTGCAACAGGCAACAAAAATAACAACAAATTTATACATGGGATTCTCTATATTTATACATTACATGTTTATGAATTCTCTTAAACAGAAAGTAGTCAAACGGGTAGACAGAATGAGCAGAGTCACAAATTTTAAATTACAAGTAGCTAACAGAAAAGTATTTTGATCTTGTAGAGATTTGAGAGGAGTTCAGGGTAATGCAATCGATACATACCACAGAAGTTCCCATGATACCCAGACTGGCACACGCAGTTACAGCTGTCAGTGTTCAAACACCCTTCATTATTGCACTTTTTCCCATGGCAGCATATGCTTTGTCTTGGCCATGACTGGAGAGGTGCTGTGAGGATTAAATGAGTTTAAAAAACTTTTTTGAATAAAAGAATAAGTATTTGTATATATTTAAATTCGTATTCATTTTGTCAGGATCATTTATAGACAGGTTGTGTTGACTTTTCTGTTACTAACTCAACCAACCAGTTGCTTTGCTAGTTCACTGTAATTAGCTTTTATGAATCTATTGTTATTTACAGAATATTCTGGAACAAAAATATTTTTATGCATTCATGCTGTCGAGTACTAAAAATATGGCTGCTCACATATAATTTTCATGTAACAGGGAAATCTATGCATTTTAAAGTATTATTCTGCCACAGTAACTTGTCAACTTTCATAAGTGATTAATTACAATAATTATTTTTTTAACTTGCACAATGTGCTTCTGCTCTAACTACAAAACAATACTGGTAGTTTTGTCCAGTAAAATGGCATTACACTAGCTTGAAAAAAATAGTGATCCAAAGAGATAATATTTAATACCATTGCTTCATTAGCATGGCATTGATCCATTTCCACGGCCACAGGGGTGGCAATCGCAAATTCAACTCTTCCTGTCTCCCCTATTGCAAAGAACTCGTGTTCTGCTTAGTTCATTTGTTCTCAATCCTCCATTCACTGACCCTAATGGTGAAGCAGTGCCCATTGATTGCGATGATACAGAGGTATGAATCACAAAGGTCTCCTGTTTCTCAAAAGTGAGGCACACTAGCAAATATTTAACTGCCAAGCAATTTTAAATATTTCATCCCATGTCTATAGATTTACTGAAAGTACAGCAATCCCAGTTGGAAACAATTACAATTACTCGCTGCAGTGCTCACATTTAGCTCGGCACAAGTCTGGCTGTATTTGCAGGCAATTTACTTGATGCATTCCAGCACAGATGGGCTCGTTGAAATTTCTGCAAAGCTCTGTAACGTCCAGAGTTCAGGGGACAAAAAGTTAATGCAAAAAACATTAGTGATACACACATCTTGATGTGCAAGCGTTCACAATTGTAATATTACCACAATGTAACTTTGTCTCAGAAATATTTGTATTTACTGAATCAAGTGTGCTCTCTTCTTTATGGGCAATTTTCACTCCAGTCATCATTACTGAATATTCTTCCTGAAGTTCTTCACAGGGAAGAACAGACACAAGCAAAGATCTGGATCCACTTCAGTTTGTACAGTACCAGCCGAGAGTTCTGCAGCCAAATGAGCTGGGATCAGCGTCAGTCCAGCCTAAAGCCCGTCACACAGAACAACCCCAGATCTCCTGCTGCGCTCTCCTGAGGGCCCCACATTCCGAGTTGCTGAAACACGGAAACCAGCAGCAGCTCCATAATCAGTTTATGTGAAATCATTTGGAAATTATTAAGTCAGAGATTCAACAAGATGGTATCAGAAGAAGTGACTAAATCCTTGTCTTATTTCTAGTCATGTAAGACTGAATTTGGACAGCTGCATCTAAACTACATTGTTAGAGGTTTTACTAGCACCTTTTTAAGAGATACGCTAACTTGTAGCAGCCTTGGGCTCTAATCATTCCAGATCTTCATTTGCAACTACTAATTCATTAATTCTGCCCTCATCTTCCAGGTTCTGCTTCCACAGACTGCAGCCAGAGAGCCTGCCAGAAGAAATGGTGCTTGGCCTCATGGAAACAACATTAGAGAAGCACATGGAGCTCACCCTGTTCTCGCTGTCTGAGAAGAGGGGCAGACCCTGGCCATGGTGACCAAGGCAGCACACTCATTTTGACTGAGTGCTTCAAGTTTACTGTTCTCTGAATGGTTTATTCTTCTGGGTAGTCAAAGAACTGCAGGATGCAGAGATCTTTGTATCTTTTCAGAGGGTAAAGAGTTGAGAAGTAAAAATCTTGACTTTTTTTTTTTTTAATTCATCACGTAAATTTTACACACTCTAGTTTCATTTATGGAATTTGCTAGAAATACCTTGGATACATGTTCTCTGGCAAAATAAAAGGACGTCATGCAATAATGGTACCTGTACAATCTGCATCATCCAAATCTTCATCACACAGGTGTGTGCAGTTACAGTGATGAAGGACACACAGCTCTTACACCTTAAAGGACATTCCTTCAGAAAACAAGAGAACAAACTTCAGAACTCAGCTAGTATAGATATTACTGTACAAGGACTGGGGTTGGGTTGCTTTAAAGGTATGGAAATAATAGGATATCGGTACCCTGTTCAATCAGGATAATGCATCAATGCATATTTGTCATATAAAGATAATCCAAACAACCATGAGAAATGCTGAATACAAGAGCATAACCCATACCTGAGGAAAAAATGAGTGATTCTGTTTTAACTGATAATTACATGCAAATTGAAATACTAATTAAAAAAAAAAGTCTAGTACTGAAAATAACAGCCACTTAGGGCTGGCCAAAGAGAGCTGACTTAACATGTTATTTGACAATTTCTGTTCCTGACAGTAAATAATTACTCTAACAGAAAAGCACTCTCTCTATATATATATATATATAAAATTCATCAGAAATAAACACACAAATTTAATTGTTTGTATCAGACATTTTACCAAATATTAACCCAAATCCATAATAATTAGGGACACTGTAATAAACTATTTTGGGCTATGATGTTCTAGTATATTCATTCAGTGAGATGTGTCAAATGAAATTACAGGTATAAATGGTCATATTATTTGCTCTAACAATATTTTCAACCATTACATCTTGCTATCAAGGGAGAAAAAGAAAGATTTTTAATGTATACAGTATACATACTAAAAAGCACATTTGTTTAAAAAAAAAAACAGAAACAAAATCTAGTCGACCTTTCTGTCATAAAAAGCTGTAATTCAGATGACAATTTCAAAATACTTCTTGCATTAAAATATTATCAAGAGATTTCCAGAAAAACTCAGCACTCAACAGTTTCCATTGACAACAAGAGCTCAACACACACTTTGGCAGAAATACCGTGAGGGCTGTTTGTGTTTAGTAGTATGTAAGTAAAGAATAATTGTAACTACTACAGCAGATAAGGACAGACCTTGTCGTTTGGATGGAACTGCACAGTTAATAGCACAGGAAAAGCTCTGCCCACACGGCTTGGGTTGATTCATCTTTTCCTCCCTTCATGATGAATCAGATTCTTTATTATCTTTTTATTGAATGAAAACCTGACTACAGCACAGTCAGTGGGAGTTTTGCCA
The DNA here is from genome assembly GCF_964273445.1 of Streptopelia decaocto. Classification (NCBI taxonomy): domain Eukaryota; kingdom Metazoa; phylum Chordata; class Aves; order Columbiformes; family Columbidae; genus Streptopelia; species Streptopelia decaocto. The sequence continues at coordinate 15,469,551 of NC_138666.1, read as the reverse complement.
TTGGCGTCAGCGAGGTTAATTCTCAGTTATCTCACCAACTAATATTAAAAATATCCTTGTATATTTAAACCTTAATTATAGCTTAACTACAGTCTTTTGAAGGAAAGAGAAGACTGGTTGCAAAAAGGAAGGACAGGTGTCCCTTGTTTCATATACCTCAGGCATCACCTTTCAAAAGACTCAAACCAGAGATAAGTTGCTGGCTTTCCTGTTGTTGCCGAACACATTATAACTTGCACGCTGGCCCTTCCAACGCATGAAACTAAAGTTCCCACAACGACACTAGTAGTGCGTGTGTGCCTGCGCAATCTGACATCTCCAGGATTAGAAAAGCAATGTCCTGGAACCGCGCTTGTGCAGATGAACCCAGAGCAAAGCACTCACCTGCAGGGATCGTGCTGCAGGTTCCACATGTCCCTCTGCATAGCTTGCAAATCTATACTGCTCCTACACAAAAACAAGATACAAAAATTAACTTTTATGTATACACATTTGTTAATCCACTTATACTCTATTGGAACAGAAATAGAAGGCTAGGCTGAAAATAAACTAAATTGTAATGGCTTCACCAAATTGCCAAGATAGGCAATGTACATTTAAAACCAAGAGAAGTGAAAACACCTTCAAGAACTTCTGAGCATGAACCAAACGTAGCTAATGAAATAACATTTTTCAGAGCGGTCAAAGAACATCTTTGTCTTTTATCCCCTGTTCAGATGTACTTATGAGCTGGGTTGACTGGAAAACGGTGCAACACAGGTCCTAACAGGGAAGAATCTAAATTGCTCAGTGTCCATCCCTTCTGCTCTCCACTACTGCCCTCGGTTGTGTTTTCTGTCTTTTTAGTGACACTATGGGATACATAGTGATACTATGGGACACTATGGGCTGGTTTTACCTCCATAGAAATCTGGACTGCAAATATCAACAGCAGAATACACGAGGGACTGATCTGGGTGGTGTGGGCAGGTCACTTTCTTCTCAATAAGCAGAATAGACAATGAAAATCTTACAAGCAATAGGTATCATTTCTGCAAACTACTTACAAATTAAGCCATCCATCCCAATATTTTCTACAAGCAGCAAAGCAATATTTGGAAAACTTCTTTGTTTTCCAATACGCAGACTACAGTATCTCAAACAGTCATGTGTTCCCCTCATCTCCAAAGTTCAGAGCTGACATATTACACTCCGACAAATCCTTTCATGACACATACATCTCATCACATTATACAGATGTGACACCATGACACTGGACATGCCTGTCGAAGCATGACACATCACAGAGCAGCATGTCAGGAGATGGGAAAGGGCAGTCTTACAAACTGGGGTTAACAGGCGATGTGGCTTCACTCGATGTTTTCATCAAATGTCTTCACCCAAATCTTTGTGGATAACGTGCAGGCAGCAATGCCAGCTCACAGGCAAACTGGAAACTATCTTCCCCTAAGCTTATAGTCACTGCTGCAATAAACAGCCACTAAACATCTGACTGCCTCAAATATTTTCCTTCTTTAGGCAACTGTCCCTATGATAAAGACGTCTCCAATATGCACATCTGCCTGCAGGAGTCACTTCACCTTTTCCTATTCACAGACACAGAGAAATGAAAAATTACATTTGATCAGGTCTGCATGTGAGAGTCCAAGACCTTGAGCTGGAAAACACCAGAGGCTGGGAGGGTATTCTGGCCAAATCTCACTGCATGTTTGCCCTGTGCCTGTGTTCTGCCCCAGCCATGGGCCACTGGCCACAGTTAGAGAGGGGACACAGGGCCAGACGCACCTTTGGTCTGATGCAATTTGAGCACAGTTCTCTTCTTATGTTAAGTGGTACTTAATATACTTAATTTCACTGAGTCAGTAGCACAGAGTCACCATGACTGTGATAAGTTCAGCTCTGGATACAATTTCACACAACAAGCTGGTTATGAAACTCCAAGGAAAATTATTAGTCACAACTGCACAGGAGCTAAAGATCTTCTGGAGCAATTCTTGCCGCTTTGAGAATTCTTTAAAATGTCAGACACTGGCTTTTTATTTCACTAGTTCACATTATTTTTATGTAAATGCTAAACTGTTATTACTTCACATGTTATTCTCCTATGGCATCTTGACCGGATCTCAGCAGCTGATTCGCAAAAACAGGTTAGTTTTGTGCTCCTAATTCAATCCTAAAGCAATAATGGGCAAAAATTATGGAGTTTTGACTAGTGTCTAAGGTAAAGGATCATTAAAATATACTTACCAGGATAACTTAAATTTATTATCCTACAGCTCCTTAGAGGTTCTGTGTATGCTGTGGTTAAGTCAAATAAAGTATGCCAATATGTCATACACTTGCAGGTCAAATATTAAGTGTTCAGATTATGTCAGTTAGATACCAAAAGGGAAAACCTGCAACAGCCAAGTACAAACCTAAAATCTAAGCTGACACCTCTCAAAATGTAGTTCCTGGGCTTTAAAGAGTCACTTGCCCCCATCCAGAGCTCTATAAAGCAGAGTTATTTCAATAGTCTCCCATTTAAAAAATAAATATGTCATTAGAACACATTTTCCAGTGATGTAGCTGCTGCTAGAAAACAAGAGGAAACATTCTTTGTGAATATACAGGCAGACACATTCCTTGTTTCCGTTGCACCTGGGTAAATTTAGCACCACTGCAATAAAGCATGAAAAGCTGCTAGAACACAAAATTCTCTTCCAATCACATACATAAAAATGTATGATTTCAGGGATCCATTACAGCTCTAAAAATGCTGAACGCTGAAGGCTCTGTGGATAAAAGGACCAGAGAACAATTAATAGTTCTAGGGATCCGTGTCTATCGCATGAACCGGTCAGAGTCACATGTGAGCTCCTGTAACACGCTTTTATAAAAGGTTATAGTTTATCACACTTAACTGGCAAGGATTCCCTGTCTTTACCAGGTGTTAATTTGTTCCATTTGAAGGAGGCAGTCACTATGGGAACATGTCATAAGAAATACAGTATGCATCCTTCTTTCTTACAGATTGTGGCCACTTGGTTGGGTTTGGCATCAAAAAAACCCAATTAGAAGGATTTTAAAGTATTCTCTAAATACACGTCATAAGCTACCTATCACACTCACCTCTTCTCAGGCAATATCAATCATATATTGACATAATAATCACACACCTTCATGTAAAATGGTGCAATAGTTTGAGACAATAAAAAAGGAAAATTATCTTGACAGAAAAATACTGGCCTATAAAAGCATGTATTACATATATTTCTGTAACTAAACATAAAATAACCTGAATGGCTACAAAGCATCTTCAGCAAAAAGACTAAAACAGTCCTACATATTAAATTTTCAGGAAACGCCTTTACTTAAACCCTTCAAAAGTTTTACTTTCAAGCTGATTTTCTACTCCATCAATGAGATGAAGTCAGCAAAGCCCCTTTTCCCAGAAACAGTCCAAATGCATCTGTGAACGTGCCAGCACAACTGCAGAGCCTCAGTACCAGCGTGATCTAAATGCAGAAAGACCAAACTTACTGAGCAGAAAAATAAAAACAGGGCTTTAATAATATGGATTTTATCCAAAGCTTGAAGTGCTTCATACAACATTAATTAACTCCCAGCAACTCTGTGACATCAGTAAGTATTATAATAATTTTGCAGATGGCAAAAGAGACCAAAAGTTAAGAGCAGCGTGTCCGGAGCCAGCCCAGAGCTGAGGAGCAAGGCCAGGCTGAGCAGGCTCTGTCTTGCTTGGTGTGAATCAGACAGGCCACACTTGATTATATGTGTATTTTTCAATACGAAATTGCAAATACCAGTAGCGCAAGGACCAGGAGGTCTACGAGCACCGCTTGCAGGTGATGACATGGTGATATACAGAGTACAACTGCTTCGCTTCACTGGTTATCGATGTGAAGGTGTAACATTTGGGTTGGGGGTGGGAGAAGGAAGCTTACTCAGATCACATTAAAAATAAAAATGCAAATATTTATGCAAAGACGGATGTTACTACCTGCTATCTGGCAAACCACATATAAGCTTTAATGCTATTGACAGATCTGTAACTACAATCTTAGTTTAGATTTAAGCACGCTTCATCTGTCTTATTCCCACATGTAAATATAAAAGAAAAAACAAAACCAAAAAACCACACACACTCAACATGCGCATCTAGCTTACGTGTTAGCGATTCGTTTAGTAGTTTTAAACTAGCTTAGAAGCTTATCTTTGTAGAATTTCACATAAGAAATACTACAGAACCTTTTTGGCGTGACTAGCATTCTGACATTTTAACAGAGGTTTGTTTTTTATCATATGCGTTAAAGCACTTCACACAATCCCATTGATGAGTATGTTTATTGGGTTTCTTGCTCTACCTCTCAATTTAGGAAACAAATTTACTTAGAATAGCTAACGGCCTTAATCCTGTGGAGACTTTTGAACAACAGTAGCTCCACTGAAGTCAGCTGGACTGAGTAGTCCAGTATCCAGCTGAAGATCTGGAGACAAGAAAAAAAGAGATTTGTGAGAGGCGTTTTCCTGGCTCTATATGAGTAAAAACCCGGGAGGGGGGTGGTGGAAACGTTAAGTTCAGCTGTAGAGCCCGCAGCCGGCTGAAAGCCCGGGGCACGCAACGCGCTGCCTGAATGTCGTCGGCTTGATTTTCGTACAAATTACAGTGTTTTTCCTCCGATTTTCCCTCCCCACCTCCCGCCCCGGCCACACGGGCGGCCCCGCCGCAGCCCCCACACGCAAAAGGCAGAGACCTTCCCCGCGCAGGCACCGCTGGGATTCGAACCCAGGATCTCCTGTTTACTAGACAGGCGCTTTAACCAACTAAGCCACGGCGCCAGGCGATAGGCTGAGTTTCCACACGGCCCCTATACAGCCTCGGTGTCCGCCCGCCCTCGCCAGGCTCCGGTAACCGCGGGCGCCGCCCCCACCCGACCCCGCTGCCAACGCGGCCCCGCGCCGCCCGGCACCGCGCCCAGAGGCCAGCAGGATGGGGCTCCGTCCCGCTCAGCTCCTGCCGAGGTTCCGACACGCAGCGGCAGCTCGAGGCGAACAGCACCTCGTGCTGCAGCCTGAACCGCCGGGGAAAGAGCGGCTGCGGCTCTGCCGGGGGAACTTCTGCGCAGGGCTGTGCATTGCACACACGCGTTAGCATGTGTTTTGGCACAACACAGGTAAAGACCGAAGGAAAATACATAAACGTCAGCATTTAAAATAAAAAAAAAAAAACGTTCAGGCAAAATTGCTTACAGGTAGGCTCCAGTCCTGCCTTATGCCACAGTGTCTCGATTGCCCAAGGCTCACAGCAAGAGACTCCAAGGGAAGATGTGGCCTCAATCACCTGCTGTAATCATCCATAATGATGCAAAAATTAAACCACAATATGCGTATGCACACACTGCTTATGCGCTTTATGATCTCCGCGCACTTGTAACACTGGAGTGCCTGACCAAACACACATACGTTCCTACAAGCTAAATAATCAGAAAAAGTGGTTTGTGTTGTTTCCTACAGAGCTAACTAGAATTCTTCACACGAAGTTGACGCTGCCACCAGGAAAACACCTTCCCTCAGGGCCCCAGCCCTTCAGCCCGTTATCTGTGCAGGGCAGCGCAAGATGCGCCACCACAAGAACCGGATGGCGGTACCATGAGCAATAAGCCAGGAACCAAGGTGCAGCCTGGTCCGCAGCCCAGGTCAGCAGGGAAGGACCATCTCTGTACACAGGCCTGGAGCCCAATCAGAACCTGCAAAGCACAGAGATTGCTTCGGCAATTTAACAGGTGTTTAAAGCATATTTACAGCCAGATTATAGAGGTTACTCCTCAGGTAATTCCTACAGAAGAGCAGCCACACTGACTTGCTCTAAAAGAGTCTTACAACTTTTTCATCAAGAAAGTACCGGGATTGAGTGAATCAGCCAAACTACAGGGGTACAAGAGCCAGAAAAAAAGCAGATAAATCTCCCCTCTTATAAATTGTAATTATCAAATTCTCCACAAAACCAACACTGCACACAAGCATGCACATACTGCTACAGGGGAGAGCAGGTCAGGGCTGGAGATGAGCTCACTCATGTGGCACCCAAGTACTAACCAGGTAATGGACACATAACAGCAAAGAGTAATAAAACTTACTGATTTTATTGAAAGCAGAACGTAAGAATTCATTTTTCCTTGTTTTTCTCAATTTGGGGAACAGAATGAAATTCATTCAAAAGAAAATGTTCAACCTGTTCACATTACTAATGCAAAATGAACCAAGCCTCAATAGAGCAACTGCCTTTTTTTTCCCTGTTTCAACAGAAAAAAAACGTAGCTCTGATTTTACCAACTGAAAAGGGTAAAGAAAGAAATAAAGAACACTTTCAATCCTAATACAACAATTATTCCAGGACTAACCTTTTCTAAAATACATAAATTAGTTCAGTACTACTAACTAAAGCCAAACTAATTTAGCAATAAAACATGCACATTCTGAAAACACACACACACAAAAAACCCCACCACACATATAAGGAGCACAGACACGGCATTTTCTTTTAGCCTCTGTAACAAAACAATATTTAATTAAGGAGTACAGAGGGAAAAAAGAATGGTGGAAAATAATACAATTTATCATCTAATACTTATTCAAAGCCATACATCTGTACAAAACATACTATTCCCTAGAAATACTTTTCATTTAACCTTGGATTCAAGTGTAATTATTGCTACGCAAATCAAACAAGGCAGGGGGGGTGGGGGGAAGAAATCTACCTCCTTAGATTTCTTTGTATTCCACAGCTTAACTGCATTCCAGGCTGTCACATCCCCAGTTCCAACCATTCTCCCCAATTGAAGTTTCCTTTTAGAAAAAAATGCTGAAACCACTCTTTTGGGTATAAGGCTTCCAAACATTTTGAAACATTTCATCTTTCACTAACTGATACTCTCACATATACTGAACAGATACAATCCTTTTGGGATTGCTCCTATGAAAGGGCAGAATACGCAGCTCCTTGCTGGGGGCAACTGTTATTGCACAGAACTCAGTGGTGCTGCACCACGTCAGACATGAACCATTAACTTACTCTCAATGCCTGAAAGCTCCTTTACAACATTTTTATAAGGGATACAGCAGCAAGTTAGAAAAAAGGTCATGGTCTTATTCATGGTTCTACTCATAAAACTCTTTCTGCTGTACGCTGATGGCAAAGATTCTTTCTTTCTTTGCCCTAGTAAAGAAGAATGGTTTATCTAAAGAATGGAAGGAAACCTGTCAATAATTTACATATCCACACATTTTCTTTAGTAAATTGAACTTGGAACTAGTATATTCACTTTAAATTGTTTAAAATTTTCCAAAGGACAACAAGTAGTTTTATTCGCTAGTACCATGCAGCATAAATAAGATTTCTACTCCTGGGGATTTTATTCTTTACCTCATACATCGTGGCTATTTAATGGATTAGTACAATGTATTTTATTATTCTTCATACAGAACACTAAGTTAGAGCCAGATTACAGGAAAGTCTTAGCTTTATACATGTATTACATAAAGATATACAGACACTCCATTTATACTTAAATGTGCCGACATCCCAAGACTGCTAGATTAATTTAAACATCAGGAGAAACGGAAGGTGGGAATGGCAAAGTTTCTCCCAGTGGAGAAGACAGACGACAGAACACACACTTGGATGTCATTTCAGAGTCGCTACACTGCAGGCATAAGAAAGATTTTTCACATTCTTCACACTGGTGTAAATATAGCAAAAAATGGCACTTCAGTGACAGGTGTGCATTACTTCATTCGTGAAGGTACAGCTCTATACACACACGTATATCTAGGCCTGATTTTTGAGATGCACTGACTGTGTACAGCTGTCGTAAACTTGACACAGAGAGTGCTGCTCAAAAGTCATTCCTGTGTTGGAGGGTTTTTCCTGAATAAAGCCATATTTTATGTGAACCCTGATATTACTTTTTTCAACTAATACAGTATCATATTTTACTTTGTGAATGGCTTAATAGGTATCCAGTTTTTAGCGGCTGTCTTGGTGGTTACCACTAGGAGGCTTGGGGCTTTTTTTGTTCCCTTTTTTTCTAACCTGACCATTATCTTACTAAAGGAGACATGGAGAAACAAAAACTAAAAAAAAGGAAAACTGATACACAACAATAGTTTTAGATTAAATATTAACCCACTGTAGTCAGTATGAAGAAGTTTTTCTTTTAACTACACATACTTACGAAGTTTAATCCACTTCTATCAGAGTCAACATAAGTTATTCCCAATTCACTACTCATTAAACTTATCCAAAAAAAGACATTTTTCTGGTTGTTTGGTATGCTTTAGGTATTGCAAAAACAATTTTAACCATATTCACAATTTTCTGTTAATTGATACTTTTGGCAATGTACACCTTTGCATTGCTGGCACATATATATAAAAAACATATGTAATAAAAAGTGTTTTGATACCATTAACCTTGTTAATGTTCTTCTTTCCTAAAACCTATTTATAATTTATGTTTTAAAAATCAGAATACATACAATCTCAGCTTTAAAAAGACACTCCTCACAATTCATAGAGGCTGATTTATGTCCAGGAGCACATGCATATTACCTGCCTTGGTTTAGTAACACTCCTATATAAGTGACCAATTACTCCACAGAGCACCAGGTGTAGAAAACCCAAGTAAGTTTATTTTTTTTAAAGTATGCATATGTGGCTGTGTTTTCTAAAACCAAAAAAAGAAGTACCTGCATATGAAAATTTATGTCCTTACCAAAATAAATTTTTTAAAGTACTGTTATTACTACATCCTACCCCCCCAAAATGATTTGACAATTTTTGCAGAGAGAACAAACACAACAAAATTGTGTTTTCAGCCTAGAAATCTGACAGCTTTCCTCTAGCACTCAGATTTATTTCTGAGTAAAATATGAGGTGTGGCTAAAAAAACCAAAGTGACAGCACCTGAGCAATTTTTGAGCCTCTTGCTTTTCTTGTGTCTATCACTGAAGGAATATGATTCATCTTCTCAATATTCCACAATCTCAAAGTAGAATCCTGAGAAAAAGATGAATTCTTTTGATGTATTTGCATATTACCAAAAGAGTAACTTATATATAATATCCATAAGGATGAAATCTCATCTCATCAGATGAGTGCTACACTCTCTCACATTTAAATACCATCGTGTCTTTGGAAACAATCTTTAACAATCTTAAACTGCCTGCACATTGTAAAATAACCAAAATTAAACATACTTATCAATCTCTTTTAAGGTTTTTCTGTAATTACTTGAGGTAAATACTGATTACAACTTAGCACTGTTATGAGCAACTTTATAATTGTTAAACTTCATTTTTAAAAAAGCTGAAAAAGAGGGACAAGATCTTCGTGTCCATATATAAGATACTCTGGAAAGCACATCAGGAGTTAGTGATTACCTTTGAGGCTGAAAGAATCCATTTCTTGTTTTTGCTGATCGCAACGTCTGTTACCCAGTCGCAATGGCCCTACAGTAATGCAAAATTTAACTATAACACAAGGAAAAAAACTTTATTATTTTTATTATAATAAAACAAACCATTTGTACTATAAATCCACTTTGAAATGCAGTGAGACAGTTCTTATCTAGACTGCCTCATGTCCAGTCAAGAAAAAAAATGTTGCTTTGAAGTTCATACTTTCTTACATATACCTGAAAAGAACGGCTGTTACAGTCTCTGGTAAGCAGACCACCAGTTACAGCCCTCAGAAGAATGACAACTATACACTTACCATGGGTTTAAGCTCCATTTAAGCACAGGTCTTTCCTATTTTTTAAACAATTTAATAAAGGACTGTAAAAAAACGTGAGGCTGTTTATCACATGATAATGAAGGCAAGAGCTGTGGGAACAGACAGCGGTCTCCTCCCATGTTAAGGGAAGGAAACGAGTTCTGAAAGCCGGCCAAGGTGCACAGCTGTATGGGATATCCTCCTGCTGACAACAGCAGCACAGCCGAGTGGAGGTTAAGAACAGAAACAGGTCAAAATCTAAAATTAATTACTAAATTATTTACTTCAGCTAGGAAGGTTATTCAAACAAAATTGGTAGTAACAGATAAAGTTCCTAGAGTTTAGGAAGGCACGGTGTCATTTTGATAGACAAATGCCACACCTGAGAAATACGATAAAAAGATGAACATGTACTTTTCCAGCACCAAGAAGTAGTCAAATGTGCATACATAAACCATGGGGTTTGTAGCAGAATATTTTAAAAATGTTTTTAAATTTAGTTATAAGCCCAGAGTATAATTATACCAAGCACAAATACTAAATGGGAATTCTCCATAGTTACAAAGATATTAGCTTTTAAACAGATGCCTTCTTTTTTATGGGAAACCGAGTTACAGGGAGTGCTATGAACTGGGAAATTTGCAGTGGTTGTATTCTGTAAAGCACTGATGCTGGTGGAGAACACACACTGTTACTGCTTAACAGATTTAATCAATACAGTTCCAATTATGGAGGGCAGGCGAGTTTACACTCAAGGTAATGGGTGTGAGGCACAAGCTCCTGAGCTCTCTCATATGCTATCTTGAACGTGACAGCAGCTGAAAGATATTTTTAAGCCCAAGGTTTAGAAGGAAAGTAGTCTTTTCTAAGATCTTCCAGATGGGTTTGTTCATAATGAGCTTGTTCATAAGAGGAGAAACGTAACAGCTTATTAGCAACTAACTGACAAAGGTAATATCTTTGTAGCTAATCGTATAAGAATATAAGTGTTGTAGGAAATTAAATCACAGAAATCCAAGAGATATTCCTGCCTGTATCTAAAGAGGATGGGCAAGGGAATTTGTCAGATAATGAAATATACAATGCTTTTAAACCAGCAATAGGTTTTGCACTTTCTCATCAAACTAGTGACCAAATAAGAGCTCAGTACCTTTAAGCTTAGCTTTTTATAGCCTGCATCTGTATCCCATATAGCTATAGTTTTGTCATATCCGCCAGACACGACAAGCGATGCTGAAATGTAAAATCAGAATGCTGTATTTTATCTTTGCTTTGTCATACAGACTAATAAAAGACAGTCATTCTAACAGTGAGTCAGACTGTATAAGAGAATTTAAATAATGAGATATTAGTCATGCTTTAACAAGATAGTAGAAGTTCCTTTTGGCTACTTGTTCTTAATTTTGTAAATATTGATACATAAGTTTAGCAAACACAACTGAGTGGAATTTATTCCACATGAAAATTTTGTTTACTCAGAAAATCAAAGAGAGAACTTGTTGAAAGATACTTTCAGAATTGTTAGGTCAAATGTGAATAAAAACAAAAAAGTTGAGGTTAGTGTGGAAAGCATGCTTTCACATTCCAATATTCACAGGCCTAACCACATTTGCATATCTTCAAGCCACAGGTAGGTTTTTTCCCCCCAGAGCTGCTATTCATTTATTTGAGTTGCCTCACTCGGAATCATTGTTTGGGTATGAGTGCAGATTAACCTGCTGCCACCAGTTCAGGAATCTTCTTTACTGGACTATTCAGATGTGAAGTTGCAGAAGACAACAGCCCATTAGGCTACTAATCACAAATATCAGGAACTCTGAGCATGGTAGTTTATATGCTCCATCAGTGTAGCTGAGAAAATCCATAAAGTTTTTCAGAAGTACAGTGTTGCTTGAGCTGTGAAGTAACATTACTTTCGGGGGGTAATACCAAAGACAGACACGTTTTCCTAATTAATACAGGTCAGTACAGTATTTACTGAACATATTTTTCAGCTAACTAATATCAGGAGAATATCCACAAGTGCTAAGTCTCTATTCTAACACAGTTTTGTGGTTCTACTCCACTATTATTTTTTTATTATATCTCTTGATGGGTATATCAATGAAGCAAGTGTCCCAGTTGCCTGGTTAAGACAGAATACAGACCATCAACTTCAATTTACATGAACATCATTTTCTCATAATTAAACATATTATCTTGGAAATAATGAACTAATTATCTACATGATCAGAGTGATCACTCGTGGTTAACCTGAGATGTCCCATACATAAGTGCTGAGATACAACATGCGCTAGTATTAAGATAACTCACCATCTTGGCTAAAAAGGCAGGAACTTACAGAACCCTCATGTCCTTGGTTCAAGGAAATGCGCTCATGACACTGAAGTTCTCCTGCTTTTTTATCCCATACTTTTAAGCTTTTGTCCCAGGATGCTGTGCACAAGTAATGACCATCAGAGGTAAAGCAGCAATCTGAGATAGCATTGCTGTGTCCCCTGAAACACAATTGAAGAACATGGGAAGAGTGAGCTTTCGTAACCCCTACAAATCTCCACAGAGCCTCCCGCAGCACCGAGCACCCTGTCTGCATACCGTAAAGCGTCATAAGCATGTTCTGAATTTTGACCATATGAATAGTTCTGTAAAGTCTCTGGAGCTGCTTACAACCTCACAGCCAACCTGGGCTTATACCCCTTATTGGAGCAGGTCATTGTGCAGGACTGAACCCTAGAGCTGCTAAGTGACTGGCTATTTTTTTTTAATGTAGCTTAACAAGAAATCGTTCAGCACCTACAATACAGCCACATTTTACTAAACTACCAAAAAAAAAAAAAGCCACCCATTTTTCATTAAATAAATAGCATGCATCTATCTTTACCTGCAAATGTCAACTCAAACATTCAGAGGAAAAAGCTTAAACAATTCTAAACTAAAGTCTAATTTTGGAAGCAGTGGTACCCATCAGAAAAGAAATCTGGATGTTCCAGAACTGCGTGAGGACTCTGGTGCTTGCTGAAATCCACAGTGGGAAAAGGATTACGAGCATCTCTTACAGGAAACAATGCTGTAGTCGCTCCAATTTAAAAGAAACATTACAATGTTGCAGATTGAATTTCCCATCCAAAGTAATTCCTAATCCTTCAAATACAATTTTATTACAGTGTTTAAAGGCAGACTCTCTCTCTGATTATTGTTTTAAGAATTCAAAGCTAGATTGGTTGAGTTTATTTAAAGCCACTGATATTTTAATGGTTGATTTGACATCTCTATTGTTGCATACTTCCTTCTTAAAATGATAACAATATCCTAAATTGACATAATGTTTTTACTGTATTACTGAGTTCAGTGAGAGATATGAGAGTTTAGCATGTGAAGGCCCAGGAGATCATGCTGAGCAAGGCTTCTGGCACTGGCACAACCTTCTCCAAAAGCATATAAGGAAAAATTATCTGGAAAAAGGATCTCTGCACTCAGAGAGTGGCCATAATTGGTTCACTGTGAAGATGAAAATACATAATGAGCTGGGGCCCACAGCATCTGCCCTGAATCCAGTCCTAGTTCATATTTCCATTAACGATGTAGATAATGAGGTAAAGAGTACAGATACAAAACTAAGCCAAAGACAGTCTGCAATTATACAAGGGAGAAGATTAAAATCCAAAATTATCTTCACAAATTGAAGAAAATACCAAGAAAATAAAAGGGTTATAACAGTCTGTATAGGAAACAATGCTGTTGTCACTGCAGTTTGTAGGAGTCTTACAGGGTTCAATCAATGATCTAATAAGCAATCTGCCTGATCAGTTCAATTTTGTCAAGTCTGACATTTTGTAGTAGCATATAAATAAATAATCTATTGCACAGATAAGGGGTGGGAACAATGAACTATATCACACTTCTGCAAAAAAGGATGCAAAAAATACTGACTCCTGTCAAAAAAGAGTAAATCTCAAGCCAGGATGTATGAACAGAGGCAGATCCACAGAGAAGCATGTGGTAATAATTTGTTTGTATTTGTTGCCAGTTAGGAGGAACACTGTTCACATTATAGAGCCATATAATGCAAGATCAATGTGAACAAATTGGAAAGATCAACGAGAAGAATGGTCAGTAAAATAGGAAATAATAATTAAACATTAAAAGAATAAGGGTAGTTTAAACTACTGAAAAGATGACTCGGCAGATATAACTGAAGTTCCTGGATATATAAAAACACGTAGAAGAAAACAAGGGAATAATCTGATCTCCATGTCTGAAGGGGATCTAAACAGAAAAATGAGCTTAAGCTGCAGCCAAAATTGACCACCTTAGGAAAATCTTTCTAATGATTAACACAGTGAGGCAACGGAACAGATTGTTTGCAAGTCTGTGAGGTCTTCACTGGAGCTCATTAGGAGCAGAGTAGATCATTCTGTGGTTGCTCTGAGGCCCATGAATTTTATGAAGGGTGATCTGGTTGCAGTGCAAAACCTCATTATCACCAAATATTCTGGAAGAACCTGAGATTAATTATCAGTTCCCAATATCTAGATATATTTTCTCCTTTTCCTCTGTATTATTTTGCTTCACTCCATAATGTTTTTAAAGACTTCACTACTCTAAGTAATATTTTATGTCCTCATTCATCAATGATTATACATTTTTCCTAATTAGAAGAAATTAGAATGAGAAGTTTACACTGCAGTACCATATTGCATATGCTATCTTCTGCCTCTATATATACCCAAGAAACTAGAAGCTCTAAAAAATAGCACCAGAAATGCTTACAGTAATCAAAATACATTTATTCAATTATTTACAGCAGGAAGCTTGAGCGGACCATTTTATTCACACTTTCTATATATGTTATTTGCTTGTGTATTACTTAAACAATTATTATTAGTTTTCTCTAGTACAAATCTTAGCATAAATCTTACTGATAATTGTGAAAGATGCAAATAATGCCATGGATAATTAACTATAGTATTGTTTCTTACTCATTAATTGTAACTGAGGTGGATCGTGTTATCATATCCCATAGCTTTATGGACTTATCGTATGATACTGAAGTCACTCTTTGGTTATCAGGGTCAAAACAACATCTTGTGATTGTACTTTTGTGATGACCTATAGAAAAAACATCACATTAAACTACTCACTATTTTGAATAATTACATCTGGACCTCAGAACACAGGTCTGAAAGGCAGAACTACCCACAGCATCTTTCCATCAGTCTATTTCCAAACCACCACAGTTTCAAACTTTCTGTTTCGCTGGCCAGGACACCTCCTCACCTGCCTCTTGATGAGAGGCCCCAGTGTAACTGCAGATAGTAGGAAATACTAACCTGTACCCAGGTATTCAACATATGACAATGGAAATACACGTCCTGCCCTGTAGTAACTTATTTCTCTGCTCCATTCCTGGAAACAAGTTCAGAAGTGCGGCCCCATAATTCCAATGACAGTTAACTGCTCAGGCTCTTGGGGAGCACTTAATCAAATAATTATACTTTGAGAATGCAAATAGGTCCATTAAAATAATATAAACAAGTATGAAGTATGTCCTGACAGTGTCATCTAACAGAGACAGTTCTTTTTATTTTTAAATCCAAATGATTTTAACATCAGGCTCTGATTCACAGTAATACTGTTACCATATGGTAATTTAACATTTCTAAAACTCCTCATATATTTTGAAGCTGATTCTGCAGGGATGGCAAACTCCCTAACCAGCAATCCTGAGTGGCAGCCTCACGGAATTGAGGGCTCACTAGTGAAATCACCTTCAAAAAAGAATTATTGTTGGTCTAATTTTGGCCCATTATCTCCTTTTTAAAACCTATTCTGAAAAATACCGGGTTCAATGTCTTACAGATAAGTTTATTTTGCCTTTCTCGACTAAGGACTTTTGAACTGAACTGAATTAATTC
Organism: Streptopelia decaocto; assembly: GCF_964273445.1. NCBI lineage: Eukaryota > Metazoa > Chordata > Aves > Columbiformes > Columbidae > Streptopelia > Streptopelia decaocto. Next base: position 15,453,862 of record NC_138666.1, on the reverse strand, counting down.
TCTCCATTTTTGTAAGAAATAAACAAAACCTCAAGAGATGCATAAACAAGATGTAAAAGTTGAAAGTCTTACCTGGGATGCGTGCCACTACTGTTGCACTCATTGCATCAAAAATGTATATGGTATTTCCTTTGTCTGAACCAGAAACCACATATCTAGCATCACAAGAAATATTACATGAAGTTACAATGCCTTCATGTTCTACTGTCCACTAAAGAGAAAACAGAAGGTTTTACAAACATGCTGGAAGGTTAGAGAGAGTTTTACAGCAGATGCTCTATAATCTGCAAGCAGATTCAGAAAGAAGGCTTTTGATTCCACTTTGCTTTGGTAAAAGCTGATAGATGTCTTTATATCAATTTTTTCTACTTTTGCATTAGCAATAAATTTAAAATTAGACAAGGCCATTCTGTTCAGATCTTAATATGTTACTTTAATCAATCTTAAATGTATCTTCTGAGACAGGTTATTATTGTCATACCTATTTGTATCTGAAATAACTGAGACACGTTCATCAAGAGACTGACCCAAGATCAAGTAATTATCAGTACCAAAACCACGACTAAAAATCAAGTCTGCCTACCCTAACTATATTATATTGTGCTAACAAAGAATGTTGTGTGTTGTTATTTACCAATAACAAAGCAATACATCTGAATTTTACAGTTGTACCTTCTGCAAGATGCATTCAAAAGGATACATACAAGCATTTTTCCTGTTTCCATATCCCAAGCCTTGACTGTTTTATCATATGATGAAGTTACCACCCTAAAAATGACATTAATGAAAACAGCAATGAATGTTTTAACTTATAAGAAGGTATTTTTAAAAATAAATAACAGCATTTAATTCTGACAATGATTTTACATCCTCACACCCACTAATTTAAAATCGATATGAATATTTAAAGGCTACAGCAAAAATTATTGCACAGCTTAGTTGAAAAAAGGATTATTTATATTTCAGATAGAAATTAATAATAAAAGTCATGAATGTAATTTCCAGTGCAAGCAGTCAACTCAATTTCATTTCATCTATTACAATATACTTAATTATTTCTAACATTAGAATAATTTTAAAGCCATTATGATGTGTTTAATTAATGTGAAGTGTTCTGGTCAGTAGGTTTTTTGATTTTCAGGGGTTATGTTGCTGGGTAACTCTTTACCACAAACACTGCTGTGCACAAACACAAAGCCACATTAGACAACAAAGCTATTCAGCAGAGTTTACTAAAACTGGCAGGTTTCCACTAAATGTGAGGTCAAAAACTTTTCCCTCACACAGTTTTATTAAAATATTTCAAATATCTAAAATAATATGTATATTGAATGTTACTGGATGTAACAAGTGTTTATACTACCATTATGGCTTTTTATTTTGATAAAGTTCATAAACCACCACTTTTATACATTTTGCCCAAGCAACTCGATGCATTAACATTCTAGCAACTAAAATTACAATTATGCTATTAAAATATTTTTATTTTCTCCACATGTGTATACTTCCTGCCACCAACACAATCTCTGCTCCTACGCAAAAACATGTAATGCAAAAGACCACATGAAGTTTATGAACTAGTAGCATTTTTGACCGGAAAGTTATTTCCAGGGCTGCACACAATGGCATTTTAGTTACTGTTTAGCAATTTTCAAAAATATACACAATTGCCATAGGCAACATAGCCTGTGTACCACTCAGTGATCAAAAAACTGATCAGTCAACTCCACAATCTGATAAAAATTGATTGAAACTATGACTTAATGATAAAACGTACCAGACATAGTGTCCCAGGAGGCACTGCATGACCTACTTAACCAAATGTTAATATACGCTGCAGTTGTTTTAATTATTATGTCCTCAGATTGACACCGGATTAAGATTTCTTCTTTAATTGACAAGACAGGCTTAATGGAAAGGCTATAGAATATTAATAAACAATACAGACAGAAGGAACTTTTATGAAGGTATAAATTCCACTGACAGATGAACCCCTGAACCTTGGCTAATTCATTGTTGTTCTTTTATACAAGTGATACATATCTATATACCTCTTTTGGAACATAAGGCAAAGATGGACTTCCAGCCCCATATAACTCAGAAACAGAATTAGACAAGTCCTTTGCCCTAAAAGAGGCCATAATCTATCAATCAGACTACTCCAACGTGCATTTAAGACAATACAATTCAGAAGACATCATATGCAAACCAGAAAAGATTTAAGAGCTCCTGTACAAATCGTAGGTGAGAACAAGTTGAGATTTACGGTTGTTTATGTGGATAAAGGGGTCTGGCAGTAAACAGTCTGCAGAGTCTGGAGAGCAGGAATGAAAGTGCAAGGATGGAGAGAAGTAGGAGGAACATATGGAGGCAGGCAAATGTAAGACAAAATGATAACAGAATGACTTAGAATGGAGCACAAAAGAGCACAAAAGCACAAACTTCAGAAAGAAGTTTGGCTCTGATGTAGTACAAGTTAGGAAACCACAGGAAGGACTGAAGAAGTAACTTATTTGTTCTAAATTCCGTACTGTTTCCGCAGGCACTGAAATTGAACCGTGAAATCACAAAAACCATCACCTTTTTTTGTTTTAATAAATTAAGACAGAAAATTATCACCTTCTGTCATCAGGAGTCAAGTTGCACTCAGAAATTGGGGCAATGTGTGCTTCTTCAAGAACTCGAATAGGAAAACATTCCTCAACATCCTTGAATAAAACCAAATGAGTTTGATGAGGAAGTGCTTTGCTAAATTGTAAAAACATACAAAGCATCACAAAATAAGGGAAAACAAAACTTGTTAAATCAGTCAACTTAGTCTTACTTTACTCTTAAAATCTCCGACTCTCTATTCCTTCTTTTAATTTCAGGACTGACTGAAACAGAGTTCCTTCATCTATCATACCCAGACTTCTATTTTATCTCCTTCCCATCACAATGGTTTTCACCAAAAATTTCTTGGAAAGAGTTCTCCTTAGACTCTCACATCCGTGTCCACACCTAACACCTGGCAAGTTCATTAAGAAAATGAACTAATGTATGGTTTTCCATTTTCATTCACATAGTTAAAACTCAAAATCTCAAGACCACCCCTGCATCAACTGTTGCAACATCATTTTCTTCACAAATAGTCTCCCCTGCTTGTATCCATGTGCAATGCTTCCACAGATTTCCTTCTACTGCCTGTATTATGCCATTCCCTGCTTGCGTTCCTTCATGGATTCCCCGTTCCCAACCAAACACAAGCCTCTTGTCTTCAAATACAAAGTTCTTTGTGATTTTTCCTCAGACATCATCTCCCTTCTGCCCTACCTTTGATGCCAGCCTTTGTCACTCAGTTGTCGCATTTGCAAACTTTATGAGTTCCCCTTTGCTGTCCTTCATGTTTTGAAGGAGGCGCCTATAAATAACTGGAAATCTCTCTCATAATACAAAATCCCATTTAAATGTCTGCTTTGTGATTCCTAAAACAGCAATCAACAGATTGCTGAAGTGATGAGATGATGACCCATACTGCATTACTGGTTCATTTAGCATAGAATCATTTCAGTTGGAAAAGACCTGGAGGATCATCTAAGTCCAACCAGCTAACACTGCCAAGCCCACCTCTAAACCATGTTCCTAAGAATCTCATCTACACATCTTTTAAACACCTCAACCGCTTTCCTCAGCAGCCTGTTCCAGTGCTTCACTACCCTTTCAGTGAAGAAATTTTTCCTAATATTGAATCTAAACGTCTCCTGGTGCAACCTGTGGCAGTTCTATTTCCTCATCATCTTCTATCTACTTAGTCTGTTACAGAGATTTTAAGTTATTTCAGAAAGGCGCTGTCTTTTTGTCACATGTGTATAATGTCCGAAGCATACTGAAGTCTAACCCATGAGTGAAGCCCTAAAGGTCTTAAGCAATAAAATAAAAATACAGACTTTTACAAATGGATCGTAGTGCCAACTGTAAACATCAAACCAAAATAAAACAGGAGGACTGCTGACATGCAGAGTAACTCACAGACCAAAGTATCACAGGATCAGACATCATACCTTCATCTAGGTAGATAATCTTCTATTTCCATGATTAACACAATTATTTCAATTAGATTTTTGTTTGCATAAGTACCAAGAGGTTTCAGAATCAGTCTGGAAGCGGGAAATATCAACACCATTTATTGTGTATGTGTTCGTTCATTTCTCTTCAAAATGAGATCAAAATCTGCACCTTTGATTACTACTCCCCTTTTAAAGATCAAGTGTCCAGTCTCAGATCTAGAGCCGCTTCCTCTCAAGGACTTCCACTTAAAGGAGCTTTCCTGCTAACCCAGCACCTCTCCATAACAGACAAAATTGGACGGACAGTAAATTAATTTTTGACTTTTTCGCATATTTTCTGAATGTGTGTCAATGCACTACAGATGTAACAACTGACACTACAACCATTAGGAATGTCTCTAAGACCAAAGGAAAAACAGATATATCAAAGTTACCATGTGCTCTTGTTCTATTATTCTGAGTCAAAAAAGCCTTGCAGTCACAGCCGCCCTCTAGACCGATCTCATCTTTGTGGTGCGCCCTATTAATCTTTGTTTTCCAAAAGATGTGTGGACTATCAGTGAGATACTGCCTGTTCTCAAGAGGAACTTCAAATGCTTTCTCAGTGCACTTGATCACTTGATTTCTACTCTTTCAAAGGAAAAAAAACACCAAACAGAAAACTCCAAAGTGAAATTGTCAGGGCTGGCGTACCCCCACCCCCCAACCAAGTCCTTCACACTCTCCTAAATTCTAATCATTTCAGTTTTTCCTGGAGAGGGGGAAATTAGGCTTGTCCAGACAAAATTAAGCTTATCAAAATAAATGAATGTCATCTTGCCTATAGATTGCTATCAGAAACTTCCTAATACTCAGGCAAACACTTTTAGACATTGTTAAAAGTAAGTATTGATCAACAATTGTTGAATGAATCTTTCTTAGATTAAAATTATACAGATCACATTTATTAGACAGATTGATCCTTCCACACTTCAAGCAAGTGGCACATTAGAGCCTTTCCAGCAAAAAGAACATTCGTGGATCTACTGTGATTAAAAATATAATGGATTATCTTCTTTCTTTTGGGTCTTGATTTCAGTTTACTTACATCTAGGACAGCTGAATAACATTTTGCTAAAGATAGAAAAATACAAGTTCCAGCTCTGAGTTCAGACAAAGCAGGAATGTTTGGAACTGTCAATCTGACAGTTATTAAACTGTAAATGTCATGACTAACACATCAAGATACACTTATTTTTATCTACAATATTTGCTTAAGAACTCCACATTTATTTACTTTGGAACCGATCATTAAAGTATGGGATTTTCTTCATTCTGGACTTCCTGATTCCTTGGATCCAGCCACTGATATCTCTTTGATACTATAATGGTGCTAACTTGAAAATTGCCTGGACTTCTTACACTTTTGGGGTTCTTGGTTTTTTTTCAGTATGTCTGGATTATGGCAGAAAACCTGTTTCATCTGTATTCCTATCATATTAAGGCATTACTGTAACTCTTTACCAATTCTTGAAGCAAGTAATGACTGTGCAATATAAGCCAGATCTGAATGCCTGCAATTAATTTACCACAGCTACATTGTCATTTACTTGCATAAAATGCAAGGGCTGACATAACTGTATGTCCCCAAGCTATCTTTTAGACTAAATTTAGGTTTGGTCACCCAGGATCTGTACAATTCCCACATTCAGATCTCACCATTGCCCTGTCCAGGGTGGCTGGAATTTTAGGGAAACCTCAGCTAACTACATAAAACTTGGAGGAGCAAGAAAATAAAGGGTGCAAATGAAGATTTAAACAAAAGGAAAAAGCAAGCGACAAGTAAGAAAACACCACAGCCACGCTGCTAACAACTGTGTGATCCCTAACTTCTGCTTCTCCTCTACAAAAAGCCACATACATAAACAACTCAGGAAAATGAACTTTCAGCAGAAAACCAGTAGCTTTGTATATTAACTTACAGTTTTAAAATATTAATAAACTAGAGCTCTGATTCAGTACATGCTACATATGCTTACAAGAGTCATGCTTTAATGTCAAAGAATAGCTGGTTTACTATTTATCTGTGACTGCAAAATCATTTACAGTTGCTGTTTTTAAACTTCAGTAACGTATCTTCAGAAGACTCCTTGATGATTCAGTCTCCAGGCCTGTATAACATTCCTTGTTTGATTTCAGCTTTAAGATTTTTTTATTTGTTGTTTCTGCATTCATAACATACCCAGAGCTTCACTGTTCTATCATAAGAGCATGAAAGTATTTTTGTGTCTTCAAAGCAAAAATGGCAGGAGCTCACTGTATCACTGTGTCCTCTCAGAATTTTAAAATGGATCTGTAAAGGAACAGAGGGAACTTTAGAAATGTTTTCCCTTGGAATTAATTTTGACAGCTTAGTCCACGAGGGGGAGCATGAAAGCAAGAACCAAAGAATATTTTAATGTTCCACTTGTCTGAGTTCACATCCTCTCCTTGGTAATAGCCCAGAGAAGAATTACCAAATCTGGTTAAGAAAGGTTGATGGATGTGGATTTTGTTTTTTCCTGGAAGGGAAATAAGCTCTTATTGGTTTGGTTTCCAAATCTTTCTTCCTGTCATGAAAGGTAATATTTAAGTCTCACAAGCCTCTCAAACACTTGTTTTCTTGATTCTGGGGCACCAAAGGGCAGCACATCAAGCTCCCACACATTTTAGCAAAGACCACAGAAAATTTTGTCAAGAGATAGTTTGAAAAGGCTTTTCTTCAGACATTTGGGAGTTTCCTCATGACTTTCCAGCACACGTTTGTGTGAACAGAACTAACAAACAAACAAACACACACCTGCCATGAGCACTGACCACATGTAAAGCAACACGCAGCCTTCCAACCCTCAGCAGCCCCGAACACCCCCGGACACGGAGCCCGGCCTGCCCCGGCCCTCCCCGGCCTACCTGCGCTGCCGGCTCCTGGCCGCCCCAGCACCCCTGTGCCGGCAACGGCTCCGGCCCCGGCCCCGCGGGCTCGTCACGGCCGCTCCCCGCCGCCATCGCCTCCCTCAGGCGGCAGCGGCCCCGGCCCCGCGGGCCCGTTCCCGCCCAAACACCTCAGGCTGCGCCGGGCCCAGCTCCGAACCGCTGCCCTGCAGCGCCGGCGTGGGTTTGTGCTTTTTGTGTAACGGAGGCAACCTCAGGGCCCAATTTCTTATTTCTCCTTCCATCGCTCGGGTTTTCTTCTTGACTTTACATTTAAAAACAGCACAATCTGTGCGTCAACACAAGACTATTATTATATCGCTTTGCTCGCACCAAGAGCTGCCACTAAAGTGTGGATTCTGAAAAATACATCAAATCAGGCTCCAGAGAACTGCAATATACGACAGTAAATTTCAGTTAAGGCTTTTGTTCACAGTTTTAAGCAGGAATATTCTTTTGGTTTCCCTGTGCACTTGGAAAGAGAAGTTCTGTGGGTCTATTTTAACAGCCCCATCATTCAACAAGCAGCTCAGTATTATTTATATTAAAATAATTCTACCAGATGACGATTGCTCTTTAAATGTACTGCATGAAACAAAAGGGGTGTAAACAGTTTTCATTATAACTACATAAAACAGGGCAAACTAACAGTGCTAACCTTTCGTACATTAGCCTTAATAATTTGTGTCAAAATGACAGTTTATTGGTTTAGATCTGCAATGGTTGAACACTATATACAATTTGTAGATGTAAAAATAACTCCAAGTACAGTCAGATGCTGCAAAACTGCAATGTGAAGTTCTGCATTAGACTCATTAAAAACTTGCACCCAGTATGTATTTTAAATTGCTTTAGTTTTTAACTTCAAAACTTAATTCAGATTGAAACTTAATCTCCAGCATTTTAGAGGTCCTAGGCAATGACTTATCATACAAAAATGATTTGTAATACTTTAGTTTATTAAAATATCTTGTTTCATGTTAATTAAAACAGAGCCTGCCGTATTCCAGATTATGTTGCCCAAAAGGGTTCTTTTCAACATTCCATAATCCATACATTTTGAACACATGAAGCATCACAAAATAAACATATGCACATTTACTTTCAAACAAATTCAATATGAATACAGTATCTACAGTGCTTTAAAGTATAAATTATTGATCTACCATCACAGAGGAGATCAAAAATTGGAGAACGAGTCACACAGCACTGAAGAAAGCAAACCACCTCTTCAATACTGAAGTTGTTTTAATCTAAAGGGGAGAAAGAAAAAGCAAGAGGTCAGACTGAACAGTAACATACAACGTTAAGACCATCTAGTTACTTCAAGTTTCTTAAACCTTAGTTTAAGAGAGATCTGAGTTACGTGAGATAAAAACATTTTGTCTGTGATGTAAAGAGAGACAGGCAAAGACTTCCAAAATTACTGCTTGTACAAAGAAGTCCAGTTCTTTCATACAAAATGCATATATTTTAGCCCTCTAGAAATCCAAGGAGAACTAGTTTGTGGTTGTGCTGTTGTTGGTTTTGGTTTTTTATCTCTGTAATAAGAAAACGGCAGTACATGACTGAAGCTCAGTTTCAAAGGTATGGAAGGCAGAGTCCTTTCCAATGCCAGCCTTTCCATTGGAACATGTCCATTCCACTCAATACCTAGACCCCAGTCATTTTGCCATTAGGACAGCTAGATACAGTATTTCAAATAAATACCTTGAGATCTCTCAGCTAATATGAGACACTAAACAGAAGCGAACACAGTGACTGTTCCACATGGGATGCGCTTGAAGTTGACTATGATCTGAACTAAAGATGGTAACTTTTGTTTGTACTTTACTTCAAGTGTGTGAGCAACATGAAATCGCAAATCGTTCAATTTTCACATTTCTGTTGGTTCTATCTTCAAGTCTCTAGTTTACAAAAATGTAACAGCACAGTTTAAATTTAGCAAACATGTACATGACCCAAGCGTTGTTCTGCTTGCCTCACTGCTCCTTGCTCCAGCACAGAATTACCTTAAGCATCAATACCACACAACGGATCTACCTGAATCGGATCTTTCACTGATTATCAACAAACTGAAGCAGACAATGTTACTTCCAATGTTTCCAAGTAAAGAGAAGTAGAAGAAGCAACAAAAATATGAATCACCACCTGCACGTGTTCAATTTTTAATTCCCTTTCAAAATACCTTCCCAAAATACCAGTCACCCTTAACTACAACCTCCACAAACTAACAGAGCTGTGTATTTAGTGCCCTTTACTTAAGAGGCTTGGATCCTAAAATTAATGACTCTGTAGCTTAGGATGTCTAATATTTGTAATCTTTCCCCACTTTATTAAAAAAAAGTGAGCAGTATCTTTTTTTATATTCATAAAGAGACTGGGTGATCCATATTTACTGCAAATGGGTTAACTAGAATGGCAACTCATAAACTGAGGCTTTGGTTATCCACTGCAAAGTCTGCAAGTATTTAAGTAAACTTTCTATTTACCTTCTCAGAAGTTCCTTTGGTGAGAAGCCTGTGGTGTCTATATCACTAACGCTGTCACTGCTGTCATCAGTGTCTGAGCTGCTGCTGTCTTTTTCTGATTTTTTATTCTTGTGTTTTCCTTTGTTCTTCTGTTTCTTACGTTTCTTTTTCTGTAAAAAGAAGAGAAATAATCCTTATATAGTTGTGAAATACTTGGGTTTTTCTGAAAGGCAACAACAGCAAAAAGCTGATTTTGGTGTAGACTCCAAGCTTAACTGAAACAGAACACTTAACTCTTTTCTACTGCTTACACTGAACTAAAAAATACATACCAAAATCACCCATTTCATCCCAAGCGCTCAACCCTCCCAAAATAGAAATTTCACTATTATTATTTGTATACAAGCCTTGAAGTATAAGCAGTGCCCAGAATATGCCTGACATCTTCAGTGTGCAACATTAAACAACCCGCAAGATACAATCTGTAGTCACGCTGTATATATGGAAAAAGTAGCATCCTACTTGGAATATTTTCTGTTCTGAAGTTCAGGTTTCAAGACACCTGAGAAACTCAGTTGTTTAAGTTCTAGCTCCAGTACATCCATTTTCTGCAACCTAGCATAAATAATAAAAAAATTTGACTGGCAGATCAAAGAATCAATAAACTGTTTATTTAAATTAATTACCTTTTCCTTTTTGTGTTTGTGTTCTTTCTTGGTCTTGTGTTTCTCTCTGGTTTTCCTACGTTTTTCTTTCCCACTAGGCCCAGGAAAACTTGCTGGCACCACTGGTTCTTGTTGCCAAGTAGGGCCTAAAGCACAAAGCAAATGTGCAAACAAACCAACCAACCAACCAACCAATCAAACCAAAAAGGACAAAAAAAAGGTAATTTAACTATTAAATTATGTATTAAGTTTAATCTAATAGAATAGTTTGAAAAAAAATACAACAACAAAAAAACACTAAAGCTTTTAAATGGAAATGCAATGTCTAAAATTCTTAACTGCAACCTTCCTAGTGTAATTAAAAGCCTTTGCAATCTGTTATGAAAAGAAATTGCAAGGCTGGTCCTATATTTTCCCTACCTTTTTTTTATCATTGCCTCTATAGAGCTACTACAAAGTTGGTACAAAGGCAAAGAGGCTCCTGCTACTGGATCACAGCACAATAACAAAGCATTTGCTGATGTCAATTTGACACAACACAAGCATTGAAGGGGTAAACTGATTGTTCACAAATATTTTTTAAGAGAAATACTGTATATCTTACATAGGACTTCAATGCTCAGAATTTACCCACTAGAAGTCTACAGAACCTACCAGAAGAAAAAGCTGGAGGCAACTTTGGTCCAAATTCCTCTGATGCATCCAGTTCCTGCTTTGAAGTAGGCAACAAAGAAATCCCAGCATCGGTTGTAGCAGCCAAATTCTCTATGAAAAAAGAAACCAAACAAAAACCAAAAACTTCTTATTTGAAAGGAAACAAAGGTTACATTTTTTTGAAGAAGTGCTGAAGAAAGTTAAAGGAGGCTTTCTAAAAACCTCTAACTGATCAGCATCCTGTATCTCTTTGGCTTTGGCCAACTGGATAGTTGACATTCTGAAACACACCAACACACTGGTGTGTTTTGTTTGGTTGTTTGTTTGTCTGTTTTAAAACCAAATTGACCTTTTACATTACACAATTACTAATTAATTTATCGGTGCGTGTATTTGCTTTGATTTATTATCACAGTACTACTTTTCCATTATTTAGAATAAATAAAAGGCTCCACAAGATGTATAAAGCCAATATACACTAAAAGTTAGACGTTAACAGAACCAACTGTGACAGTAAGTGGACATAGTATTTCTACTGTAAGCTAAGCATATTGAACATTTTGTTAATTTAATGACATCCTGAAAATATGGGAACGTTTTACAACTAGCTTACTAAATTTTACTACGTAGGATAAAAGACACATGACAATGTAAATAATACTAACATGCAAGGCCTCATTCAGCACTGTATTATTCACGTTTACTACATGCCCAGCTCCACCAATGCCAGATGATCTGCACAAGGGCACAGCACTGTCCTACCAGTCCTGGAGTATTTGATTCATAAATGAAGCTTTTACAACATATTTCTAAAAATGAACATCCATTAAGTAGTACCTTGTGCATTAGATGAAGAACTGTCTGGTAGATCAACTTGCTTGGTGGTTTCTGTATCTACAACCGAAGTCACTGGTTGCTGTTCTTCATCACTCTCTTCTTCAGAGGAAGACGATTTTTCATCTGATGAACTCACAAAGATGGCCTTAAATAAGTCCATGGATGGTCTGCTTTCTTCTTCCTGATCCTTATCTTCATTAGCTACCTGCAAACCAGCATCACAACAAACTGTATTTAAACACTAAAATAAACTAACAATCTTTCTCTGATAAGTAATAACTTCAAACAAGCTGATATGTATTTACAACACACTCAAATACCACAATAGCTATGAAACACACAATCTTAGGAACTGCTAGTCTAAAGTTTGAAATGCTGCTAAATTAAATCAACATCCTGTAAAGGGTAGTGCAATTTGTGCTACATAGACACTTGAACATAGATCCCCAGATACTGTAAATTCTAATTAATTAATTCAAACTTAAATTATACAGTACTGAATTTAAGCAAAAGGAAAACATCACCTTTCTCTCCAAAGTATATACCCTCCTCCATTCAAAGCAGAAAAAGACATATTCTGTCTGTGAGCAAAGTGGGTGTAAGAGAATGAATTTAACTCCCAGACTGCAGAGCTACATTTTTTCTTAAGCTGCTATTTTAAGTACAGGCGTACTTGCTGTCCTCATATGCTGTGTTTTACATCTCACAGTTATAACCTCAAAGTTCTCCAGAGTACAATCTCACATCTTTGATCCTGAGTTGGCTCTTCTGCAAACTGATCTGTATTAAATCAATTTATGTATCAGCAAACCTTATTTCAGGGTTGTGAAGGTTTACAGCTATTCAAACATGGTTGTAAACTCACCTCAGTGGGAAGAGTTTCACTCGGCCCAGTTCCACGTTCTTCTGTTGCTGGCGCTGGCGGCTGCTGCTGAGCATCAGCTTTTGATCTCGCAAGACTAATGAATTCACTGATAGAATCCTTCTTCTCCTTCTCTTTATCTGACACATCCCATCTTGAAGGTTTCTTTGGTTCTAAAAGCATCCCAAATATTTAAATCAGTTGCATGCCAAATTATCCTGTATTTCATGGCCTACTTGATTTTAAATTACTCTGCTTCTTCAGTATAATCTGACATTTTTAAACCTTTCTAATTAATATCTGACCTATAAAGGCCTTCTAGGTAGATGAAATCAGCATAATATCATGTACTTCAGTTTTTACGAATTACAAAAAAAACAACCCATAAACAAACAAACCCAAAACCAACAACAGGTGGGTAAGTTCTTTATGACAAAGATGTGCTTTTTCTCTACTATTATCTCATTTATAGCTAAATGAATAAAGAAACAAACTTACTGTTGACACTGTTATTCTGTTGGATTTTTTCATCTGGTGGTTGAGTTACAGATGTGGTGGGCTCAGGCACAGTTAAGAAATTAAACACAGAATATTTGTCTCGTTTCACTTTTGGTAACCCAACAATCGAAGAACTAGTGGGAAATAAAAATGTAGGTTATTGTTTTCAACACAGAAAAGGTTTCAGATTATCTACAACAAACTGAAACACCTACAGTAATCCTTAAAACGCTTCCTATTTTGTCAGAGGTCACCATGGCACAAATAAAAACATCAGGCAGTTCTATATTACATCTATTATGACACAAAAAGCAAGCATCAAGCCAGATTTTCCACAAGCATATGAAAAACTCTGAATTTTCAAAACGCGTTAAAAATATCAGTATCAATCATCTTACTCAGGATATGGATCAGGAACATTAAATCTTCTACACAACAGCTTTTCAGGATGCCATTCAAACTTGTCTCTTGTGAGTTTACCAAACATGTTCATCTTCACAGCAGTTTCCTTATCATCAATATCACTCTGAAAAAGTCAAACATTTATAGCTGCTAAATAACAACTCACTGAATTGGCTATTACTGTTTTAAGACTTAGAACAGGACAGAAACACAAATATTTAAGCGTAGTTTAACAAATCACCGCTTTGGATGCAGTGAGTGTTTTCAAAGATTTAATAAACAGAAGAGTAACAAAACATTGACATTATATATACAGAAGTGTTTTAAAGAAAAAGAATTTGTAAAGTCAGGGCTAAGGCAGCAACTGCAGTTCCAATGTACTAAAAGACTGTAAACAGCATTTACCTCTTGGTCACGTGGAACTTCTACTTTGTCAACATCATCTTCATATTTAGCCCGAGTAAACCTGGATGACAGTGTTGAATTTGAGGATTTGTAGAACATTGCTGCACGGAAGAATTCCTCTTGTTCTCTTCCTCGCTCCCATTCTGTCATATTTGGGTCTAAATGATGCTCCAATGTATCTCCTGCGAGAGAAGGAGAGAAATGCTTAGCAGAGATGATAGCTTACTGAGGTCTGATGCTTTCCAAACAAAAAATAAGATAAAAAGTAAACATCCTTGCAACTATTTGATGAGTATTTAGTTTAAGGATAGTATTAATCTCAACTGTGTTACTCCTTGGTAAGTGGAGGAAGTTTTTCAAGACAGCAAGAGTGATACCATTTGCCAAATGCAAGACAGGTATTTTACTCGTTACCCTCTAAGGAACATTCAATATATTTAATGTATTTAACAGATGTTTAAAACAAAAAGTATAGTCCAAAGCTTTATCAAACAACTAAAACAGAACAAAAGAGTTAATCAGTAAGTAAACCTGGCCAGGCTTTGGTAACCTCAGAGAGCTTTCTGGTATATAAAGTGCCTGCTGAGAAATACAGAACTTGGACACGGGTTTTTGTAACCAGTACAGACCCTGTTTAAAGCAACGGGTTCACATTTGCTGCCAGAAGGAATGGGAAATAAAACCAGCCAAGCAAAAACACTCTTGCAAGCAGAATCTTAATCATTCAAGTTATTTCTGCATTTTCACCATTATGACTAAGGAAGCACTTGCAGTCATAAGAGGACACTCAATTTTACACAGGCTAAAACCCAGTCCTGAACGGAGGAACTCAGGTAGTCTGTCCCAGTGCAGTAGGCAGGAGAGGCTACTGACCAGGAAATCTTTTTTCATGTAGTGAAAAGGATTATTTTAAAAAATCCTTAAATAACAAAGCTGGGTTTTCTACCAGACTCTATACCCTTCCCTCTGCAAAACTTTGCTGGTGCCCATTTTCCTCTTCCCCAATAACCTCTTTGTTATACAAATTCAAAACCACACTAATCCCTATTTTATTTTAAGACAACCTAGATTCACTTGCTGCTGCTCATCTCCCTAGATCAGATTTCAGCTTTTTATGCCTTACAGAAAAATCACAGTCTTGATGACACTTACTGAGCAGTTTTCCTGAAGTCAACTCAACTAAATATCAGTAAAAATTTATTTTAGTATTTGCCCTAAAAACAAGTAGAAGAAGAAATGCTGTGGAGTTTAGGGAGAGAACTCATCGTGAACACAAAATGCACCAGGACCAAAAAATGGGAAGAAAAATTAAAAAACAGAAAAATTAAAATGTCAGGATTAATCTGTTACCTTTTTCTCCTTGTTTAAGACTTTTCACAAAGTTTTCATATCTTTTTTGTTTTTCTGGATTTTTTGCAAATGGTTTGAAATCACTAGAACCAGCATCTGCTAACTGCCCCCCCAACAACATTTGCCATTTGTGAGAAGCATCAGCTGGGGAGGCTGGCTGGAACCTGCTGTTTCGTGGCTGCTGAGGCAATGGTTTTGCTTTCATTTGTTGTTCAGATGCTTGTTTCGCTTCTTTGAGTCTTTCTCTATCCTTCTCAGACAGATATTCCAAAACGGATGGAACTGGACCTAAAACAAATAAATAGAAATTAAAAATTACTGCAACTGTTTCTGCCACTTTAGTGGAGGAAAAAAACCTACCATTATGCATATACATTTGGAGAAAATGAACAATAAACAGTATATATATAAGCAATAAGCAGTATAATGGCAGAGAAGGCAGATAAAAATGGACCACTATTGCATCTTTGATACTCTTTACCAGACATTTACATATTACTTCATAAACTTTGCTATTGTAGATAAAAATGTAAACCACATCTACAAATTAACTTTTTAGTAAATTCACATGTATTTGAGTGAAACTTCATTTTACAAGGAAAAAAAGCCTCAGACTACTATATTCTCTATTCCTAAGGCCACAAAAAAAGGAAAAGAAAAACCAACACAACAAAACACAACACTACATGTACTTTGTCTTTAAAAGACTTAAGTCAATGAAAATACAGGTAGATACGTCAACAATTCATCTGTTGAGACAAAACTCAACGTTAAGGTATTCTAGTTAAGCCACCTAGATTTAGTATGTTTATATTAGAAAAGAGTGTTCAAGGCTAGACCAAATTTTTACTGTTATACAAACAAAGAGAAGACCTGAAACACAAGCACAGGTGTGGCCCCATGTATCAATACCTTTTAGACCCATCTCCCCCAGTTGTTCCCTCCTCTGAGCCGCATTCAAAGCATGCCTGCCTTGTTGTGTCACGGCACCCTGAAGTTTTCCAGTCGATTCCTCTAATGCCTTCTGTAAATGGTAGTTTTCATTCCCAGCTGCAATCACAGGTCGAAAGTAATGGACTGGTCTGTAATTCCGTGGCAGGTCAGGTGGTGGATAAATCTTAGTGGGGGAACGACAAAACAAAAATCCACTAAGAAAAATTCACCTTTGTACTTAACACTTACAAACATGTTCCAGAAAAAGTCACCTCAATCTAAAAATTCCTCAATTTACGTCTTAACAGTAGAAACAGATATTATTATACAAGCTATTGATTCTTTTAGGCCCAGCCAGTAAGTGGCATCATAATAGAAACTTCGGGAACAAACTATTATATACGAAAAACAGGAAAACATGCACATCAGGCCCCAGCATTTTCTCTTAATTTGACAAGAGTCTTAATATGCACTGCTTTTATTTGAGAAAATGCTCTTGGTATTGCCTAATAATTTTTTAAAGCAGAAGTCACCTGATTCAATCAATTAATCTGACTATTGATTACTTCTGTGCTTGCTGTGTTTTAAAGTTTTTCCAAGTCCTTTTCCCTCACATTCTTCATTCATCCTGTTACTCCAAAGGTTATCCCTGTGCTTCCTGTATGATGCAATTTTACACAGCATACAAATGTTCTTCCTTTTTTTTCATTAGAAAGAGGACCGTGTCATACAATTGTTTGTCATTCTAATTTATGCAAATATATGTGCCACAAATTATGCAAACCTACAAATAGGGCTAAAAAATTAACCTGTGACCAAAATAGTGAATTGGATGAAGCACAGGGCTTGATTTTTACAGAAAACTGAATGTTATATCTGAAAGATCTAGAAGCAAAAGATGTGCTTTTTTTTTATTTATTTCAAAGTTAAATCAAACCATTCCTCCAACTCTAAGCCAAATAACAATGAATAGCATGGAAGGCATTTGTTCCAAGTCCATATGTAGGCAAAGTTTAAATTCATCCAGTAGTCTAACAAATTTTAGCTTTGTCTTGAATAGCCTTCAACACTATAATTTTGCTCATTCAGCAGTCTTTATTGCTGACCAGAACTTTTATTTTTAAGAACATAAAAAACATTGAGCAACAGTGAAGTCCATACAGCTCACGTGTCAATTTGCTGATATTATTCTTAATAAAAATATATCAATATCTGCTTACCTTGCTTGGAGTTGATGATTTTGATGCCAAGGAAAAACCATCCAAGATTTTGCCTATATATTTCACGTCTCTATCAGATCCTACAAAATGACCATAGAGGTGGTCAATATTTAAAACACATATGCTTGGCAAAAAGCATTTTTTCTGAATATTTTCCATGTTCAATATATTTTATGGAGCATAACTGTAGTAAGATGAACAGGATTAGTATTGAAGCAACAGTACCACTACCGCATGTAGCTACTAACACCACAAATGCCATTAATTGTGTGCAACTAACATCAACAGGTACTCTAGAAATCACTACAGTATTTCAGGCACTTGGAAGTTGCACTAAAAAGAAAGTGGTATCAAGATAAAAACTTACAAAAGTTATTTGAAAATATGCAATATATCTAAAAAAAAACATTATATTTTCAAGTACTGGGTCATATTTTGTAGCCATGATTTATCGTCATTTGTTTCCTTCAGTGGAACTGAATGTTGTATATCGCAAAGCAACACATACTGTCCTTTTAAAAATATAAATTAGGGGGTTCAACCTACAATGGGATTAGCAGAGGGCTTTGGAAATTATTTCCAGATTTGAACACTTCAATATAGAAGGAAGACTATAGGAAGTTTCATATATCAAGGCTAGAAGATACCAGTCCACTGAAAATTAAAATATTTGGAAAGCAGAGACTACACTTATGTCCCAAATACAAATTACACTAGCTCTTTAGATAGAACTATGGTTCTTACTTTTTTTGGATCTATACTGCTTAGGTGCTGTCCAGCCATACAAGCCATCTCCAGGTTCCTCATCTTTGAGAACTGTATCATATTTTGATAGTGTTTCAGTTGCATAAATATCATCGTCTTCCTCCTCTAAAGCTCCTACACCAAAAGCCTAAAATGTATTTTAAATAAAAATAATCAGAATTCTAAAGTATAAAAAAATACTTTGAAGTCACACGTCAAAACACATCTACATTTATATCTATCCATCTATATCATACAAGATGTCCAGTGTACATATATACACTGGAAAAAATGTACAGCTTCACAGAAAAAAGTGCTACCAACTAGTGAAATAAAACAACAAAACAAAAAACAAACAAAAAAGAGCCATCGACAAACACAAAAGCAAACAAATTCCACTCCCTTGGCAGGGAGGGAGAGTGAGTTTAGTCTGTACAGGATGACAGCAGCCTAATTCCACAAGGTAACATTTGCAGTCTGACTAAGAGCAGACTAAGTTCTCAAAAGGAAAAACAACAGAAGCTGGCAGAGTGAGGCATATTATAGTTCTCTTTGACAATATTGGTAAGTGAGGGCATTTAAGAGTTTTAGGATTTGCCTTTATCTTCATATTAAGTTAAAAATAAAGCCAAAAAAAAAAAAAAAGCTATTCTCAAACCACGCTTAAGATTTTTTACAATAACTCTACAATGACTAGGTGCCTTCCACAGAAGAAAAATCAATATTTATTTAGATTTTACTGCATTAATAATACAACACATTCAAAAGTGTCCTTACCTGACCCGTAATACCGAGTTTTCTTCCTTTACTGTGCCTCAGATCACCAAGTAAATTGCTTGTGTCTTCAGAACCGTCTGTGAAAAGATTCAGGTGTCCTCTTCCAGACACACCAAACAGAGCTTGTGAGGGGTCCAAACCCTTATAGCCAAGTCCATGGACATTCTCTTTTGGAGTCAAATCCACGGGCATTACATCTTTTGGTGCAAATGTCACATTCTCTGGCTGGTATTCATCCTCTTCATCCTTGTACAAAATGAAAGTATGCAACAGTAAATCTGACTACAAGTTTTGGATGTTGAGTTCTTACAACATTTAGTTAACATGAGACTAGGCAAGTTTGCATTTCCTAAATCACATGTGAAAATATGTATGAACTACGCCTGCTTATTTAGCAAAATAATACATTTAGTTACATTAAAACCTTTCTTCACAATACGCATAATAAATTTTAACAAAGCTTAGAACTGCACGTTAAAATAGTGTTCAAAGACATCAAAGAAGCGTTCACACGCATTCTTACATAAGTCAAGCAACAACTTTTGCCTGTTCAATACCTCAGAACCCTCAGACAGTCCGGGTGGTAACGCACAACCATATATTTTCACTGCAGGGTCTGTAAGGGACATAAGAGGATCATATTAAATTACGGTTCTTTATTAAATTTCTCTAAGATTAGAGAACCAAACCAAATAAAAGGAGACTTAAAAATGAACTTTCTAATCAGTCTACGAATGCTGAATTTCTGTTAATGAGGTCAGGAACTCCACTGAACTTACCAGGTTTCTGCCTGCGTGGCTTTCTTTTGACTCGCGGTCCAATTCCTTGTCCTTCTTTCCAGCCCATTTTTCGTAACAATTCAACCCCAATTGTTATTCTAAGAAGAAAACAAAAACCAACAAAAAATTACCTCAAACCACATTTTTAATATTTCTTGAGAAAAAATATACATATGTACTATTCAAAATCATGTTTTTATACCCTACTTTAAAATCAAATCTAAATATATCAACACTTGCATATACCCAACATCCCAGTTTGTAAATGTTTACCTTGTACAAGTCTGCACAGGCAACACAAAAATCCAGCGGAGGCCACTTTGAGAGTGTAACACTGCAGATCTTCCAGTCTCTTTCATGGATTACTGTGATCTAACATTACTTTTCTAACCAATACAACACTTCTAAGTGAAAGGAATTGTTTGGTTAACTTTTATTTAAAATTACTTACTTTGATGGTCCTATCAAATCATCAAATGCGGTGGTTCCTGGAATGGCAGCAACTGCTCCTGCAATCTGTCTAGCTTTCTCTTTTATTCTGTCTTTAGCTTTGGATGCAAAATCATCTGTCGTTGTAATATCTTTTGGTGCTATCCCAAATTCACTAAGATCCTGGAAAATATAGACAGAATGGAAAAATTAGATTAAAAATGTTTCCCTCAAATGTTTACTTACTGTAATGTAAATAAAACAAGATATGACCCTCATATTGGCTAAACTTTTAAAGCAGTTTATACAGTTGTTTTTTCAATAACTTGCATGGTTGTATTTTAAACAGCTCCAAAAGCACTTATATTTTCTGATGGAGAAAGTGAAAGGGTTGAGCTATTGGGATTTTTTATGATTGAGATTACAGGACCTTCCTAAGGGAATCTATGAAATATCCTATAGGACCTAGCAATATAACGCTGTATACAAGAAGGAACCTTAAAGTTACTTCCATTTTCACTAAGTTCTTCAGATTTCATCGCCTGAAAAACTCACTGTCATGACAACTACTTCCAAAAGATTCGTATTCCTTTTTAAATTTACCTCTTCATCCATGAAGTCTTCTGGTCCAAGAACGGTTCTGTCTGCTCTCTTCTGCCGTGACGATACAAAAGCTGAAGGAGTCCATCCTTTAAAGAAGGTACATATTTAAGTAAAATACTGTAAACTGCAACATAATATCTGAAAACAATTCAAACATTTCAACCTTACACCTTAAGGATACATCAAGGGAACATCTACAAAACTGCAGTCCAAAAAACCCAAGAGGAAATACCCTCAACAATACTGTTTAAACTACTTACAGTACAATGAAGAACACAAAAAAATGCTTTATGACAGTTAATTTGTTTTCACTAAGATTACATTACAGTAATCAATTAACGCTTCCCAGAAGACAAGAAAATATCTAACCTTCCTTTGTACCAACAGTGTTAAAGTAACCAGCGGAGAAACCACCAGTAAATGCTCCATGGAAACGCTGATATCGTCCCTTTGCATCTTTAACAGTCTGTTCTTGAAGAGGAACTGGCTTTTTAATTCGTTCACCTACAATCAGATAGATCAGAAACTAAGTCACAACACTGTATAAAGAACGGACTCTCCACTTGCTCCAGACGCCATTTCTTCCTTGTGATTTAAGAACTGGATCAAACAGTAGCCACTCTGAAGAGGAAAGCATCAGCAATTTACATTTATTCCCACCCTAAATATCTGTATACACTGTTGATGTACACTGCTAAAGTAGAAGCATGAAGTGTTCAAATACAAATCCTAAATTCTAATGAGTTCTGAGAACACTTTTTTTCCTGTGAAAAGAAACTTTTAGTTGTTGAGTATGAAAAACCCCTAACAGGATTTCATCACTTAAGTGACTGTGTTGAGAAATTGCACCACATCAGGCATATCCAAAATGGACATAAAACACAGAAGCTGTTGACTTTGACATAAACGTTTGCACCTTTAAAAAAAATACTCATAAGAATTAAGTGGCACAGGATCAGGAGTCACAGCTGTACAGAAGTCCTCGGATGATGCTGTGTCTGTCTCATTAATATTAGTGTAGGATGTCCACATCAGTATAACTGCATACACTTGAGCTGTTATACTCGAACTCTACCTTATTTTTTTGAGCTTTGGAGAAAGGACAGAAAGAAAAACAAGTGCCCAGCTCTTACCAGCCCGGTGCACGGCCCCTGGGGCGCCCCAGGCCCACACTCACGATTCGGTGCGGCGCTGAGGGGCTGCTCACTCCGCGGCCCCTCGCCCAGGGACGGCGCCAGCCCCCCGGCACAGGCCAGCACGGCTGCCAAGGAGTTCGTACAGCAGGAGAAAGGGGAGGCAAGTCTACACTAGACCCACACACCACAGCCTTCCCCAAGCGGAGGCCGTAAAGAAGGGGACAGCAGCTCCGCCCGAACGGAACCGGGCAGGCCCACCTCAACACCCGGCCCCAGCGCCTCACGCCGTGCTGCTCCCTAGCGCCCGCCACAACGCGTACCGGGGAGGAGCAAGCGGGCTGCTGGGGGTCCCTTACCCTCCTGCAGGGGCTGCAGCGCGGTCCCGTAGCTCACCACATCCTCCTCCTCGCTGTCACTCGAATCGGCCGCCGCCATCTTGCCCCGACGGTGGCTCGCGCGGGACGACGTTGCGTCACGTGAGGGAGGCGGAGCCGGGCCCGGCGGGGGCGGAGCCGGGCCCGGCGGGGGCGGAGCCGGGCCCGGCGGGGGCGGAGCCGGGCCCGGCGGGGGCGGAGCCGGGCCCGGCGGGGGCGGAGCCGGGCCCGGCGGGGGCGGAGCCGGGCCCGGCGGGGGCGGAGCCGCGGTGCTGCCGCTCCCCGCAGCGTCCCTGCAGGGGCAGGTTTGCTCCAGCGCGGCAGCTGGCCGGGCTGCCGAGCCCCCGCAGTAGCAAGTACCCGTCCCGGTCCCCGGAGCGTAGGGTATTCCTTACGATAGAGCGGGGCGGGGAGCGGAGCCTGCTCTGGCCGCGCCACCGGTGCAAGAGCTGACAAAACCCGGCAGTTCAGTGACCCCGCCAGCCCTTGCGGCCCGGAGAAGCCTGTGAAGAAATTTGGAAAATGCTGCCGTGTGCTGCTGCAAATCAGTGGTCCGAGATGTTGGTGTGTTTAAAAATTGGTAACGCCAGAAAATGTGAGACACTCGCACAGCACCTGGGGCTGAGGGGGAGGAAATGGACAGCAAAACATCTGTGGAACGGATTTTATCTGAATCAAGGTGTAAAGCAAACTCCACCCTGAATCAATACGGCCAAGGGGGTGTGGATTTATTTGAACTACCGTCTTTAACAGATAAATGGCAAAATGTGGTGAATCACGTTGTTTCACAAGCTGTTAAAAAGAATGTGCACAGGAATCGGTGCAGAAGTCTCTGCATTCAAACCCTCACTAAAGGGCTTTATCGCTCTACGCTTTCAGGTATCTCTGCATCTGTTTGGGGAGTCTTGTATCATGAGAGAAACTTTTACTGAATATATTTTATACAAAGACCACATAAGAACCTGTAATATTCACCGATAAAACACAAGTGTTCAAAATCTGGATTTTAATTTTGTGGCTTCCCACAGTGTTATCAATGAGAAACTCGTGTCGATTTTTATTAACCTGATTTCTCAAGCTTACATTTTACCTTAATTCTCAGATTCCATACAAGCACAATATATTATGAATTAAAACGAACAAACACAAACAAACAAAACCCCTAATAAAACTCCAAAACAGTGCAAACCCAAACAAAAATGACATCATTTTGTACTCAAGATGGACTCTGTCAGTCCACAACTTTTATAAGCAAGGATCACCAGTTTCTTGAAATCCTGGAAGATCACAACAGTCTTGAGAGACTCCTGCCCTTATCAGATAAGACTCTGCAAGTTTAGTGGCCTATTCTCTAATCCAGTATTTGTGTTTGTGTACACAGAACTGGTTTCTTTCAAAGTGAAACTACCCGAGTTTCTTGTGGTTTCGGGTTACCATAGGAGATATTCACACGGTTTCATGCAAACAGGGAGTACTCTCTTTAATTTACGTCTCTAATTCACTTAGAAACAATAAAGTAGAAGCCACAGACATTAATCTACATGTATTATCTTTTCTCATCATTACTAATTAGTAAGCAGTTACCTAGAACATACAGTGGCAAAATGAGTTGTTAGCACAGTTGCTGTTTCTCTTTGTTTAGGGAATAATTGTTCGTGAATAGTCAATTTTATGTGACTTTGATTTAACACACAGGCTTAAATTAACCTTTTTTGCACAATGTTAACAGAAAATCTTCTGAGTGTCTTGCCTGTTATGTTCAAAGAGTTGGGTTAATCAAATATTGACGGGTTTTCCCTTTAAGGCTTTTATCAGATTACAATTACTTTTGTATCCCAGTGGTATTTCCTTCTCCGTCGTAAACTCTATCTCTCGTTTACAATTGTTAAACCGGGTGACAATTGCTATTTGTAGCTGTTAAACAAGAAGTAATTCCAGTGTCTTTTGATAACTGCAATGAAACTAAAATTCTTAGTAGGTCTGGATAGCTTATGTTTAAAATATTTTTTACAGTCATTTGACACGTGAACAATTAAAATCGACATTTTGGAATTAAAGCTTAAACACTTGTCGGTACTCAAATTGAGCCCCTGAGCCATAGATGGACTTCAGGCTTTAGACTTACAACAGATAGGTAGAACGTAAAAGTGTATTCCAATATCTTTTATTATATCATTTTAAACCAGTTCTTCAAATGAATAACTCCTTGTTGCTTACTTTTAAGTTATGTCAGTCACTGGTGCTTCAGACTAAAAGCAGTATAATCAATATACAAAAGAAGGAAGCAAAAACTGGATTAATTTACAGAGCTGTTAAAAACGTGTTAAAGAAAAAAGGAAAACATAAATACAGAAAGTATAAAAATACAATATTAAATACGTTACCTTTTTTATTTTTCAAAACAGAGAAAAAAAAAAAAAGACAAACAGCTTGACTTCACCTCTGCCTTGTCTTGTGTTCAATGCAAATATCTGCTTGAATATTCTTCCTGCCGAAATGTGGCTACTCTATCAACTGACGAAACAGCCACCTGAAGTGCAGACCCTGAGGCATTGTTTTAGCATCGGCAAAGTGCTAATTTTCATTTTTTTAAAACAATGAACAAAAATCGATAACGAAGATTGGCCTTAAGTACACAGATTTTTATCTATGGGCTCAGATACAGGCAATGAATTATCTGGGAAAAGTGCAAATGATTTTGCCCATGTTTGGCTTTACATATTTAATTCCCACTGAAAGTCTTGTTTCCAGTATGATCTCACACTACAACAGGCAAAGCATATTAGCTATTCAACAGTAAATGGGATATTTTTGCAGGGAAGATAACGTTGCATATAACACATGCCCTGTGCTGTTAACTTGAAACAGCAGCAGTGAAATGCTGCACCTATAGCAAGTCATACCATGGTCATCCAAAGCCCTTCGAATACTATTTTTGTATCATTTTGCTGTCACTCGGTACCTTTCTTGGTAAGGAAACTACTGGCACTTCTTAGTTGCAGTTCCTGTCTGGTCACTTTTCAATTCATCTGCCATAAAATGCAGAACTTCTTTTGTTCATGAGAACACCTTCCCATTCTTTACTCTCAAAGCTTTCTCACTTTAAAATCTCCTGGTCTTAAAGCAGATTCACATCACTATTGCTACTGTGCCCCCATGCCTTGGTTTTGGCATTCTCAATCACTTTTTTCCTCCAAAATACATATTTGGAAAGAGTTGAGACTGAGGGGAAAATCAACCTATGATCCCTTTTCCTCTCTCCTCACCTAAAACTTTGCTACAGTAGCCAGACATTTGCTCATTAAGAACTGCAGTCTTCAGAAATAAAGGATGATACTAACTCAACTAACTCACTGCAGTTGAATTCACTGTCTGTAAAGCTACATGCTGCCAGGGTTACTGACAAAATCTTTTTCCTCTCAGAACAGAAGTTTAATACTCAAATTCACCAACAATAGGGCAGAAATAGATAACCCTGTGGCAGGTTTCGAATTCAGGAATCTACCTTGAGAAACAGCAGAAGTTGATAGATGTTTCCCTTCATACAGTATCACTCTAATGTGCTTTCACTGATAAGCCTGTGTGTCTCTCTGGGACAAAAGCTGTCTTTGAGGCACCTGGTACCATCCTGTAGCCACAAGGTCTCTAAAATCACAAAAAAAAAAAAGAAACAATATCTTACCAGAGAGCAGCACCTGTCCTTACCAAGTCAAAGCAGATTCCAATACTCAGTATGTAACAGCACATCAATGCATGTCCCAGCAGGAAATGAATTTCCCAAGCAGAGACCATTTCCCAGCGGCCAAAGAGAACACTTAAGATGGAATTTCATATATCCACAATTTTTTTCAAGATGAGGGAGGGGTAGAAGGACAGGACTGACTGACCAAGTGGAGTGATACACACATAAGAGAAATATGGCATTTAATGTGCACATGTACTTAAATATTGTATATACTGCCATGTGTCTGCACTAAGAATATTCATATTCTGGTCCCTCTTACCTTTACTATCATGGGACAAAATCTGGGGCAATTCAAGTTCTGCCATTCTGTGCCTGTTTTCAGTGTGGCCATTCTTTGGATCAGCTGGCTGGTTTATCTGTGAAGATGCATAAAGCCAGATAACACCAATTTCTGTAAAACAAAGATATTTGATGCAGAGATAAGATTCACTCCTTCAATTTCAACACTTTAGGCACAACATACTGATCTTCGGATGCAAATTCTTAAGCATTTGATGCTTGCTCAGACATAGTGCCATGTCCAGTGCACCAAATAATTGAATTTACTCTCTTCTAATATCAAAGATAAATATCAACCAAACATCTGCATCTCTACACCTCTTTTTCTGAATGAATGTGTTCCAGATTTCTCGCCTGTTACTGAATGTTTACAATGCAGCAAATCAAACTTTCTGATTAATATAATTGTGAGAAACTGAGAAAGTCTACGGTATGAACCCACCTCTGTTTAGGA
This sequence comes from Streptopelia decaocto, assembly GCF_964273445.1. NCBI lineage: Eukaryota > Metazoa > Chordata > Aves > Columbiformes > Columbidae > Streptopelia > Streptopelia decaocto. Next base: position 15,427,250 of record NC_138666.1, on the reverse strand, counting down.
ATTCTAACAGCAAGCAAAAAGCTAGTGCAGATGTTTAGCCAACTGGTGAGAAGAGCTGGGATACAGTTTTTTGAGGGTAAATCAAGGTTTTGGAATGTTCTAAGCAGCAATTTACATTCCAGGGCCAGGGAGTGCTGCTACCCAGTCATTACACAGCTCAGCACTAGCTACTGAGACCATACAATCGACATGTGCCCTTTGCAAAAAATGCATATTCACCATATGCAGACAAAACTTACAGTGACTTACTTAAGAAATATGATATCAGTCCTAATGCAGTCACGATGAAGTACCCTTTGTGCAAGGGAGGGAAGGAACAGTCTAATCTGGCAGTTGTGAGAGTGTTGGGTGATACACCCAGGACACTGAAGATGGGGGAGGAAGCCTGTGAGAGTTCTCTTGAACTCTCCCGAATTTGCTGTAGACATTTGCTATGTGTATCACTGCTGACTTTGTTTTATTCAAAGAATCCACCACCAATGAAGAAAGGCTGCGTTTTGTCACCAAGATACATTAGACATTATTTGTGGCATTGTACTGTGCAGAAACTTCTGCAAATTTGTGGTTTATATGTATTGCATTGGAGTTTTACACTGATCTCACAAGATTTAAATTTTAAAATCCATTTTCATTTGGTGGGTAAGTACATTTTTTAGTAGCATAAAAAGTAATCTAAAACATTTTTTACACCCTCATAATAGAAATTTGAGCAAGTTAATCTACTTTCCCACTTTTACCTTTTCTGTTTAGCAAACAATTGGATACATGCATTCAGTATCTTTAGAATTATTGGGAAAAAAAAGGAAAAAGACCAAAATTCAGCTGACTTAAACAGAGACAGCAGAAGATCTTTGGATCCCGATTTCTGAGTTGCTGACTCTGGTCTTCCCGTTAAAAACATGCAGCAGACACACAGTTTAACTGGACTGCTCTGCATAACCCTCTGGAGACATCGGCATTTTCAAAGAAAGTTTCAGTTAAGGATGTTTTTCCTTTGATAAAGAAACGTTGTCTCTGCAGATTTTTTCCCTGACACAACTCACCGTACTTCTAAGAAAGATGAAAAAAAAAAAAAAGAAGGGAAAGGGGGAAAAGTGTGGTAATATCGATTGAAGTATTCTCCTGTATTGCATCTTTAAACACTAAATGCAGTACAGGTAGGTTAGGCCTGGCTAGTCATAGGAACCAATATTGGCAATTTCCTCACACAAGCATCCAATAACAACATTTGCAAAACCGGTTACACAATGGAATATTTCTAAGACAGGAGGTTTTCAGTGCGAACGCTGCAGATTTTTGCAATGCTGAGGTTGATGCCACAGCAGTTTCCCGGAGCCGGGGCCAGCCCTGCCCTCATCGAGACACCGCGGCCCTTATCAGGAGCCAGGGCTGCAGCCGCTCCAGCTCCCGGGGCTCTGGGATCTCTCTCGGGGAGGGTCTGGGAGCTCGGTCCCCCCGCGGGCGGGGCAGAGGCCGGGCCTGCGAGCCGTGCCGGCGGTGCCGTGCGCACCCCAGTGCTAAAGCGCCATGTGGCTGCGCGGGCCCCGGGAACTGTGCCCGGTAAATACTCCCCGCTGCGAGGAGCACCCCCCGGCTTTAGGGAGCGGCCCCGGAGGAATGAGCCCGCGCTGAAGGACAGCCACCCGCGGGAAAGCTTATCCCCCCGAGGCGGGCAGCGGGCCCTGGGAAAGCCGGCGGCAGCCCCGCAGTGCCGGGGGAGCCGCCGCGGGGAAGCGGCAAGAAGCGAGCGGTCCCTTCGGGGAGGCCAGCCAGACTCCGCCACGCTTCAGCGGAGCGCGGAGCACGGAACACAGCCGGAGGGCCCGGGAGGAGCGGGCTGAGCCGCCGCCGCGCAGCGGGGCGCCGGGCTGCGCTTCCAGTCGGTCACAGCCACCGCCTGTCCCCGGACAAGGGGTTTCCACGTGGAGCGGCCCGGCGGTCACCGCAAGCATCTCGCCCGGGCCACCTGCTAGGGCTGCCAGGGTGACGAGCAGCCGCGCCGTGGGGCGGGGCAGCTCCTCCCCGCCACCACCGGAGGTGGGGCCGGGCGGCGCCGTGGGCAGCGGCGACATTTCCCGCAGGGTCGCGGTTCCTCGCAGCAGCGCTCGTCTCGCAGCAGCGAGGGACGGCGGCTTGCCCGGAGATGACAGACGCCCTGCCGCCCCGCGGCTGCCAGGCAGCGGAGCCGGCGGAGGACGGCTACTTTCGGAAGGTGGGAGGCGCGGCGAGAGGCTCGGGGGCGGTGGGCTCTGGGTTGTGGGCTCTGGGCCCGAGGCAGCCCCCTCCGTGGGCATTTCGGGGTTGGCGGTGCCCTGTCCGCCACTCGTGGGCTGCTTTCTCTTGGGCGGAGCGCCGTGAGCCCCGTCCCGCGGCGGCGGGGAGCTGCTCTGGGGGAAGGAAGGGAGGCGAGACGGGGCTGTGGCTGAGCGCGTCTGCCTGGCCGGGGACAGGGGGTGTCGGGGGACAGGGGGTGTCCGGCGCCGGGCTCCGGCTTGGGGGGACGCATTGCGCGGGCGGGCGGGCGCGGCGCTCCGCGGGGTCCGGGGTGGCCGCAGCCCGACAGCCGCCGGCGGGACCCTCCGCTGTCCCTGGGCCAGGCTTCACCTTGCAGGATAGGTGCACTCGTACCTCTAGGAAATAAATGAAATGTCACCTTTTCCCTCCTCCCCGCACTCTTTCGTGTTCGCTCCTCACTGCGTCCCCTCGCTCGCTCTCTAGTAAATCTTCCTGGGTACCTGTAAGAAAGTTTACTGGAGTAAGGCAGTGAAGTTAATAAACTCGTTAGGAAGTTTTTAATGAACATCTGCCCTAATTACTTTTCAGACTGAGTGGGCGGCTTATGCCATAACCTGCACCTGAATTCTTTTGTGCACAACAGTAATTATAGTTAAGTATCGCCTGTAATTCAGCCCTGTGGGCTCCTGTGAACTTCACTGGCGGTAAAGGGCATAAGTGCCGCTTTCGCGGAGCTTTGATTCCACCTTCTCTCGCTGTTTTTAAGTTCTCTGCGCCTGTGAATTTTGTTAATGGGCTTCAAATAGGGGCGTAGGTACGCGGGTGTTTCGGTGTAGATTCTGTAACCGAGACCATAAACTGTTTATTCTATGGAGGAAAAAAAAAAGCCTTATGCATCAGGTTGTTGCTGCTCACCTCTGCACAAAAATATCCCTACGATGCACTTCAGCTGCCACCTGGATGACCCAGTAAGAAGGCACGTAGGCTTTGCTTTGTTGCCCTCTTTACAGGGTGTTTGGGTTTTGCCCCTAGTAATCACCAAATTCATAAGCCTGCAGGAGCTTAAGCAACAGTATGGCCCTTCAGCAGAGGAACTGTTTTGCAGCTGAAAAGAGCAAAGTTTTACCTGTGCCAGCCACGCTGCAATGAATTGCTGCTGCCGCATAAATAACTGGACAGGCTGAAGCAAAACTTTGACCCAGTCTTGTCTGGTTTCTTCATTTGAGTAATCCTACTATAATATTTGATGAGTAATCACTTCTTTCTTAGTTTTCCATAGCAGGAAATCACAAAGTGTGGCAAAGCTGTAATTATTTAGAGTTTTCACAGCTATGTTTTCTATAGTATGGGGTCTTTGTGGGCTGCATTGAGGTATGTTAGTAAAAAAGCTAACTTTTCATGAACTTGTCAAGTTTGTGAAGTTAGATAAATCAAGTCTTCCACCTGTTTGTTTTTACTGATGGGGACTAACTGAAGTTTAATAGCCAAGTTGCGCTTCCTAAGTTATATCTTCTGCACTCACACTTGCTAAAGGTCTGAGTTTATTCTCCATTAAATTGTTGTATGTTAGGGTTAAGTTGACTGAAACAGCATTAGATCAGTGTAAACCCCATATCCTGGACAGGAATAATTTTTTTCTCATATATGAAAATATAATAAGATCACTTTTATACCTAAACATGAGCATCTTTCCCACTTTTGAATTATGACTTAAAGCAGTAGAAAATGGATATGAATGTGATATTAAATAAATCTGTGTGAGCCAGTGTTGCAGTGGAACATTCTTCCCTCTGTTCACTCAGGTCTTTGAGAGGATCATCCAGCTCATAAGTATCTTTAATCTTTGCAAACTGCAGATCAGGCTAGATGCTCAAAGCCTTCTGTCCCTAAAAGTCAGATGTAAGCAGCAAACCAGTATTCCTTGTCATACATTAGTTGAATGGTCTCAAAGATCAGAGCTTTAATTCTGACTTAGTAGTTCTAGGAGAAAGGCGGGGGTGAGGGGGAGGGTGGAAACCAACCAAAACCCAAAACAATCCCACTCCTGGAATCTTGACCAGATAAGCTGTGAACCCAAGGAGATTGTTTGGACATATGATCTTCAGGCCTTACATGTTCATCTGAATGGTATGCTGGACTATTTAATGTCACTGAAACTAATCACTGAGCTGTTCATGTCTGTCTTCCCCCTACCACCTCCAAGCTCCTTGTATCGCTTTCCCTTCTCTTATTAAAACCACACTACTGTTTGTTTTTCTGAAAAGATCTGAGGGTTCGTTTACCAGTTTTGTTGGTGTAGAACCACATCAATTTCCAAGGCTAGTCCTCGTGGTTTTAGATCAAAAGACATTTGCTTAATTGACCTTTTTAGTCTATAAGCTATGGAGCAAGGTGAAAACACTTGCTTTGTACGAGTTCTGCTCATAAAAGGGCTTTCAAGCACTATTCACACAACGAGGTTGCCTGCTGTACTTTGCAAGAATATTGTGCACAATGAAATTTTATAATTGAGGAAAAACTGAGCAGTTCATACAACATCCATTTGTTTTAGACTCTCATATTTTCTTTTGATAAATGGGTTACTGTGGGAAGTATGCTTGAAGTTTGTATAGTGCCCTTTTGTGTGTTATGTTTTTTGAAGTCTTAAATATAGGATACCAGAAAACAACCCTCAGTATCCCCAGAATGCAATATGTAAAGTAACTTATTTATTTAATTCTTGCTTTGCGCCTTTTCTTCCTGTAGGGAGGTGGCCCTGTAAAACTATGACTGGCTCTATGTAAAGAGCCATGACCAGAAGCGGGGAAACAGATACGCAGTCTTGTTTCCTGCTTGGACTTCTGTTGCCACACTAGAAAGTTCGGGTTGCTGTTATACTGCCAGGTGAGTCTGAGATATGATGGGTGGCAGCTCCTGCAGGCTGCTTGCACCATTTCTCAGACTCCCTCTCTGCATTCCCTTCCAGCGATGTCAGAGCTGCTCTGTAGGGACCTTTTCCTCTTTGTTTTCCTCTCTCCCTTACCCCATCTCTGTCCACGATCTCCTTTTTCCCCATGGCTTTTAAGGAAATTACTGTGCAGCCACACAGTGTGTATACAACTTTGTCAGTGCTGCCCCTATTCCCTTCCTCTTACATCTCCCCTCCAAAACAACCCTCTTTAGTCATTTGATTAGCTGCAACCAAACTTGTGAGAAGGATTTTCGTTTTAAAAACAAGACAAAACAAACAACAACAACAACAAATTCTTGCTGGTGTCTTGAAGATGATATGGCAAGGTGGAAGAGGCACCTTAACTTCCCAGCAAAAAGATGGAGCTTTTGTCCAGAAGTTTTTACTTCCTGGGAAGATAACGCACCAGGAAACTGGTTCTGCTACTGTTTTGTTTGTCTTAACCATCATGTGCAGTAGCTTATTTTAGTGTATTCCACGGTACATTGCCAGGGCAAACTGTACCTGCAACTGGGTGGTGCAAGCGCTCTTGGACCTTCAGTCTCGTGCCTTGATGTCCTCTGTGAGGAGTTCCACATTCTTTCATTATTACTGGCAGCAACTTGTGAATCAACCGTGTGTATCCTGCATGTCCAGCCAAATTCTGCTCCTGATCTTTCTTCCCTATGAAAGAGTCTGTGGTCAGCAGAAAATAATGACAAAATTAATGATCAGAGCAAAGAACAATTTGTTTTAAAAGCAGAGCAAGGCATTTAGACAGGAATGATTTTTTCAACACACTGATAGTAATTAAAGCTGGTCTGTCCTCATGGGCTGCTTTGCTTATGTGAGATGCTTCTCCCACCTCTGAGGAAGGTATTTTGTAAGCCTGGCATGGCTCTATGATTGTTTGACCTCTCAAGACCTCTTCTTGTGGGAGAAACAACTCTCTTTTTCAAGCTGTTTTCCTCTTCTTTATTTTTTTTCTCTTTTTTTTTTTCATTACAGCACACCACCAGACTTAACCAGTACGTTTTCACAAAGTAAATATCCCCAAAACATGTTAGTACAAAAAACTGAGGATATGTATAAAGCAGTACTCATCCAGTCACAGGATCTAACGCTCGCATGGTGATCTATTAGTAGGGCTATGCCTGCCCCATTTTTGGTTTGTGGTTTGTTTGTTTTCTTTTGGATGGGTAGGAGCAGAGCAAGGAGGAGATATCTAGCAAGTTCTTTCTAGTATATCTTTCCCATGTTGCTTTACTGCTTTGCAACACCTTATGCAGACTGTAATTTTCAAATTCCCTAATTGGTCAGGAAGTTGCAATAAATGATTAGAAAAAGCCATAGTTCATTTTCCAAGGTTACCCTTTCTGTAGCTCTCCAAGCGTCTGCTGGTAGAGCACTCATCACCCCATTTTCAGTGTGGTTGTTTTGGATAGCAGTCCATTGTGCTACACAGAGGCAGAGCAGTAGGACAGCTAGCTTAATGAATCTTTAGATTCTGATCAGTTTAATGAAGATGCTTGTTTTCTTTTCCCTTTCTTAAAGTTTTGGTTCCATCGGTGAGGCTAGGTACTTAGATACAGACCAAGCTGATGATTCAAAGAGACAGTATATATTAGTCCTCCATGTCAGGGGAAAAGGCTAAAAACAGAAAACAAGCAGTTCCATAAACAAAGGACCAGGCTGAAAATAATGATAGGTATGGTAATCAGCTCATGAATCAGCACTTCTCTAATTAACTCTCTCTGCTTCCCCTCCTTAGCTTTCAGGGTTTCTTCTGCAGGGCTTCCCCCAAACTGTGGTTAAAGTGCCAGTTTACCAGCCTGCTACACCTGCGCTTCCACTGGGGTTCTTTATAGTCATTTGTAGCCAGGCAACCATCAACATTAGCATTGACACAGGAATATTTATTTGCCTATTTATTCTCTTTCCACTTTCCTGAAGCGGCAGAAACAATGTTGTGATGATTCACACTCCACATCCTTCCATATCCACTCATTATATACCAAGTCATGAAACCTAAAACTGAAAGCAGGGCTTCATGCGAAACCAAGAGTCATCTTACTTAGTCAAGAGACAGACATCTCTGATGAAATACTAATATTCGTTCTGCTTAGTGAGTGGTGTGACAAGATGGAGTATTGTATAGAAAAAATGTATTTAGAATTTAATACAATAATTAGTTCTAAAATTTTATATTCATCTTTGGGGCCAGGCAGTTAGAACTGTAAGATACTTGTTCATGGCACAAGTATGCCAGGCTCTGCCAAGACCAGATCTTCTTCCTCCCTCTCCTGCCTTTTTTTAAACTCAGATAAAACTTCTGCTATTGAAGGACTTGCAGTATAGAGCTAAAATTTCAAAATTGAACTAGTAGAAACATGCGAAGAGAAACTTTTAACTACCGTAGTAGAAGGTAAGGAAATAAACTTGATAATTTAGCAGGATTTCAGACCAGTTCTAGAAATACTGGTGTGAATCATGCTGTTTACAACAATGGCTATTACAGCCAAAGAAGTTATGTGCGTAAGTTAAATTACATACATTTAAATATCTGGAGGATATGGCCATTTGCATACACTACTGGGCTTGACAAGCAGCACAGGTTGCGCTGTCTGGAAAGGAATGTTTTATTTTAAGTAAGGCGCACCCAGTTTCAACTCTGTGTCACCTTCAGACAGTGTGTGGCTCATCTTAAAGAGTTCAAACCACTACTTTATAAATCATATTTCAAATGCTTACTGTGGTTACTCATTGTCTGGCAAACAGTCATGATTTTTGTGTCCATCACAACTGGATTTTTGATATTAAAAAAATACTTCTGTCTTCCTGGCATCCAAATTAAATAAAACTACTTCTTTATTTGGGACCCACACTTTTGACAGCGGTTTTCCTTCTGTGGTAGGTAATTTCTTAAGACCTAGAGCCAAAACTTGGAAAATGACAAAGATTTTGCTTATACCCCTTAGAATGGAGGATTTTAAGGCTCTTTCAGATGGGAGGTAGATGCTGTGCCTTGTACACAGGCAAGATACTGTCCATCCATAGTAAACCTGGAGTACCTGACTACAGGCTTGCCAGCTACCCTCTCCGCCCCCAAGTAATCTGTAGAATAAAATCTCCCCCAAATCCCAGCTGAGTGCCAGGCAGTCAGTGAGCTGCTCCCTTGCTCTGCTCCTGAGCTGGCTGTGCTGGGCCTGACAGAGACAACACGACACTGAGATCCCACAGGCACTCACAATACAACTGATTGATGGCCAAATAAGCATGTGGGGGATAGCGTTTATAAAGTTTAAAATAAAACGCAGTGGGATATCCTGCCATCTAAGCTCGGGCATTGGTTCTAACAAGAGATGAGCAGCAATCCCATTGGAATCTGTCAGCACGCCCCATTAATTAGTCAGAGGATTGCGGCCAAACATGCAGGCCCTGCGCAGGCCGGCCTTTAACAGGAGGTGCACGTTTATTTATCCAAAATCAGTGTCTCTTTCTTTCAAGATGTTACCCAACTAGGTACATAAATAACATATGGCAATAATGTATAACTCTTGTGCAGGTCTTGCCCCTGATAATGATATATTAAAAACATATCAGCTTCCTGATTCTGCAGTTCAACAATACTATTCAACCAAGCAGGAAGAAATAAACTAGCTAACTGAACTTCAGGTTTTAAAAAGCTTTTGTGTTGGTTCAGGAGCTAAGGATAATAGTAGTTAAGCACTGTAACCACTTCTTTTTGAAGTGCAGCTATGCTCTGAGGGGAGAAAAGAAAAGGCTCTAAAAGTGATAGCTGAGTTTACTCTTTGTCTTCATAGCAGAGTTACTCAATTTACTTGTCTTCCCCCCACAAATGCCAGCAAGGAAAGCTTAAATTCTACTCAATTCTTGGTCATTTTTGCAACTTCCTTACTAATAACTGTCCTTTTGTTGCTATTTAGTTAATAATTTTACTCATAGTGTGTAAGCCAGACTAAAATCTCACTCAATCTCGAAGTTGTCTTGGCTTAGCAAAGAAATAAACAGTAATTAAAAGAAGCATCTGGCATCCTGTTGACAAGAGATGAAACAGTAGGTGTGGAAACCGCTGGGAAGTTTGGCTGCCAGATATTGTAATGAACTGAACATTAGCATTCTTGAGATTGTCCAGATGTGAACCAAGCACAAATGCTGTCTGGGAAAGGGATCTTCTACATGGAGGAAAAAAATTGAAGCACTTTCTTAGAGCACTCTGCTAAATAACTTTTTAATACACAGAATTTGTGCTTTACACAAGAAGAAATCTTCCCCAGACTGTGTATTTCCTGTGTTTTTCAGATATTGGTTATTTTCACTGTCCTCTATACAGACTTCTACCCATCAGTTTTCTGGCAGTCTGATTACAATGAAGAGTTTAAGTCTGCAAATGAACACAAACTAGCTGAGTGGCCCCATCCCCTGGGCAGGAGATGTAAAAAGCAATGTTTTCTAAAAGGTAAAATAAGAGTCCCTTGTAGGCCTTGAGAAGTAAATGGGAGGTGTATGCTTGCAGCAGGGGAGCCCATCCTGAAAACAGACTCCTCTATCCACAAGGAGCCTTTCATCAAGGAGACAGAAGTGCAGGACTCCCAGGCACACTGGAGGTGATGTGGATACCTCAGTCTGTCAGTGCTGTGTCCTCTTAGGTCACCAGGCTGTTTTTTGCATTGAAGCTTCATACAGAGATAAGTGGCTGGTCCTGAAATGCAGGGGAACATTTCTGCCATTTTTTCTCTTTGCACAGGGTTTAAGATCATAGCAGCTTTGCATTCATGGTCTAATGGGAGCTTGTTTGATTTCTGGGCTGGAGCTTGATCAAAGGTCCACTGAAATAAACACACCACTTCTACTCAGCTTCACAGGCCTGGGAATCAGGCAGCTGATCGTCCTGAAAAATTTCCCAGAAGTAGAGCTGTAAAGAAGCATTTAAATGATGTCATGAAACTTGTTGAGCATACACAAGGGCAGGGAGTTCTGGAAAGAAGCTGCAGCTTTACAGAGAAAATGAAGACAAGGGCACAGCAAGGATACATTTTAGAAAGATGCCTGGATTAAGTGGTCGAGAAAGAAGCTGGAAGAAAGCATCACAGATCTGTGCTGGGATATAGACACAAAAGGCCCAAGATGAGAATCAAGTATTCAAACTGAATGCAAAAAGCAATAAGATATAATTGACATGGTTCAAATGAAAAATGTCCTGGATAGAATGGAAGGAGAGAAGACTCTGGATACCAGTAGTAAAGACTATACAACACAAAGTGAAGAAAAAGCAAAGTAGGAAAAACAGTAGCAGGCTAGAAACATAAATGTGCTAAGAGCAGAAAGCAACTTGTGGTTACAAGACCGTGTTGTACCTTTCAGTGTGCCTTGTTATGTCTCTGTGTATAAATGTGCGTAAAGGAGCATCAAGTATTTGGTAGTTAAAGCACTACTTTTAATCTGAGAGGAATGAATGTGCTTGCTACATGTGCATGTTTAAGAAGTTAGTCTGTGTATTGTGCTTGCTGCCGGTGCTTTCTCAATGAAGAGAGTATATACCACACATCTAAGTTTTGGGCTTCTGCTGTAATTGGTATTCCAATGCAGAAACATTTCTGTAACAGGAGTAATTTCATGTGGCATGTTTTTTCAAGTTATCTGGCAAATGGTGCTTCTGAAGATGTTTGCACAAGCTTCTTGTCATTTTGTTTATAATAAACTTTTCAAACGAGGGATTTTAAAATTAACAATATTAGGCTATGTACTTTCGCAGTTGAACTACTGTCATCTGGATCGATAAGCTCATTTCTCTATTGCCAAGTCAATTTGCCTTCACTTGCCAACTCAAATAAGAACTGACCTTCAAGTTCTATTTAAATACTTTCTTTTGTTGTGCTGGCATGTCATTGCCTGACCACTCAGAGCTTGTTGAGAGACTTCTAAATGCTGTTACATAAACCCCATTTTTTTCTAGTCAAAACTAGGAGGAAGAGACCCAAAATAGTACATAATTTAGTGGCTGGAGTACTTGAGGGAAGACTTGTATCAAACTGATCTAAGTCTCCTTCTTGTGTCATACATCATCCAGTAGGACCCTGATAAGTTTTGTAATGATACCCAGCAAGGCTGCTCAGTAGGACAGGCTTTATTTAAGGGTAAGCCTTAAACCAGAGTGGTCTTATTTGCTTCAGAATCAGTAGTTAAGGCTGCAGGAATGTGCTGGTTTGCTATAAATGAGTATTAATGTTCAAAGTTATTTTATACTTTAAAAAAAGGGAGGCGAGGCAAAGAATAAAAAAGTGGAAGTGAAGCTTCTAATGTATTTAAAAAATGTGTTAAGATTGTATTTCTCTCAAAAACAACAACAAAAAAGACAAACATGTAGCCCTAATTGTCTGTAACAGTTACAGCTTGCCAGGGCTCACCAGAGTACAATGGCTCAGTCCTGCTCAAGCACAGGTTGCAATAGTTTGAGTTGCATTCTTGTGAATTCCAGATTTCATGCTTTACTTTTTAAGGGCTTCATTTGATGAGTATCTGAGGATATAATAGTCATTTCACCCTGTTAACGTCTATTATTTCATATTCCATCTTATCCCATCTCATTTAATTTCCCATATTGCTTGATACTTACTGAGTTACCAACACATAATCTTCGTTTAGCCAACAGGTAACGAGAAAGACTGATGGGCAGCTAAATCATTGCAGCTGGCATTGTGATCATATATAGATGAAATAACTTATAAATCTTATTCATATTGCACATTTTTGGTGCCATATGCAAAGGTGCTGCTGGGTTAGGGCAGGGTACACTTAAAGATCCGAGAGCTTTTCCTGATTGTGCAGAAGAGCCGTGCAGATCATGAATACTGTGCCAAAAATAAGTTTGAGATGTAAAGACAAGGACCTAGGGAAGGAGGGGTAGGAATTGTACTGAAGGTGTGAGCACCAGGAGGAACAAGAGCACAGATCCTTAGAAGGGTTCTCAAAACTGAGCAGTGGTGCCACCAAAGCCTGTTTTCTGATAGAGTTACATTTCAAGGCTGCACAAATCCCAGTATGGAACTGTGATATTTTGCAAAGGTTAAGCAGAAGCTTTCATAGGAGTTAACCGCCTTGCCAGATACTGTTTTTATGAAACATGTAGAAAGTTAGTAACACAGTATCATGTTTTGTTGTAATTGGAAAATAGCTTCATAAGATTTCTAGGGGTGAACAGGCTGGCTCACACATGTACATAAGCTTTAAAACAAATATTTTCTGCCTGGATTTTAATGGGAAATGCTTTGATCATGGTGTTTCTTTCACTTTTAATGACCAAGTTTGAAAAAAGAGACAATGGCAATAATTTGTCACTCATGTCAAGGTAATTAATTTGTATTCATACAGAAACCATGCCATTAAAGTTCATTCAAATTCAGTGTTACTCCTTTTTCAAAGTCTCTTCCAACAGCAACAACAAAAATGGTTTCCTTAATTCTAGGGATGTAATCCTCTTGCTGAGACTGGCCGAAGCAAACTGCAAAATCAAAGAGCTGTCCTAAACCAACAGATCTTGAGAGCAGTAAGAATGAGAGCTGGTGCTGAGAATCTGTTAAGGTACGTGTCGTGACTTCCTAGTTCTCTTCCCCAAGCAATTATTATTTTGTTTTATTAAGTTTTTTAAGTCTCTTAGCTATTGCCTCTTCCAAGTCTGCCTAACTGCTCCCCTAACATACTGTATAAATTACTGCTGGATGCTCTGTGAATCTCCCTAGAGTTTTTTTTTTAATGCTGTAGCCCTACAGAGGTATTACTTGCTCTCAAGTGCACTTGCAAAGCTGCTGTGTTGTAGCAAATGAGCTGAATGTTAGACTGCCTTATGTTGCTCTGTTTCATCAGCTTTATTGCTAGTGAAAATGGGAAGTGAACCTTGCTGGATATTGTAATGAGTCTTTTTACAGTTTAAATAAAATAAAGGTATTGTCACTATGCTGTTTCTTTTCCCAAGCTCCTTTAGATCTGTGCTCCTCAATGGAAAGGACCATCAGTTGCATTATTTATTCCATGTAGTAACAATATAGGAATAGCAGGGTAGCACATATCTAATTTGAGCTGGGTTACAGTTGCCACCAAATTCTCCTACAGTTTGAGGTAACTGGAAGAGACTTTGCCCTTTGTTCTGTTTTGTCCACCAAATCTTTTTCTAAGACACATTTTCTTATGTGGCTGTCCCCATAGGAACAGCCTTATGTTGACCCTGTCCGGAGGCTATTATGTCCTCTTATTAACTGCTTAGCAAACAGTCCTGTAGCTTTCCAACAATCCATCCCTCGGTTACACAGAACTCAACATTTCCCCAGTACTCATCTGCAATAGTCTCCTATGGCATCTGTTTCTCTGCAGCTGGAGGGATAATGGGTATCCAAGAACAAAATAGTCAATATACTTCCCTTAGAGAAGTGAAAATGTTTGGATAAATTCACTTATACTTGCCATTAATTGATAGGTTGCCCTTTGCCTGTCACCTGCCTTTATCTCCACTCTCAGCCAGAGAGGTGGTATGTCCAAAGCTTATGTAGTTTTAGCTCTGTGACTGACTACATTTTGCTTCGTTTTCTGGTCATTGACTTAAGGAGTAAGACTTAGGGTCTTTTGCTACCTTTTGTATACATAGCAAAATTCTTATATCTGCTTTTGAAACTGAACACTGACCATTCAGTAGATGTTTCTGCATGCCAACTCAGGCATGTTTTGGAAAGGCTAAATGAGTAATATCGAGTGTGAACACTGGCTGCTCTAACATTCAACCTAAAGATGTCCTAAAGTTTGACTCCTGATACCAATATTAACTGCTAAAATACTGAAGTTGCTATCGACAAGAGTGAGAACTAAGCCTGTTGGAAGAGTAGAGGAGCAGACTTGTGTCTAAGTTGTTAAATATATAAAAGGAATTTGTACCTGTTAGACTATTAAAACTTGCTAGTTCTTTGAAAGAAGCACTTTCAAAAGTAACCTGACCACTACATAGTTCACATGACTAGACATACGTACAGTCTCCTAAAGAAAAAGATAAATAAACAAGCTTCATGTTGTCAGATTCTATTTGCATTTCATCAGGTTTCAAGAGAAGCAAACCAATTGCTGTCCACAAGGAGCCTCCTGCAACAGGACTTGAGGAAAAAACTGGAAATGCGGGTTTCTTTAGTTTGGGCTGAAAGTAAAAGCTAGGCTTGAAACAAATCATCCATATAGTGCAAAGACTTTTGCTTAGAACTTCTGAAAGTCAACCTCTCCTTTTCATTGTCTTTTGTTCTGGAAGTTCTGAGTTAAAACTGAATTCAGAGTAGAGTTATGTGGATCTCAAGGATATCCCATTGTCCCTGCTGCTCTCTTTTGCTGTTTGTCATTACACAGTATGTCTACAGTACAACAACATGAAGAGGTAATCAAGTGATACAATATCCTGAAATAAACCAATAAAAAAATCACCCAGAAATGCTCTGGAGGGCCAGATGCTAACATCCACTGTAACAGCAGTTCAGAATGTTATCATGTAAATACATAAATGGCAAAGGAAACGAGCAAACAAAAAAATCCCATTTGCATCCAACAAAATAAAATTATAGAGAAAATTGTATGGTATTTAAAGGAAACATATTTCTACCTCTATACTTGGTTGTAAAACAATCTGTAGTAACAGTTTTATGGGAAGGTTGTGTTACTTTATTGTTAAGATCAAAAGTCTCAACAGATCCTTATTCAATTTACGAAGCGGGAAAATCTCTTTTGAAAAACTATCTCCTGATTGCCCCGTCTCCACCCTTGTAGCTTCTTCTAGGAAAAGATCACATAATGCAAAAATAGGATAGTGATTCTGTTTAAGAGGCTTTAATTTTGTTGATTAATGTATCTGAAAATAAGCCTGACCCTTAACCACGCACAAAAAAAATAGCACATAGCAAACTTTCCATGTGTCTGTGTGCTGTTATCTGGAAACTATGCCAGGCTCTCTCTTGATAGAAAAACCTAATAAATTCTCAGACCTGAGGCTGCGTATCATCTCTTAAGGAAGCTGAAAAATGCTGAGAATGCTAACAAGGAGGTCAACCAAGCTTATGGACAAAACCTTTTCCTCGGCAGTAAAAAAAATGTGTGTCTCTTTCTTTCTGCAGAGCAACTACCAACAACAAAGTACGAGAGCAGGTACTACTGGAACTGAGTTTTGTAAACTCAGACCTGCAGATCTTAAAGGAGGAATTGGAAGGACTGAATATCTCAGTAGAGGTTTATCAAAATACAGAGTAAGTATAAAGCTGTTACTCAATTATTAATAGATGTTCTGTTTACCACTGGAAACAAAATTGTTTCTAGGTGAGTGTGAATGCTGGACAATAATAATGTGAAAGAACAGAGAACTTGATAGGAAGATAACATATTTGATGGTAGATTTGTTGACTAAGGGTTAGTCTGCATATTTGTGTTTCACTTGGGAAAGGTATGTACTGCTAATCCTTAGATACGAAGTTCCTTTGTGGAGGAGAGTATTGCGAGAATTGAAAGCTCTTGGGGCTACACGGGGAGACACGTGGCACCCAGCAGAATTTCCAGTACTAGAATGGCTGATCGGTTCAGTGCACTCTGGAGTGAGCCAACCTGGTGAATGTTACAGGATCTGTTCTCAAATGCTGTGCATACAACAGTCCTCTCTTTAGCTGGAAAGTAGAATTCCAATTTGGAGCTCAAAGCAGACTTGAGTAATCATTAAGGTCTGCACTTCTGTGAGAGAAATCTATACATTAGTCGGCAAAACCAGAGGAATTTGGAGTAGACTAAGTTGGAATTGTTCCAAGGTTTTTTTCCAGCTTTAAAGAACATACTAAACTTCAAATTGCAATGGATTCCTCGAAGAGAAAATTTCAAAGTTAAAGATTGTGCACTGTCTGAATACTGCGATGTTTTCTGTATCGGATGTCTTGTTGCTCCTAAAACTAAACATTTACTATTTGATTAACATTAGCAGCTCAAGACACAAATTAAAGCGCTTCACATGAGGGGGCTACAATTTTGGGTCCCTCTTCGCACTATTCTCAGTTAGGTGTAAATTTCCAGGTGGACTACAAGGAATTCTTACTGTAGAGGGACTAAGCACATTTCCAGTGGGGCGTCTTTCAACTCAATGCTGACCAGATGCAAAAAACCTATGTTTCATTTTTCTCAAAAAGAAACTTGCGCTAAAGTGTTCCTGTCCTCCACCCCCATAGCAAACTTTGACAATTATTTGATGCAAAAATGTTTTTTTGTTCAAGATTTTACCAGTCTTCATAGATGCATCTGAGCATAGAGAGCAGTATGAAAGTTAGGGCTGTGGGAGTGTGAGCAAGACTCCAGAATTACTATTCCTTCTTCTAGCTAAAGAATATTCAAATTATTTGGATTCTCCAGGAAGGGTGAGCAGCAGGTCAGGCCCCAAGGCAGGTAGAAGCCCGCGGCTGGACAGTAGGAAGCTTTTTGTTCTCTCCTGATCCTGCTTCCCTAATCTGTTTTAAATGGTGCTTTACCTTTCTGATGCTCTTCATTCTAAGCTCTAAATGTTTTTTATGTTCCACCAGCTAAAATAATTCACTCCCTCTGTAACTGCTTTCCAGCCTTTAATAGCAATAGCTATTAATAGTTGCTCTTTGAATCTATTGTGCATATAGTCATCAACATGAGGTCACACCCACATCACTAGGTTACCATGTATTGTGTTACACCAGTCTGAAGGGTTGGCCTTCCCAGTACTTGCACACATCTGAGCTGGATTGAGAAGCATGATGCTATTTCTTCTCATTTCTGGAAATCCAGGATCACTTCCCTAATTGTTGAATGTGCTCATGATGTTAACTCCATGGGTGTGGCACCTTAGAAACTTAAAAAAATAAACTCAGTTTCTTTGAATGACGAATGTTGGTGTCTACAGGGACTGTGGGTGGTACTAGAATTCATTAATTCAGTAAGCTGGGATTTCTTTTGCATGTGTCTCACTTCCTTTTGGGGAAAAAGTCTTGATACAATCTGTTGTGAGTGTTGTGGATTCTTCTAAAAGCCCCATCAGAAATGGGATCATTTGCCCTACCTGCAGTAGTGTTTTGGCTCTGTATCCTGGAAGTGAAGCTGTCACAGCCACTTTCTGGATCGTGCCAGCCAGTTTAAAGACTCTTCCTTTGCTGAGGAAGCTGCACTTTGACCTTCCCAAAATGGCAAATTTTGCCACTAAGAAAGTGGTTTTGCTGATAAGACCATAAATGAATCACACCCATGGGATGTTGTAGTTGGTAATGGAATATTCTAAACAATGATTACACAGATAGACACTCAGTCAGTTGTTTTGAGGAGAAAAAGGAATATCAGATAAACCTTACAATTGCTTGATACTGACCTGTTAAACATACTTGACAAGCTATGTATCTGGAAGCAATTCTGATCTTTCCTTTTTATAATTGGGTAATATGCTTAGTGGGAGAGCAATATATGTACCTTTTGAGGGATAAATGGTGCTGTATAAGAGTCTTATCTGCTAGTGTCATTTACTAATATGATCCAGGCTTAAGTCCGTGATACAGATGTGTGTTCATTTAAGGATCAGAATTTTTAAAGTCACAGTTCTCATCCTTATTGCCCTTTGATATTTTAGTGGTTGACTTGTTTAGAGGTTAACACCCAGCATTGCCTAGAAACTCAATACTTCTCAGACTTCCTACTCTCAGGCCTTTTACCGCTGGTATCCTTTGGCCCTGCTTTTCCCTGTGTTAGACACACGTCACTTCTACGTATGAAACCATTGGTAGCCTGTAACGTGGTGATGTAACTATAGGTGATTATCAGAGCTCTTACTGTGGCAGATCTAGCAGCTGTGGAGCTGTTTTCTGTCCATGTAACTTCTGCAGGTGTATCAAGTTTGAGCTAAATTGCAGTAAGCCAACCTGTGAGAGTCTCCTTTTCTTTCCTAGAAGAATATAGGGTCAAATGAAAAAAAAAAAAATGCAGGCAAGTAGCTATCTTCACTCTCTTTTTGAGGAGTCGTAGGCCATTAAACCGAATTTCTTGGACAGGAAAGAACGGTTATAAACTATGTATCTTTTACTTGAACACCCATCAGTACATTAACATTCTGTTAATTACAACAGTAATTATCTTATCAATAGGCAAACAGAAAATAAGTATTTCTGAGTGGGTTTATTTTGGTGTCTTGTTTTTTTTCCATAGAGAGACTTTCAGCATTCCCTTGGTACCTCTTGGCCTGAAGGAAACCAAAGAAGTAGACTTTACACTCCCCCTCAAGGTAAATTTCAGAGACGTATTTCCAAATGAATAGTTAACAGAAATAACTTGAATTTCAGATTTGTTTAAATACACAGAAGTAATTTATGTACAATTTTTTTTTCTTTCATTTGCCCTAAAACTGAGAACACAATATGTTTAAAAGTTAACCACCAATTATTTGGGGCATTGCTCATAAGGAGTCAGAAGATGTTATAAGAAATCCCACTTCAGAGACCGTTGAGTTAAACCAAAGAGAAGAAAAAGTTCCTTCTTCAGTTTTTAGTTCCAGTAAGACTTTTGATGACCACTCTAAGTGTGAAAGAAAGTAGTAATGAAGGTTTTAATCAGCATAATGTACTGATACTCCAAGTTGCACTAACGAAGCTAGCTCAGTTGCGAAGCAGTGTTGCAGCATTAATAGTGCTTGTTTGTTGGCAAATATACTTTGCTGGCTATTTGAGCCACATTCTGTATTTTTTAGACTACTGTATAGAGTGCAATATAGATTTTAACTCATGGTAAGCCATTTTATATCACTGTAGCATTTGCCTCTGCTTTTACTTCTGTAGGTTCATCTCCATGGTCAGATTATGGTAGAGCTTTATGCCATTGTAGCTTTGCTGATTTAAGTGGAATTGCCCTAATATAGCTGACAAGAATTTGGCAGTCCCTTTCTGTTAACAAGTTTTTATGGTCACTTGATTCCCTTGTTATTTTAGTTAAACAGGGTTCATTTGTCCCTTTCCAAACCACCAAGTGCTGTTGTTTTAAAACCCAATGGAGTTGATGTAATAGGTGTTTGGTTCCTTTGCACTGGACTGAAATTTCTTGTCTCAGATATCAAATCAAATTATTAGTTCTACTGTTTTATTATTGTCTCGTTGCTACATGTTACTGTACTATTGACTGGAAGGGAGCAGACACTATGCAAATAGCAACTGTTTGCAATTGCAGAAAAAAAAAATAGTTTTTTACCTTTCTTTTTTTTTTTTTTTTCCCCAGGACTTTATTCTGGAACATTATAGTGAAGATAGTTCTGAATATGAAGATGAAATAGCAGATCTCATGGATCTGAGACAAGTAAGTTCAAGGTCTTTTAATCTACAGTTATGAGTAATATCTATATGGAATCAGAATATGCCACTATTACTTATAACTTACCATGTTCTTATCGACTTCATTTCTGAAATAAGGAACACGAGTCTCCATTGTCCAAGAGCTTTACAACCTGTGTAAAGAACAAGTGAAGAAAAATGATGAAGTTATGCAAAGTAACTGAGCTATTGACATAACTTTGTAAATCTTGTAAATCTGAGATTTGTCCTATCTACTTTCTTTACTTCAAAGTATTTTAAATTTAGCAGGAGGAAAGTTGAAGCAAATTTATCTGCAAAATATTGTAGTAAAATAGTTGTACTTTCTAACTATTGTTTGTTTCCTGTATTATACTAGAAACATAAACTTTCTTGGTAGCTTTCATAAAATACCTACAATCTTCAATTAACTCTGAGATTTGCCAAACAGATCCCTTTTGCTTCCTTAGTTAACTCTGAGACTTGTCAAACGGATCCTCTTTGCATCCTTAAAGGTTTTGTTCTACTTCTGTGCAGCTGAAAAGCTCTTATTTGGAATGCATCCATATGGCCTTAAGCTGACTGTTCTCAGATTCCACACATTTCTGTGACATGCAAAAGTCCAAAGGAAGCAGAGCTTTATCCTTCGTGTTTCAGTATTCATCCTGTACCTCAACAGAACACACTTTATTTTAATGTATTGTATTTTAAGGCCTGCCGCACTCCCAGCCGAGACGAAGCCGGCATTGAGATGTTGATGAGCTATTTCCTTCAACTTGGTTATGTAGAAACCAGATTTTTCCCACCCACCAGGCACATGGGAGTTTTATTTACATGGTAAGTGCACAGTTCGTGTTTGTCTTTTGCCTTTTTTTGTTTTGTTTTTTTCAGAACACTGTTAATCTTTAACTGTCTTCTGTTTCATTTGAAGCATGTCAGTGTATTTCTACCCCCAACTCCCTGCAGTGTGTGTTGTAATTTATTTTTTTTAGTGTTAGGAGTAAATCTGAGTACAATAAACTCTTTTCATGCCTTGAGTTAAGCCATTGACTAGATTATGATTTGGGCTGCAGGTTGGCACAAGGGAAAAAGAGAAAATAATCTTCATTTTGGACAACTGCAGACATTTCTTGGACTCTGAACCTGGGTGCACGAAGCAGAAGGGGAATGGGTCAGACCTTAATTCCCTTCCTTCAATTTGTTAAGAACAACATTTAGGCCAGAAGAGAGGAGCGACTTAATTTATTACAATAGTGTGTTCACTACATCTATGAGCAAAGTTGGACTCTGAATTCAGAATTTTTATTTTTATGATGAAAAAAGATGACTACCCTGCAGCTAAGAGGAACTGTTACATTTCTAGTCATGACTGCAAGGAGAAACTATAAAATACAAGCTGTAAAGGATCTGACCATGCCAACAGTGGATCTTTGGCAGCATCTAAGTATGAGAACATAGCAGCACATAAGGATACTTCCCCAGTATACTTTCAGTGTCTGTGTTGTTTTATAGGCACTTTAAAGTTAGGTATGTTTATGGAGGCACTGTTGTAAAACTAAGCCTTAAATAAAGCCATTCTTGGTCTTGCAGCACCTAGATTGTCCTTGCAGTACATAATTGTCTTTCTATTCACCTTCTTTTTCACTGTAGCAGAACAATTATTAAGAATTTCACTGCTCTTTTGGAAAAACAGAATGAAAGTATCTGTTGTTTCAATGGACTCTGCTAATCTTAACACTGCTTCTGTTTGTTTCCCGAGGTATGATTCCTTCACGGGTGTCCCTGTGTGTCAGCAAAATCTGTTGCTTGAAAAAGCCAGTATTTTATTCAACATTGGAGCCCTCTACACCCAGATTGGAACAAGGTGCAATCGTCAGACCCAGGCTGGACTTGAAAATGCTGTTGATGCTTTTCAGAGAGCTGCAGGTACAAATTTTTAAATCTTAGGAAGCTATTTATGCAAATATTCCTAATCTCATCCTGACATCCTGCAGATTTCTGCATTTCCCACTGACTTTATTACACAAAAAAGGAGGAAATCCAAGAATCTTAGCAAAGAGCTGAGATGAAGCTTTACTTCAAAACCCGGAACTGCAGTATGAACGTGCAGACAAAGACACTGAATACTGTGGTTAACGATTAATGAACTGCAGTTCAAAGGTCCAAGTAATAGCCCTAACGTTAACTGCTTCATTATTCGTTCCTTGTTTCACCAGTATAGCTGCTTTTACCTCAGTGATATTACGTTGGTGTAAAATCAGTACAAGAAACAATTTAAAGGGTTGATAAAGGGCTTAAAACCTAGTTTTCTATATAGTCTCTTCGAAATTAATCTGTCTTATTTGAAATTTTATTACATTTTTCCATAGATTTCAAAGGCAAACAAGTTCAAAATAATCTCTATCCCAAGTGAAGAAAAATACCAACTCTAACAAAGGGAATCATACCCCTTGAACTAACATGTTACAGAAGCTTTTGGGCTTTTTCCAAGTAGATTTTTAAATTTTTTGTAAATGTCATCTGTGCTACACATAATGCTTAAAGACATTACCTGTGTAATTAATATGTACTGTAAGATTTATTTCTGCACTAACAATCTGTGGCTATTGGTTTCCACTGTATGAGTAGCTTTACCGGCTACAAACTGTGGACCACAGTGTTGGATTGTCATAAAACCCCTCCTCTGAATACACAGCTATAAAAAAAATGATAGTATTTCTTCATGAATTTATTAAACAGACAGTTTTTCAACCTTTGTATTTCATCTAAAGAAATTTCAGTAATTGAGAAGTTTCTCCATTCTGCTGCTGCTCCTTCCATTTTGCAAATAAAAACCATTGCTTTTCACTTCAACGTATTTGCAGAACAGAATTAATTCACAAATTGAAATGCATCATTTGCTAACATAGTACCTTTGCAGGGCCCCAACGTGATGTGCTCAGGAGTCATTGTACCTGTGCACGGCTCCATAACACTGTTCATTACGTTGCTGGAGACATGATATAGAGCATGCATTAACCATTTCTCTGTGCTGAATGGGAAAAATTGCAGAGAGTTTATCACCAACAAAGCTCTCAGTGTGTATATGCTTACTGCATAAGCAGAAATATGTTGAGAATGAAAAAAAAATCCCCCATACTTTCAGTTCCCTTCAGAGACTGCCATAATTCAAATTTGTGTATGGACATGTTAATAACCTAAAAGATACAAGCGAAACACAGAAAATGAGAAACCTCAGACACCAGTAGCAGGAAAATACAGCACAACGTGACCAGAACTGAATGTCACAGCAAGAAGTAAGATAACACAAGCCGGGAAGCTGAAAAAGCAGAGGTCTTATCGTTACACTTTGTAGTGTTATCAGCAATTAGCAGGCCAGTAGAACTCACTAAACCAGTTGGATGACGTGCATGCTGAAGGTTACGCTTCCATCCATGAAACTGTTACTTGATATTTGCACTAGAGTTTGTGTTTGTTTTTAATTTGATAAGTGATAGAAACGATGAATATGTTAGAGGAACCAAATGTCTAGAGCAGAATCTAATTTTACCGTATTAAATATACTGTTCTAGTTTACTTACAGGAATGGCATTGAGCTTTCATTGGGACACACAATACAGTTCGCATCTGAAAAGGAGATTAATAATCAAGCTTGTATGTTTGTGTTTTTTCCTTCCATCCAAGGGATCTACTGTCACCTGCTTGTAGTTGTGTAGATTTCTTTTTTTTTTCCTTTCTCGTCCTCTGTATAAGCCCCAGCCTACCACTATACAAGTCACATTCACTTCAGCACAGCTTTATGGTTGATCACAAGAACTGTTTGTTATAAGCAAATCTGAAGGTATTGCCCTTAAAACTTGCAGCTTCTGTTGTGCCTTCAAGAACTGTGTGTGGAGATGTTTGATGGGAATGCAAAGCTAAACCTGTGGGTCAGTTTAATTTCGTGTGTACTAGGAATCCCTTCAGATTGCTGTAGTGCAATACTAGAAAATATGCTTTCAATCTTAATTGTTATGGTACATGCTAGAATTAATTTTGCTTGTTTCTCTCTTTGTAATGCTAACAAAACCATTTTGTAATTTCAGGAATCCTAAGCTACTTAAAGGAGACCTTTACTCACACACCAAGTTATGATATGAGCCCAGCGATGCTGAACGTTCTAGTAAAAATGATGCTTGCACAAGCTCAAGAGTGTGTTTTTGAGCAGATTGGTCTTCCTGGAATACGCAATGAGTTTTTCACACTAGTGAAAATGACACAGGAAGTTGCCAAGGTAAAATATAAAACTTAAAACTTAGTTTTTAAAATAACTGTTTACAGTGCTGTGTTACTAGCTACAGCCTCTATTAATATTAACAGAATTTATTAAACCTAAATGTTAACAACCACTACAGAAATCCGAAAGTAACAAGGGATTTCTCACAAGCTACAATGAGAATTGCAGCCTTTCAGAAGATTAAATCTGCAATTTAGATATAATTATTTTAGAACTTTTCTGATATTTTTTAAATTCATAATCCATGAAGTTTAATAGAAACATGCTGGAACACTTGTGCAGTGAACTTGCTGAAGGTTTATTTACAAGCTATTTATCATATTGCTTTTTCAAACAGATTTTGTCCACAGAACAACATACAAAAGGACAGGGTTGTTTGTGTAGTTCTCTGTTAAGTATTGAACACAAACTATCTGTTAGTGCCCAGCAGCTAGAGGTTATGCAAACCTAAAAAAGCTTAAGTCCAAAAGAATAATTGAATTCCAACTGGGGGAAGGACCCGGATGAGCAGATCAGTAGCTGCAGAGCTGCAGGCTGTGCCCCAGGAGGTAGCGTCAGACTTGATTGAGGTTGTTGACATAAAAAAATCGGGTATGTCAACAAGATATGAATGTGCTTTCTGAGCCATTTCAGAGCAGCAGATATAGAATTGGTTCCATACTAGACAAATTGGCAAAAGCCCTTCCTACCAAATCTGTAAAGCCACCCTGACTTATCTGTAGGATTGATCAGCTGCAAGGGAAAGATTTTTGGATTCTGTCAGGTGGAGCTGTTTGATTCATCAAAGCAGCATTCACTGCTTGAAAAGCTATTTTTTTACTCTACATAAAGAATAGTAGCCCTCTTTTAACTAGATCACACAAACTTAAGGCTAGATTTGATTCCACGGTTTCAGAAGCAAAGCACAAACCTACTCTATAAGTAGGTTTCACCCTTTTTCTCAGCTGAATTAACCTGATGAGATGTATTTATAAATTAAAAAACACCCACATTTATTATATAGTGTTTTTATTGAATTCTGAAGCTATATAGATTGACTGGCATAGTCCATCTGTTGTACAAAATTTTCTCACAACTTATTTCCAACCCTAATTGTCTTCCCCCTCCCCCCCGCTTTGATGTGATGCAAATGAAATTATCTTAAGGCTGAATATAATATCGCTTACTTGAACTCCTAAAAACTAGTGTTAAATTCTCATACTTCAATTCTGTGCTTTATTTTAGGTGGGAGAGGTTTACATGCTGGTTAACACTGCAATGAATCAGGAACCAGTGAAAGAGAATATTCCCTATTCCTGGTCTAAACTGGCACAAATAAAGTCAGACCATTACAAAGCTCTGGCACATTACTTCATTGCCACCATTCTGTGTGACCATGAATGTAAGAATCATACATTTTCTATATATTCACATAGATAACAATAATAGTTATATACATAAAGAGTTATAATTTGGTTTGTGAATAAGACTAGGAGCCAGGAACTCTAGGGTTTCAATATATGTTAATTGGTGGCCATTTTCATGTTCAGATATGAGGCCACGCTTTTTTGTCCATTACAGAAGAATGTGAAATTTCAATAAACTGACTTTTGTGGAAATGAAAGGAATGCTGTACCCATTATATGCTACTAAATGGTTTAATTCTTTTCAATATGTTCTTACATATAAGTATTACTTGCATACTGCAGATGATAAAACTGCTGAAAGTCCTAAAAACTTGAAATTCCCATCAATATATGTGTGTAAAAATATTTGACTGCATTTGGAGAGAAGGTAGTAATAACTACACAACGATACACCTAAAGGAAGAGGGCACCAAGAGAAGTGCAATGGTTCATGTTCTGTATCAATTATTATAGTGCAGTCTGGTGATGATGAA
This sequence comes from Streptopelia decaocto, assembly GCF_964273445.1. Taxonomy (NCBI): domain Eukaryota; kingdom Metazoa; phylum Chordata; class Aves; order Columbiformes; family Columbidae; genus Streptopelia; species Streptopelia decaocto. The sequence goes on along the minus strand of NC_138666.1, from coordinate 15,401,571 downwards.
GATCAACAGGAAAAAGCTTTCTCCCAGTTGTATGACTACATGCCTGAAGGATTGAAGGTTCTCACTGTTTTAAAGGACAAAGTTCAGCGAAAACAATTAGGTAACTGCTAGTTTCACCCAGCTACTACCTACAATTTGAAAATTACCGTGTATTTATTGTCTGTGGGGGACGACCAACAGCTTTGATTTTTGTTCAGGGAAAGCACATTTACGCAAAGCCATTGTTTGCCATGAAGAAGCTCTAAGAGTTTGTGGACTGTGCAAAAAGCTTCGAAACATTGATGTTCTCCAGGAGGTTCTGACAGCTGCACATAAGCGCTCACTTCTCAAATATGCTCAGCAAGAGACGGAGGATGACTTTCTCAGCCTAATCCAGGCTCCAGATATCATTTGTAAGTATACATAGGTAGACATAAAGTGTATCTAACCATACATGGTTATACTTTCACAGGGATATGAAACTACTATTTCTTGTAGCACAACTCTTACACTGGTCTAAGTGGTTAATTCAGTTTGACTGCTGTTGGTTCTTCCTGCCTTAGTTAAGCTCATCCAAATCTTTTCTCTTGGGAAGCAGCGGGAAAGAATGAGCTCTGGTTTTAAATATTAAGTTTTCTGTATTGATACTATGAGCTCTGAAGAGATTTTTAAGGTGACTCATATTTGTCTTACACTTTTTCACCAAAATGAGTTCTACAGCCTGGTAAGAATTTAGGAAAATTTCTAGCTAGTTTCTGCCTAGCTTGGAATGCAAGAAAAATAACTTTGTGTGTCTTTTAACTAATACTTGAGGTTTTGTTTTGGTTTGGTTTGTTTTTTTTAGCTAAAACGGAGCACAAAATAGAAACAATCACTCCTCAGTTTTCCAAGGTGAAAGTTAAAGACTTCTTTCACAGACTGGTAAGTAACATGCTAATGCCAACCAGCCCCTGTCATTTTGCTAGCAAGTATAAATTCATTGTAACGTGAGGGAAGGGACATGAGTATTTTAGCCTGAAAAAAATGATTCTGTAGTAACTGTTTTTTTTTCAGAAGTTACTGGAGAGATCACCCCTGCTTCAGAGGTATAAGTCAGCTTGAGACTAGCAGATAATAGAAGTGCCATTTGTATAAGGCTTTGCACAGAGTTTCTTCTTGTTAACCTTCATAAAAGTCCCCTGAAGTTTCAATGGACAATTGTGTACAAATTAAAGGCAGGGAGAAACGTGTAGTACTTGAAGGTGTGATGTTGCAGGTGACAAAGCTAGTCTGTCAGGTGGCTCTGTGTGTATCAGTGAGCAAAGAGAAATGGGAGTTGAGGTTAGGATCAGAACAGGCAACATGTCATAAATCAATTTATCTCCTCCAAAATGGAGTAATATAGGACCTTAGATCCTGCTGCAGCCAAAAGACTCTGCAGACCTTAACAGAGATCTCAGAGCAACCTGGCAGTTGCTCTTATCCCACTCTGCTGCAGCATCGCCCGAACAGTCATGAAGTAGAGCCGAGCACTTCAGGGGACATCTTAACTTTCTGGGATAAATGTCACTGTTCCACTTCAATTGAAGCAGTTGGAAGTTACCCTGAGTAAAACCTACGTAACATGAGCTTAAAGCATTATAACTTAAAAAATGAGAAATGCTTACCTATGAATGAAGGTGAGACGTAATGTGTCTGCTGCTGTGTTACCTGCAGGGCCCTCTGACGGTGTTCTCAGCCAAGCAGAGGTGGACGGCTCCACGTACCATTCGCATCCAGCAGGAAGCAGAAGAGCTAGGATTCAGTCTGAAAGGAGGTTCGCCAGTACAGATTTACTGTCTTGATCCAGCTTGTTCTGCAGCAGTAAGTACATTGGTGCAATATTAACAATTTCTGTCCAGACTCTAGCATTACAATCTTTTAAATGTGACTTTAGCTTGTTCATACTGGTGTATGGAGTATTTATTGAGTTTTACTATCCATCAGTATATCCATCAGTTCACATAATCTGAACACATTTTCAGTGCTATATACACCTTAGATGTTAGAGTATTCATATCCCTGATATACATTAGAGTTGATCTCTTCCTCTGTTCACACTGAATAGTAAATCCCAAATAATAAAAGCAAATGTTATTCCCCATCTAATTCACAAAGTTAGAACAGATCAAGGCTTTTGAAAGTAGCAACAGCAAGGATGAGGATTCGGAAGGGCAGGGAAGGTAGCATGTGCCCGAGGAGAAAGAGGGGAAAGAACAGATTATTGGCTTCTAATATGTTGTTATTTTGGGGGAAAAAACTAAAGGGATAAAGCAGCATGCAGTGATGAACATAGTTTAAGTATAGGAAAGGTAGAAGCGACCACAGAAACACAAATAAAAATACTGAAGAAATAGAAGTACAAACTGGAGAAAATAACTCATGGGGGATAACACGGCAGCAAAAACCACATTTCACTTAAGGAGAAAAGTAAAAAGGACATAAAAAGAGACAATATTTGTGTATGCCAGAAGCACATTTGTCAATAGTAACTCCAATAAGTAATTTGTGTACATGAAAATGTTGCATGTTTCTATGTTATATATATACTTTTGTTCCACATGTCTGGCTAGACAATGGTTTCATAGCATCTAAGAGGGAAACGCCTTTAGGGCAGATGCTGCGTGATCACAAAAACACTTTACACACGTTTATAATTCCAGACAATAACTTGTGCAAATTTTTTGACAGTCGATGGGCCTTAAAGAAGGTGACTACATTGTTTCAGTTGGTGGGGTGGATTGCAAGTGGCTTGGAGTGAACGAGGTGCTGGAAAAACTCAAAAGCGTGGGAGAGCAGCCCATTGAGATGGAGGTTATCAGTTGCCAGGATACAACATCGTCTATGGTATGTAATGAGGCAAATATGTTTTGCAGATTGGATATGTGAGAGTTTTTTTCACTTTCCTGGGTTCAGTCCCTGATTGTTTGCTTTCATGTAGTCAGATATTCCACTCCACCAGTGAATATCTAAAGCATTCAGGTATACATTCAGTTTTAAACAGCCTGTTTAAATTATCATGACTTAGCAAGCTAAAGCTTGCAAAGGAATTGTTGGGTGGTGGGGGTTTTTGTAGTGGAGCTACTTAGATTAATTGCATTATAAATTCCAGGGCACATTTTATTTTTCCTTAACTTGTCCCAGAGAATGAAAACATTACCCTGTTCAGCACTGGAAAAACCACAGTGAAAGAATAATGGAATGAAATATAAAATCCAAGACTTCCTGCCTATTTTCTATGCACTGCTAACATAAATGATCCATGAGTTTTGTATTAGATCACAAATTAATGTATGTAGTTTTTATTTTGCTGGACTCTAACTGTCTAGTCAGTTACTAAGGTGCTGTAGAAGCTTTAGACTAAGGAAAAAATATCACAAGATTTAAAAATGTTAAGCTCTAAATAACTTAAACTTATTTGTAGTGTGAGAGAACCTGTAGTTCAGCTAAATCCAATGCTTCGTGCTTCCAACATTCCCTGGCAAGCTTAGGCACTGAAGTATTGTTGCCTTAGAAGTGACCAAGGTACTCTTACTGCTGTTAGGTTTTGTTTATTTCTTTAAGAAGTTGATTTCCCATATTTAAAGTAAGGAATTGCACACCTGCCATTCTAAACTGCTGCTGGACTCACAAGGCTGGAACATAATCAAATTGCTTTGGGGCACAGCTAAGATACTGCAGAGAAGGCTGTGCCCTTCAAGTATCCCAGAAGAATGTCCTACAGTAACTCTTGTCCAAAGATAGCAAAATGACTCTCCCCTTTGGAGATTTGTGCAAGAATGACATACTTAAGCTTTGCAGAGAAGTTAGTGCATATATTGTATAGTTATGCTAGAAGCCAGTAAACATCAACTATAACGTGACCCATGGAAAAGATTCACAAGTCCTTTTACGCTTTGCACAGTAAACCCTGGAGTCTGTTAATAGATGGGCAAACTACCAGACTCACAGCGCTCTGAAGGGCCCTGTGTTCAGCTGCTCTGTCATTAGCGCAGCAAACTTGCTGTTGTCTGCCTTGGAAAACTATTTGCACAGTAACCTTTTGTTATCTTCAGAATTTTGACCCCTTTTGGATGACTGATTCTTATAACGCTTCTCTTTTTCCTACAGCACAGTAAGAGTGCAACTTACTCTGTGGGAATGCAGAAGACTTACTCCTTAATCTGTTTAGCCATGGAAGAGGATAAGACTGATCAGACCAAGAAAGCCCCACTGAAACTGCCTTTTCTAAGTTGGGGAACTAAAAACAGACAGAAAGCTGCAAGCACGCTCTGCCTGCCCTCAGCTGTGGCTGGAAGTTCTCAGATTAAGAAGAAGCTTTCTCCTTTTACACTTCTGAATACGGAAAGTTCATTGTATTGAATCTTTTAGAAGGAACTGTTAACATGACATTTTTCTTTAAAATGTATAAAAAAAATATATTGATCACTTTTATCTTTATAGATATGTTTATAAATTCAGACTGTGTATTGAGCCACTATGAAGGTCAGAAGCTGGGAGAAAACTGTAAAACTGAAGTATTTGAAGGTTAGAATTAAGTGGTTTGCAAGGCATGGAATAACAATTTGTAGATGAGAAAATTGCTTACATCAGGACCAGATTCCTTTGGAATTTCAAAATACAGTATCATGACTAATTTTTTATAACTGTGATAGATGGGAGTTATTTATTACAAACTCAACGCTGCATGCAAAACAATAGGGGACACAGAAAAGGATGATTTAGTTGTAAAGGTTTAGAGTCAATAATAAATCACTTAACACTATTTTAAAGAATTATCCTAACAAACCACAGAGGAAAAGAGAATAACATTATTTGGAGAAACTAGCCTTGTGCCAAGGGGCAGTGTCATGTAGTTGTGGTTTTTATGCATAGACATTCTCTTTTCTGAGAGTATGTGTATTCTATGTGTATTCTACTGAATAGTTAATTTAATTCTGGAAAAGAATTAGAAGGCCTAGAAGTCAAAAGATCTTTTGAATTACAAAGGCTTTTACTCTCCTCTTTTCCCGATCTGGGTTACATTTTAAATGCCTGCTGATTCAATTGTTAAAACCAGGCTTTATTCCAAACTTGAAATTATTTAACCTACTTACCATAAGACTTGGATCTCATTAGTGTTGATAAAATGGATAGCTGTGGAACAAATCTCAAAACTGACATATTCCAGTATATTGATCCAAGAGTACAAAAAGTGCAGTGATGCTTTAAAATATGAGGAAAAAAGTGCTTAGAAGTCTAAATGGCATAATATTTTTTCACTATCACACCAAATAAATAAAAAAAAAAATAAATGTAAAATCATCCTCATCCTCCCCTTGGAACAATTAATGAGCAAGTATTGGCTATATATATATATAAAGGAAAGAGACAAATAACTGTGTGAGCCTTTCTTCTGTTTTCTGAAATTGAAATTAATGGAGGACTGCTAACACGGTAGTGTTAGTTAACATTGCCATCTACAGAGTAGATATATGCTGTTTGATACTCAAAACTTAAGGAGAAAGTTTGCATATGGGTGTGAACTTTAAAGTTGGTCATTTATTTTTAGTTTCTTATGTAATAGGTGTAAATATGTTGATGATACTTATTTAAGAATAAAAATCAGTTGCTGCAATTTCGCTGTAGCTTTTTGATTCTGCTACACCTTGCATGATACAGCACAATTTGCAGATCTTCACTCTTTACTGCTGACATACCTCTTGCATGTTTCTTTAGTGAAAACTACAGAATGATAAAATGATCTAAGAAACTGTCTTACTTTGAAGTTTATATTGGATTGTACAGGAACTTATAGTATAAAATTTGCTTTCTTACAAAGAGTATTAAGAATATTTCTAGAGTTTCCCTATAAAGGTTACATTTAAAACGTTGTAAATTACTTATGACTCACCTATCTTTAGTAGTTACTCTTCATGTGTATTTGAAGTAGCACTTCTTGTACATCACAAGCAGCCATATACTGATACACAAGACCCTGCCATACAATATTCCATACAGAAGAGATTTAGTTTGCATGTATGGATAAAATGACTATCTGGCTAATGAAATCTTTAGCAAAGTCATATGAATCACAAGAATCACCCTTCTAGGTCTTAGTTTTTCTTAGTCCACCATGACAGTCTTCCTACAAGTATCTTCTCCCTTAGCTGCATGATTAACTGCCTTTCCATTCCCATCATTACTCACTAGTCCTTGAGGAAAAGTTTGGGGTATTTTTTCATTAGTATTTTAACAGCCTCCCTTCCCCCCGCCTCAGAAATTACAATAATACATGGTTATTTTATTTATTTATTCTATAATTCACAAGAAACAAACAAAAAGCCCTTGCCTTCCGAAATATGACTACACATGCGTGTCAGGAACATAAAAAAGTGTGAATTTGTTGTGCTACCGTTTGTCCAACCACTATCTCAAGCTCTTTGACAGATGCGTTACAAAGCCGGTGGATGCTTCCAAACTGCTGCAGTAGAAGCAGAGCTTTTGTTTTCCCAACTCCTGGAATTTGTTGCACCGTCTGAAACACTGATGCCTCCACCAGTTGAGAACATGGTTTCCGAAGAAAGGGGTTGCTGTTGGGATCCTTACTATGCTCACGGACCTGAAGCAAAACAAAACCGTAAGGGACCCTGAGTGCCCTCTGCTGGAGCTCTGCTTTTCGTTTTCAAAACAGTTTATTTCATCTCGAGAGTTTAATGCAATCACTAGAAGGTTTAAAAACCAAGCTCCCTCCCTAAGTGTGCGCCCTTATAAGCATTTTGATGCAGATCCACAAAGGCTCAGTAGGAAACCAAGTTTCTTAATACCAACTGTGAATTTAAATCATGATTTTGTAATCTTTTTGATGCAATCAGAGAAAGAAAAAGAGAAACAACATAAGAACACAGTTTTTCCAGCCTGAGACAAAGCAATATCTCAAGTCAGTTTTGACAAAGAGCTGCTTTGAGGATTGCCTAATGTTATCCAGTGGCATCTCAGTGCAAGATCATATTAAAAACATCCACTATTTTATTCTTCAACTTTTTTCTTTTGTTCCCAAATGAGCCCTCTTTCCACTGAACTATACTATTAAAACCATATTGCCGTTGCAGGATATTTATTCCTTACGTTCAAACAACAAAATATGTTGCGTTCCTTTAAGATCCCAGGTGTTCTTTCTGAAATGAGCAATGACTGTGGAAAAACAGGTAATTCTCCTCATGTCCCATATTTTACTAAATGTTTGTCCACTAACATAGAAACTTACTAGCTGAGTAATAAGTTGAGAAGCTTCTCCTTGATTTGCCACAGGAAGCAACACCATTCCAAGTTCTAGCACAACAAGCTTTTGTACTGGTAAAAAGTACTGATCACTTATTTGGGTTTTCTCTACAATTACAACTCCCCCAAGACTGCTGGTCTGTATTGAAAGGAAAAAAGAAAAGACCTTGTTAATGACAAGCTGATGCAATGCAAGAGAGAGAAAACTTCTGTCAGGTACGAACAGCCTGAAAGCAAATCTGAGGAAGCATAGAAGTTTCAGCAACAGTACAGAGCTTCAATACAGAGTAACTACGCGGCTGCATAATTTTTCAGTTTTCAAGTGGAAATTATCACATAAGTTTAGCTCCACTGGAATTTAAAAATAACACAAGAATGTTTTCAGAAGCATGGAATAAACAGACACTCTTTGTGTAGTACTTACATTTCTAAACCGAACCAATCTTCGTTTGAATTCATCCCCTGCAACCAAATCTGCTTCAGAAATATATAAAATGCAAGTTCTGTTCGAAAGATGAAAATCCACAAGTCCCAAGCCATCTTCAAAGATAAGTCTAACTTTCCCTTGAGATTGTTAAAAGAAAAAAAAAAAAACAGTAGTTAAAGCAAATTATAAACTGATAGTTACTTCACCGCACAGCCTTCCTAATGTGTCAATAATCCTAGTGACTTGGCAATGAACTTTGTATTCTCTAAAACCTTTATTTTTTGTAAGCAAAACTGGTAGATGCAATCCAAAGTACTATGTGATGCCTTTAGTAATGCCAATTAATAGCACTTTCAAACTGTGGATTTAAAAGCGCTATAGCTTCTCAGTAAACTCTGGACTTGAAAAAAACATCACATACCATTCTGGAAGGATCTTCTTAATTTAGTTTTCTGTGCCAAGAGATGATGGCACAGTCCCAGCATCCATGTAAATGCAAGGGATTTCAGCGGAGGTGAGTATTCACAATAGCCCCAGTACTGTGGTTCCCAAACAGCAGCTACTTCTGCTTATTCTCTACAGTGCTCAGCAACTATGCAAATATGACAGAACTGATTATGTAGATACATGACAGACAAATATGAATTCTCAGCCTGCTAACATAGGTTGTACCACAAACATGGGACAAGTTAGGCACAGAATAAAGCACATTCCAGCCAATCTTAACAATACTGGATGATAGAGGGGAGTGCTTTGCCTGAAATTTTTTCCCCTCTTCCAATTTGTTTGTGCTTACCTTGTAGCTTTTGGGCTAACTCCGACCCTCTCCACTTCTCATTTCCAATCACATGCCCATAAGGGACAACTATAGATCCTGCTGTCACAGGAAAGTTTGTTTTTGTTGTCATCAGACCTCCTTTAAATCTTTACCTCAGTAGCAGTTACACCCTAGAAAGAAATGTGGAAGAGATACTAACACAGTTTATAAACCTGCTCCAAACTTAATTTTATTATTAAAGCTTATAAGATGTAATACTCTGGAAGACACTGTCTCCTCCACAAAGCTACGTTACACTTGCGGTGAACATTTCAAAATCAGTCAGCAACTCTGTTTACCTAAACACAGGCTGATAGCTTGCAAATCCCACTCACAACTTTGCCAGTCAATCTGAGAAACACCTGAATTAAGACACACAGATGGTTAAAAAATAACCAGAACAAAGCAAAACAAAACCCACTGCCTTTTCTATGCCTTCACACAACCTTGGTGGGAACAAGTCTGCTTCAATTACTGAGCTGACCCCAGAGGCATCTCCAGTCCTGAGCTGGCAGAAGCCTCACAGAATCCCAGAATTTCAGGGATTGGAACAGATCTCGAAAGCTCATCCAGTCCAATCCCCCTGCTGGAGCAGGAACACCCAGATGAGGTTACACAGGAAGGTGTCCAGGCAGGTTTTGAATGTCTGCAGAGTAGGAGACTCCACAGCCTCCCTGGGCAGCCTGGGCCAGTGTCTGTCACCCTCATTGTGAAGCAGTTTCTTCTCAAATTTAAATAAAACCTCCTGTGTTCCAGCTTATACCTATTACCCCTTGTCCTACCATTGGTTGTCACCGAGAAGAGCCTGGTTCCATCCTCCTGACACTCACCCTTTACATATTTATAGACCTTAATGAGGTCACCCCTCAGTCTCCTCTTCTCCAGGCTAAAGAGCCCCAGCTCCCTCAGCCTTTCCTCATAAGGAAGATGCTCCACTCCCTTCAGCATCTTTGTTAAAATACCTGTGTGTCCAGACAGGACATCGGAAGGTAGCTCCTGGGAGGGCTTATTTCCAGGTTTGCCAGCTGTATGCTGTGCTCTGACTTTAGGGGAAATGGGGGCCATTGAGAATAACGCACCATTTAAAGAGAAGGGCCAAGGACGAGCCCGTACCACCGCAAGCACCCCCTGAACCACATCCCGCAGCCCGGGCCAGGGTGAGTCTTACCCGCGGGCCCGCTCACAGGGGACAGTCCGAGCACGGCGGCCGCAGGCCCAGCGCTGACCTGCTCAGAAGAGGCTGAGCTCCGTCCCGTCAGCCCGGCCGTTCGGGACCGCAGCCGCTCCCCGCAGGCCACACCGGAGACCCCGCCAGCCCTCAGCGTCACCTCACAACCACCAGCCGAACCGCCCGCCTCAGAGCGCGCCTGACTGACAGCGGCGGCCGCAAATCAAGAGCGAAAGCTCTGCCGCCCGTGAGCAAATGAGGAGGCGGGGTGGGGAGAACCTCGCCACTGGTAGGTTGCTATGGCCGTGAGTAAGACACGTGCTGATTGGAGGAGCGCAAACCCGCAGCAAATCCGCCGCGCCGTTGCTGCCACGCGGGTCGCGACGGGGGAAGCGTCCGGAGAGGCGAGAAAGTAGTTGTGAGGCGGCGGCAGAGACTCGTCAGTGCCCGGTCCCGATGGCGTTCAGTTTCAGGAGAGGCCGGAGAGGCCCCTTCGTGAGTACTGCCCCGGCCGGGGCGGCTCTCGGCTCCCGTGGAGCAGGGCCCGTGGGGAAGGCGGGGGGGGCCGCCCCCGGGAGGGCGAGGGCGCCTGCGGGTGGTGCCGCTGATCCCTCCGCAGTTTGACCGAAGTGAAAAACGGGGAGAAAAATAAATTCCAAGCAAAGAAAAGGTGTCCGGAGACGGCGTGCGGGTGCTCTCCGTTCCCTCAGTCCCGGGTCTGCTGTGATAAACATTCATAGCGGAACCTTAGAGTGGCCAAGGGTTGTAGGATTGTCAGCACTGGTGGGGTATTTTAACGCGCTTGAAGTATTTGAAGTTCCTTTTTTAATACTAGGATGAAAATTAAGTGATGATCTTCTGTTGTTGTCTTACTGTGGGCTGTCAGCTTCCTTTTACCTCAGCTGTATTCTCTGGTAGTTACACTAAAACATCTACAGTCCGCGGCCGCAGTAACCAGAATGCGCATGGCGGGCTGACTGGAGTCTGAGGGAGCCGTGCGTGTGCAAGATCAGCCTGAGAAAGCCTTTGTAACGCACCATTTAGTTACCTGATGCAGCTTCCTGTAAAGACAGAAATATTTCCCAGTTCACCTGTTCATTATTCTGTTGGAGAAGACACTTAAAGAATAGTTGCAAAAAAAACCCCAAAACTCTGTAGCAAGAATAGCAGAAGCTTAACCTGTTTTACTCCATAAAAACGTAACATCTGTCTGAAGGTGATGGACTTATATTTTCTGATGCCTAGAGAGAGGACAAGAGGGATTGGGTATAAATTCAAACACAGAAAATTCAACTTAAACATAATAATAATTAAAAAAAATATTGTGAGGGTGGTCCAGCACTGGAACAGGTTGTGAGGGAGGTTGGGGAGTGTCCACCCTTGGACATACTCAAAACTTGACAGAATCCCAGGCAACCCTCTATCTGACTGTGCCTGGAGCAGGGACTTGGACTGGACAATCCGCAGAGCTCCTTCCAACCTCAACCATTATGTGATTCCATTCAAAGTACTCGTTGTAGGGAATTCTGGTCCTAGTTTTTTGAGCGGGTATTTAATGTTATCCTTTCAAAAAATTGTTGGATTTGCTGATAAAAACACGTTAGGATTTTTTATTTTTTGTTCAGATTGAACCTTTGATTGCAAGACTTGTTTAGCGATAGTTTTTTTCTTCCATCTCACACTGCTATGACTGAGGATTACTTCTGGCTGACAGACCCTTTCTACAAGAAAGGGACTAATACTGTTGCTCTAAAGCAGGACTCAAATATTTGGGAAAAAAAAGTTAATTTCTACTGCTTTTTTTCTTGTATATATACAGGAAAAAAAAACAACTTGATTAAGTTAAAATTCTGTTTTGCAGATTGTGATACAGTAGGTGGAGAACCTACATTCTTGGTTCTTCTGTGAATTACATTTCTAACCTTCATTAGCAGCTGTTAATACATGTTAAAAAATTAAACTTGTATCCATTTCAGATCTTCTGTTTACATTAATTGCATGTAATTGTTTTTCCCTTTTGTATTATTTTGCATTGTTAGTTATTGTGCATGTTGAATTCTGTGGTTTTTTTCATTGTGATCCTTAAAGTCACTGTCAACTAATTTTATTTTAAATTGTTTAGAAACATATAGCTCATGGCCTGGTCCCTGCCGCTACCATAGCTCCTAAACCTGCAGTTCCCCGCACCCCTCCCCCTCGTAGTCCAAACCCTTCTCCAGAAAGGCCCAGGTAGGTTTTGAGGTTTTTTTTTGTTTCTTCAATTACAATAGTATACTAGAAAAGCATGATTAGAAGAATTGCATGTCCTTGCTGCAGTATTTACATAAAGCTTTTCATAAATAGAATATATTTTTAATTGGGACAGTTCCCTTCTTTGAACTTTAAAGATAGCCATTTTTCTCCCACTCCTAAGCATGCTAAATAATTAGGACCATGACCATTAGGAATATGTAATTTATTATAAATCTTAGTAAATTAAAGACAAATGGACTATTTAAAGTTAGGGCCATTTTCAATATGGCTGCTAGAGTGTAGGATTATAACAGTGCTTGTATTGTGAGTCAGGAAATTTTAACTCGTTAGAAAAGCATAAATTAAATGTTACTAACATGCCGTTTTATTGCATACTAAAAAAAGCAGGGGCTTAAAAAAACTGGCATGTAAAACTATGTTGAATGAGCTATATAGGCAAGTTACATAAAGAGAAAATACACGTTTATTTTCATTTATAGTTTCTTACAGTTTTTCTTTTATGCTTTCTCTAGGCTTAGTTTAATTCTGGTTGTTTTCTGTGGTCTTTCTAGTGTCTGTAACATTCCTACTTAAGCCTAGTTCATTTCTTCTTCCTTTTTGACCTCCAGTTGTTGTCATTCCTGTTACAGTCCTCACCATTTCTCTCCTTTAATCTTTGTTCCTACTTGTTTTTTCCCCTTCATCTTACCCTTCTCTATATACTCCACAGCATCTCACAAATAGGCACTTCTATCTACTTCTATCTACACTTGCTCTGGTTTGCAGTGTGCCAGCATTTATTAACAGCTTCAGAGTCATCAGTAAAAGGTTCTGAGTAGGGATTAGTGGAAACAAAATAGCAGAACATGGAATGCATTTTCAATGCCAGGTAGTACTATTATGGCTAAAGCGAATGCTAAGTACTCTAAATTATCAGTGTCAATTTTGGGAACATAACTCATTATATTCCATGATTTTCATGCATGTGATTTGGAAAAACAGATAGGTATTGTACTTCACTCTTTGATAGCTATTTTACAATAGTTTGCCCTGTTTTGTGCTTTACTTTGCGAGTTAATAGTTTATAACCAGTCCCTTAGAACTTTCAGTGGTGTTTATGCTTGTTAACTGTGAACTTTTTGCTTTGTTTAAATAGCGAAGACATTTTGCAGTAGAAAAAAATATGAAATGTGGAACACAGAGAAGACATCATTGGTATTGTTTCACTGCTTTATTCTGTTCTCTTCCAGATCTGCTCTAGCGGCAGTTATCCTTACAACAGCCCTCACAGGGCAGACTGTTGCTATTCCTCAGCCTCGGCAGCGATCGCTTTCTGAAAGTGATTCCACCCATGTGGAAGAAGAATGCTTCGAACCATATGCGACAGTCGCAGAGCTCAGAATGGGGTAGTGTATACTTTCTGTTTCATTATCTGGTATTAGAAGTAGAATCTGACAATGATATAATTTTACTAAAGAGTTAGAGCAAATTAATTCAACTCCTGGTGTTATAGCCACTTACTTTGTCTCACTGCATAATAAATTGGGTCTGAAGTGTCTATGATCCTTATTCCATTTCTTGTAAAGTGATGTCATGCATGCAGTCTTCAGAGAAGGGAGGTTTGGATTGTCCAGCAGTTACAAATAAAAACATCTATTATTTCTGCCAAATGATGGTCAATTAAACAAATGGTTAGTCAATGAGGAATCATCTGAATTACATGTCAGATATTTCCTTTATGCTAAGTAGTTTCAGACTCCTCTTTCGGTAGAATTGGCAACCTGCTATCTCTAATCTGGCATTTTGTTTAAGACAGAGAAAAAAATCTAGCTGCAGCACTAATCGTCTCTTTTAAAGGATACACATAGCTGCAAACAAGGAATCCACGCTGACAGAAGCTTAGATGTCTGTTTGTGTTGGCTGTTTGGACTAATTGTGTATATTCTAAGACTGATGGTTCTACTTTACTAGTGTTTATTTTTTTCAAAGAGTAATCAACACTGAAACAGGGTTTAAACTGCTTTCTGCTTGCAGGCCCAACTGGAAACTTGATGGTAATGACAGATCTCCTGTACAGTCCCTGGAAATATCAGGCAATTATTGTGAGGATGAGGACATGGATACCTATCTTTCAGATGCTGATAAGGAGGCAGAGTCCAGCTGCCAGAGTAATGAGAAAAGGGGAGAAAGCTTTAGCACCAGTGCTATTTATGCTCTTCCCCACAAAAATAAAAGGGTAGGATTTGAAAATGCGTTCATTCCCTTACCGTGTTTTAATATATTAATGCAAATATTAAATATTTCTAAGGCTTTTCATCCTCTTCTGGCTCTTTAGACATTTATTCAGTTTTTATTTCACATGCTTCTTTTTGTGGTTCATTTACTCCTGCATGAGTTAGGTTTTTTATTGATCATGGATAGTGTGCATAATTTAGTCTGGTAAAATGTTCAGTATTTTATGTTAAGCATGATACTTATATAGTAGATTATTTGTTTAAAAGCACTAGGAATTTACTTTTGCAAATGGTGAAAGCCTAGTTATTTATTTGTTATTCTGCTAATGAGCAAAGACCTGTATAGGGACAGGGAGATTCAGAATCAAACAAAATAAATTACCTTGTCTTGAAGACCAGTGGAGTTTTCTATGTTAGATGTTTAGATTGTCTTAACCAGCAATGAGCAGCTAAGTACTCCTAAGGCACATTTAAGGTTCAGGTTGCATCTTCCTCCAAAATGATACAAAAATTTAATGAACAGGAAGAAGTAACTGAGTAGTAAAGAGGCAATAAAATGCTATGTATGTGAAAGAAATTAATAAACAGCCCTAGGTGAAGAGACAGTACTCAGTAAGACGAGGGGAGGGGAAAAAGAGGAGAAAGGGAGTGACTGGAATACATGGGACATTGGTATGTGATCAACAGGGGAAAAAGAGCAAAGACGATGTTAAAAATTATTCATGAATCCCTCAGTGTTGTGATACAGTAGATAACTGGTTGATCTTTTAATAAGAGAGAGTTTAGATACAACACAGAACAAGCAATTGTAGGATAATTTCACAGACTTGTGACTGAATAAGGTGACAGGGAATATTGGCCCTGTGAACTGAACAACTGTCATAGTTTCCTACGTCTTGTTCATTGTAAGGCTTAGATTTTATTTACATAGAGCCCTAAAACAATAAAAAGTATATCTTATAATTTATTGTCTTAAAATATTGGAATACAATTCTGAATGTGACTGCAACATTAGTACACTAAAGGTTTCATACAGGTGTCAAGTCACGTGGGCTATTTTAACAGTGTTATCATGATTTAGATAGGCTTGTCTTATTTTTACATAGGAAGAGTTTCCACCATGTCCCAGTACTGATGCTGACAAGAAAGAGGCGCCTTCTCATGAGACTGAGTTTAAGGTGCTGGTAGATGAGTCAAACGTGCAAATAGAAGGTAAATAAACTTACTTTAAGCTAAAATGGTGTACCTTTTAATATAATGGGGATTTTTAAGCATAAAATAAATTTAATACTATATGATAACAATATATTCATTTTTCTTCAAAATGGCAATGAAATAAATTCTACTAAATACTTAGCCATTTCTAGTAATTACAGAAAATTACAAATCTGCATAAAGAGGGAAGATTGATCTATATTCACAGCATAACTGAAACTCCTAAACATCCACTCTCAGCCAGTGTAAAAAGAGCTGGCAGGGGGAGAGTTATGTGAACTCTTTATCTTGTCCAGTACAGCCATTCTCTATGTTTCTGTAGTGGAAGACAACAATGCAACTTCATTTCTTCCATCGTTGAATCTGTACAGCGTGAGGTAAAGTAAGGTCTCACATCAGTATTTTGATAGACCATGAAAGAGATAATGGAAAGTCAGCGATCTAATTTGTGGGTTTGGGAGGATTTTCTTACATTTATTTGCAGTTTATGTGTGCTTATGTATCCATACGAGCCCTTATAGTTTACAGACTTACTTTTGTTTTTAATTGACTGAAAGATCTGTTTTTCCTTAGCAGAAGACGAACATCCTGGCATGAATTTAAAGGTAAGACGTATATGAAAGTTAATTTGTGATGCATTTTGGAAAAAAGGGTGTTATGAAGAGCTGACAGTGTACAGTCACTTAAAAGGAAATGAATTTATTGCCACTAGGGAATATTTTTCTTTTGGAGCACAAGAATGGCTAATTGTTCCTTTTGAAAAATACAACTAGATAGGTAAATGGGCCATACAAAAATGTTGTTTTGTTTTTTAATGGTTGGTATCATAACTGACTATTCTAAAATCGTGTTTTATACAAACTAACAAGTGGGAGCAATATCCATCCTGTATATCTCTGACAACTGAAGAAAATATTAACAGTTTCAAGTGGCAGTGATAAGTGACAAAAGAATGTCAAGATGGGTAAATGACAAGTTGTATGTTGTCAGTAGAGTTCAACCTTAAATTTTGTTGATATAAACCCATCTGTTTCAAAAGTTCCGTTCCTTAAGTTCTACAGCAGTGTTCAGAGTATTTCAGAAAGCTGTTAAAGCAAGTTGTCTTATTTCTTATTTTTCTGCTAGGAAGAGAAATCATTAGCAGAAAATGTGATATGTGAAAAGCCTCCACCATCCCCAGGTACTTCTGATTTTTCTATTACTTTACTACAAATCTGCACTTTAATAATATGCGTATGTATATAGAAATACGTTTTTCTGCTTGTATTCTCTAAGCCTGGACAGGATGCGTGCCTATGATGAGTTCATGGGGTTTTGTGTATTTTGTGTGTTTCTGTGCTGTCAAAGTATCTTAAGTGTTCCCATAGGAAGTTAATAGTGACCATGAATGCATGAAGCTGTGGTATGTCATCAATAACAGAGACAGCTTTATTTCAGAACCAGTTCTTGGGTTTCACGTGTATCCTATACTAAGGAACTGTTCTGTACTAAGTTATATTCATGCCTGCATTAGGTTATGGTGTCTCTTAAAAGTCTGACAGTAAGGGTAAAAATCTCAGCCTTCATTTTAATTGGTAAGCTGTTTAGTCCATACAGATGAAAAGACAGATTTTAAAGCATGATCCATTATCACTGCTGCAACAATATATCCATGATTTTGCAGATGATCTAAAATTACTTTTTAAGGACTGTTAAGTAACTTCTGTTCAGTAACAGGTCACTGAAGCCTGTTCAGTGAAGGTAAAGGTTTCATTACACGTGTGATTAAAATGAGGAGGCAAGAGGGCTGACAAGTCCATTCAGGGCACATTCACTTTGTTTAATGCAGTGGATATTTCTGTCTAACCTCTCTGGTCCTCTGTGATAGGGAGACGGAGATCTTTTGACGCTTTCTTTGCCCTTTAACGAAGGAATGTTTTCAGTGTCTGGGAGCAAAGATGGGAGCTTGCAGCCACTCCATTATATAGCTCTCTTTCCAAATCCGCTTTTTTCTTTCTTTCTGGCCTATCTTTCTTGGCAGTGTTAGGTTAATGGTTGGACTTGATGATCTTAAAGGTCTTTTCCAACCTAAATGATTCTATGATACTTCTGGGAGCCATGAGCTGATTTAGAAAGTGTCATTCATAATGTTAATATTAGAAAAAAATGGATTATAATTTGCTGAAACTTGTATTCAAGTCTGAATACCATTTAAATACATTGTGCTGTGGCATTACAGATGCGTCTATTCGGGCAAGGCAAGCACGGGAAAATATGACTAAAGAAAAGCTCAGAGAACTAAACCAAGTAAACTGGTCTCTGAACAAGGCGTATCAGACTGTGGTCCAACAATATGAGGGAATAAAACACCAAGTGGAAGAACAGCAATTAAAGCTGAAGAGACTAGAACAAGAAAACAGAAGACTTAAAGAAGCTGCAGAGAAATCACATAAAGGTAAGAGAAACTCAATAGCTGTTCTGTAGTTACCTTGTCTGATTTTTCTGATTTCATGCAACCTATTCCCGCAGTAGTAGGTTCCTGCTCATTGATTTGAGCAAGTATCTATGCAGAAGTAGTTTCTGAACAGTTCTTTTTCTAGATTTGTGGAAATTTTGTCAAGGAATACTTACATGATCATAAAAAAAATACTTTTTTTTAATTTAATGGGTTTTTTGTTAGTAATTTTTCATGGGATTATTCCATTACGGTATTTTGAGCAATGTTCTCTTATGATTCTAGCTTATTGAGATTTTTTTTTCCTTACAGTTAACAGATTATTGTGAACAGTTCTTGAATTTTGATTGAACTTTCTTGTTGGCTATTTGTTTTAATAGAGGAGGCTACGGAATTACTTTCTCTCAGACAACAAGCACAAGAACTGGTAGATGAAAATGATGCTTTGAAAATGACAGTCCATCGTTTAAATGTAGAATTAAGTCGCTATCAAACTAAATTCAGGCCATTGTCCCAAGAAGAGGTGAGAATCTTGGTTGTAAAGACAGTTTGTACTGAAATGACCTATTGTCCTTTCATTCATCTGAGTTTTCAAGACTGTAATCTCCAGATTTGCCACAAAATCTACAAATGACATAGGTTTTTTCCTGAAATTTAAAACAAGTATTTATTGTTAACTCTGAGAAGTTAGACTTTCTCCTATATTAGTAAGATTTTGAACTTCCAGTTTTGTTGAGTTTGTTGAGTGTGTGTTGCATATGAAACACACGTAATTAGAAACAGAAGCTTGTTTGGGGTAATAGTTGTGAGTGCAGTGAACAGTGGCTGGTGCTTCAAAAAGCAGGAAATAATTTCAGTATCTTTTTTAAAATCTATTTTAGCATCTAAAACTGAAAGGTTTACCAATGAAAGGACCACCACCACCATGGCTGGTAAGTAAAATAATAGTTTCACCAATCTTCATTCCTTTCTAAGTAAATCAGTGGAATTTCTTTACTGTAACCAAAATATTCAGGATATTATTTAGTTACACTGCTGAACTGTTACATACTAGTAGAATATTATAAATGTTTGTTGCTTAAAAAGATGTCGGGCAGAACTTTGCAATTTTTACTTAATTTACAGTAAGCTACAGACTGCACACAATCACCAACTTTGAGCTACTGAATGCAAATTAACTAGAAGCACTGTTACCCTGAGAATCAGATATACCATCTTCACTTAGTTTTGTCTAGCATGTAGTTTGCTTCAAGGTCTGTTGCTTAATTGTTAATCTTCTTAATCACAACCTTGTGTTGTGATTATTTTTAAGATGATACTAAAAGAAAATAGAATATTTTCAGTGATTCTGAAGATAGGAATGGTCGTGGGTCCACTAGTACCCTATGAACTTCTGGCAAGGAGAAGGCAAATAATCCATGAAACTGAACGCATTTGTAATATATGAAACAATTTCTCCTTGCAGTGCTAATCAGATCTTAAGTTTTCCTTCCTCATTGTTATTCAGAACTATATAGAAATAGGGAAGTCATCCTTCTGCTCTGTCTTTCTAGCTATGGGAAACAAGAATCACAGATGTATTTAGTTTTAAAGATGCAGGTTTGAGAGTGTAAAAAAATCTTTTCCCACTTACTAACAAATCTGTGCTAAATTTGAATAACTGTATTTACTGTAGCATTTCAGATTGATTTAGTATTCATTTACATCCACAGACTGCTGTGTTACATATACTGATCAGTAATAGCTGCTCTTTCGGGAAGTGTGCAAGTACAGCATCCAGCCCTGTCCTTCCCAAAGTGGTGCTCTGAACTCCTTCTGCACTAACATTTTGTGTACAATGTTCTGTGTGCGTGTATAAGTCCTGCACTTTGTCTGCCAGGCATATACGAAAACCCTTAATAGCTTTAAAACTAGCAGTATATAGCAGGAGAAGAAGTAAAGAATATTGATGAGATTATGGTTTGTAATTGATTTATATGGATTTTTTTTAAAGTTGGATATGAAGTATTTGTCACCTCTTCTGTTGGCATATGAAGATAGAATAAGAGAAAAGGAAGATTTAAATCTTGAACATGAGGTAAGTTGCCATTTAAAGGAAATATACCTCTACACTAAAGCAGAAATAAATGATGCTAAATGTTTAAAGGGATTTGTCAAAGCTGTGTTCTGCCTAAAATTAAAACTTACTTTGTTTTACTTTCCCATGAATAGTTATTGTGCTGTCATATCCTACTTGGCTTGCTTATTTTTGTCAGCCTGTTTAGAGGCAGAAGCGCGCACCACACTGAAATGTACAAGAATTGTGCCCTCTGAAGAGAGTAAACCATAAACACAGTCAGTGATAGAAAGAATTTACCATTATCATTGATATGGGGATGCAGTGCCCTGTGTAGCTGCTCTATCAGTTACAGGCCTGTGGATTTTCACAGAATCCCAGAATATCAGGGATTGGAAGGGACCTGGAAAGCTCATCCAGTCCAATCCCCCTGCCGGAGCAGGAACACCCAGATGAGGTTACACAGGAAGGTGTCCAGGCGGGTTTGAATGTCTCCAGAGTAGGAGACTCCACAACCTCCCTGGGCAGCCTGGTCCAGTGTCTGCCACCCTCACTGAGAAGAAGTTTCTTCTCAAATTTAAGTGGAACCCCTTGTGTTCCAGTTTGAACCCATTACCCCTTGTCCTATCATTAGTTGTCACCCAGAAGAGCCTGGCTCCATCCTCCTGACACTCACCCTTTAGATATCTGTAAACATTAATGAGGTCACCCCTCAGTCTCCTCTTCTCCAAGCTAAAGAGCCCCAGCTCCCTCAGCCTTTCCTCATAAGGAAGATGCTCCACTCCATCATTTTTGTTGCCCTGCGCTGGACCCTCTCCAGCAGTTCCCTGTCCTGCTGGAACTGAGGGGCCACAACTGGACACAATATTCCAGATGTGGTCTCACCAGGGCACTGTAGAGGGGCAGGAGAACCTCTCTGACCTACTGACCACCCCCTTCTAATACACCCCAGGATGCCATTGGCGTTCCTGGCCACAAGGGCCCAGTGCTGGCTCATGGTCATCCTGCTGTCCACCACGACCCCCAGGTCCCTTTCCCCTATGCACGATTTTGCGGTAGGGTAATATTTATTTCTAGATATTTAAGGAATGGGTGCTCTTTTAGCTCTTTAGAAGTATTTTTTTTGTCACTGAATCTTTGAAAAATTGTGATTTGCTTCAGAGCAGAACTGCTATAGCTTTTAAAAATATCGTATTTCCTTCAAAAAATTAAGCCATAAAATAAGCAGAGAACACTGAAGGTTTTGTATTGCTGTAAATTCACTATATTATCCTACTATATTCAAATTCATGTCATTCATACTGAAAATGTACAGTATCGTCTAGTAATTTCCAGAATTCAGTTTTTTAAAATCTATATTTTAAGGCTGTAAACCTGCTTAATTAAAATGACACTTGACAAAAATGTGCCACAATTCAAATATCTGTATTATTTTAAATCAAATATTACTAGATTGGTGAACCAATTTTGAAGTTAAGTACATGCATATGAGTTAAAGATGAGTAGCAAGATAATAATTAGAAGGCACCCAGGCATGTATATTTACAGAAGTTTTTGTTGATGTAAAAATTAAAATACCTTTAAAGAAATTTATGTGGAGTCCTTTGTCTTCCAGGAGGATATGAAGAATTTTAAAGCACGAGTGGAGGAGTTGGTGAAGGAGAATGAAGACCTGCATGAACAATTAAATAAAAGTAACTTTATTACCCCTACAGAATGGCAAGTTACATTACTAGAAATTAACTTAAAAGCTACTCATTGTTGTGCTTGTTGCATGCAAACTTGTAAGATTACAGTTTTCAAGGAAAAAAGGTGTTCCCCTCAAGCAAATTAAGTTTTGTTGAAGAGTTAATAAGATCATGATTATGTCTTGTTGGAACAATGCTGATCTGCAATGCCTGAAATAATTTTGTGTAAAGATTAAATAGTGAATGTGCAGTTTTGCATCTGAAGCCCATGTAATTCTGTCCCAGACCTTGCAGGTTACATACTTGTACTCTTCTACTACTAGTAGGAATGTGCCAATGACATCAGTTTTTCCTTAGTATAAAGTGGTACTGGAATACAGCATTAGAAAAATTCGATGTTCTTGCGCAGTGAAACAATGCAGAGTTAAGTGCTCTGCTCAGGATAGTTCAGTTTAAACACGCTTAAACATCTTCTTTACAGGCCCACAAAACACACTGCCAATATTTTTCCAGAGTTCAAAGCCTAGTACATCTAAATCCTATCCAAGAATGTATCACATTTTGAAAACAATTTGGTTCAGTTCTTAGTTACGTAGCTGTCTCCAAGTCATCTGGCACCATTATTTAACTTTAATTCTGTCATATGAGAAAAGGCTGAGAGAGCTGGGACTGCCTTGCCTAGAGAACGGAAGGCTCGGGCGCTTCTTCTGGTTGTATACAGGCGTAAAGACAGAGCCAGTCTCTTTCCAGTGCTGCCCAGTGTCATGACAAGACACCAAGGGCACAAACTGAAACACTGGAGGTTCCCTCTGAACAAAAAGAAACAGTTTTTTTGGTGTGGGCACTGCAGCAAGCTGTCCAGAGGCAGCTGTGGACGCTCCATCCCTACAGATATTGAAAAGCCATCAGGACATGGCCCTGGGCAGCTGGCTCTTGGTGCCCCTGCTTGAGCAGGGCCGTTGGAGCAGATTACCTCCCAAGGTCCCTTCCAACCTCAACCATTCTATGGTGCTATGATTCTAATTCACACATACATATTTTTCATTCTCTCTGTAGGAATTTTTTTGATGTAAAGATTTTGAACATTATTTAAAATAATTTACATGTTGGAAGGTTGTGGGTTCATGTCTCTAATAAGCATATATTGAATTCTGACATTGCTTTCTATGAAGGTTTTAAATTAGTTTTATAAGACGTTCAAATATGATAAGTTTACACTGTTGGAAGTCAGTTGTGCTTTTTCTTTGGAGACAGTTAATATTTGAATTGTATTTTATTCATAAGCTGGTTGTCATTGCAGGCAGCAGCTACAAACTCAGGCCAAGCTGGTCTTGGAAGAAAACAGATTGTTGATGGAGCAGCTCGAAGTTCAACAAGCTAAAGCAAAAGACAGTCACAGACAACACGTTCAAGAAGGTAAAGTGCTAGTCATTTGAACTACACGAGAGATGGTACTGCAGGGTTGGGGGGGTTTTGTTTGTGTTTGGGGGAGGAATTTTGCTTTTAGGGTTTTTTTACAACTTCAGATATGCCTACAGAGCATCGCTGGATGCAGGTAACACTAATATGAAATCAAGCTCTGAATGTCAACTGATAATGAAATGTCAGTGTCACCTATTGACACTACAGCATCCTCCACTTAGACTTGCTTCCTCTGGAAAAGTTACAAGAACCACTAAACAGCAATGCATTCATTTTCATAATTTAAGAGCACTTTAAACTTTACAGATTGTATTTGTAAGGTATTATTTGCGTATTTAAATGTTCAGTTTAGAATTTGTAGGGTTTTTTCATTTTCTGCTTTGGAACCACTGTTTATTGCTTAGTAAATAGTTATAAAGTAAACAAAAAAAAGAGAACAAGCATGTTATAGTTAAAAATCCCAAGACTGAAAGCGAGATTTCTTAGTGAAGTTTAAAAAGCAAGATGGAATCTTAAGTCACAGATTAGCATGTTCTGAGAATGATTTAATTATGTGTGATTAACATAAGTTGCTGATGAGAAGTTTACTTAAGTGAACTATAGAGAAAAACTTCAATTCTGACATTTTTTATTCATCAGCCATCTAATTCCATAAATACTTTCCTTTCTGCTTTTCAAGCTTCTGAGTTTCTTGTTTAGAGTTTTACCTCCATGCATCCATCTGTGTTTAGGAGATAACAACTCATCATGTACCGTGCCTAAGGCCAGACAATACCCCAAAAATCAAGCATTCCCCTTCCCAAATCTCAAAATAGCTTGATCTGGTAGGAGTTGTCAGAACATCCCTAGGGAACACTCAGATTTTGTTAGTTATCGCTGGAGTTCTCACAAGGAAATGAGAGCCCTGATCTTCCATTCAGTTCCTACAGCTGTTTGGCAGCGTAACTAGTGATTGACATAATGTGCTACAGGAAGAACTGAGAGATCAGTGAGCAGAAACTAGGCAGTCTCTAGATGTCTGCCCTGTCTGCTGGGCTACAGAAATCATGTTCCATTTTACGTTCTTCTCCTGAATTAGTAAAATCTGAATCAGAGGATTTGTCAGAGTAAAATAACACTTCAATGAGCAAATAACTTATAGCCCTGAGTGAAGTAGTCTTGAAATTTCAGTATTTTCCAAAACAAACTGCTTGATACAGCAAATTAAAATACAAAACAAACTGACAAATCCACTTTTACATAATGCTACGAACAACTAGGAATTAACCAAGTATTAGTTTAGTTGGAGTTTCACTAGGTTATTGAATTAGTTGTGTTGTACTCTGTTTGTTTGTTTTCCATTCCCAAAAGCTTCAAAATTGACCAAACAGATAATGATCTTAGAAGATAAGAAACAGAGTCAAGAAGAGGAGATAGCAGGGTACCAGAAGCAGTTGGAAGCTTTGCGTTCTACTTGTGAAGAGCTGAAAACCAAAGTGGATAGCAGAATAGCAGCAGAGGAGCACTTTGCTTTGGTGAATGATTTAAGAAGGTATGAATTTACATATGGTGCACAGAGAAACAGTTCTGCAAAGCATTAACATGAACAGATCCACATACGCATCACTCTGTAGGTAGGAGGTAAGCGAAAACTTATGCTGGTAATCTAGGAAGGGAACTGCCAAAGTAAAAAGAAAGGTAAGAAATATTTCAAAAATACTGTCTCACTTTTAATAGATGAAATTACAAAAGGAAATCACATGTCTAGAGACATTGGTAGAAGTGTTTCTACCATAGAGTACATATTGCTAAATAGACCTTTTAAAATTGTAGTAGAGAAGGCATTAAAACATCATATTTGTCAAATCTAATGACTTCTGCCAACACTGTCTTTTGAATGTTCTCATTCTTTTGTTCCCATCTTTGGGAAAACATCTGAAGGATCCTGAAATTCTAAAATAAAAAGACTAAATTTCTCCAGTCTTTGCAATGTAAAAATAACACAAACCAACACAACACAACAGTGCTGTCATACAGTGTAGTCTATAAAGTAATGTATTTTTAAAGACATTCTGTAAATGTGTTTGCTTTCAAACCCAGGATAGTGCACGTTACTGTTTCTCAGGACAATGTATTCCCGAAAAGTTCTCAGACCTTTTTTTGGCATTCCTAGTAATTTCTTTGAAAAAAAAAATTAGGAAGGGAATACAGCTGGACTACACAGGATATTTTTCTCATTTAAATTATATTTCAAGTGCAGGCAGGATTAATTATTTGAATAATTTTGTTTCTATTATGCTTCATTCCTTATTTGATATGTCACGAGATTGTAATACCTCTCTTTGACATATCTTTTTCATACCTTCCACGTGGGGATCTTACTGTAACTTAACTTTTTAGTGAAGTAGGTCTGTACATGATGCTGGTTCTACACTGTTGGTTTTTGCAGCCATTTACAACAGGAGCGGGAGAAAAAGCGCTCTGAGGTGGAAGATCTGATGGGGAAGGTAACGTCACTGCAAGCTCAAAACAAGAAACTGCTTTTAGAGAAAAATAACTTCATGGCTGACAACAAGATCCTGGAAACTGAGATGGAGATGACAAAAAAGACAAACAGGTCATATCATGTTCTCATTTTCTTGTATAGAAATGCTTATATTTCTAAAAATAACAGCAGAAGTACCTGTAAAAATATTAATTGACATCCCAGAGTGTGTGATTTCTACCTATTATGGAAAAAAACACGTTTCCCTAAACACATCTTTGTCACATCTAAAGGCCTGCTAGTCATTTAACTTTATTAAGCTTTATGTGTTTTTCATGCACACTTTTCTATGTCTACATGCAAATTAAGAATATATTTTTAATGCTAGTATTAATAGTTAGCTATAGCAATTAATCACTGTTTGCAGACCTTCTAATGCATCTGAGTGGTTCAGAGTTGGCCTCACCATACTTTAAAAAGTACAAACAAGATTATTATTATATTTCTTTAGAAATTTGAGCTTGTAGCCATTGCAGAAATAGTTCTTTCGAATCATTGTCACTGTTATTATTCACATAAGACATTCTAAAGAAAATCAGCCCCCAAAGCGGGAAATGATACTTTCAGCATTACAAATACTTTGAGTCAATGCATTTTTTAACAGTATGTTTATTTGATTGTTTGAGACTTGAAGAAGCTGATTTTCACATGCAATGCAAGTCTTTTAATGCCATTATTAATTCCCAATCTGAAGCTTTTCCTTCTGTTAATTTTGTAGGCGATTAAAGAAGAAAATAGATCTTTTAAAACTGCAGTTGGAGGAAGCAATTGAAAAAGAAGTTGCAGCCCATCACTATCTAACAAACCTTATTGGTTTGGTGCAGAAGATAGCTCAGGAACGTGACCATCTTATTTTTTTGGTAATTACCTTTAAACAATTAATATTACTTAATTGATATTTCACACAATTATCCTACTAGCACAACTTATTCATTTGAATTATCAAAAAAGAAAGCTATAATTTCAGTGTAATGATTTAGCTACTTAAATAGACTTTCGCAAATAGGATAGGAGTAGCAAAAGATTATTTTCTAGAAGAGCAGTTAAAAGCAGCTACCCTGATTTCTGGAGGTTAAGCCTAAATGCACATTAACATTAGGGTCTGCAATGGTATATATCAAGTTTAAAAGAATTTATTAATGTGATTTTAGAAATTGGCTTCAATTGTTGAAGCTATGTATATTAAAAATAGCACGCAATCATGGATTTTTAATACACGTTTCAGAATCTAACGGTAAACTATTATCCTTGAAGTGGTCTGTATGGACTTTCTATTGGGGATGCACGTGCATGTTATTGCTGCTTCTTGGTGAGCAGTGGTTTTGCCAGGCTGGTTGAGAGTTTGGAGCAACTTCTGTTCAGTGGAAGTGTCTGGTCTGGAAGTTACCAGGCTTTCTATAGGCGCACTTGGTTTCCTTTACAAGATCTTGGAGTACCGCTGTGTAAAACTGAAATGGTCTCCATCTTCAAACTGGTCCTGGAAAGCTTTTCACAAAACCTTGGTAAAATAAAGCTGCTTTTGCTTCTGTTGTTCCAGTAGTAGACAAAGGCTATCATCAGTGTTGGGTAAAAGATGCTAAAGCAGTTAATTCCTAATTCTGAAGGAGGAACTATGGTGACCCAACTCGAACCCTTGGCCACTGCAAATTGGACTTTAGGATTGTGAAACCAGGCACAATAAACACCTCCTGGGAGTTAGGGGAACTGGTTCTTATCTCTACATCTCTGGTATATCTACCTTCGAATACTCAGCATACCACATTAGAAATATCCCAGAAATCCAGAATTACCTGTAAGTCCAAGGCGTGCCATTTGGCTTAATAATACCGTAGTAGATGTTCAGAATACTTCTAGGAAAATAAAAGGCTGTTTCAGAAGGAAAGATGTCTTAACCTTAATCACCACAAGGTACCATGAACCCCGTCTTTGCAAGTGTGCAGTATTTGACGTATTCTTCCCTTCTGAAGCCTGAACCTTGAAAGTACACAATAGAAAAAGCAAGTTTTTTGCATGTGCAAAAAGCCCAGAACAGGTCCATGGAAAGCAGAGTTTTTGTCATGTGACAAATTATTAATTAGCCATTATTAAAATAATTTCCATGATTCTTTTCCATCTTGGTTCTTCAGACTACTGGAGCTCAAACCAGAATAGCTTTGTCTTCCTCAGTGTGTATTTTGTCTGCCCCATCAAAAGTCATGATTACATTTAATTATGTATGCTATATGTTTGCAGGCTAAATGTTTGGAAAATGAGAATCACGGTGTTCTCAACAAAATAGTAGAAGGCAGTCTACGCTTGGGAAGACTGGAAGAAAAAGTTAAGGTAAGCAGTATTTCTTAGCTAAATATTAGGTAAAATGTTTTGATTTTCTTAATGAGAAAAGTCAGTAGTTAATCTGTGTCAGTGTTATATGAGAGACTTATGGATTATTTTATAAAGAGTTTTTAAAAAGCAAAATAGGATAGTTTTCACAAATATCTTTTTCCAGTGTATTTGTACATTGCATGTCTGCCAGCTCATTGCATTTACATAACTAGTCATAATTCTCCGGGTAGTTGTAAAAATAATTAAAAATCATACTTTAATTGTATTTCATTTTTGCTCTGTAGTGTAGCCCACTTATTCTCTCTCCTACTGTCTTGAGGCTGTACTAATGCTTCAACTTGAAGTCTGTTACATTTAGATTTGGAAGAATGAAAAACATATCCCAGGTGTCCAGTTATCCTCCAGTATTCTCCTACGGCCATAGGGTAGGAGGTTTAGAAACTCACTAGGTGTTCAAAGATCTAGCCTAATTAGAGAATACAGTATAGGTTATCTTTACAGCTGTCTAAGCAAATACAAAGCATAGTGTGTATGTGCAGTATAACAGTGTATAGGGTGAAATACATTTGAAACTTCAATGTTTTAACAGCTTTGGTGCTACAGAAATTGCTTTTAGTGCAAACTCAAAAAATGAAGGAGAAGGATATCTGGTATATGGTTTCTCTATACGGAAAGTAATATATATTTATTTCAAAAGCTGTTTTTTTACCAAGTTTGCATCGTCTACCCTAAAAAGCAGAGAGTCTCCATACATTGCATTTTACAGGTGAGACCTGCACTGCTGTTCCTGCATCAAATGACACAAACATGCACCACTATGTTAATGGAGACCAGCTCCTTCTGCATTTTTATTTCTAAGGATCAACACAGCTCAGGAATTAACAACGAAGGGAATAAACCAAACTGTAGGTGCAGAGAGAGCAGCAAGCTGAGCAACAGCTCACTTTAAGGTTACGTGTTTCCTGTTCAGTTGAATGAGAAACGTTGGAGGTTGCACTAGTCTGCAGGTATCAGCTGCAGGAATAATCTGTCACCTGCTTTGGGAAATCACAAATAGCGTGACCGCCCATGTATGTTGAGTTACAGGATAAACCTCTTATGAGGTATTTAGGTGTAATCTGACTCCAGTGCTAATAGTATTTAAAAATGCATTCATTTTTCTGAAAGGGCAATAGAACGATTGGTAATGTGAGTGTTACCCTATTTCTTAGAAAAGGGTGTTTTGCATTGGCTTTTGGCCATCTTCAGCTACTTCCGTCAGATATAAAATAAGAAATACAAATGATATCGTATGAATTAGAGCATACAGTCCTCAAGGTTATGATGAGAGAGAAGCTTCTAGCCTATGGTTTGAGCTACCTACAAGTGCCTACAATGAGATGGTCATCTAAAACTGTTGCTTAAGGAACAGGTGATGGTAACTTCCATCTTTTCAGTTAAAAAAACCCACATACAATAGCATGCTGTCATTTTGCCAGTATTCACACAAGTTATCATGTTTATCAAAACCACATAAATGTCATACTGTATTAAAGCCTGCAATTAAGTTGTTTTATGGTTCGGTTAAAAATTTACCAATTGATAAAACACTGTGTATCAGCTCTGTGAAGAGCAGCCACACATTCCACTGGCAGAAGCCAAATGTCAGACACGCAGCTAGAGCGGAGGGAGCAAAACTCAGACAACCCCTAGGGTCAGTTTCTGAATTGCTAGTAAATAGATCCCAAGAAGGAGGGAGCCCAAGCAGAGAGATCCAAGCAGCCACACCAGTATTCTGGGTACACGCTTGCACATCTTTGAAAAGAGACCTTGGCCAGCTGACTCACAGAACTCCGAGATACTGACTCAGTGCCATAGTCAGCACAGTCACCTGAGGCCATACTTTGACTGGGAGTCCTTGGGGAACATCTTCATACTTCCATAATTGTAATTACTAAGCAGTTTGATGATCTGTGGGAAGAACTCAAGGAAACCAAGGTTTCTGGCATTAAAACTATTTTTCTACAGTCAGGATTCCATGTTGTTTTATGTTTTAATGAGCTTGGACGTGTTTGTGTCACTGGGGAGTCCTTCAGCTTCATACAACTCTGTCTCATGGCTGTTACCCTGTGCTCTGCAGGCCAGCTCCACGTCAATGTGTTCACCTTATCCTCCCATAGCAGCACAAACATCTAATGCTGCACTTGGAAGAGTCTTGGGAATCTAAAAAGTTGAGTGATGTGACTGGTTAACTTGCAGGCTTCTAATTCTTTTTTAGAACTGACAGGAAAAAGCAAGGGAAAAAAGCCCCACAGAACACTATGGAAGTCAGCCTTAAATATTGACTGACTAATGTTCTATGTCAGTATTTATCACTATCCTATTACCTCCAGAAAATGAAACTCCAACACAACCCATTTAACAAGAGCTAAAAAGGAAACAGTTTGTGGAAAGGATTATGTAGCTTGCAGCACATCACTAAAAATACTTTCTTTTTCTTTCTCCTAAAGGCATACTCAGACTTTTTTGCTCTGACTCAGATGAAGATAAAACCCTAGTGGTTAACATCTTAGATAAAACCTTATATTAGCAAGACATAAGTAGCAGCATTTTCAAAGCTTCACTAAACAGTTTGCAGTTTTATTAAAAGAGGTACTTCTATCCCAAAACTCTGTCCTATAGACTATATCAAACATCACATTCTGCAGATACAATAACAGGTTAAGCATTCTGTTTGCAATCATGAGAAAAAAAAAGTTAATATTGGATAATACCTGTTGTTTTTGTGAAGAGCAGCAGCATGTAGAAATTTGTAACAATACACAAGCCATATTTTTCAATTCCTTGTGTGCTCATGTAATTTAATGGCGATGTTATTTCAGAAAGCAAAAATCACTTTGTACAAAAAAAATTTTATATTTTTGAGATTAGACCAACATATTTGGTTATTATTACCAATAAGCACAGAAGGAACTATTATGTGAAGCAACAAGATATTTGAAAACATGAAGCCACTCTTTTCTTCCTCTTAGAATTAAGAATAAACAACAAACAGAACACAACCACTTTTTCATGGTAGCATTGATAAATATGACTGTTGGACAAGTGGGAAGCAATATGTTCTATGAAGTACAGTTTTGCATCTTGGAAAACAAACCTTTTTTTGGCAGCTAATTCTTTTCACTCACAAGACAAACACACAGTGTGGTATTGACTGTACATATTGGTTTTATATGCAGAACAAAGCACAAGTGTAATACCTTCAAATCAACAAATAGGTAGAAAAAGCCGTAACGCAACCTACCTGATACATTCTAGCAAGGCAGCACTGATGTAAAGATGCAACTGCAAATCAGCATCTCTATTTATTTTGTTGGTAGTGCGTTATCCTTTTTTCTCCTACAAACGCATTTTTTCTTGTTATCTTTAACCCTTACAGGTATATAAAAAGAAAGCAGCTGGGAAGCTTGAAGATATCAGTCTCAAAATGACCGAGCAGGAGAAGGAATTTGCTGGGAAGACCGCTCAGTACCAGCAAGAAATGCAGCACCTCCGGAGCCTGCTGCAGGACCGACAGGAAACCCTGCATGAAGTCTTGCAGCAGAAAAAGTAAGTCAATCACAGGTGGAAACCATCCAATTAGATCTGACAGGGAACTGCACACAGCTGCGAGTTCGTGCTTTTCATCACAGCCTCACATGGTAAATTCCAGGTGGCTTTTCTCACTCACGTGTGAGCTGAAAATGCTGAAATGCTCCTCTTAATTCCCAGCTCCAAGACTTTCTGAAGGAGGAATTTATTCTGGATGACTGCTGCTGTTCATAAGGCTACTTCTTAAGAATAACATCAGTCTGCATGTAGTCTTTGATGATTTGGGGGTGTCTATGAATCATCAAGATATATGTTAATTATTTAACAGCATTTTCTAATAAAGGCTGAACACTTTTCAGAATAGCACAAAATTAAAGGAATCTAATGATGGGTTTCCTTTTGAATCTACCTTACTGTTCTGTTAATAAGTGATGTAGATTGGCTGTGTGCAGAATAAGAAGACAAAAAGATCATTTAACAGATTTATACAAGATTATGACTGTCAGTGTTGAAATATCCTTTTAATAATAGAGTTCTTTAAAGGTATTTTTCCCCTCTGGTAGCGGGAATCTTCATAGCACATTCATGTAATCAGCGTACAGGAAAAACTTTTTATAACTGCAGAGAGGTAATTAAGCAGTTCTTCTGCAAGTCATCTCTGCCATTGTGAAATAATAGATTTAAAGACAATAGAAAACGGGGTGTGGTATCATCTACCTTATGTCAGCACAGTTTCTCTCAATTTATACAGCTATTAAACAGGTGTGAGGAGCTGAGAATTGTACAATGAGCATCCCCCTAATCTGACTTAGCCACTGCCATTAAATTCTTAGTTGTAAAAGTTTACCGTATCTGGTGGTGATGGTAAATTGTCTTGTAAACCAAGGGAAGATGCCACCTCAGGTCTGGAAACAGCAGTTGTTTCAGCGAGACACTGCAGAAGAGAAGAGCAGCCCCACCTTATGAATCTGAACAGGTCTACAGCAAACCTGAGGGACAGTGGCCAGGACCGTGCCCAGAGGTGGAGCCACTGCAGGTCACAGCGTGTTCAACAGGAAAATCTGTTCAGACACAACAGTGATATTCACGTGCTTCTGCACTTCTGTGTCTTCTCTCATTGTTCTGTTTTTAACAAGTTTACATCCAAACTAACAAGGGCTTCATAAAACATAACAAAGGTGACTTTCCTTTGAAAGTTTTTCCCCTCCTGCATCAACTTTCGCCTGATGACAAAAATCAGGGGTTGCACTACATTGCATCCAAGGAACAGAATGTTTCCACTTGGTTTTCAAAAAGAAACACATATCATTGTTCTTTTGATAAATAAAAGCTTCTAAAGCTATGCAAATTTTACCTTCCTAGAAATTGCTCCATAGAGCCTTTTCAATAATTACAACCTTTGCTAGAGAACATTGGAAATTCACAGCAACCTTTTGCCTAAAGCAACTGATGACAAAGCAGAATCATTTTCTGTTCTTCAGGCAGCTGATAATCATAATGACATTTTTATTATTTACAGAGTAATCTTATGAGTCAGCTTTATCACATGCCTTTCCTTAAATGCATTGTGTGTTTCAGATATAAACAAAGTTGTTAATGTGGTTCTAGGAAAGAAAGTGGTTTGACTTGATGATCTTAAAGGTCTTTTCCAACCAAAGCAATTTCATGATTCTATAAATGTCTCAAATCTTATCTCACGGGGCACTTACCTCTATGAGTTTTCTAGGTCACAGTGTATTTCGTAAGTCTTCTGCAGAGGAACAGCATTTTGCGATAGTCACAGCTGCTGTACTTGGGATGTTCACAGCAATGAAAGTGCCTCAGACTGTCCTCAGAAGAGGGTCGGCTGTAGAAAAACTTCCTGGGCACACACAGGCAAGGGAGAGGAGCGGTCTTACCTGTAAGGTGACCTGTGAAATAGTAACCATTATAAAAATCATTGATCTTTGTGACAATGATTCCTTAAATAAACTGTTATAGGATTCATGAAAATTCTTGAGCCAGCAGCTAAGATTCTCAGAGATTAAGGCTGAATGAATTTAGCTCAGTGAGGCCAGAAAACTCGTCATTTGCAAAGAAGAATCTGCTTTCAGATGTGCTTCTGTTTAAGTTTTGTGTCCTCAAACACAGCATTAATGTTTGCTTACTCTCAACAAGATACAAACCCTTACATTTTGGCTAGGTCACGGGTTTAATGGCATTTTTATTTTTACTCATCTAAGTAACAGCAGCCTACATTTATGAGAAACAAACAATGCTTTTTTACTCAAGACAAATGGAAACAGGACATACTTACTACCGAGCACATATCTAGTTTTAAACACCAAGTGATAAAGACTGGTGTTGGAAGAGATGAACCAGCTGCTGTGGGCACAACGGAGTGACAAGGGTGACCCTATACAGGGTCACATCACAGCAGCCATGGCCAAGGACAGGGATGCTTGGCAGAGTTGGCAGAGCTCGAGGGGATTTCTGGTGAGATACAGAAAAATGTAAGAGAAGGGTAGTGAGGGCCATTGCCCACTGGGGCTGGGGCTGCTCCCTCCTGAGAGCCCGCCAGCACGTCCAGACCCTGCATCTCTCAGCTCTGTTTAAAAATTAATCCTCCAAGAAGAGTTCAGATACACCACTACCTCTAGAGGCATCTGTTTCCTTGCTGCTGAAGTAATTTGACCCTGTGGATACTTTTAAAACAAATCTCTTTGAACTATTTTTTGTAAAATCAGTGCAGTTGCCATTGAACTGAACATACAGACTGAAAATGAGCCCCCGATTTGTCAGGCATGCTGACAGGGTTACACTAAACTCAGAACCTGGGGATCTTTGGTTCATCTTCAAATTTTCTCTGCCCCAAGCTCACACAAGCATTAACAATGAAACAATGTTTTTTTACAAAAAGTTCTCAGTTTTAGAAATTAACAGATGAAATAAAGCCTGGGTAATGTTTTGCACTACTTCTAACTAGATATCCATTCATAACATGAAACAGGAAAGGAGGCCAGGCTATGTCTGGGCCACTTTTTACCACTGCATTCTCAGTGTTACTGAGCGCAAAGGGCTGCGTAAGAAGCACTGGTTATCTATTTTCCATTACACACCTTTTGCTAGAAATGTAACGTGGCAGCATTTAATCTCAACCCATTTATGTTCTGCATTGATTTGTTTCTCGTTTTTAGAACCTGGTATTCAGGAGGATTAGTATCCAGGGCTGGCTCTAGCGACTGCTTCAGGTAGCAGCTGAAGTAACTGTGCCAGTCTATAGCATTAAGATTTGTGTGCTCATTTTCAATGCAACAGCTTTGCTTTCCACTTCAAATGGCATGTATTTCCTGATTATTTTGTATTTTGACACATATTAGAAGTGAGTCAGAGGAAACCCAGGAGCTTAACCTCGACCACATATAACTTACTAAAAGGTCTGTGACCTGAATACGCTGCATTATTAAACCATGTTAGCTGCCACATTTGAAAAATAACCTTTTTCTTGAGAAAAGCATTAAATAATTCATTCATTTATGCTTGGGCAGTCAGAGAAATCAGCCCATAAGGTTATAATGGCTTGAGGACTGTCCTTCACTACCTTTGCCTCCCCAAAAGATGAGTTTACACCTCTTCTTTTTGACCTCCACAACAAGGCCTCAGCAGCAAAGTCTGACACTCTTTGATCAGCCATGCAGAACTCAGCACCTGGCGGAGGGGACACAGGGAGGACATCCTGTCACAGGAAGCAGAACTGCAGTCACGATGGATCCCGACTCAGTGGACAGTGGCAGTCACGACATTTCAGTCTCATGGGGACCTACTTTTTTTGCGTGGCCTTAACCCAACTATTACATGGGTCCATCACTTTTTCTGCTGATCATATCCTCTCTAGCATGAGTGGGCTTTTTTAGAAACAAAATGGAACTAATTTCAATCAGATAATTTCAAGCATCTACATACATGCAGTTTATACTGTAATTAAGTACTGTTGAAAAGTGGTTTTAAAATTAGGATTTCTTTGGTTTTTTTCCTAGGAAAGTGGAAGGGGAGCTTGAAATCATTTGGGAATCCACATCCAAAGAAAACAGGAGAATGAGAGAACTCTTACATCAATCCCTGGGGAAGAACACATGGAGTGCTGTTGCAGTTCATGAGCCAGACTTGGATGAAACCTCTCAGAAAGGCCTGGTTTATGGTCATGATTTTAGCTATTGTGATGTGAAACCTTCATCCCCTGCTCAAAATGAAATTCAACAAGAATCTTAGTGATGAGAATAAAGATGCGTTCCACATCTCATCCAAGAGAACTCAGTGCGTGACCTGGACTTCGCCAACACCACAAGATGCAATAGAACATTTACCCACTTCAAAGTTACTCTATTTTTTTTATTGTCATCAAAATGACAACAGCATATTTTTTATAGCTTTGAAAATCAAGTATTTTATGTCATATTTTTCAAGACAGGCGTCTCTGAGTATATAAACGGAACCTTGGAACTGCCTATGCAAATATTTGCATCATCTGTTTTTATTTATCCTTTTGAAAACATTAAGTTTTTGTAAAAATCAACAACTTCACAGGGAAACAACTGATTGGTAATTCCTTAGAAAGAGAGGGGACATTTTTCAGAACACTCTCAGTATTGGCTTAAGTGGGCAAGGTTTAGAACTCCAGTCCTGCCACAGCTGCTCCCTTTCCCACAGCTGCCAGTGAGAGCAGCTCGCACAGATTGTCCTTTGGGGACAAGCACCTTGACAGCGACACTAACACCACATTCACAAATGTTACACTTGCTTGGTTCATTTGCATATCATTAAAACATTATGTTAAACTTTAAATGAGCTAACATTTAATCAAACCGCTGGGAGATAATCCATACTCGCTTTCCGCAGAAAACTGAGAAAACACCACGTCCCATTGGTGAAAAGTCTTTTTGTGGCTCAGGACGCTTCTTGGCACACCAAAAAAATGCTACTGAAAGGTATTTTCAATCCATATGTACATATCATCCCTTTAGCGTTCCTGGACAGTAAAATCCTGGAACTGTTTCAGATAAACAAAAGCAAACACACTTTCAAGAATGTCACGTATTGTACAAATAGAATTAATGATTAGACAGGTGATTCTTTCCAACTCCTTCCAACAGTTAGGAAAGAAACTCATTTTCTGCTTTGGGAACAGCTCAAAAGAATTGTTTTTTCCCTTAAGTTTCTTTCAGATAAAAGACACATCTTAGGCTCTAGATGTTTTTCATCTTGCATTAAAGCATTTGCTTTCAGTATGTTTCTATGTACAAAAAGTAGATGAAATAATGCTTATTGCAGACCACCCATTTTATGATTGGAGGAAAAAAAAAGGCATTACGCTTATATTCTTCTGTTTTTTTAAGAAAACACACAACATTTAAACATAAAAAAGAAGCCAAAAGCAACCACAGAAGAAATTCCACTGAAATTATGAACAAAGTTGATAATTTTAAGAGTTCAGATTGCCCAGCAGGCAATAGTGCTACTGAAAATAAACAAAAACCCAGTGTCTCAGAAGCTGACCAGAAGTAACATAAAGAGCTTAAGGGATGATCATCATCACTTCTATGCTTAAGCAGCAGTTAAAAACAACATTATTACCTCTGAGGACTGGAAAAAGACCTGACTAAGCCCTAGAAACCAACCCTGTGAGAGGCATTTTGTGTATTTTGGCAGGTACTGTCTTTCCACCTTCAGAACACTGAAAACAGAGGTAATTCTAGGAGGTGTAATTAAGGAGAATTTCTTTGCCTTCTTTGATAACCAAACCCCACAAGGAATTGCTACTGGGAGTTTATCAGTACATTTTTTTTTTACATTTAAATATTACACACATTTATAATTCATAACATACACCCCACCCAAATGTACACACATAATATTGAAGCCAACTGCCTGCCAGTGCCACCCAGGGAAGGTGCCGAGCTCCCGACGCCAGCGCCCGCCACGGCTGACGAGCACCGAGCACTTTTACAACTTACCTTTACAGATGGAATTACACCCAACAACACGCTCATTGAAATTGGGGTTATAAAAGTGAAAAGTTATACTTAGTGGGAAAAGAGCTTGTTCACATCAGATTCTCAGGGTTGCCACACAGGGTCCTCCAGGCGGTGCCGGCCCTGCAGAACAGGATCCCTGAGGCAGGACCTGCCCTCACCCAACCCGGTACCAGGGCTGCCCCGCGGAGCTGTCGGGAACGCATGGAAACGGTGGGGGAAGCCGCAAAGAATTGTGACAATGGGCCAGAAACCACCTCATTCTTGTCATTACTGGAACCGTGGGCAGGTTTAGTCGATGCACCCGTGTCCGTTCAGTAAAACGGGGAAAAGAGGTCCTCTGAGCGTCCTTAGGTGCCCAGGCCTATAAACACTGTTGCTATGTTGTATTTTATTACAACTTGGATTAAGCAAATAAACTCGTCATGAGCCACAGAAAAGATGCAACGTAACCAGCACACTGAAGGACAAATGGATGGGACAAACTTAACTGTTCCAATACAGAGACCTTTTCTTTCACAGACTGTAAATACCTGTAATATACATTTTACTGTATATTGCCATAGAACATGGACATTTATCCAGCAGGAAGAATCCTAATTCAAGTTAGGTAGCTGAAACAAATTACAAAACGCTTTGGTTCTATCTAAAATCAGAAAAAAAGAAAGTTTTAAATGGGTTAGGTTAGAATTACATTAGAATGTGGAAAATTAATAACTTTTTCTTTCGTTTATTAATACCAAATACATGCTAATGTGCAAATACAAGATCCATCCTTTTGGAAAGAATAGACGACATTCTTCTATGATACAAATTTCTCATTACAAATTAATTCCATAAAGATGCACTGCCAATGAAACTCCACTGTAACCATCGGTGAATGAGGCGCCAGTGCTGGAGAGTCTAGTTCATAACATGCTTTGAATTATGTTCCAGTCAAGTAAGAGGTGGATACAAACAGTGTTTCAGAAAGCTTTTTTTACTTTATCAAAGGAGCAGGAATATTATACAGATTAAATAAAAGGGTATCAGGTGGACAAGTTCAGAGAAATAGATGTATCACATAATAGTGCGAAGCAGCTGCTGGTATGTGTTTTTTGCTTTAAAACAGTATCGGATTACTGCAAGAAAATGGTGTCACGTAGTTCAATCTAAGTCAATTTAATGATTAATTAAGGATTAATTATGGTCCGAAGATCAGAGGTGAAAAGAAAGGCGTCACTTTCACTACAAAGTTAGGTCTATCTGAATTTTTCCATCTTCACTGCGGTAATAATTTTGCATACACAGATGTGCAAGTATTCTTAACACTATTTAATACTTAATAGTTCTGCTGCCCCTAGTCATACCATTTTAATCATCTTGCAATTTCGAGCAGAAGCACAAACCCTTACTTCTCAGGTTTTGGTATGAAAAAATTTGTTAGCCTATGTAATCTAAAATAATGCAGTTAAAAGGACAGGATTAAGACACAGAAAGCAGACTACAGAAAGTAGTTGAAAATTAATTCTTGAACCCTGCATTTTAGCAATGTATGAGGGATAGCTCTGGGAGCATTAAGAACTAGTTCTAACTAGAACTGTTTGGCACAGACGCAAGAACTAGAGCTTCCTTGTAATTAGCCAGTATAAACAATTCTGCCTTAGCACATCAGAGTTCACAGGTGATTTAAGGTATTTCAAAAGGCCAACTTAGAAACCACATTTGTCAAATAAACCTTTGGCAAAGAAAACTGTATTTCACAGCACGACATTTGCTGGGAACCAGCTGTGGACTTTTTACCATCATAGCAAATATTTTTTCTCTGACACAAAAGGTGACTAAAAGCAACTAAAAAAAACCTCCTACCCATTCAAAAATCAACCTGCATGTCCCAACCAAGGGGAAACAAATATTTTTATGATCTTGAACTGCTTGGGTGATAAGATACTAAATCAGGAGAAAACTACATTTGATTGCTTTGACGTAGAGTCCTAACACAGGACTCTACTCTTACTAGCGATTGCTGTAACCTTGCTTTAACATACATGAATTGTAACATTTTCACAAGTAGTAAGAATTCAGCTCTTTTCCAGACTTCTATACAAAGCTCTAGTTTGAGGAGTTGCTCTTATGAAGACTGTGATCCTTGCGAATGGAGATTGTGACAGGTCATTAATCATTAAATGGTCTTGAAGACCAAAGCCATCAGCTCCAGGTATGCTGAGATTCTCTTTACAACAGGATACACTTAGAAGAAGTGAACAGCATCTCAACTGAGCGCTGCTATAAAAAATGAGAGCATCAAGAAACATGCAAGATGGGAAAAGTTTACAATATCCAGATAGCAGGTGATTTCATGTGCTCTTACCAGCTTTGGAAATTCTTGAAGTTTTTTTTGGTTGCAAGGGATGTTGGGCTTTTACTTAGAGAAAAAGTGCTCACCGTGTAACACCGTACCCAACACCTCCGGCTGCTCCTTTTGCAGTTACATTTATCAGGCACCGACACAGTAAAATCCACCTGCAAAGGCTGTTCCACTGACTTGCACCAATAGAAGGCTCCACGTTCACCTTGCTCCAGCTGAGAAAAATAATGAAAGCAAACAATGCAAAAGAATAAAAAGTAAACAATATAGTGGCATCCTGGGGTGGATTAGAAGGGGGGTGGTCAGTAGGTCAGAGAGGTTCTCCTGCCCCTCTACTCTGCCCTGGTGAGACCACATCTGGAATATTGTGTCCAGTTGTGGCCCCTCAGTTCCAGCAGGACAGGGAACTGCTGGAGAGAGTCCAGCGCAGGGCAACAAAGATGATGGAGTGGAGCATCTTCCTTATGAGGAAAGGCTGAGGGAGCTGCGGCTCTTTAGCTTGGAGAAGAGGAGACTGAGGGGTGACCTCATTAATGTTCACAGATATCTAAAGGGTGAGTGTCAGGAGGATGGAGCCAGGCTCTTCTCGGTGACAACCAATGATAGGACAAGGGGTAATGGGTTCAAACTGGAACACAAGGGGTTCCACTTAAATTTGAGAAGAAACTTCTTCTTAGTGAGGGTGGCAGAGCCTGGCCCAGGCTGCCCAGGGGGTTGTGGAGTCTCCTTCTGTGCAGACATTCCAACCCGCCTGGACACCTTCCTGTGTAACCTCATCTGGGTGTTCCTGCTCCATGGGGGGATTGCACTGGATGAGCTTTCCAGGTCCTTTCCAACCCCTAAAATTCTGTGATTCTGTGTATTTTACTATAGATAATACATCAAGAATGATGAAATTTAAATGCGTTATTATCTCTTACAGTATTAGACACAGCTGCAGTTGACCCCCAATTAACTACTAGGATCTGGTTATCTTACCTTTTCTCCACAGAATGAAAAATTACTTTCCCCACTACAATTTTTTTTTTAAACTCCCTAGCGCTGATAGCATACAATACCAGCCATGGACCAATTTAATTGTGTCTGCTCCTTGCTACTACGCAATAGGGCTAAAGCACAAGAACGATAATCATCTGGCAACATTTACTGTAGGTTTGTCTTTGGAGGGAGCTTCTGGGAAACATGAAGTTACAGATTTCTTCTCTAACTAGTGTGCGAAAACTAAGGAAGAAACAAAACTTGTAATCATTCCTTCACTTTTCTGTTAACATCAAGGATGGAAATAAATTACTTCGAGTAACCTTTGAACCAAGCCACACGAAGTAATAGCATGAGGTTCATGGAAGAAAGTAGCATTGGGAAAAAGTACCAGAGGCACAATGTGGCCTGTAGAACAACAGCCCTGAGAAACTCGCACTCCTGATGCTGACTGAGGCTGCGGAGCTTCTCACACCTTTGTGCAGAACTCACCTAAACTCCAAAGTGCTCCCATGTACTTTGTGGCCATGACAGGGATGTTGTGAACCTTTGAAGCCTGTGCCTCCTGCAGCAACCGAACAAACAAAGGTCTGCGTTTCTCTCTCCAGCTGGCACGATTTGCATAGAAATCACTTTGCCCGTACCAAAGCACACACTGCCAATCCTGCTCAATGGTCACAGCACCAATTCACAGCTTTCAGGATGTTTTGTATACACAGTAATTAAGCAGCCACAAAAGCTTGTCCTGAGTTTAACTATTATGTCTTACAAAGCTGGTACATTTGTTCTGATTTCTCTGCCGTGTTTGGGGTAGTTTTCAGCACACTACAGAAAATCCAGGATCACCGAAAAACGCCCATATAGGAGGATTTTCTGGGCTGCTACTGACAGATACTGGTTTGATTTTTCATTAAAGGTGTGTGATGAAGGAACCCTTCCAATGTCAATGGCCAATACATTTTAGCCCTTCACCAGCCCACTCTGTTACAGCACCCTCCCCATTTTGTACTATTCACAAATGCAAATATTTACGGCATTTTCCTCAGCTGCAATTAAACACAACCACTGAAAAGAACAGACCCAGCACACACTCTGGCAGCACAAACCTTTTCCCAGCCTGCCAGCGAGACACTGCTGCTTTCTGTCTAAGGTTTGCAATTAGTTCTTCATCTACTCTATTACAGATTTGTTTTAA
Source organism: Streptopelia decaocto (assembly GCF_964273445.1). Classification (NCBI taxonomy): domain Eukaryota; kingdom Metazoa; phylum Chordata; class Aves; order Columbiformes; family Columbidae; genus Streptopelia; species Streptopelia decaocto. The sequence goes on along the minus strand of NC_138666.1, from coordinate 15,359,674 downwards.
TTAAATATTTTTTAGACCTTCCCTTGCAGTTTGTTGTTGAGAATATAAAGAAAGTCACCAAGAAAAGCCCTTTTGACATTGGTATATGTATTATACTGCTTCTTCTCTACTCAATTGGCTTATTACTTTGAGAAATAAACCCAATTTATTTTGACAGTATTACTGATAAAATTCATACTCACTGCAACTCATTCCTTTACAGTCCGGTGTCACAGCTGTTACTGCCAGCCACTATACTACTACAAAGAAACAAACACCACTTTTCCTGTTTTCACAGGTAACAGCTTTTATGCATCTTTAAAATGTTGAAATGAAGATTTAACCATCCTGTTCCAAGTAAATCATCACCTTGTATTTGGAAACAAGTTCCAAATACATTCAAATGTGAACGTGTAAATGAGTTTGGTTAGTACACCGGTACTGAAGACAACTGTACCTAAAACCCCAGGATTGAGATTTTTAAATCATGTTATTTTGCCTTGTTCTGTAGATACTACACCAAATATAGATACTATGCCAAATAAACGCTTTGATTGTTTTATTCTACTACAAAAATCTTCCCCATGCTGATGTATCTTTTTTGTGTTACCCACCTGACAGTGGCAACTTTACTGTTTCACCTCAGCCACTGCTGCTGGGGTATATTGATTCTGGTACACTGCACCTTCCCTCCATTTACAGGATCTTCTGGTTGTAAACTGAACCAATGAAGTGGTTTCAGGTTCCTTTCGCAAAACAACACAAAAACACAGAGGGTTCTTCAATTCCTGCCAAAGAACTGGGAAAGCAATTCAGAATTTGTGGAACTGTAGTCACATTGAAGTTTCATTGCTGAATTTACAGACCATGTTCTGTCCATAATGACTGAACATAATTTCATGTGATTATAAATTGAAAAGCAAACACCACCACCACTGTTCCAAAACCAAACCAAAGCACTGGAGACTCCGGAGTAAACCTCAGTAGTTCTAATGCATTTTCCTACTACTGTTAAAATATATTTGCATTACTTTTTACTCTGTTGTCAGAGCACAGTATCTCATACTCTGGGCTTCAGTTGTGTAAATACCAGGGAGATTCTCACACTCACGACACGCTAATGTATGTTCTGTGAACTGAGGGCCATTCCTTTGCTAATTTGTAGCCTACTAGCAACTTGCACATGAGAGAAGTATCATCTATAGAAGCTGGTTGCCAATTCTCTGAAATGCTTATCATTGAGATAAAACAGAACACAGATATTTCAGTGTGGTTTTGTAATGACTACCAGAAAGCCTGCTGTAAATTATGTACAATATCAAGGAATTCCTTCCTGGAATAACTGCACTTACACCCATTTAGCAGTCATTTAAACCCAGCTGTTTTCTTCTTCCCTTCCTCTATTTTTAAGCCAGAAAGGTGCTGTTCTCTTTCAAGCCAGGGTGTTGCTCTCCAGCAGCTCGGAAGAGAGAGCCTAAGACTTTTCACCATGAAAAATTGATACCATTGCCCTGGCACGGTGCATCGGGACTTGTGAGAGCTTTTCCTCTGGGACTAAGGAGGCCAGGCACAGCTCCTCCATTTAGGAGAGCTCTGAGCGCTCATCTCTGCACATCTAAGGTAAATAAATACAGCAAAAATCCTACAGTGCCAGTCAGCTTGACTCTAGAAGAGCAGATGCACTTCGAGGCTTTTTTGTCTTTAAAATATGGTTTCTCTGCAACATCTCCAGATTTTTTAGCTCCTTTTTTTCTGTACTAATTTCAACATCTACACGAACACGCAGGATATCTAAAGATTTCATATTGTAGCATTTAAAAAATTGGTTTACCTATCAAATGTTTAGTTTTTGGAAATGTAAAATTAAACTGAGACTTCCAAAGTAGGTAGGACATCATGAGCTCTATGGAGTGTGTCAGTGTGCGCTGCTTTCCTCCTCAGCTGGGAACGGACTTGCTGAAGACCCACCTCCCACAGGTGGGGTTATCTGGAAACCTCCTTGATGGAACCAGTGGAATGCAACCTGGATATAGGGCTCAAAAAGGAGATCAAAGTGAGACACTCATTCCTCAAAGGGAAAAAGAAGAGGAGCCAGCTGTGTATCAGGGAAATCACCAATTCTGAGCAGGCTGTGAAGCACCTAAACTTTGGCTCCTGAATGCTCTGACAGAATTAATTCAATAAAGTCCAACTAATTTTCTTCACAGGCCATCAAAATTCCCTTCGAACATCCTTGAGAAGACACTCCTTGATTTTCTGTGATCTTAGAACAACATATCCCACGTTCACATATTTATGAAGGGTGTCTGAAGAGCTTTGCTTAAACATAATTTAAAAGTGTTTCTTACTAAAAACCATGTACTACTCAAGGCAGGTCTAGTGCAAAATCTTTAGCAAACCTAAAGACCTTTTCAACAAACTTATTTATCATAGGGGCAAAACCAACAACACTGTAACCAAGGATTAAATAGGGAAAAAATGAAGGTATATAAATACCATATATATTATGGCCATGATGAACTACATAGTCATCTAATCTTTACTGTTGATTCCCACAAGATGCAAAGGTCTTGCAATCCAGTGGCATAACCCGGCATGGACCCGGCTATTAAAACCAGACCGTTTTCTTACATTCCACTTGCAGCACACCTGCAACTACTCAAAAAAATAAACATTAAAATGCCTTTAAGGATGACAGTAGTGAGATCACTTCTCACAGCACATCTATCAACGGCAGGATTCAAAGAGCAAGTGCAAGTAAACAGACCTGTCTTCTGATTAAAATTAAGTAACCTGTTAAGTAGCAAGGTTAGAATGGAAAGTACCCATTCGAGATACCGCTAAGCTACAGCCCTTAGAATTTGCTTAAAAGTATTGGTCAAAACACAACATGTGCATTGCTGCAAGCAATAAATACCAACTCTGCCAAACATTAACCTTTATTATTAGTGACTAATGATAGTAAAAGATGTATTTATATACTGTGCCCTTGCTATTTCCCAAATTAAAGTTGAAAATTACTTTTTACAATTTAATTGGTAAATAGCATTTGAAAAGGTTCAAACTACACTGTTAAGACAGGACCAGCCCACAGAGTGTTTGCTCCTGCAACTCCTTGGAATTTGAACTCCTTGATCTCTTCATCTCTGTATGTATTTGAGAGGGAAGGACACTCTTCCTCTGGCTGTAAAATGTCATTTCTCTTGTCCATGAAGAAAATAACTCTAGAATCCTTGAACTCAATGTTTATTTGTTCCTTAAGTGGCTGAGGAAAAGAAGGATTGCCAGCAAAATTGCAAAGCCTTTAACAAGTTTATAGCATCCCAAGAAGATTAACCCCTAAAACAAAATTAGACAATAAATGAAGATACTTTTCCATTTTTATAAGGAAACACAGGCTAGTTAAGGTCAAGTCACTGGCAGAGATTTAAGGCACCCATTCAAGAGTTGGGAACTCTCCAAACACATTCCAGGCTGACTAAAGCAAACGGCGTATTTTCAGTGTTGCCTGTATTGTATCTGAAGAAACAAAGCAGAGTATAGATCTGATGCAGAGATAAGAGACATCTGAAAACATCATGAGATGTGTAGAACACGCAACCGCACAAAATTTCAAAGATCTACAAAAATTCCTAAGCAACACTTAAGATGGAATTAAAGATGCCATACTCCATTATCTTTTCATCACAGTTTCCCCTTTTTGATGTCTGGAAATTCCAGGGTAGAGATGACGTGAAAGGTGCATTTACTTCATTTTGAGGTACAAAGCCCTGTCATATGATTTGTCTGCTTTCTTCTCACATCAGTTATTTCAATAGTCTGTGGCATTTCGGGAAAAACACAGGAATGGTAAGAATATAGACCTTAATTTCAGAATTATCAGCTATAGAGAACAAAGAAGTACATTACATAATATCAGATACCAAACTAGGCATCTGCAGCTGATGAATATAGAAACATTAGTTTAACACTACATCACAACTACCATGAAAAATATTTTAAAGTCCTTGTAAAAGATACGTAAAAAAAGGAATAAGTTGTTGATATTTGGCTTTTTGTATGTTTGTAGTAAGACTGTAATTTTACCACTCTTTGTTCTTTTTATCTGTAGGAAAAAAGAACTTTTGTTCAAACACCATGCAGACAGTAATTTTTGAACAAGAAGTCAGTTAAGAAGGAAGAGCTTCTCTTGAAGTTTAACCCTATTTCTGTTAGAATGAAACAAGAGAGAGGAAAAAGAGGGTGAGGAAAAAAAAAAAATTCAGCTTTGGTTTTGTTTTCAGTAGTGACATTGTTGTGCAGTCTCAGTCTTGGACATTCCCAGCACAGAGTCTGGCTGAACCATCACAAAACACAGCAAATAGAAGCCAATGTAAGTCTGTTTCACGCTTGCTTAAGAGTCCGTTTTTAGTCAGAGATTTACATCAACCTTAGGAAAGACAGGATTCCTGCTGATCAAGCCCATGGGCTTAAACAGAAGGTTAAAGAAATACAAAAAAACCCAAACAAAACACAAATCCACAAAAACAAACCAACCCAAACAAACACTAAAACCAAACTAAAAACAACTGTCAGATCATGCAAGGAACTTTCTTGATATTTCCAACACTGTATTAGCACTGTTCATGAGGTGTTATTTTAACAAGATGACGAATCTTAATGTCAGTGACTAATACCAGCATACCTTTTAGCTTTTAGCAGTAGATGTCTATTGAAAAAGGTCAGCTGAAGTCAGATCAGGTTGGTCAGGATGTACCGGTTTGGATGTCACACAGGACAGGTCCCACACAACTGCACTGCCAACAAAAAAGATGTGAAACATGATTAGGGGGGGGGTTGCAAGTGTTTTAGGGATGATTAGCAGGACTGGAAGAAACCACCTTACTTTAGCATTCAAGATAACAATACCTTTTTCCTGGATGTACAGCTGCATAGAAATAGAGAATGGCGTTTTTCACCAGAGCAATATTTTTAAACATTTACAAAAATGAAAAATGAATTGGAACTGCAATTGAAGGGAACACAAGCTGCCCACTCACTTGCTTTCAGGTTAATGAAAACCAACAAGATTTCTGCTCACACTTCTCTATCTTCTCAAGATAAAAACATCAATTATTTTTACAGGATGCAGCTGGCATCTGTGCATTATGCACCCATAATACAACAATTACTTCAAGGTTATCTTTCCAAAGCATTCCTAAATTAGAAATTGCTTGATATAAAATCAAAATAGACTCTTCGAATTATGGTTCACTCTCACTATGTAATATGCTACTTAGGTACTGGACAAACATTATCACAAATGAAACAAAGACTTTTTTTTTTTAAAGATAAACTAATTGGACTATTGGTTTACCTGTGGTCCCTATCTCAAAGCTTCTTGGCTGAGAATGGGTTTAATGATTACCTTTTATAACCTCTGTACTTAAGCTGTGGTTGCTTCTGCGTATTCTGGTTTCAGACATGGACCTGTCTTGCCGTCTAACTGGCTGCTAAATCTAATGGGAGAAATAAAGAGATATACGATACAAAGATTCCTGGAGCCTGATTAACACCAAACAATCATAAATAAATAAGGTAAGTGAAAGTATGAATTGCTAAAATACGATGATTAAAACATTCTGAATACAAGACTTTAAAGAGAGAAGTTGGGCACAAAGCTGTAATAAGATTCAGTGACCCAAGCCCTGCATTCCTTATCTGGGCAATTTTTTATTGTAGGTTTAATCTTAAAAGTTGGATTCTTGATGATTTCTTTTAAAAATCTTTAATTTGACACACACACCAGATGTTTTTATAGCCCAAATGTTTGTGAAGATCAGCAGTACTGAGGTAGCTCTTCTGTAAATGTGAAATGCTGCAATTTTTGTAGTAAGAATTACTGGATACTACCTAAAGTTGATTAAACATGATGCATTGCTGAATTACTGTCCGTAAAACTGCAAAATTACCTTCAACATTCAGATGCCTGTAATTATAGGCGTAGGGTCTGACGAGAGGAGACTTTTGACTGAATCAGCTTTTTATAATCGAGACCTAACCCAGGGAATTTCCGTCACTATCTCAGCTTGGATTTTATTCCCATACTATGGGAAACAAGCAAAATCCTCACAAAAATATCACAAGTCTACATTTCAATTTGCAAACAAACTGTTTACATTCTAATTCTAAACAGAACAAAACCTACAGTAGAAGCCATTCACCCTTAGTCAACACCGATTGGTGACTCTCCTTGAGGCAAAGAGCTGCTAATTAGGCAATTACCGGAGACAACTCTTGGTTTAGCAGAAACCTGCATCTCCAAGGAATTGAGGCAAGGCCTAGTTAGAGAAGATCAAAAAGAAGGTCTCCTAGATAAGAAAACAGACCAGCTTTTGGGAGAAAGATTAAATCTGTCTGGACCTCTGGAGGAATTCAAAGGAGGGACGGGCCACAAACCCCCCAGTGTTCCAGTAAGAACGTCCTCTCCGGATGTAACCCGAGATACAAGGACATTCGCTGCCAGGTGGGTATGAAGAAAATGCAGAGCAAATCGGCCCCATGAGGTGAAGCAGAATTAACCCCTCCCCAGTTTAATCTCCAGGCAGGTAAGGAGATGGAGCCAGTGTGCTTGTGTGTGTGTGTAGTTTCTGACGATATTTAACTACAATATTTTGTACCCATAGATATTGCCAAACTCAAGCAAACAACACGCTGGACTGATATTTGTTTTTACTTCTTTAGAGATTTCGACAAGGAAAGCAAATGGGTGAAGAAAGCTTGAGGAAAAGAAAAGGAGAGGACAGTGGAGAGGAGGATGGCCAGTCCATACAGAGCGATGAACCCCAAACGACGAAGCTACAAAAACAGGCAAAGCTTCTTCTTTCCCCGTCAGTGTGTGTGCGGGCGAGGGGCTGGCAGAGCGGGTATCTGTGCACACATCCCACAACAGCCGCAACCGCGCCCCAGTTTAGCACCCTGGACTAATATCCTGACAGTGTGGCTGGTTTATATTTTAGGAAACTGCTAATTACTCGTTAAATAGCTCTGATATAAACACAATTACTAAGTAAGAATATGTATTTAAGTTTTTGAATTATCTGATAACCTCAAAGCTGATCAAGTGAGACACTTGATAAACTTTATTGTTTCTTTCCACGTGCACGTCCCAGAAGCTGAAGTGGGTTGTTCAGCTCATTGCTTTGGGAAGTTTGTTAGTGTTTTTGGCCATAAAATAGTCACTGGTACAGAAAGAGAAGTGGGAATTTGTCTCCTCCAGCAAGTTACAGCTGTTTAGAGAACAGATGTGCCACTTGCTCTCTGACAAGTGGCTCAGGAGGGAGTGGAATTCCTCTTTATGCAACCTGGAAAAAGATTCTCTGTGTGGTTTCAGTTTGGTGCAAAGAGTGGCAGAAAAATGATGTTATTAGATTAGCCATAGCTAACAGGAAAATGTAAGTAGCCCATGCCACGTTTTTTTTCAGCAGATGCCTCAAGTTTTAGTAGTTTCACGTAACACGTAGGTCATTACAAAGTCAGAAAAACACGATCTGTTTACCACCTAGCACTGTTAAGGTAACTCCTGTGCAAAAATACCTGAAGCCAGGAGAGGAAAACAACTGCTAAAAGCAAAACAACTCCATCCAAGAAAGCAAATTTTTGAAGCTTGGAAAATTCAGCATTCCTCGAGTGCTCATAAATGAATTTCAGAGTTTAAACAAAGAGTGGAAAGGGGATGCTCACCTGAACAAGGTCAGATTTGAGACCCAGATAATGCGAAGGATGGTTTGATAAAGCAAATACACAGGCAGGTGAAGTCCAAAGAATTGTACTTTCTGAAAGAGCAGGAGCGTGCCGCAGGGTGGGAACGCAGCTTGGAAACAGAAACTTCACACAGTTTAATGTATTACTTAGTAAAAGCTACACGTGAAAAGCTGAAAAAATAAATTGGTAATGACAATGACCGCAATTGTATTAAACCAAGAAGTAATTATTGAATTATTAGAAATTACCAAAATATCTCCTTTGATTTCCAGGTGGGCCTCATCAGCGGAATCTGTATAATTGTTGGTACAATCATTGGCTCAGGTATCTTTGTTTCTCCAAAATCAGTTCTTGCCAACAGTGGAGCTGTGGGGACTTGTTTAACCATCTGGGCAGCCTGTGGAGTTCTTGCAACATTAGGTAAACAAGTCAGCAAACAATATGCATCTTCACTTAAATATTTTTACCTACTGCTTCTGCATAATACTCTCGTTTCACATATTAGCCAACAGCACCTAGACCAAAATCCATCCTATCCTGATGAGTGTAGCAGTGCTCAGGCAAATATTTCAAATATGTGCTGGTTATAAAAGACAGAATTTTGAAATGGTAAAGCACATTTTCAGTTCATTTTGACAGCAAGACTTAGTTTTGCTTACTTCATCCAATAACTGTAATAAAGAGAATACTTTTCTACTTAAATCACAAAAAAAATGTGGAATTCACTGGCAGTGAGGTAGGTAATTATACTATTTTTCTGTTTGTGTAATTGTGTAAATCTAACATTCTGTCCTCTGAAAATTTAGCACTAAGCACCTCAAAATATTTCATGAAGGAAACAAAACCAGAGTTGCTTGGGCATTGAGTCAGATACACGGCATACGCAAAAAATCTTTAAGCAAGATGCCAGCTACAGCAATAAATCCAGAAACACCGCTGTACTTTAAAGCTGAGCTCAGTAGACGTTCTACCTCAAAATTGTGCAGCAAGTCTATTTTTTTTCACTCAGGTTTCCAAAAGGCAGGTCAGCCACTGCAGTTGTCACCGAGATGCTTCTTACAGCGTTAGTTTCTTAAAAAGAAATCCAATATGAAATCAGAATGTCTGTACTATATTCCTGAAGTCTGAAACACCAATTGTAGTTAATTCTGGACTGCAACTTAATAGCTTCATTATGTTTTTTCCAATTGCTCACAAGTAAAATATTATTTTGCATGTACAGTAAAATGTACATGCATATACTTATTTCCTTAACTATTCTACCTATTAACAAGTGACAATCTGTTCTAGCCACTCATAGCTAAAGAAGTCTATAAACTAAACCAATAAATGCTTTTCTTGTTATTCAGGTGCGCTTTGCTTTGCTGAGCTTGGCACAATGATCACAAAATCCGGGGGAGAATATCCTTACCTTATGGAAGCATTTGGCCCAATTCCGGCATTTTTGTTCTCTTGGACAAGCCTACTCGTCACGAAACCCAGTTCGTTCGCCATCATTTGTCTCAGCTTTGCCGAATACGCATCAGCTCCTTTTTATCCAGGTTGTGATCCACCCCAGGTTGTCATCAAGTGCCTGGCAGCCGCTGCCATTGGTAAGATTCGGCCTTTTTAAAGAAAGAGGCGAGATTCCTAATTATAAAGTGATTTCCATTCAGCCCCATCAGTGGGTGCATTTCAGCCCACTACAACTTCAGTGGGTTAATTGTCATTAATACACCAGTGACCCAACAGAAAACTTTGGAAGATGGTACAGTGAGTCCCTCCCACAATAACTAATTCAATAACACATTAAAAGGATGGGTTTAAAAATGATTTGTTCTTAGTCTAAGTTTCTTTCATACTTTATTAAGACAGATACAGCTGTGTAATGAATGCTTATCTCTAGCAGAAAATGAAGAAAAATGAAGTGTGGAGATGGTTTTTCTGTATTTATTGGAATGCTGTGCAACTTCCATTTTATTTCTGTTAAAGCTACTATCAAAATCTAATTCAGAAAACTGTTTTTCCTCACTATTTCAAAAGTTATCCAAACATAGTATTTTTAAAAACCCGTATTGATAATATGGACAAACAGTGGGAGGAAAAAGCAGGACAGTAAGCGGGGGGGGACGAGGTTTTAAGAGACAACTTTTCTTTCAATTCTGAAAAACTTAATACAGAAATTAATAGATTTCTTTCTTTTAGTGATAATTACGATAGTGAATTCACTGAGTGTGAAGCTGGCAAGCTATCTCCAGAATCTTCTCACGGCCGCTAAAATGATCATTGTCATAATCATTATTGTAAGTGGAATTGTTCTCCTTGCACAAGGTAATTAGAAATACTTTATTTGCAAAAATTACTTCAGCTTCTGCTATGTCCACTAGAAAGTTTTCCACTGAGGGGTGGGTGGGAAATACAACACTACAGAACAATGACTAAAAACTGGTATTAATTGATTTTAACAGATGTTTCAGAACATGAAACAGATGTTCGAATGTTTCTTCATCTGATGGGGATGAAAGGAATTAATTGCAACTCTGATCAGTGATCTACATCTTGTTTGCAGGAAAAACGGAAAACTTTGAAGATTCTTTCAAAGGCAGTAAAATTTCTATTAGTTCTATCGGTCTGGCATTTTATAATGGACTCTGGGCATACGATGGATGGTAAAGTATCTTTACTAATCACCAAAATGGACAGATTTAGGTTTACATTTATGTTCCACATACATTTATATTTAACACTCAGAAGAGTGCTTTCCAGAATTATTTTCATACGAATAAACTTAGTTACTGGCAGGAATCTTTACCATGTTCCAGTAAGGAATTTAAACGTTTCATTTCCTGCAACTAGAGGGAATGTCAGTTGGTCCAGGGCTCTGTTGACACAAATCTAACATCAAAGTCTGATCCATCTGATCCATCCTTCAGTGTTCAAACTCTAAAAGTTTGCATGTCGATTCATATTTCGGAAGGAATTAAGAATATAAATGTTAATTTACAACAAAGCAAGTTCCATTTAGATGCTTAAAACGGATTTTTAAATGGATCACTGTTTCAGGTTCTATTTCCAGGCTTGAGTGTCTCACCTCAGGCACCCGAGTCTGCTAATTCAGACACTCACCTAGAATTTCTAAGGCAGGAGGGAAGCTGGTGCCTAAATAACTATTTCAATATGTAACCACTAGGTACTGATGTTCAAAAATCAGCCTGTTGAACTGTAAATACCAAACTCCTCCTCACATTTTCAGAAGTGGACGAGCAAAAAAACTCTTGTTTCAATCTGATCTACATGCTCTAGCAAAAATGATTACTTGGAAATTATAGTTCCGATAAGTGGAATCCTAAAGGAGGTTTTCAGGACAGTTTTCTAGACAATATGACTTACAGAACTACTGTGAAACATCAGCAGACTTGCTCCAGTCCCTGCAATAGGCACATTTGTGTCTTTCTTTGAAAAGACTCAGTTACTGCAAAGCTTGAAGTTCAACGGTAATCCTGTAAATCTGAGATGTCTGCCAAATCTTCATTTTATTATCCTGGGATATTTTATCCAAGAACGAAGACGATCTCATTTCAAAATCTCAGATACTTCTAGAACTGTGAGGAGGACCTGAAAATGAAGGAAAAGACGGTGAAACGAGAGGATGACATTTGGATAAGAAGCTCATAGTTTTTTGTCCTGCAGTTTTACCACTTAAAGATTGGTTGTGCCATTTTTTTTAACTGAAAAGGTAAAAAACAATAACACAACAAATAACACTTGACTTAATAATCTATTAGTATTTCAAGATCTGACTGCTAATAATATTGTATGATTGTTTTTTCTCCTTTCAGGAATCAACTCAATTACATCACAGAAGAACTTAAAAATCCTTACAGGTAAAGCTATGTAGGAAAGCAGTGTTTCTAATGGCAATAATCAAACACTTTAATACTTCTGTACAAGCAGGCAAGTATTTTGGTTTGTTTTTAAAAGCAATGGTTATTCAAGGTTTGAGCACTAACAGACAAAGCTAATTAACCTCTATTATATAACGTTGCATAAGTTTGTAGTTTTCCTTTTTAAAATCCTGATTTCCATGGTTATACAATAAAGAAATGTAAATACACCTAAAGAGCATATGGGGAAAAGTAAGAGTCCACAGTTTACTATGACAGCTCTCTGAGTGTTACAGCAATGCTGATGGAGTCTTACTTTTGCATTCTTCAGAAACCTACCGCTCTCTATAATTATTGGAATCCCCTTGGTTACAGTTTGTTACGTTCTGATAAACATTTCATATTTCACCGTAATGACTTCAACAGAACTCCTGCAGTCCCAGGCAGTTGCTGTGGTAAGCCGCTTTATTTTGTAATAGAGCATCTGGAGCGCTGTGTGCATTAAAGTATCTTCAGCAGTAACAGGAGCAAGAAAGAACCTATAATTTTTCTTAAGATACAATTAATTTCTAAGCTGTCAGTGTCACCTCTCCCCCCCATTATCTGTCATTTCTTAATCTAAAATTCATTTCAGTCATGCTTGATTTAAACAATAGTTCTGTCCTACCCCAAGGGAAAAAGTGGCAATGAGAGTAATGTATTCTTCAGTTAACATTTTGTAAACTCTGCAGCTCAGAGGTTGTTTTCCATATAAGATAGAAGGAAAAATAATGTGTGACTGCTGCTTTGCCCTTTTCAGTGTTTCCAGTCTTTCTAAGAAATAAGCACAAGCAAAATGGCAGTAAATCAAAGCTGCTTGTTCTGGAGATAACAGCAAATAGTCCGTAATTCAGTTCCTCCTTATTCTTGCTTTTTTGCTTCACAAAGCTAAGGAAGATCCTTTCTACATTATTCTAAGACATACTAGTACAGGCAAAATTAAAGATGATATACATTTCTAGAAGTCTTACCAAACACATCTGCCCCTTCAGTTCCACTCAGTAAATCTTCCGTGGGACATTTGTCTCTGAAACAACTCTTGAGAGGTCATGCAGAACGTGTCCTAATGTTAGTTTTGGTGGAAAACAAACTGTACGTGACATGGATGCAAAACACAGTGTAGCACAGTGAGGAAGAACACTCATGGCAAAACACTTAAAAACGTTAAAAAATAAAATCTTCTAAAATGTAGAACTTGGGTGCATTTCAGCATCTTGCTTGCATCAAGAGGCAGAGCAATGTATATCATGTTATATCCTAAGAACTAGTTCAACATGCCCCTAAATTTACAATCTGTGCGCAGCACCCATCAGCTGGCACTCAACTCAGCCCAAATTCACACTGAAATCTCCGAGCTGCCACTCGGGGCTGCAAGTCTCTAAGCAGACATCGTGCTTAGCACTGATGAGCGTCCTGCTACTGGAAAAAGAAACGCCACCGATATTTTGCTTGTGCATTTACTAAAATAAGGTAACCACTCCCCCAACTAAAAAACCCAAAACCCGCCCGTCAGAAAAGTTTTGATTCAAATTTATTTACAGTAGATCAACGTACCTACATTAGATCCGATCCATCCTGCGGTAACAGCTGACGTGCCGCGGTACAGGTGACACGTGAAGCGTGTCCTGGGCTCGTTGGCCGCACGGCGCAGGTTGCGGTGCAGCCGGGGTACGGGGGCTCCCTGCTGCACCTTATCCTGCGCTTTGTTTTGCAGGCACATCCCTGACCCACAGGTCTTTAACAGAACTTAATTTGTGTGTATTTTTTACATCTGCCTCCCAATGTTTCCTACAGACGCTGCATTGCAAACACCATGAAAATGATATTCCACTCTTCATAGAGTGGTTCATTAATTAATCCGAGCCTTCATTTGGCAAAACATTCTTTAAAAACTATGCAAAATATACATAATGTGTTTTTATTGGTAACATACCTTAGATACCCATTCACTGTACTTTCCAAGAGGCTCTAACATTACCCAATATACCAAATGGTAGCCAAAGTGACAAAACCGATTAATTTTAATCCCCTATATCCCAGACATTTGGCGATAGAATCCTTTATCCAGCCTCCTGGATAGTTCCTCTCTTTGTGGCCTTTTCTACAATTGGATCTGCCAACGGGACCTGTTTTACTGCAGGCAGGTAAGCTCCCCTTCTAAAGATCTTTAAAACAAAAAAAAAGATAGAAAAAATTATATATGTATATATACATTTATGTATTGACACACATAAAGATACAGACATTCTTCTGATCCAAATGTACAAATGTAATTAAAAAGTACCTGCAAATCTGGCTATAATGTTTTATTTCCGAAAAGAAGCAGTGGCTATGCAAGCAATTAGACAATAATATGTCTCATTCTTCATTCAAAGCATGGATAGCACAATAGGTTTTCTTCCACCTCTCATCAACTTTAAAGCTCAGAATCAGACAGTTAAAATTATCAGAAAGAACATGACTAGGTCAGTAATGACAAATGTAACAACTGGAAAGACAAGCAATTATTTTCTATTAGTTGCTCGATGCTTCCATTCACTATTTGAAGTATTTAAAATTTCAGCTCCATCTGAATATGATATGGCAGTAAAGACCATTTTTTTTTGACAGAAAGTTGGCAACGTAGCTTTTTGATACAAAACAAATTAAAAAGGAAATATTTAATTAAAAAGGGATGCAGCAGCTTTTTTTTCCCAAAATAATTTTAAATTAAATGTGCAAACTAACGTTTCTGAAATTATTTTCGCATTCACTGCTTTAATACGGGTTATTTCCCTTATTTCAGTCTAGTGCAATATTCCTTAAATCCCACTGCGTATCAAAGGAAATACTGATGAAGATGTAGCCACATAATAAATCAAACCTGAAAACGTATTTGTTTTTTAATTAGTAATGCCACTTAAATCTAAGCGCCGCACTAACTAGATCGCCTTCTTTTTGTTTTGTCAGACTTGTTTATGTTGCAGGTCGTGAAGGGCACATGCTAAAGGTTCTATCCTACATCAGCGTTAAGCGTTTAACGCCAGCACCTGCTATCATGTTTTACGTAAGTATTTTAAGTAGAGGAAAAATTATCAACAAAAATTCTCCAACAATACACGTTTTCACAATTTCCTACCAGTCTTGACACATATCGTTGACTATCGAGACAAGAAAATTGTTCCATATGTCTTAGGAAAAAAACTATATAAAAATCCCCCAACTTCTCCCTTTGAACAGTTTCATTCCAGAATTGGATTTTAAAATAAAAATGTTTTTAAGAATCCACAGCATGAAAACAAATTAAAAAGTTAAATGACTGATAATTTCACAGGATGCCTGGCAGCAAGCGTTCACCACCCTGTTTCCTCCCTGTAAGAATGCATTTACATCTCACCAAAGAAAACCCATTCAGTAAATCCATTTGAAAATAAATCTAGAATCTTATTATGTTTATATATTTTACCCATTTATCTTCAAGGCAAAACATAATCAATTCAAAATTCCATTGCTCTTTCAACTCCCAATAACTTTAATAACCAAAAAAATATCTTCACCTTCTCCAAGATACTACATCAACAACAAAACAGATTAACACATACAAATTTTAAGTCTTTTGACTTAAAGTGGCATTAAGATTGCACGCAAAAATAAACGCACCTTGGCAGGATGTGGAAACCCCCTTTAAATAGTGTTGCAATACACTTACACACAATAGTTTCAGAAAAAGCATTCCCAGGTCACCCTCTGGGACACTGTGACCAGACCCCCATCCTGACACACGCGTAACGTTCCGCCTTCTTTTATAACAGACCGTACTGATTTTTGTTTTCATTTTTAGGGGGCCGTTGCTATTATTTATATTATCCCTGGTGACATTAACACACTCATAAATTATTTTAGTTTCGCAGTCTGGATATTTTATGGTTTAACCATATTTGGAGTCATTGTTATGAGGTTTACCAAAAAGGAACTCAAGAGACCGATCAGGGTAAGTTCAGCATTCGGGGTGTTTTTTCCTCCACTCCCATAAACACTGAAACAGGAACTCATCCTAAATATCTGGATATTTAAACACCATCCTCAGGCAGACAACTCCTTATTCGCCACCCCCCTCACCTGAAATCTAGCCAGTTATTTGTAGCTTTTCCTCTTCCAATTTTGCACTAGGACAGAGCTCACAAGGACTGGGAGATTACACAGGGTTTATTTTCACTTGCGCAGACCATGAGCACAAGGTGGATTTTCTGGGATGTGACAGTGCAGCCAGCAGACTGCCCGAAATAACACCCAGATTCACTGCACTTAGTCAGGTCCCACATCATTAAAATGCTAATTTTTACACAGCAATTTGCAGTATAAACAAAAAGATCTTGGTCACTGATTTAGCAGAATATTCCTGCTACTCTTTCAATTGTCCCATCCAATTGTAGAAATTGAAACAGAAAAACTGCGTAAGGCACTGAAAATATCCTTTCGTGTACGCGACTTCTGTTAGAACAGGAAAACTATGAACAACTAATTGTGTGCATTGTATCTTGCAGATACCCATCGTCATTCCAGTCTTAGTGACAATAGTCTCCGTTTTACTGGTGTTGGCACCGATCATCAGCGCACCTGAACTGGCCTATTTGTACTGTGTTTTATTTATACTTAGTGGACTTATAGTTTATGTACTTTTTGTTCATTTTAAATTCAACTGGCCCCAAAAAATATCAAGTAAGTATACCTCACACAGCCAGCTCCAAATTCAACAGAACATTGCTAAGCTTTAGATTAATTACCACAATGAAGCTCATTATATGCTTGTCAAGGGTTTTGATTGCAGGGTGACAATAAAACCCAGGCAGATGTATTGTTAACCTCTTCTCCTCCCCACTTCCCACTCAGGACAGGCGATTGGGAGGAAAAGAAGGACAGAGAGAAGAGAGTTGGAAAAATTAAAAATGTTTTACTAATGATACTAATAAGAATAGAGAAAATAATACAAAATACACAAAACCAATCTTGGAAGTCTCAGCAACTGCAGAGCCGGCCACCAAAGTTCTGGATTAGACTCTGCAACCAAGCGGAGCTGGATTCAGTCTCTCACTAGGCCTCAGTTCACAGGGACGACTCGCAAGGGCCTCTCCTAATGTCGGCCATAAGCAAAAGGGAAAAGGGACGAGATCCTCGTGATCTCCCACTTTTATATGAAGTATTCACGTGAATGCAATGTTATCCACAGTTGGTCAGCTTCTTGGTCACCTGTTTCTTGTTGTCCCTCCCATGAGATGTCCATCCATGCTTTTCAATAACCTTGCATTCCATTGCTACGTTTACCAAAACATGGATCTGGTTCTCCAGGAAAATGCAGCTCATATGAACCTTTAGCTGACAGGCAAACTCACTAAGAGAGAAGCTTGTTTTTTAACAAAACCAGGACAATGCTCCATCCCACCTAAATCCCATGAGCAAGGTGTGGAGGGAGGCAATTTCCCAGACATATAGTGAGGGGCATATAGCGAGCTTTACTCAAGATTATACTTTACTCCTTTAGGGAAAAACAAAATTTAGTTGACAAAAAAGCACTACAGCACTGCCGTAGTGCAAAGAAACTGACTTTTAAGATGACTAGAACTATTTTATCTCTAAGTTAGGATTTCTCCCGATTGCCCGTATTTCAAAACATCAGCCATAAACTGAAGATTAGCAGACATACATCCTTATACCACAAAATACTGTGCTTTTGGCTCAGCTCATCAATTTTATTATACTTACTAAAGAAAACATTAACAGCATTAACACCAAAAATAACCACAGTGCTTCTGAGTAAATGAAAGCTGCAAGAACCCAGTGTGACCATTTATAAAATGGTTTTGCAGAGTCTCAAGAGAAACTCTTTGCAATTATCTCAGGGAAAACAGGGCACACAGATATTTCTAAAAGCGAATGTGGAGTCAGCTGAAGGAAACAGTATTACTGGTTCTATAGATATTAAAAAGATCCATCATCTGTTTTTCCTGCCCCCTGGGATTATTAAATATATAATTGTGCAATTAGAAGCATCGTACTCTGCTAAGAGCAAGTTTAGAAACCCTGGAATGTTGCAGCTTGAATCTTAAGATTGTTTTCACTCCACCCCTTATTTTTTAAGTTTGAGATATCAATACAGAGAAGACAACTACTCACAAGGATATTTTTCTCACCTAGACAAATAGTCTCAATAGAAATACCGTTGTCCCATAAAACCTCTAACAATAACTTTTTTTCTCAGAGCCCATCACGATGCACCTTCAGATGCTTTTGGAAGTTGTTCCAGCAGAAGATGTTCCTGAATAAAGTATTTTCTATGTACCAGGTTGTTTTTAAGTGCTATAGCGGGTAACGGAGATCCAATTTAGTTTGGCACACATTTATACTTTCTAAGTTGTCATGTTCATACTGGTGTATTATTTTTGCAAACACTTTAGTACTTGAAAAATAAGAAGAGCTGTTTTCATTGTTTGCTAATATGTTACGGTATCTTGTTTTCTGCATTAAAGTTCCTCAAAACAAACAAGAGGAACGTCTCAATTATGAAGATGGCAAAACTTACCAGCAACACTGTCAAGATGCTTTTGATCACACTGCTAAAAGAATGAAGCAGCTCTTATTTACAGCATCGCATTCAACAGGCCACGCAGAATGGACAGAAATAACACAAACTCAGGCTAACTTCATATTCAGTTGCTCAGACCAAACACTAGCTATCAAAAAATTAAAGACTGAGAGGCAGTGAGAATCAAGTGACAATGGAAAGCACAGTTGACAGGACAAGGCTGATTTTTTTAATTAAGACAAGGTTATACATTTCCAACACCATCTGAGTTACAAAGCAGCGAGTAAATGCCACAGAAATTATCCTCAGCATGAATGTGACTTTACAGAAGTAATATCAGAATCCTAGAAACACTATGTGTTAACTGATGAATTACATACAAGAAACAGATACTACATTAATATATAGATGCAAGCATCTTTTACTCTCCTTGCCCAAGAAACTTAAGGATTCTGGGTAACATTCTTTACTGTTCCCTTGGTGCAAATGGATAAATAAAGGAATTTTATCAAGTCACTTGTCAATATTTTAATGTGATTAGTTTGAGAAAGACTGTTTATACTGGAAGCACAAAGTCCTCTCAACAACTCCTAAGCACCTTCATCCTAAATATATAACACATGAATATTAAGCAACTGGCTTAAGATCCTAAGTTCATACTAACTCTAGCCTAGCAAATTCAGCTAAAGCAGCTATTTTTATTATCCTGCAGCCTCAAAAAAATAAGATAGAACTTAAGCTCCCATGTATTTCATTTTGCATCTACCTACACGGAAAATAGTACCATAGATGCATTAAAAAAATGATGGGCTGTGATTCATTTGAGGATGATTTTGCAATTATAGTCAGATCGATGAGAATATCAGCTCCACGTGCAATCAGGGTAAAACAAAAGCAAAAAGCAAGTTAAGAATCTCTAAGGAAGCCAATGGAGGAAAAAACAGAAAAGTAATTATGTAATTACATATAAAGTGCTCACTTGCCACAGTGTTTTGTTCCAGTCACACTATGACAACTGCTGTTCCCACACCCAGTCAGTAAAAACATCACTTCAAAGAGAAAGACTATCAGGTTCAGGGAAAGACCAAAGGAATAGAATAGTTTTGTATAAAGAAGGAGTATCTACTACTATTTTGAAGGCTGAAATAGAGATACCTGACTGGGGGACAACAGGAAAAATGATGATAGAAGTGCACGAGCAAAGTCTTTAAGTAACAAGAAAATGGGAAAAGTGAGCTATTTCTCCTATATCTTGAAGGTACAGGATTTCAAAGCAGACAGAGCAGGGATGGCCTCAAAACACAGAAAAAAAGTTTCTTCACAAAAAAACGTTGATTACTGAATTCCTTAGTGCAGGAGCCATGTTAGAAGTTGACATCAGTTCCAAAATGCAACTAAACTAATTAGAAAATCCACAGAAAACCTCTTCCTCATGAAAAATCAAGATCAAAAGTTGATTTAGGCCAAAATAATATTATTGGTAAATTATTGCTACATTTTTTACACTGTTCTTTATAGACTGCTAAGAACATACAGCTAAAGCCAGCTTTTGCTTCTACCTCATATAAGGTGTCTTTTCAAACAAAAATTACAGATAATTTATGTCTTTTAAATAACACACTAGATTTATCTGCCAGCAGAAAAATGATCTTATATTTTATTTAGATATCAGGTAAGTAAAAGAAGAACACAAAGGCAAACATCCTGCCCCATCACTTTTTTTCAATTAGGTGATTTGACAATCTTCTGTTTGCATCACAACGCAAAGCAAGACCAAAATACAGTTACATTAGCTATTTCCTTAAGTATTTCTACAACAATTACAGCTTTGCAAGTACCTGTACTCAGGTGAAGGTTATAATTGAGCTCCACCACAGCCAGGTTCTCAACAGCACTCTTTTTTTTAACCATTAACAATTACAACTGTTTGTCACGTGGTGGTTTTCCACTGGCATCAGCAATATTCTTAAGTATTCAGAAAGGTATAGTTTTATTATATGCTAATACTAGAAAAACTATAACTGAGAACAGATCCTGAATCTACTATTGTAGGCCTTGTTCCGCACCAGCTGTAGAGCAGTTAGTGACTACAGTGAGCTGCACTGTACAGTATTTCATAGCAAGTCAACTTATTTCCAATCAAGCAACAAAAATTGCCATTGGAGTTGAGGCATCATTTTGTGATGCAGAAGTGACAAACGTGATGATTGCCAACAAACTGACACTGTATGAACATGAGAGATGTGGCAGAACAATTAACAGAGCATCAGGATTTGAGAAACTTCAAAAATTAGTATTGCTAACGCAGCAAATTCACTCAGATAAAATAAACTAGAAGCTCTCTAATTACTAATAAACTCAGCTGCTTCACAACCCAGGTTTAATCTTTAGATTTTACTCTTTGGATAGCACACATGCATATGTACACTTCATCATTAAAGCAAATAATTTTGAAGTCAAGGGACTGGAAAACATGCACAATGTTCTTCTAGAGAGTATTACTTCAGATTCTCAGAGCCCAAAGATAAGTAGTTGGTTCACTATTATCCTCTTAAAATTAAGGACAGTTCTGCAACCTGTTTAGCTTTATCAAATTTAGTGTAAATACTCATGCAAGAGACACTTTTGAAGCATAATTCTTAGAGGAAAAAGATCTGTTTCCAAATTAATCATCACTTTCTGTTCCACTGTCTTCTGAGGAGTTCACGAATTCTTCAGTCACTGCATCAGTGCAATGCCATTTTTTATTACCTAGAAGTAATTAGCAAAGTGTAACATATATAAAGCAAGAAAAAAAAAAAGAGCTTCAGCACAAATATGTAGCAGTATTAAAAACAAACAAACCCCCCCCCACACTTTAGACTACAAACTAGACCAAAACACTAAAAACTACATTTTGTCCGTGCTATTCTGATAGAAAAATACCATGCTGCCTATCTTTTGCTATTAGAGATCTTCTCATTTGTTTTCAGAGAATTTGAGCACACCAGCAAAGCGTCACATATCTCAAATAAATGAGTATTTCAGATAAAACCTATGCAAAAATGAGGATGCTAATAATTTTACTCATGATAAACACCGACTCATTCATTCCTTACCAACTGGAAAAGAGCTTTTATCTTCAAAGTCTTCCCAGTGTTCAAAATCAAAAGACACATGAAGATTCTGTTGATGAAAAAACACAGTTTGAAGTACCTGCACTGACACACAGAACATTCAATAATTCTCAAATTAATTTCCACTTCACCTTGTTCTTCAGTAATTTGCACCATATTTCTTTATTCTCCTTCACAAGAACAATAATAACCTCTGTTTCCTTAATCACACATGTAGACTTTTCTCCAAGTATATCTCGATATAGCTCCATGTCAGCCAAATAATGTTTGTCTCCTGAATAAGCACTATATTATAAAAAAGTTGAAAAAAATTAACGGCAAGCTGACAATCAAATAATTTGTTAACTATACTTACATTTCTTAAACCTACCTGAAAACTACCTTCTTTTCAGAGAACTCACATTTACAGTCAGCCACACTTGCTATTTTTACCTTCACTGTAACAGTCTCTTCATTTTGAAACCACTTTATTTCTGGATTAAAGCTAAAATAAAGAAAGTTTAGTTGGACTTTTTTCCGAAACAGACAACTGACTTTCAACATCCGTAGGTGTACTCAGCCACAATAATTTGTCACTGAATAACAGTGTCAAGAAAGCACGTGAGAGGATGTCAGCCAAGCTTGCCCCAAGAGTGCAGCGATCTCAGTCGCTGGAGGAGCACATCTACTGGTTCACGTGGGGACACACACTCTGTTAACTTTGCTATCCAAAGGGATCAAACCTACTCCTCATTTAAGGATGCCGTCAGTTTGATTTTGTAATGACAAAGGGTAAGGTAACAGTAGCAAGACCAACCTCGGAAAGTCAGAGAAAACTTTTCAACTGACCACAGACACAAACACGCATTTCTCATCAAGGTCTGGCAGTTCACATTAAAAAAAAAAAAGCATGGGAACGAATCACTCTGAATTTTTGTACCATTTATGCTGATGCAGGGTAGGGTCTTCTGCTTCCTTAGTTTGAGCTACATCATCTAAAAATAAGAAATCCAGAAAATCTTATATTTCTCTCTACTATAGAAACCAGATACTTCTAGAATACCCCAGCACCATAATAAAAATAACTTGCTCACAATCACATTACTACTGCAAGACTGTATTCGGAGTTTATATTGGATACTTCCTATTTGGAAAGATTTAATAAAGTTCATAATTCAACAGAGAATTTTAACTAAAAAGAATATTATAGTTGGTATAAGAAAATTTTAAAAACCCACCAAAAATGCAAAGTTTTCCAGGTCAGGAAGAGGTTTTCCCAGTTTCAAAACAGGGATGAAAAATAATATTGATGTTACCATCACAGCTTGAAACATGACATTACAGTCACTGTGCTACACCAGGACAAAAAGCCTCCCATGACAAGCACTGCAGGATCTTATCTGCCTCCTGTGTGCTGCAGCTTTTTAACCCCTCAGCTTTCACCACTCCAAACTCATGTGCCAACTGCTGCCACATCACCCTTCTGTGACTGACAAAGCCACATGCTTTTAAGCCCCTGCTCACTGAATAAACACCCTTGACCATTAGATTAAAAAGGAAAAAAAAAAGCCATTTTCTACCACCCTGAATCCTGGAAAAAAAAAAATAAACCTCCCAGACAACGATGCCGTTACCTCATATTTGAAGAGGTTTCGATTTCCTTAAACCCTATGGCTCTTGACAGGAAAATGCTCACCCTTTCTGCAGGAGAAATTTCCTGCTCACACATTCCATTCACAGCCAAACAATTCCAAGTCTCTCAAGGACAGAATTTCCCAAATAGTGATTCAGCTATATCGACAGGGCTTACTCTCCCAGCCATTTGCAGGCTGCTAACTATAAGGTATTTGTGGCTTATTGCAAACATGAGCTATATGGTGCTATTCTGCATACTCAGAGAAGACTGCATCTGGTAAAATTATTTTTAGGGTGACACTGAAGCACCTAGCCTAAAGAAAAATTAAAACTTTAATTAAATTATGAGAAGGTTTACCACATGGATGATTCCCAGGTGTAATTTCGGAAGAATTACAGTTCCCAGTAGAATTTTCTTGCATGGACATATTCTGTGGATTGGATGCATCCTCTGGACCAGCTGCATTCTCTTTTATGCTTCTGAACACACAGAGACATTTTTAAAAGAACAGGTTTAAATATGTTTAATATTTAAAGGATTCCTAATCATAGTTTAAAGTCCTTTTGAAGTTACGTTTTGCGTTCTAAAATATAGAAGCTAACTAGCAACTGTAAATCTCAGAGTGTTGCTGAACTTCAGCAACTCAGTAAGAAGCATTTATACAGAAATCCAAGGTCAGATAACATACACAGTTCTGATGGTACCAGCTTTTCTTTGGAATCATAAAAATCTATTGGCCTTACTGTGCGTGACAGACCTAGACAGCAACATAATTCCCTTTCACAAGTAATTCCAGTAGGTTTGGGGGCTTTTTTTTGGTCATAGTTCATTCTGACTTTAAAAAAAAGTAAAAATTTCAGAATATTCCAAAGTTCTTTGTTTATTAGTAAGAGAGCTGTGGCTCTGCAGCTGCACAGCTGGGGGCTTCACTGGCTGGACTCGAGATTCAGGGAACACTGCAAGAGTCAATGTACTTGAGAGCTCAGACAGGCACCATGACACCAACGACATGCTCAATATATGGACTGGTATGCACACAAAAAGGACACTGATTATAATAAAAGATAACAGAATCTTAATTCAGACTCCATATTTTTATGATAAACTCGACTACCTGCATCAAGTATTAGTGCAACATTGTCTAGAATTGGTATTCTTCTTCCTGTGATGGTTACATGGCTAAAAAGTAGTTAAAGGAAATCAGATGTATCACAAACACTATTGTCTCTGTGTTTAAATGAACATCACATTCAGCAATATTAATCATGAAAATATCCAGTTAAAATTAAATATCTTTTTTTCCTAGTAAGGTATATGCTGAAAAAAAATTGTCAAACACTTACAAATGCTCCAAGTTCTTTGAATTATCTAATACTTTCATGTGTCTGCACAGCTTCTGAAGTTGTGTTATATGTTCCGGATTGTCAGTTCCCAGACCCGTAGACAAAATCTCAGACCGAACGTTGTATTCACTGACAGACATGTGCAAACCTGGAAGCCTGGCAACCCGGACCTTGAATTACAAAACATACTAAATGGAAACAACAGCTCATAAACTGCCTCTCTCCAACTCTAAGCTGTTCTTTACATAAAACTTTAAACACACCCTCATTTATTTATACCTGTAAGCCATTAGTTTTCTCTGATTTTCAAACAGGAACCTACCCATGCTTAGCTGTTTTCAAAGTATCACCATCTATTTCATTGTGATAACATTAGGAAAAAATTATTCACTG
The DNA here is from genome assembly GCF_964273445.1 of Streptopelia decaocto. Classification (NCBI taxonomy): domain Eukaryota; kingdom Metazoa; phylum Chordata; class Aves; order Columbiformes; family Columbidae; genus Streptopelia; species Streptopelia decaocto. Next base: position 15,335,024 of record NC_138666.1, on the reverse strand, counting down.
AAAGGGTTATAAAGCACCAGCACAGGCTGCCCAGGAAAGCGGTTGAGTCACCATCCCTGGAGATATTTGATAGATGTGTAGATGTGGTGCTTATTGACATGGTTTAGTGGTGGACTTGGCAGTGCTGGGTTAATGGTTCGACTTTAAGATCATAAGGATCTTTCCAACCTAAACAATTCTATGATTCTGATCAAGAAAACTAAGGAAAAAAGCTTAAGAGCTTTTCAATTTGCAGAAAAAATTAGGATAAAGCTAACTCTAAACTAGTGCAAGAACCAAAAAAAGACAACCAAGACTCAGAAATATAAACAGAATAAATTTAGTCTAGTATTAGAGGTCTTCGGTATCAGCAAACAATCTTGCAGGATCCAAGTTTCAGTCTTTCAGAGCATTGTGTGACAAACTACAGAACTGATTTTACAAGACAAAACCCTAAAAAATAGTGCTTTCAAAAGATACTTTTGTTATTAACTTTGTGGAATAGGCTGGATGACACTCAAAATTAATGTGGTGCTTTGTTACTGGTGCCTATTCAGATTCCAAGTTCAAGTTTTACTTGATCATGTATTCCATCTATATACAAACACACATGTTCATCACAGAATGGTTAAGGTTGGAAGGGACCTCTGGAGACCATCTCGTCCAACCCCTTGCTCAAGGAGGGTCATCTAGAGCCAGCTGACCATGGCCACCTCCTCACGGCTTCTTAGTATCTCCAAGGAATCACCGAATCACAGGATGTTAAGAATTGGAAGGGACCTCAAAAGCTCATCTAGTCCAATCCCGCTGCCAGAGTAGGAACACCCAGAGGAGGTTACAGGCGGGTTGGAATGTCTGCAGAGAAGGAGACTCCACAACCTCCCTGGGCAGCCTGGGCCAGTGTCTGTCACCCTCACTGAGAAGAAGTTTCTTCTCAAATTTAAGTGGAACCTTTTGTGTTCCAGTTTGTACCCATTACCCCTTGTCCTATCATTGGTTGTCACCGAGAAGAGACTGGCTCCATCCTTCTGACACTCACCCTTTAGATATCTGTAAACATTAATGAGGTCACCCCTCAGTCTCCTCCAAGCTAAAGAGCCCCAGCTCCCTCAGCCTTTCCTCATAAGGAAGATGCTCCACTCCCTTCAGCATCTTTGTTGCCCTGCGCTGGACTCTCTCCAGCAGTTCCCTGACCTTCTGGAACTGAGGGCCCAGAACTGGACACAATATTCCAGATGTGGTCTCACCAGGGCGGAGTAGAGGGGAAGGAGAACCTCTCTGACCTACTAACCTGCCCCCTTCTAATACACCCCAGGATGCCATTGGCCTTCCTGGCCACAAGGGCCCAGTGCTGGCTCGTGGTCATCCTGCTGTCCACCAGGACCCCCAGGTCCCTTTCCCTTATGCTGCTCTCTAATAGGTCATTCCCCAACTTATACTGGAACCTGGGTTGTTCCTACCCAGATGCAAGACTCTACACTTGCCCTTGTTATAGTTCATTAAATTTTTCCCTGCCCAGCTCTCCAGCCTGTCCAGGTCTCTGGATGGCAGCACAGCCTCTGGTGTGTCAGCCACTCCTCCCAGCTTGGTGTCATCAGCAAACCTGCTGATAGTACACTCTATTCTCTCGTCCAAATCATTGATGAATATATTGAATAATATAGGCCCCAGTACTGACCCCTGAGGCACTGCACTAGATACAGGCCTCAACTGGACTCCGCCCCATTGACCACAACTCTCTGGCTTCTTCCCTTCAGCCAGTTCGCAGTCCACCTCACTACCCGCTCATCCAGACCGCACTCCCTCAGTTTAGCTGTAAGGATGCTGTGGGAGACTGTGTCAAATGCCTTACTCAAGTCAAGGTAGACCACGTCCACCGCTCTGCCATCATCCATCCATCCTGTTATGTCCTCATAAAAGTCAATGACGTTGGTCAAGCACGACTTCCCCTTGGTGAAGCCATGTTGACTGCCCCTAATGACCCTCTTATCCCTGATACGCCTTGAGATGGCACCAAGGATAAGTCATTCCATCAGTTTCCCAGGGATGGAGGCTCTACAACCTCTGAGCAACCTGTTCCAGTGTTCAGACACCATCACAGTAAATTAACCAAAGGTATTATGTAAACACCATGTAGAATAAAACTAAAGTAGGAACAGACAGAAGCAAAGAGAAGAATGGGTGCTCTTGTTATAAAGGAGTTTCGATACAAATATTTTGTAATGCTACAATTCTATACCTACCATTGGGTCAACCCAAGCTGTATTTCCCAAGGTAAGTACTATTTTTGCTTCATGTAGTTTTCCTTTAATTTTGTAATCAATATAATGAGTTACCTAGGAAAAAGATTTTTTTGCTGCACTTGAGAAGTATACCAACATAATTCTACAGTTATTTTAATTATAATGAAATAATCTGAGCTTAACAGTCACAGGGTATTCAACAAATAAAACCAGTTTTGAGTAAACTAGTGAAATACTTCCACTTTAGTGTAGGTTAAAATAGAACTAGCTTTTAAGAAAGGAGCTTCCTGAATGGTAGAATATTCAAACATAGGTCAATGTACAGAGGCTACCCTTTCGCTGTTATGCCCCACAGATTCAAAAGCAACAATAACATGTTCTGGAGGATGCCATTTAAATCACAGAAGAAAATCCCAAAAATTTCACTTTATCATTTTGTAGGAAAACAAACAACACTGACTTCTTAGAATCTGCTCTAATAGCAGATATTTATTGGCAATACTAATAAGCAATGAAATTTGGTAACTAAATTTGCAGTTCATAACTGTTTTCTTGTAGAAAACAACACATAGAAATTAAGGAAGTTAAAGCAAATGCCATGGAAAACATTATAAACATTACCTTTGGGTTCCATTCTATTTCGTTATCAATGGGTTTCAGTCTACAAACCACGAATTCCACAGCCTGAGGCGGCAGACACTGAAACCTTGCAGGTAAGTGAAGCAGCTGACAGTTCTGAACTTGACTTGCTCTGCCTTCATCTATATATTTAACTTTGACACTAAAGAACAAATTTTCCTCTTCTTTTGGGGAAATCTCTACTACCTGAACCCTTCAAACAGTAGGCAAGGAAACACAGAATTATTATTCATATAATCAGTTGAAAAAAAAAAAAAAATCTACTCTTTAAGAAATGGTATATTATTACCAAAATATGTACCTGCCTGTATGTGGGTAGTCATTCTATTCTCCATTCAGTAACTTAAAGAGTATGTGATTGCTTTTTAAAGAGTGATTTGGATAGCAGTGATTTTTTGCTGGTTTTGGGTGTGAGTTGACTTTTTTTAAACTAAACAGTGTTTTAAATTAATTTATATAAAAAGTGCACACAAATAATTTATAAAAAAATAACACTTTTACCTGTGAAAATGTGTTTCCTCACATAATCCATACAATGCTAGCTTCTCCACATTTTCAACTGAAATCTTACTCCCAGGTGTCTTAAAATACTCATTAATTTCTTCAGCAAGAGTGGTATATTGATCCTTTTGTTTATCTACTATTCGACCAAAGTAGTTTGTTGCATTTACAATGTGGAGAGGCAGTATCTGAAAAAATAAAAAAAACCATTAGAAAAAAGGAGGACTGGATGATTTATTTAAATTAATGAAACGTAAGTTTTCATATTCAAGATGACCTACCTCTTTCTAGCCCAAAGAGGTGAGAGAGATGCTGCTGCATACACACATTTCAGAAGATTATGAGTTATTATTATATTATTCAAAAGACTTAATTAAAACTAACTGCCCATAGACCAGCTAACAGTGGACATGGATTTACAGAGCAAAAACTGCTGGGTCTCAGTTGGTGGTATTCCACTTAAACAAAACACCAGTGAACTATAGTATTACCTGTCCAGCTATGAACCACAAAGCCTTTCCACACTGTTCAAGTATAATTTCAGGTGTTCTCCAGCCTTACAGTGAGTTTCAGTAGAACTGGCTGGGGAAGCATGAGGCCTTCACTCTTTTTGCACTAAAATTACTTACATTAAAAAAAACCTATGAGTACACTACTATCAAGACCAATGCATAAAATACTGGGTGCACTCCACGCAAAGGGTCACACCAGGAAGACGTACTGAGATAGAGCTGGGTGTATGAGGCCAGACAGGATAGTAAGAGGATCAGAAAGATAATTTCCACTTACTAAAAAGCTTAAAAAAAGCACAGTGCAACTCGAGGTTCTTAAAGACAGAAACACACTGGGTTCCAAACAAAAAAGAAAGTGAATGCTTATCAAAGTGATAACTGATTTGTAAGACACGCACCCAGAAGCACAAGTAGATGAGGAAATGGTCCAGAGTGCAAGTTTCTAATAAAAGTGTCCTGAAATCTCTTCCCAGTCTCAGGCACTAAAACTAGATACATGTAGGTTGCCAATGGGTTTGAACTCACACCTACCAACGAAAGCTTATTTACTAGGTAGAAATAGAGTGACACCAAGGAATCCGCTCAGTTCTCTTTATTTTCCATTCTCACAACCTGTGACTTTTGGGAACGGGTAACACCCTTTAATTATGTGAACTGAAGGCATCTGAATTCTGCTAAAGACAGGACAGGAAGAAGGCAGAAGCAGTGTATCCAAACAGAGGGCATCCGGCACTTCTTAGAGCCACATGCTAGCTTTGGGAAGAAGCACCAATGTTTATATACGTGTCCTCGGCGATCACCATCCAACAAGCAGACAAGAGAGACACTGTAATACCACTGAGACACTCCAGTACAGAAGGGACTGAAAAAGCCAGGTAAAGGGAGCTGGAGATACAAACTGCTACTGGGACGTGGAGACCTACCATAGCAAAGTCAACTCAATAACCATGAAGGTTTAATGACTGTGAAACTATTATAAAAAAAAGAGTACAATTAGAACAGTACTCTGTATGAAAAAAAATTTAAACAAGCATTGATACATTAGTAGGAAATAACTGTTTCATCTAGAAGATAAGGGAGAAGCTGTATCCCATTTTCTCTGGATACTGCAAATGAAAATACTAGTTTCAAATAATGAGGCCAGAATATGTTAATTTTTCAGCAAGTTTGCATGAAAATGTCAGCTAATTAAAAATCCTCACTTCCAACAAAACATGCATCATCTTCCACTTCACTTCAAAAGATGTTTGTGTTCCCCATACGATAAATATAACTGAAGTTTATAGGCACTTTAAGCTTTGTTAATTTCAGTATATGGTCTCAATTTATAGGGGGAAGGAATAGAAAGAACATAAACCCTCTTCCCATAGAACGGGCATCTTCAATGCAGAAGAAAATCTCAGGTAAACTCAATCACCCACAAAACAATTTCAAATTCAAGCTAAGGATTAAGGGAAAATATGGCACACTTATTTATGCACGGGAAAGAGGGAAAAAAGCGAAAAAATAAATATCCAAGAGGTACAGTGTACATAATACAGTTATATTAATGTAATATGAAAAAATAAGTATTATGCTAAGTAGCTATTTAAGACCTGTCTTCTTGGTACCCAAAGCCAAGGTAAATAAAAATGACTTACTGTCACACATCCAGGTGTTTGTGTAATTTTGTCTAGTATATTCTGGGGCACATCTATTTCAAAATTAATTTGATGACGATCTGGACACGCTGTTCTATTCCTATGTATTAAAAAAAAAGTTTTAGAAAAGAGTCCTTTGTTTTCAGTTGAAAACTATTTTGATGTGACTTACAACAGCTTTAAACACTAACATTTCATCAGCCTTTCATATTCACTTTCTGTCTCAAATAGCACCAATGACTCTGAGGGGTTACGCAGCAATGGCCAAAAAGCTCTTGCTGGAAGTTTACACAACAAAACAGAAAACTTGTTTCAGAATAAAACAAACACCATTACTGATTTTTTTCTTACTTGCAATAATGGTTACATACAACAGAAGGCACACCTCAGAACATTTAAGCTTCCTCCTTCAGACACTAATTACAATCCATTTACACACAGCTCTGAAAAGTCATCATCTATTTACCCACTCTGGAGGGACAGGAGATGATACGGAAGAGAGAGAAGCACAAACCTTGTGCAATTATGGTTACAACACTAATCAAAAGAATGGCTTAAAGTTCCCTCAAGAACTTCTGCACAGGAGTTGTGATGAATTATGCTACTATGTCAGAATATGTATGATTTGTCTCCATAGAAACATTATTTTGTTTTCATAAAAGTACCTTAGAAGAGTGAAACAGATGAAACAGTGAACAATGATGACAACAAAAAATCATGAGCAAAACTCAGTTTGAATAAAAGCGTGCAACAGGAAAATTCATCAAGGAAGTAGAAGCAGCCATCATTCAGGGCACACAGTGCCTTCTTGTGTAAATATGTGTGTCAAGAAAACTTGATATTTCCTTACTTGCAAATCCCAAATGTTTTAAGATAGGCACACAGTGGCCTTGAAAGTTTCTTCTCTTCTTCAGCCTCTAGTACCTTGGCAGTAATATCACGCAGTTCTGGTGGTATTTCAGCTTCTGCGTGCTGCAAATAGTGCAGGATCCCAGGTGCATGACATGCACTGTCTTCTGTGAGCAGAATGACTGACCTTGCCTTTGTATAGTCCTGATCAACAGAAGAATCCTAAAAAAAAAATAAAATTACATTTTTTAAAAGCTTTTATGCATCCACCACTCAATAGTAAAATGTAATACTAACCCACTAAAGATTTACTCAAACCTTTATCACATTACAGAAATTATCAGACAGGCTGTGTAGACGCTGACCAAAGATGCTTGGAGAAGGGAAACTGAAGTGTACCACGCAAGTTGCATCTGTAATTCCCAAAGGCTGCATGCAGTCATCTGTTAAAACTAAGCACATGTTTTATACACACATATAACACACAATACCTTAAGCATGTGAAGTATTACCTCCCATTAGCAATGGCTGTTTTATTCTCCCTACCCATTGACTTAAGAATTGAGAAAAAGGTCTTTCCCAAAACACTTACATAAGGCATTGTATTTCTTCAGTCAGTACACTTCATAAGCATATGGCAGAAACAGTCTCTGATAATTTAGCGTAACTCTATATCTCATAGCAGTATCACAGAATAAACACAGCTGCCCACTGAAATTACTTTGCAAAAGTTACATTAATGCTAACACCTTTGTATGAACCTCCAAAGCAGATGTAATTTAGCAATCTTTTTGCTTTTGATGTACAAAATGGAAAAATATAAGTCTGAAACTGGGCAAAAACCTTTACTACTGCAAACAACTTGAAAAAATTAAATTCTGCCAGAATATAAAGGAAATTATTAGAATAAGTCTTCAAAGTTTCGAAATTATTTTAAATCGAAAGTATCTTTTGTAGTAGGAGACAACTGTGAAATAATGGAATTTCTCCGAAAGTACTAGTAGCTGTTTAATGCATCAAAAAGTCTCTTTTATGTTCCCTCTAATAAGTACAGTTTTCCCTCACAGCACTTAACCCTGAAAGCTAATAATAAATAAAGGGATAACTGTGAAAGTGATAACCTAGTATAAGTACCTAGTGTAGAACACAAGTCACCATGAAGACATGACCACAACTAGACAACAAGAAAATACTCACCTAACACAACATGAGTGCCAGAACTATACTTTTTTTCCCACTGCTCTAAGATATATGTGAAATTAAACTTGCTCTCTTTATGTATTCTCAAGGAAAATATTGAGTTGCTCTTCAGTGCCTGCATGAGAAAGTAAAGAGTTATAGTTTCTTCCAATACAGTAATGACTGCTCCAACAAACTCTAATAAATAGTGTATCTTATTAGTATCTAGCATACCTTAGCTAGTGGCAAGAGCCAAGGGAGTTAATGAAATTTTGAAGATTGAGATTAAGGAGATACATGTATATATATGTACACACATGTATATACGTGTGTATATATATGTGTGCGTGTATATATATATGTGTGTGTATATGTATATATATCCATTGCTATAATATGTGAAAAAAGAACTATTCCAAGAAAACTCCTCCTTAGTCTCCACCTCAAAAATGCTGAGTATACAATCCCACAAAAAAGGTGAAAACTGGAACACATTCTGTTCCAAATAAACCTGGAACAGTTTTATGCCAGTTTTAAAGGAAATACATATTAAGCGTGCTATCTTCCCCCCACACCCTGTGAAGCTTAACTGAATTCTGGTAGATTTTCAAAGGATGACAGAAAATGTTTCCTTCAAATCAGAGAAACAGGCTTCTAAAATTTCAAATACTCAGGAGTAGAAAGCAACAGAACAGAACTTCTTAACACAGTGGCTTAAGTCTTCTCTCCCCATGCCACTCCTAGAAACAGTAAAATAAAGAGCAGCCACATCCTCAAAAAACACCGCTTAACAGAACTTTTACTGGAAAAAAAGTTGGTTTGATTAAACTCCAAGTTCCAACCTGTAGTGAAGAATTCAGTAATGCATGCATTCTATGCCAGCCATTCCTGTCAGTTTGGCTTGCTTCTAGTTGGCAGAAGGGCAGTGTTCAGGTTATATTTAGCAGAAATAATTATCTCACACTCCCTTTTTTCTCAGAAACCAAGATACTTAATGGTGTCATTCCTTAACAACTAAAAAGTAAAAATCACTTACCTACGTAAATTTACATGCTATCTTACCTGATGAACCATTTCTGCCTCATTTACTGAGTCGGTGAATATCAGCACCTTCTGAAGATTATTGGGGGTAAAATCCAATATTTTGAGTAACACAGCAGTTCTCTCACTGTTTGTGCATGGCTGCACGACCTAGAAGTAGATACAGCTGTGTCTTAGGATATGTTACCTTGTAGTTCTGCCATTCACAATTAACAATTGCAAAAACATTCTGATGAAATTTTGTTCACAAACTATACCATTTGCAAATACTTCACATAAAATTCTGGTTCATTTGCACTAACAATTAAATACTCGAGGGAGTATCTTCACCTCAGTCCTACAAAGGTAAAAGACCCTCAGCTCATTCAGTGATAACTTGCACAGGTCCTCTAAGAAGCACCTCAGTTCATACACAGGAGATGCCCCTGAGCAGTCTCAGTTTGGATTGTAGTTCTACCCCCTTAACCGCCACATATATAGACTCACATCAGTACAAACAGCAAAATATTTTAGTAAACAAATACTGAAATCATCCCCAATTTTTTACCTGTTGCACATTTCCATAGATGGAAGCTTCTTCAACAGCCGTTATCACAACGTAGGGATCGCTCATGAACTCCTTTATCAAGCGTGCTATATGTTTATTATAGTGAGTTCCAACAGCAATAATCTGGTGCAGTGAATACTCCCACTCTTCAGTTAAAATGGATTTATTGTAACAATCTAATATAGTAAAAACCTGTAAAGAAAAAAAAAGGGTTTTTTTCTATCCTCTTATTCTATTCGAATGAACACTTAACAGCAGTGAAAAGTACATTTGCAGCACTCCATTTTATCCAGTCACAAAACCACCACCATGGCAAGACACAATTGTCACATCCCAAAATGAAGTGTTTAATTTGTGCACTTTCATCCTATTGTTTGAACAACTTCTGAAGCAAGAAGAAAGCGACAGGATGGCATGAAGGAACAGCATGTGCATGTACATGGGATCATAACGTGGGATTCTGTCCAGAGAAGACTGAAATCTCAGGGATAGGATCTGTTCCAACCAGACAGAATGAATGTATTCCTGATGAAATCACTTTACGTAAGTGAGGAGCAGTGCAGTTGTGGAATGACATCAGTATGTCTGGCCAAACAGTCCCACACTAAGAAGTATTCGATGCCTCTGGTGCAACTGGACTCAGAGATGTTCTAAGACATTCAATCTCAAGAGATTAATTCTAAGAGATCTCTCTCAATCTAGCACTAAATTTACCCATAGCAGCAGTATTTTTAACAATGTAACATTTCTGTAACAATGCTTCAGAAGGGCTGCAAGAGTCCAAACGCTATCAAATTATCACTACCATCTGAAAGAGCATCTCTTCTTTTTCTCTACTCAAGACTGACACTTGAAAAGCTGCGATGCTCCTACAAAAACCGCAGACACATGCACAGTATTTTACAAGTTACCTTTCAACAATCTTATGGCGAACCTGCGCTCTGCCTCAGAACAACCAGAACAGAAAGAACAGCCTGAACAGAAAAAGGAATGTCCCACTGGCTAAGGATGACATGTCATCTAATCTCTGACTTTATATTTGCTGCTACAAAGGCACATTTAACACCTGTGCATGCAGCAAATTGGGCAATTGATCTCCATTAAGATGTTTCTCCAGCTTTTCACGCTTAGAAACGTGGCCCTTTAGTCCCAGCACCAAATTTTAAACCACTAATGTTAGGGAGTTAATGATTTAAAAAAAAAAAAAAGGAAAAAATCTATGACAGTGATAAAAATGTGTTGTAAGCCATTTCTTGCATACTGATGATGGAATATACTGTGAAGCCTCAAAACAGCAATAAAATAACCAAGGAATATTCTCAAACTATAATCATAACTTTAAAACTGCTAAAAAGTATACATCCATGTTAACATGAAACTGAATGCTGTTCCTCTTCCAAGGTTCTCTGAGTTGGGATCAGTTTCTCCTTTTGCCTGCACTGATATTACGGCCCAAGGGAAGTTTTTTACAACTGCTTCCAAGACTATTTGATCACGGAGTTCTGCCTTTCATTCTACAGAGACTGAGGAGCTTTCCAGTAAAGACAGTTCTTGAACTGAAGCGGTTCAAACAGCATCAAGGGAGAAGAAGGTTCTTTACAGACTGATAATCTAAGTCCTTAGAGTAAAGATCCCCACACTGAAACTACCGCTACAGAGTGAAGAAAAAATGCAAGCCCTTGTGAAGCGACCCACGGCCAAGGAAGAGAGCATAAAGGAGCAGCAGCACAGAGCACTCTGATTTGGGGGGGGGGGGAAAGGAGAGTGAGCAGGGAATGTCAGATTTAATACATTACAGCTCCACTTCTCCAGTGTTTCATTCTGCCAGAAGTATAGAGATGCAATTCCTTTAATTCCATTTTCTTCTCAACTCTACCATAGGGCTTCAAGAAGGTTGTTTTTTTCAGTACGTTGCAGACAGTTCAAGACAGATGCACAACTGAAACTGCAATTTACCATCTGAACGTATAAGCCATGTACCTGTTCAGTAGCTTCAGAGAGCAGTACCTCAACCTCATCGAGAACAAGATGGCAAAGTCTACAAAATAATAAATCGTGGTGTTCAAACAGTCTCAGGAAGCTATATGGTGTAGTCACAATTACGTCACCTACGAGTAGGAAGAAAAGACGTTTAACATTAACTTAAAAATTGAATGAATACTAATAAGATACCATAGTACATGGTAATTTTATTAAAAAGGCCTCATTTGCATTTCAGATGCCTCATCTTGAAGTTGGCTTTACTTTGGTTGGTTGGTGTGTGGCTTTTTGTCATTGGTGCGTGTGGTGTTTCCTGCCCTCCCCCCCGCTTCCCTGATAGAGAACACTGAACTAAATTTTCTGACTTCTGGTCAACATTAATTTTCAGTTTGCTTGGATTTTCCTATCCCTGCACGCCTTCCAAGACCTGACAGGGTAAAACTGAGTTTTTTAAAGAGTGAAAGGTCTAAATGTTAAGAAGTTTACAAAGCAGGATGCCATTTCATTTTCCAGTAAGGTAATGGAAGTAGAGATAAAACTTCAGAACCAGAGAGACAGAAGGTAAATATTTCAACATGTCCAAGAACAGTCTTTAGAAAAGTTCAGTTTTTACAATTTAATAAAGCACACGTTATAGCTTAGATATCTACACATGTGTGCATATATGTGGGCATATATGTATCTAAAACCACACTAATCTTAACCTGTGCAAATATACCAACAGCTCTACTAATAAAAGATCTGAATTCATCCACTAAGCTCTTAAACTTGAATGATGGATGCAAGAATTCAAACTGCTGAAACTGAAAATTTTACACAATCCTTCATAGTTTGATCCGTATTTCTTGTTTTCTTGCCAAAAAAAAGCCACTTTTAAAAATGCACTTATCAATTCAGGTGTAACAAAAAGACCAAACAAGAAAAGTAAAACTAAGTGTTTTAAGTAAACACACTTAAGTAGGGCAAATCTTCCAAGAGCTCTTTTAGGAGTTCTATGCTTCCTCTTCTTTATGAAGTATTCTCTGCATACTACTGAAGTTATATGAATTAATCAGAATTTATTGCAAAAAGAAAGCTAGAAACCATGAACTAAAAAAGATATTCAAACTAAAATTTAAACTGCACATCTATACAACATTGTCTGCACAGAAATTTTACCTCTTAATACTTGACTTTTCCAATACTCTTTTTAAATTAAGAGTATAAAAAGAATTGTGTTAAGTGTATATAAGCAGTAGAGCACCAGACATGTACCCCAAATATTTGTCAATTTAAAAAATAGAACACATATACTTGAACTACTTATATATTTGTTAAAAATACGTTTAAGAACATACACATGTGCATTACTGTAGTGGGCTGTGGTCAGCAGCTGTACAGCACACAGATGCTCATTTACTGCCCTCATCCCCAGTGGGGCAGGGGACAGAACAGGAACTGCTGAAGTGAGAAAACTCGTGGGTTGAGAAAACAGATAGTTCATTAAATGAAGGGTGTGGGAAAAGATAGAAAGGCAACCACTGACAACATTCCACCAGCAGACAGATGCCCAGTCACTCCTCAGATCATCCCCACTCTTCAAGCTTTTATGCAAGCACGACATTATACAGTATTGTGTGTCACTTTGATCAGTTTGGCTCAGCTGCCCAGGTTACATCACCTCCCGGGTTCTGCTCGCGCCTGGCTTACTCACTGGGTGGCAGGCTGGCAAAAAGCATTCTTGATGTACATGTGATGCTCAGTGAGAGCCAAACACTGGTGTGTTATCTGTGCTGTTCCCATTACAAATCTAGAACAAGCTACCACACAGATGACGAAGAGAAGTAACTCCATTGCCTGACAGACCCAGCACCTTTGTTCTGCAATGGATGTTCATGTATCAAAAATGCTCTTATAAAATCTGGTTCTAAATCAAGAAATTCCACAAATAATCCTAATTTAGTGTGATCTTCACCAAATCCCTACCACTAATTAGGCTCAAAAATAACTGTTATGGAGCTCACAAAAAAGATGCTGAACATATAGACATTCAAAGAGCTTTAATACCATTTACTGTTAAATGGCACTACTGAAACTTCATGCATCACTACAGACATAGAGCATTAAAGAAACAGAATTACTGCATTAGAGAACAAAAAACTTAGGAAGTATAAATCGCTTCTTCCACAATTCCCTGCAATTATGGCAGCCCATGTTGTTTTCAAGCATAATTAAGAAGACAGAAAGTATTCTTACATCCTTGGATTTTCACACTGCTAGCTGCTTCTTTGTTCTGGCCAAGTATTATCAGCATTGGATGAAGCTCTCTGGAGCATCGCTCGTATGTTCCCAGTAGCTCAAAAACAAGTTGTGCCTTCTTCCGCCCAGGACATAAAATAAGTGCTAGTGGCTACACACATATGTATAAAGTTTTACACCACAGTATTAGGCAAGAGTTCAGAATCTTAAAAATAGTACTACTTCAGCATTTAGGGCAAACCCAAAATCTGCAACACAGGCCTTCAGTTCAAAACAAAAGCTTTTAGTACTATATCATCTCCTAACGGCAGATGTTACAGACCTAAGGAACCATACACCAAGAGACCCGGAGACACACAAAGGATGCACACAGCAACATTCAGTAAAAAGTCCAAAAATTTAACAGAGGCAGGAATATCTTGTCTTACTTAGAGCTGTACTAGGCAATTTACAGACATCCCTTACAATCTCAGTCATTCTATGTTTTTGTGATCTAATACAAGTTAGAAAATGAGTTACAATATTTACAACAGCTAATACAAATGTTACTTTAATGACTACATACTATCCCCTTAAAAACAAATCTTTATCAAGTATCAAAGTGATACAACATTAACACTTGTTAGATATAACCTGATATATAAGTTTTAGAACCCCACATTCATACAGTCCATCTCTGTAAGCCTCTAAGCAAAGGGCTTATATAAACTGGCCAGCATCATGAACCAACACCAAGATCACATTCAATGTATACATTCTAAACATTCACTATCTTTTGAATCATTATTTTACATCTGCACTTTAAAATGAAAAACTTGTTACTACTCTAATAACATATACATACTCCATTCCTGCTTGGCAAGGCTCTGTAGTAACTTTCCAAGTGCAAAAATGTAAGAATTGGTGGAATATATAAAGAAGGATCATTTCCCTGATATGAGATGGCAACTACATCACATCCTCGAGCTACTGGAGGCCAACAGTAAGATTCTGTGAAGTTAGGGCCTAAAAAGTTTTTCTGAGCAAGTTCCTACAAAAAGAGAAATTAAGAGTTCCACGTGAAAACTGTGTACATAATAAATATTCCTAACATGCAATATGAAAAAGTTGTTCTGGGCTGAGAAGTTAAATTACTAAAATTCAAATTCCAAGACTTGTGGCAGTGGTTGATACACCAGAAGAAATGTGTACGATTCTTAAAGCATCTCTCTGAAGCTTCATTTATTCAACCACATGAACAACCTCCTAGACATTCCTCAAGCAAAAAAAGGTATTACTGTACAGTTTAGTATCTAACATTTGGGTATGATACTAGCCTTAACAATATATTCAATGTAACGTATTACACTAGAATTACCTTTTTCAGATCATCAAAAAGTGGTGCTGTTTCCAGAGTCGAAAATGGTTCAATTTTGTTGCTAAGAAAGACAAAGTTTTGTTCTTCACTAAGATTTTGAGAACTCTGAAACCATATAACAAATAGGTAACTTAACAATTACTGATGCAGGCAAATTAGACTCAACCTTAGGTTAACTAATTTGTTGCAAATTAATATATATAAGTGCTGATTTGGTCATTGGGAAACATAAAGAAACAAACACTTCAGAAAAACCTTTCCTCCCCCATTCCCAGGCTTGACTTCACCCCAAACTCCTTTCACCTTCCAGTCAACGCAGGCCATACTCAGTTTAACCACTGAAGCACAGAGCAGCACAAGGCAGGGACCGCAGTCAGAATGCTGCAGTTTCTCTCTGCTGCTCCTTCCCTCTCACTTCTTTCCTCTGCTCTACTGTGGGTCTCCTACAGACTGCAGTTCCTTCATGAACTGCTCCATGCTCAGGCATGGAGCACCTCTGGCTCCCTTGACTTTGGTGTTGCCTCCATTTCTCACTTGTTTTTGTTTCTTGCCCTGCATTTTTTACCCTTTCTTAAATATGTTTTCACAGAGGTACCACCAACTTAGCTGGCTGGCTCAGCTTTGGCCTGCAGTGGGTCATGCCAATGCAGCTGGAATCAGCCCTGACCTCCTTCCCCAAAGATCACCTCTGCATGATGTGGTTGAAGACTCACGTCACTCCAGTGCCTGGTAAAGCCAGCTGACTCTTTGCGGAAGGGTATCACGGTAATCCTGCTTTAGTAACAATTCACGCTACTACATTCATCATAATTTTTTCAAAAAGGTATTATAGTTTAAATTTAGGAGTGGTTGTCATCCTTCAATTCTCAGCAGAGCTGAAAAATAACTTCTGTAAAACTGCTTTTTTCCCCTGACCTCACAGAAGTAGTTCTATTACTGTCATGGAAGCAAATTTCTCCTTTAAAGCATCTAGCAGAAGAGGATATGAACAGTGCATGTGCTCTTTAAAAGAGCTGAGACTGGATACACTCAGTGATTCTTTGCCTAGAATCTATCAGTCCATTTTCCTTTCCTCCCATATACACTGCAATAGCTCTACTTGTTCAATTCAGTACAGTTTGACACTCAAGAATGAGCCCTGACCTCCTGAAAACGCTTCACTGAAAAACACCAAGCAAAAAAAAAGAGAAAATAGCAAGAAACCAGATTAGGTACTTCAGGTATTAGATGATTCAACAAATAAGAAGAGACTTCAATAAATGTTGTACAACATAGGACTATTTTGTTTTCAGGGAAACATTAACATTTACATTTTTTTATATTTGTCATGTCAACAGCTATCTTCTGCATAAAACTGTACCAAAGGACTGCAAAAGGAGGCACAATCTTTTCAAGGACTGTAGTACATTTTTATAATTTTATTTTTTGCTGAAAGTGAAGTAGAATGTTCTTTTTAGACCATATAAAAAAGAGCTCAGTCCTCCAGATGTATGTTACATAGAAGAACAAGCTAGGTGCCTATAGTATTCCTAACTTGTCCTACGTAGGCTTATATAGTTCATATTTCACAATTTGTTACAAAATACTTACAGACGCAGTATTTCCATTTAAATCTGTGCTTGATCTTTGGTATGTCTCTTCAAGAAAGGAACTGGAAACAGCAGGACCTAGAAAGTAAAAAAATGCAGAAACACATTTCTCATTATCTGAACAAATAAAACCCCAGTATTTTTACTTACAGTGGGTTGTGACTGACTTGTTTAGTTGCTTGTATTACCATTTCCTAATGACAAAAAGAACAACCAAAGAAACAGGTATCTTTACATAAAGATAACTATGCAGATGAACTGAGTGAACAAGGACGTAACATTGCACACTTTTAAAAAAACTTGAATCACTACAAATGAGACAACTCATGGTACACGCTAGTTAAAAGTACCCATGTTCAAATAAATCCTTCCAAACTCAAAGAACAGTAATGCACCATTGATCAACGTCAAATAATTTCAATAATATTGAATGCTATTAAGCATATCAACAAATGCCTGTGTAACCCACCCTCAGCCTTCACCTTATACGGTACAAAAGTCCTTACAGTATTCCTGCATCTGGTGATTTGATGGGTCTTTGTAAAGTCTGATACATACACATTGTTTGTTAGAAAGAAACCATTTGAACCAATTCTTGGATTTAAACAGAGACAGTAGGTTCATGTTCAGTGTATCAAATGACAGACACATAATGCATTGCACGTATGATTGTTCCCAATACGCATGGTTCCCACCTGTCTCAGGATTTGTTGGTGTTTTATCCTGACACAGCATTGGCCTGAAGGGAAACACAGGATTAACAGGTTCGGCTGGAAAGGACTCAGCATTTAATGATGTTTGGTTCTCCTGATCATCGTTCTCAAGATGGGCAAAGTTCTTTGCGACAAGATCATCATTAACGCATACCTAAAAAAACAAGATCTTTATTGATCAGGATCAATAAGTAATAAGCTACACCACCACATACTTGGTTAGAATTTATTTCAAGCTTTAAACAACAGCTGTTAAGACATAAGCAGTATAAGTGAATGCTTTCTGAAGATTATTAACATATCTTCCAGTATGTTCTCTAAACAGGTGTTAAATAGTTGCCAGTTTCATGCTTCTAAAATTCTGTACTCAACTTTCTCTATCAGCCCTAAAAATTAAAAGCTGTTAATAAGCCAATCTGGTTTCTGTCTTCTTCACTCAGCGTCCATTAAAATCTGGCAGAAAAAAACAACACTATATTTAAAACTTCTTAAACTCCGTTGGCTCAGAGATCGGTGATGATATTGTCAACTGGGATTCTAAACTGAGAGAAGATCCTCAAATAAATACATCACTTCAAAGTTACTGTCTATGGCAAAGACCACAGCCCCAGTGTTAAAAGCCTTGATAAAACACTCCAAAGTAGAAGCAGCATGCAAATAAAATCATTTGTATCTAACATACAGCTGCTTAAGTCTGACAGTAGCTACAGCAGATTTAGCACAAGTTAAATATTTTGGCAAGTGGAAGCAGGGATTTTTTTCATTTGTTCTTGTGTTGTTTTTCCCAAAAGTTCGAGGACTCAGTCTTATGCAGGAACAAGTGTTAACTTCTATTTATTTTTGTAATCTATGCAACTGCCTTATTGAAACATCTTTAAGTATGACACCACAAAAAGGTGAAAAGTGCATTAAACAGTTCACCTAGTTGTCCATTGGAAGTACTTACTGGACTTCACTTGCTTGCCAATACCTTTCAAAAAGAGGTTCACATCAAGAAAAACAAGATTTCTGCCTCTTGGCATTCCTTCAAAAGTTTACAAGCAATGGAAATATAAAACAAAACCTCTAATAAGTTAATGATTTAGCTTCTATCGTATCTGACAGAAATTAAAAAACTGTCTTGCAAGTAATGTTTTTCAGTCTTAACCTAACTGCAGAATTATAAGGTACAAAGTGCACAAACAGGTTTGTAGATATAAAAGTCTCTCACCTTTTCATCGCCCTTTGTCGCATAAAGAAAAATATCAAATGTGTTGTCTTCTACAGCACATAAATTGGCTTTCATTTGCGTAGTTACTAAATGTAGTAATAAACACAAGAAGAAGTAAAAATATTTAACCCTTATCAAATTACCAGATGTTTTCACTTGGTACTTTCCAAGATAGACATAATTACAAATCACAGATGTGTAACCTATTTCTTCAGATAAGCTAGTACAAATTTAATAACTTTTAAATGAAACAAGAAAGTAACAAGGCAATGAAAATTTAAAGTTACAAAAATGAAGCTGTCCTCAGTCTTTGAAGGAAGATTGAGAACTTAAACAGATTAATGACTTCTCTCTCCACACAAACTAGTCTTAGTTCTACACTTAAAAGTCTTAGTTTCTCTTTTAGCCTCTGACAATCTGTAGCACAAATGCATACTTCCCAAACATGACATTTACTTTTCTTAAAAGAAGTTATATTTGCACATTTGTATAGTTTGGTTAGGCTCTTCATTTCAGCAATCGTGACTGATAAAATCCATTAGTAAATTCTGAAGCAGCACTTCTGTATACACTAAAGATGTGCTAGCAATCCCAGTTAGTGGGTGAAATTACCTGCCCACAGACCCTTTATTGCTTTCATAAACTCATCCTCTCCTCACCAAATACCTGTTATGTGGAGTTTCTTACACTTCTGAGTAAGCAGGTAGGCAGTTTTTCAGGTGGAAGAACATAAGCAAGAAAATTAGACAAATCTCAAAGAGCTGCTTTTCTAGGAAGACCAAAAACTATATAATACCAAAATAGAAGGCTTGATATGAAAAAGACTGGATGACCTACTGAGACACCAAACAAGGGAAAGGACAAGAATAGAGAAAAAACAGCTCTATCTTACTAAATAACTACTGCTTGCTAAGGTTGGAACTCTTCTTCTGAGTTAGGTTCGGGGTATAAGAACTGAAAAAGTAAACTCATAAGCCAAATCTTGCCATTTCTGCACAAAACTACAAAGATACAGCTGTGATGATGATTCAAAGATTAAAACTAAACACACAGAAAGGCTCCACTGTTGAAAACAAATGTTACACGTTACTTTACTTAGCCTGTCCAAGAGTCAGACACCGTTTAGTCACCTATCAAAATTTACGCAGCATGGAAGCCCACAGTGCTCAAGATTCAGCTCCAGAAATATTTTTACCTTAGCCAGTCCATCAAAAAAGCCTTATATAGATCCTGTCTTTATTTTTAATATACAACATTCTTAAATATAATCAAATATATAAACTTAAGTACTACGTTTCTCTAACAGTTTATTTTTCCCAAAACAAAAGTGCCCATTATGATTTTGGCAGGACGTTTATTTACCTTTGAGAAGGTTTTTAAAATACTGAATAGCAGCACTGTCCCATCTTTTGGCTGGTCTAGGAAAATAAACAACCAGTTATCCCACATCAAAAATTAAAAGGGTAATTTTGGAAAAAAACTTTGGATGTGTGTAGAGACATTATTTCATATCATAGCAAATCTTAAGAAGTTCACCAACTAGACACATGAGCAGAATCTTACTACTTAGAATGTAACTTTTGTCTTAATAATATTGTTCCAGCTCATCAATAATGTAAACTGACCAAAAATTACTGGATACTGCTTTGTCAAGGTATGATGGCTTATATCCAACATAAACTATGATGGTTAGAAGTGAAACAGAATAACCAAAAGTAAGGCAAGAATCCATTTGTGGAACATGCTAATGAAAGAGGTTTTGAGCAATTTTGAACAAACACTTAAACACCAGAGTAATGAAGACTGAAAGGTATGTAGCAGAAAATCAAGTTCACTCTTTACCATCTTCTGCAACTTTAAGTATAAAATAAAAAAAAGATTCAAATGAAGAGCACTATAAACACAACATGAAAATCTACTACTTTAAAAATTATTCACAATGATGGCCCACACAAAATGTATGTTAAAAGTTTTCCAAAACTGATTTCCTATGTTCTTCTTGAAACATAATCTCTTCTAAAAAAAAAAAAAAAAAACTGCAATAAGACTTCACACTTAAGGCATTTATTACTAGAATACATTTCCTAAACTCTACTTACACTATTTTTGCAGTATTTTCACAGAAGTCGACACGCAGCGTCACCGGCTTTGTGCGATACAGTCTACACTTTTTTGCTCTATATGGGATATGCAGAAATGCTTCCACTGCAATTCGAATGCTTAAAAACAAAGCAAAAATAATTTCATTTTACGGGGCAGATTTTACTCTCCAGATACCACTGGTCTCATACACATCCTCCTGTTACCCTGCATCTGACACCACAGTTCTTCCACAAGCCTGGTGCCCACTGTGGAACACCCTGGAACCACTGTTTAATTGTCCTCTCCAAGAGAGGTGCTACCAGTATCAATTAGTGAATGGATTTGCTCTGGATATGAATACACTTCGTGTTTACTTGAAATCTTCCTGATCCTTTGCCACTACAGTTTGAAGTCTCTTCATGATATTTAGCCCTCATACTGCCACACATGCCACCTGGTGCCACATATTCCATTTGGCGATTATTACTTCTGTGTGAGAAACCAGGTATGATTAACATCAGCAAGAAGAAAATCTATTAAATACACCAATTTGCATTTATACTCATTTTCCTAAAAAGAATTTATTCTTTATCAAACTATCACTAGAGTGCTAATCTTATCCTTTACACTTGGTTTGGTTGGAGACTTTTAATAACCAGCAACACATCATATATAGCAAATTCTAAAGATCCATATATTTAACACTATTGTTCAAATGTTTATTTTACCACGAAAAAGCAGTAAAATCACACATTTACTTCTAGCTGAATGTATTTTAAACTTGGGGCTGTGTCAAGTTGTTTTCCAATACAGGAACATGCAATTTAAAAACATTATTTAAAATATTTTGAAATAAATCTTAAGTTAAATAAGCTTTCTTAATTTTGTGAAATACTGCAAAAAAAATTTAGTAAAGCTTCTTGTATACAAACTTGCATATTTTACTATATACATGAACTTTAAATCTAGCTAAGAACTAGAACAGTTATTTTTAGAAACCACATTTTTCACTATTTCAGAACTACTAGGTTTCACAGGGTTTTATTAAAAAAACAGGAATCTGTGAAAACTCACTTTTTTTGCACCATGCCAAGACAGACTGTCAGCTCTTAGTAAACAAGCCTGTAAACTGTAGTGGGAAGAAACCCACATACCTGCGTCTTAATGTCAAAAGCTGGTTCAGCACGTGAAACCCTGCTTCCATAACACTTTGTGAATGATCTTCACTGGTTATAACTTTTTATCTTTTTAGTATATATCACTTAATAATGGAGGAAAGTATATACCAATAATGTTAACTGGCAACCATATATTTCAATCGTAACAAACTGACATTATTTCCGTTTCAAATCTTTAAAAAACCAAAACCTACAATAAAAAGCATATTTAAAAATCCACAAAGACTGGTTTGCATCCACACCTGCAAGGGCCTATCATATGGCTGGCAGTTTCCTGTGGACCCAGCCCACACCTCAACTGAACAAAAGCCTCATCACTATCAATCTAAATAAATGTTAATAACATTTGTATGCATTAACTAACAAATACATTTCAGTGACAGTGTCAAAAAAACACTTACTCCTTTGTTCCAACAAAAATGTATTTGGCATAATCCACGAGAAAACATTCTATTTGATAATCATCTCTACAGTACATGATTGACTTAATAATTGCTCTACACCAGCATTCGAGTTCCTCACTGAAAACCACACAAATCTGAAAAAGAAAGAAAAAGACAGCAGGCTCTTGTAAACAGAATGAATTACACTCACATTTTTCAGAGGCAAGACTGTAGTAATTTTCATAGAACCCTCATTGCATTGCAGCTTACATAATTATAAAGTTTACTGATAACAAGATATAACTCATATGGATGCCATTAGCTACTTTTCTACATAGCAATATTAAAAAAAAAAAAAAAGATTAAAGCATATCTTGGATACTGCATCCCAAACCAATGCAAATAACACATTATTTCCATCTACACAATATAGCAATGATTTTACCTGGCCCTCTTTTATGACTAGTGGTTTTACTTCATCCACATCTTTATAAGATTTGTCATAGAACTGATTCATTTCAGCATTCAGGTTTTTATATTCTATTTCGTCAACTATGTAAGGTGCACATCCTTTCATAGTAACCCAAAAGCAACCCGGATCTTCAATCTGAGGCAAAGGGTAGACAAAAACGGCAAATACTATTAGCTCCTGCTAAAATAATAGGATGTTTTTAAGAACATATGAGCAGCAAATGTAAAAATAGAACTTAAAAATTATGGGGACTGATACTTAACATACAGATTGTTAAGAAGCAAAACATTTTTCAATTTCATATCATTAGTTTGTTACATGACTTCTCAGCTTGCAAGTTTCTTCAGCACTGCAATTAATGGCTTGTGTAGTCTAAAAGGTAGCAGCATTATCTAAAAAGCTGACTAAACCAAACAGTGGGTAAACTGCAAAGATATGAATCTTTTTACTTTCATATTGTCTTCAAAAACTACACATAAGAAGCCCCAAAACACACACCACCGATAGACTTTCCCTCATGCTCAGGGAGCCTACAAGACAGTCAATTTCTTTAAAAGGAGGCCACAGCCTTCTGCTCAGCCTTTGAAAACCTTTATATCCCAGTCTTCCAGCTGATCTGGGTCTGCAGTTATTGTGGGCTAATCCCAGTAGGCAGCTAAACACCACACAGCTGCTCCCTCAGTACCCTGCAGTAGGATGACTGAGAGAATTGTAAGGGTAAAAGTAAGAAAACTCATGGGCTAATATAAAACCAGCTGAGTAAGTAAAGCAAAAGCTGCACATGCAAACAAAGCAAAATAAGGAATGTATTCGCTGTTCCTCACTGGCAGGCAGATGTTTAACCACTTCCAGGAAAACAGGGCTTCCTCACACATAACACTGACTTCGGAAAACAAACTGGGTAACCTTGGAGTTCCCCCTTTCCTCCTCCTCCTCCCTCCCCGCAGCTTTTATTGCTGAGCATGACATCATACAGTGTGGAATATCCCTTTGGTCAGTTCGGGTCAGCTGTCCTGGTTGTATTCTGGGAAAATGATTCTTCCACAATCTCCTGTGGAATTCAGTAGCATGCAGCAGTACTACTACATTCTATTTATGTTGCACATCTTCCATTTTAGATTTTAGCTCTATCCCTGCTGACCTCTTTTGAGGTGAGACTAATATAAACATCTAAAAGAAATGACAAAACATACATAATCCATATATGATCCCACATGTGTAAGAACGTGCTGCTGGAAATACAGAGGCATCACCTTACTTGTAAATCTGACTTACAGAGAGCTGCATTGAAATAAATGAACAGCAATTCTTCAGACTGTTAAAAAAGCCAGCATACCTCTAATACTGAGACTTCCATGTTTCTCAGCTAGAGTCTTCCTCAACACTACTGTAAAGGAACAACAAATATTTGATTAAGCATTTTTAAAGCAGCCATTTATTTTGAAGCATATCTAAAGAGCATACACCAAAAGCTAGCCTATAGATTTTTGCTATATGTCTCAGAAATATTACACGTATCAAAGGGTTCAAACCAGCCTTCTTAAGAATGCACTATGCTAAAGCCTAATTAAGATTTGCCATCCACACATGTCCATACAACCACCTCTATTTTTCATACACCAAAATATACCTGTTATCATCAACCTACTCACAGTATATAGCTGCTTATCTTACATTCAAAGGCCAACAGAAACAGGCTAATTGAAGACAAGGGCTGCTACAACATATTTACATGACCACATAAGTAGAAATACCACAGAGAAATGCTTAAAAAAAAAACCCTAAGATAACACAAAAGAGTCCCAACCTTAACAATTTTAACAGAGATTTTTACCAGTATTTCACATTACATTAATCTGCAATGGTACCTATCACACTTAGGGATTACAACAGAAAAATAAACTACCTACAGACTGAAGCAATGTGCCTTTCATTTTGGCACAAACCAAGCACATCATATCATCACTGCAGTGTCTATCTTACCACTTGAAAAGAGTTCACTCTGGAAACAGGTGCCTAACAAAATGTTTTGGAAGAGGAAAGTCAAGTCATGGCCCTTCCACCCCCTCCGTTAGTGTTGAACACATCAGCACTGAGTAAGCAGCAATACGGCTACACTGTGGTCATAACAAGCAACACGTTTTGCTAAGAGATGGCACCAATTATTCCCCATTTAGCACTACAATGACACAGGTGAAACTATTTTAGAAGCTTTACCTAACATTGCATGATACAAGCATTCTACCCCAGTTAAATGAAGTGCCTAACAGTGCACTATAACACAGTACTGCCTTAGGTGCCAAAAGGAAAATATGAGACATAAATAACCTCTCTTAATCTCCCAGTTTGAGAAGTGCAAAACCAATAAATGACCTGTCAAAGTATCAAGGATAAAGCATACCCAGGTAAAAGACTAGCTCTCCTCACATAAACCTAATAACAACACGCTCGCTTTGTTGATAAAAACTAAATGAGAACTCAAACGTTTGCTCAAGTTCCACCTCTAAGGATATTTAGCAAAATGTTGCTAAACCCACCACTCCAAACTGCCACATTGACCACATAACAGAAGGGAAAAGGTTCCTCTCCACAACACATCTCATACAAGCACTCCTGGAAATATCAACCAATTCACTATCCCAACCTCTCCCTGACAGTCAGTCTTTCTTCATTTAAAAAACCCACATCTAACAGACACAGTGCAAGGAAAGAGCATAGTAAAAAGACTCTTAAGAAACTATCTTTTCCTTTATCTACCCAACCTGCCCCCACCGCCAGTTTCCCTCATATTCATGCTCCTCCTCATAAAATAACCCCCCTAACCTTAGTCACCACCGCACCCGCACAGCCTCCCGCTCTCCTCAGAAGTTTCCAGAAGCCCCGGGACCCCCGCCGCCGGGCTCACCCCGGCGAGCGCAGGCTGCGATTGGGCGGAGTGCGCGCTCGGCGCCGCGCCGTGAGCTCGCTGCGCATGCGCCTTGCGGCGCTGAGGGGATGGCGGGAGCGAGGCCGTCAGGGCGAGGTTAGAGCCCTGCGGTGGCGCGTTCTCGGCTCCTTTGGTGTATTGTCGTGGCAAATGAGTCTCAAATGGGACTCTTACCGTTGTGCTGCTCCTGCTCCGGGCTCGGAAGGGCAGGACTCGTCGATCAAACCTTGGGTATCTTCTGTCCACCCTAACCAAGACGCAGGGTCATGGAGCCCGGGGAGCCAATCCCGGCGGCGGAGCCACGTGGCGGGGGCGTGACCACCAGGCGGGGGGCGGGGCCACAGGGCAGAGGTGTCAGGGGGCGGGGCCGGTGGGCGGGGCCACGGGGCAGCCCAGGCCTTTCTGGAAGACGCTGAAGCGATTGGTTCTTTTTAACCTTTCTTGAAAAGATGAAAAGCAGACTCCAACATGTGACATGGTAGGAGACTTTAGTCAGAGGATTTCAGGGGAAAAATGTCGTCCAGAACAGGAATGCTCATGCATTTCAAGGCCTTGGGCCAGATCATGTGATTCCCTCTCTTCTCCCCTTGCTCGGATGCACCCTTACACTGTTCTTTCACAGGTCTCCTCCCATTCTCAAGATGATCACCACCCCATCGCTGGAGTCCCACCTCTCAGCACTTGGGAAACTCCTCTGGGCCCTCCTTGTTCAAACCAGCCTCAGGGGGGCAATTGCCGTGCCTCAACAGACACACCTCATTTGTGGACGAGATCTTGCCAGGCTTCCAGCTACTGTTAGGTTGATGCAAAAATAATGGTGGTTTTGGACTGTTAATTTTAAATCATTATAAGTAGGCTCAAACGCATCTTTATTCATCAAAACAGGAGCCATTACAGTTGGCAGTTTTGCCAAAGAGAAATAAGTTTGTGTATTCCTGTAGCGTAAAAAAAACGTGCTTTGGGATTGGACAAACTCTTGGAAAGCATTTTCTGCATCCTGCTGGTTGTGGAAGCATTTTCCCTGCAAAAATTTGTCGAGATGCTTGAAGAAGTGGCAGTTGGTTGGTGAGAGGTCAGGTGAATACGGCGGATGATGCAAAACTTCATAGCCCAATTTGTTCACCTTTGGAAGCATTGGTTGTGTGATGTGCGGTTGGGTGTTGTTGTGGAGAAGAATTGGACCCTTTCTGTTGACCAATGTCAGCTGCAGGCATTGCAGTTTTCAGTGCCTCTCACCAATTTGTTGAGCAGACTTCTCAGATGGAATGGTTTTGCTGGAATTCAGAAAGCTGGAGTGGATCAGACTGGCAGCAGGTCACCAAACAGTGGCTGTGACCTTTTTTTTTTGTGCAAATTTGGCTTTGGGAACTGCTTTGGAGGTTCTTCTCAGCCCAACCACTGAGTTGGTCATCACCAGTCGTTATATACAATCGACTTGTCAGTGCGCATCACATCTGATCGAGAAATAGTTTGTTGTTGTTGCGTAGAATTAGAGAAGACAACACTTCAAAACAATGATTTTTTTTTGTTTTTCGGTCATCTCATGAGGCACCCACTTATTGAGCTTTTTCACCTTTCCATTTTGCTTCAAATGGCAAACAAACATAGAATAGTTGACACTGAGTTCTTCGGCAGCTTCTCGTGTAGTTGTAAGAGGATCAGCTTCAATGATTGCTCAGTTGGTCACTGTCAACTTCCAATGGCAACCACTACACTCCTCATCTTCAAGGCTCTCATCTCCGTTGTGAAACTTCTTGAACCACCACTGCTCTGTACATTCATTAGCAGTTCCTGGCCCAAATGTGTTGCTGATGTTGCGAGTTGCCTCTGCTGCTTTACAACCCATTTCGAACTTATTCGAATAAGAAAATCACTCAAATTTGCTTTGTGTCTAACATCATTGCCATAGTCTAAAATAAATATAAAATAAGAAGCAAGTAATAAGTCAGTAGCAAAAAATGCATGAAGCAAGAAAAGTGGATTCAAATGATCCCACATAGGCCACAACCAACCGTATCCTGGGCTGCATAAAAAGCAGCATGGCCCGCAGGTTGAGGCAGGTGGTTCTCCCCTTCTCCTCTGCTCTGGTGAGACCCCGCCTGGTGTGCTGCTTCTAGCTCTGGGGTCCCCAGTGCAGGGAAGTCATGGACCTGCTTGGGTGGGTCCAGAAGAGGCCACAAAAATGATCAGGGGGCTGGAACACCACTCCTGTGAAGAAAGGCTGAGAGAATTTGGGATGTTTCGTCTGAAGAAGAGGAGGCTTTAGGGAAACCCTGTTGTTGAATTTCAGTACTTAAAGGGAGGCTTATAAGATAAGAGAGACTTTTTACCAGGGCCTGTAGTGACTGCATGAGGGGTAATGGTTTCAAATTGAGATTAGATTTAGATTGGATATATGGAAGAACTTTCTTACAGTGAGGGTGGTGGGACACTGGAATAGGTCACCCAAGGAAGTTGTGGATGTTCCATCCCTGGAAGTGTTCAAGGTGAGGTCGGATGAGGTTTTCAACAACCTAATCCAATGAAAGATGACCCTGCCCACGTTATGGGTGCTGGGTTACGTGATCTTTAAAAAGTCCCTTCCAAACCATTCTATGATTCTGATACCAGTTATCACAGTGAGGCTATTTTTTAAAGCCTCTATCTGCAGGAGCAGAGTAGAGTAGTTTACCTTTGTTTCTACACACCAACAGTCAAATAGGAATAGTTTTGCAAGTGCTTCTCTGTCCTCCTTTCCTGGGCTGACAGAATAACCTTAACTTGCTGCATTACTGTCCATCAGCTCAAAATAAGGAATCTTGGTTCTACACAGAAGGTGAAGTAGAGCCCAACAAATACATCTTTATCAATGCTGTATCTTAGAGATTTGTGTATCTACTCTTTGTAACTTGTAAAACAGCCTAGCAACTACTCGGATGGCTTATTTTACCCATTACGAATAAACAGCTGAATCATTTTGAAGCAAAGATATTTGTTACTGTAGACACCACAAGTATGATCATAAACTGCCTTTCCCTCTTGTCTTCCTAGTACTACTAGCCAGTGTTAATCTCAAAAAGCTAAAAATCATGTAAGACAGCAATACAAGGTACTTTCTTTGCTTCCTCTACTCTCAATTTTGATTTTTCTGTTGTCTTAATGTTCAGAAGAGTTAGCCAGAATATTCTGAAGGAGACACAATACTGCATAATATACAGTATACATAATATACTGCTTTGTGTGATCCATGTTTAGCAGAGGTATACAAATTTCAACAAGGTCTGCAAATGCAAGAACAGTCTGAGCATGTTCAGAGAGAAGAAAGACATGCATTTTTTTCCAATCCAAATGAATGCTACAAACCAATTCAATTTAATAAAAATATTGCAGAAAATTTTAATTAAAATACAGAACAAAAGCTGAAACAAAGCTTTCTGAACAACTTTACTGGCTGATCTCAAGTCATCATTCATTCTTCTTCCAGATAAAGAACTTATGTCACTGCTCCATTTGCACCACTTATTGCACAAGAAAAAACAAAACCAACCAACCAAAAATCCCAAACAAAAAAGCAAGCAGCTTCCTCTGTAGTTCTTAAATCTCAGATATATTTAGTAAAGTAGCTGAGAAGCAAAATGTGGGATGTTGAACTATGGAAGTGGGTGTTTCCAAGGTAGCACATTATTCCCTGAAGTTGTTGGTATCTTTTTGAAGCTAAATTTTTCTAATTTTTAAATTGCTAACAACTTGAAGATAAAAATTATAATGAATAAAAAGGACATTGAGAATGCACTCAATCTGATGACTTAGTTTGTCTAAATTCTCTCTACCTTTGAAAATTGTAAAGTTTTAAATAGAATACCATTAGTAGAAAGAATTTGGGTATATTAAATACAAACATTAACTTAATAATTTTTTTAAAGTGAATTTTAGCTAACAAATATATATTTTTATATACATATACTGGTTTTCCCAAAAATGAAAGACAATAGACTGAGAGATGTCAGCATATATGGAATGAGAGATTTCATTCATTCCTAGACACACATTACAGTTGTCTAACAGATAACTTTGGGACACATAGTAAAAGAATTTGTCAAGTCAAAACATATTGTTCTGAACATAATATATATTTAAATTTTCAGTGAGAAAAGAACCTGTGTGACCTAATGGACCAGTGTTGCAGCATATTCTGCAAACAGTCTGTAAGTAGAACAAGGTGGTAATGGCTCAGTATAATTACCATCAAATTGCATTTAAGTTAATTATTAATTAAGCTGATGGTTATGCTAAATTTTCAGGAGCCTCTAAACATCGTAACTGGCAGAACTACAGTTTCAAAGACTCAAAGAATTAGGTACACATGAATCTCAAAACATGCACACATAAATGCTTTGGCAGGACAAAGGGATATTTTCCTGACTATTTGGCAATGGTTAGAAAGGACCCAAACCACAGTGAATGTAATTAAAAACATTCTAGCTTTAAATCAAGTGGATATTATAATTTGCTATTGTAATCTGAACAATCAGAGTTTATCGTCAATGGATTAATATGTTTATATTTTGCTTGAATATTAACATAGACAGCAAGATTGTTGATGTTTTTTATTACTATCCTGTGAAATACACTACCCTCTTTCATGAGATCTTCAATCTTCTTATCTGTTGACATGATTATTTTCTTCTCTCCGGTATAATCTGGATCTTCTGGATATAACTCATCTCCTGGGGGCAGAAAAAGGTTTTTGTTATATATTGTCTACCTCATTTTTCAGCCTTTTGATTGACACTAGCAATTTTTAATATATTTATCAGGGCATGAAACTCAGTGGGAATGTATTTCATAATACAGAAGTAAATTGCCCCTAAACATCTTCAGATTTAGAGACAGGGCCCATAAATTTTGAAGTATCTGTCAGTGATGCTGCAGTGCACATTTGAGGTGTTGCTTTGAATGTTCCAATGTTCCTGATAATACTAATATGCTATAATCACAGTCTGTTGATATATGACTTTATGTAATAGGTAGAGAACAAGAGCAATACTTTTCCAAGTGTTAAAACAGTAGGACTAAGAATAGAAACTAGTTACTTTGTTCTGTTTTGTTGAAGAAAACAGTATTTTGCCATATAAATGCATGTTACGCTTGTGCAAAAGTGCAAATGCACCACCAATACAGAAATTCTAGAGGTTAATTGTGACCAAAAAAAAAAGGGGGCAAAAGCATAATGAAAAGCAAAGAAGCAGAAAAATAGTAGATACAACTTTTCATAAGGAGAAGGAAAAAATGTAGATGATTATCAAATGAAGAGGCTTAAGTAGGAGAAAGGGCAGGAGGAAAATGAATTAGTTTTATCTTTTTAGATCACTGCCCTATCACTGCTTTGTGAGGATTTGAGACTGCAGGTGTGCCTGACTCACACAGACAAACAGGTAACTGAAGTAAATGAGAATTCCCACTGGAATAGGACTAAATAGGAGGAATTCTGGTACATCCTTCAGATGTAAAAAAAACCAAAACGCTGAAATGCTAGAATTTCTTCACAAATAAACATATTAATATCCACCATATGAGCCAATGAGATGATAAGTAAGTACAGAAATAACGATGCTGATTCGCAGCTTGTCTCTCAGAGTAGCTGTTATCAACTGTATCTAAAAAGAAAGCCAAACAGTAGGAAAAGCATGCAGTAACTTAAAACAGTAATTTTCTTACAGTTATAGCGTGGTTTATGTCATGTGGCTTGAGTATGTATCAATTCTCAAACTTTTATATTTTTAAAAGAACCTTGATCTGTATTCTTACCTGGCAAAAGCTGGATGTAGCCATTGGAAGCAGTTAACATCACGGGCATCCAGCGCTCACACCCCTCCAGAGCTCGATCGGAGCTGAACTTGTGTAACTCACAGAGCGAAGAGAAGTTGCACAGCCTACAAAATTCATAGAACTGAGGGGGAGGAAACCATATTTCTTGAGATTTAAAGCGTTCAATGGCTTCTGGAGGTGATGACCACTGTAAGATGAAAACAATAATAGTGTCATCAGCAGATAGAAAGTATAAGCAACTTTAAAAGCCGTTTTCAAGTCTTTACAGAAAAAGAGCTTTCAACAGTCCACGTTTTCTGAACACAATAAAAACCATGTATAAACTACACCAAAATAACAACAAGATTTTTTTTTAAATCGAGAAAGCATAATAAAAGCAATCTATAAAAATTACTCCTTTTTCCTATAAAATTAAATAACCTTATCTTTCACACAGAGGCATACCAACTTTGGAAACTAAAATTGAGACTGGTTGTAGGGTCTGACTAAAAGTCTGCTGAAACAACAGAAAACCTTAACCTCAACGTGAACTCAGTTAACAGAGGTTGCTACTGATGCTTAAAGAAATAAAGTACTTCTAAACATCCGCTTCTTACACACATTGTTTTCAGCGTGCAAGGGGGAGGATTAAAGCGCAGATCACACTCCCCTTTTCTTGCATGTTGAGGGCGCGTTATGAGGGCGGCTCGAGAGCTGGAGCTCCGCTCGCCCCGCGCGCGGGCCGGCGGTTCCTGAGGCGGGTGAGGAGGGGCTGCCCGGGGTCCCTCCCGCCTGCCGCCACGGGCACGCCATCTTACCAGGACGGCTGTCACCTCCTGCCCGTCCTGCGAGGCGTGGGGCGGCCGCTCCCCCAGGCAGCACACGTAGAAAGCCGTGTCGTAGCGCCGGCCGCCAGCCCCAGCCCTGTCCACGGGGGTCAGCCAGTTGCTCCACTCGTGCAGCGCCCAGATGTTGGGGACGCAGCCCAGGTGGCGGCACAGCTGCAGGAAGCAGCCCGCGTCCTCGTGCACCCGCCGCCGCCACTCGCGGAGCTCGGCCGGGGGCAGGCGCTCCGCGGGCAGCGGGGATGCGGGGCCGCTGTCCGCCGCCGGCCCGCGGCCCGGCACCAGCAGCAGGATTCCCGCCTCCTCGAAGGTTTCCCTGATAGCGCAGATGCGGAAGGCGACTTCCCTCGGCAGCGGCGAGCCCAGCCGCCCCTGCTCGGTGGCGAACAGCGGGGCCCGGCTGCTGCCGACAGGCGCCGGCCTGACCAGGCGCAGCCCGCACTGAGGCGAGGCGGGCAGCAGCCCCAGCCAGTCAGCGGAGAAATCCGCCGGCTCCACCAGGCCGCCCGGGAAGACGTGTGCGCTGGGCATGAAGCCGCTGCGGGAGCTCCGCTGCAGCAGCAGCACCTCATAGTCGAAGGGGCCGAGCGGGGAGCGCGGCAGCCGCGCCGGCGTGCCCGCCGCCAGCAGCAGCGTCGCCGCTTCCCTCCAGTGCCGCAGCCCCCAGTTCATCGTGAGGGGCGGAGGAGGCGGTGGCCGCGGCCGCGATCGCGCTCTGGGGCCGCCCGGGCGCCACCGCCGCCTGGGCTCCCGGAGGAGCGACTGCAGCCGGGCGCTTGGGCGGGAAAGCTGGGCGGGCTCGGCCGGGCCGGGCACCGCGCAGCTCAGCCGGATGAACGCCCGTCCCGCCCGGAGCCGCGGTGGGATGGAGGCCTGTCAGAAACAGCCGGTAATGCCTCAGTCCCGGTCAGCCTTAAGCCGGTAAGTAGCGTCCTCAAAGGGCAAAAGCTTAAGGAAATACAGAGGGCGTACAGGCAGAGGGCGAGTGGCAGAGAGAAACGAGGTGATGACTTTCAGTTTACTCGGAAAACTACGGAGTGGTTTGCAGTTCCTGAGGTTTCGTAGCACTGAGTGTATTTAGAGTATGACAAGAGGTAAACGTTGAATAGCTCCCTCGGACCCCAGAGTCTTCCCGAGCGCTGCTGAGGGGACTGTGGTTCCAGCACAGGGTCATTTGTAACTGTGACAGCGCTGCTGACCCCCCGGCTGGCCCCGGGGAAACCTCCTTATCTCAGGCCCACATCAAGGTATTGTTGATAAAAGAAACAATTTTAGGTCTTTAATTAACCGTGTCATGCTTCAAGTTGTTTGAATTTGTTCTGGTAGACTTCAAAGAGGAGAAGTATGTAGATTTTTAATTAATTTTTATTACAAAGCTCTTCTGTTTTGAGGCTGTTACCTGGAAAAAAGATATATTCGGCCAAGACAGCAAAACCTTGAAAAAGCCCTTTGAACAGGTATTTTACAGTAGGAACCATTTTATTTTATTAACATTTGATTTTGATTCCTCAATTTAATAATAGATTTTTAATTTTTTTTTCAACTTGTGAGGAGTTTAAGCTGATGACACATGTTGAGAAATTTTGTAAGAATACTATTTGCATGTAACATGGAGAATCCTCCTATTTGTCACCCTTCTCACTAGATTATCTTTGGCAAACGCTCGCATACCTGCACATGCCTCTGATAACTTCTCCACTTTATTTTCTATTTGAGCATGTGCTTAATGCCCGTGAGATGTGTCTCACCGTAACTGAAATGATATTTAGAGGCAATTTAACCAGTGGGATGCCAGAATATTTCAGCTGACAAAACCAAAAATTCAATTGATGTCTACGCAGACACAGCTGGGCCATAAGTTCATCCTGGCACGAGGCTGCTGCTGGAGGAGAACAGGTCAGCCAGCCAGCTGCTTATACTAGAACTGGGGCAGGACACCAGCTGTGGTTTTGCCAGACAATATATGAGTCTGCTCTCCCTCTCCTTTCCTTCCTCATGACCAAATATACAAGCAAATCCGGGACATCTTGTAACTCTAGCCTCCTCTTCCATAGTAGTTTAACCATTAGTGCTCAACAGTGATTACCATCTTGAGCAATGCAAGCATAAGGTCCACTAATGTGCCTGTTCCAAATAGATGGTATTTTGAACCTAAAATCATGATGTTCACCATGTATTTGTTTGCCTTTTTCAGTCTTAGTTACCTATTTTATTGTGTTAAGTGTACATCTTGTTAGGAATGTGCATTGCCTAAAAGCTGCTTTACTGGTGAAATATTAATAAACTACTGAGGTTTTTCAAGGTTTAACATCCAATGAGCTTGATGGCTGATCGAAAAGATTTAGGGTCCATTATGTCTGATCATTTCAGCATAAAGGCATTTTAAGTAGAAAGTACTCACGTACCAATAACAGCATCATTTTCAAACCAGTTGTAATACCAGCACATATACAAAACTGTCTTACTGTAACAAAAATGCAATGTCTGACATCCCTGGAACATTATTTCAGAACATCTTGGGGAAAATCTGATAATAGAGAACAGTACAGATTACATTATTAAGTTTCAAAATGGGATATTTTTTCTTTTTTCTTTTTTTTTTCTTTTTTAATTTTTTTTACCTAGTGTAGTCTAAAGTCTCTCAAGTGGTAGTATGTAAAGTAGGACTATCCTGGAAAACAATTCCTCTGGTTTCAGTGGTATCCACAGGTATTAAATTTAGCAGATCTAATTTCATAGGCATTCTTGTGTGGGGGCTGGAAATCGAATGTGTGGCTGGCATAGGTGCTGCTGTTGCCACCCTCAAACACACACAGAATACCAGGACTGTCAGTAAAGAAATAGTTGTGTGGTTATAGCGTTCTTCATGACCGTTCTCAGCACCCAAAGCAGTCCTTTGGCACCAAACACAGCCAAGTGCAAGTTAAGACAAACATTATTCTCCCATTGCTGCATTTTCCCACGTTTGTATTTTTGTATGTAAGGCAGCTCTTTCCCTTAAGGATGACATTCCTTACCCAAGGGTCAGCATATTCACCCTTTTGATGGCAATTTCTTAATCTTTCCTTTCATTATTGTTTTACGGATTAGTTCAATATCTGTTCACTGAAGCTTAAGTCATCTTATGCAAAATTCCAGGAGCATATGAGCCTTTAATTGACCTGGTTATAAGGACTAGAGGTGGCAGTAGGTTCTAAGGGTGAACTCTCAGAAACTCTTTGAGCAAAAATCAAGTGTGTAAAGGGGCTGTTACCCCCTTCCAGTTTCCTGCTAGGAAAAACAAAAGCTAATGGCTGTGAATGTGCATAGATCTGCCCTCTCAAAGCTACACCTAACTTGCTGGAGATAGCTCAGATAAATATAGAAAATGTCTGAAATCCAAACTAGATGGACGGTTATAAAGCATGTTTAATTTCTTCATTGCCAATTTAGATGACTTCTTTGTTCCCATATATTCTGCTAAAATGCAGAGCTCATCTCACATGTACTTAAAACTTGTACAGCGTTACAAGTGGTTTCAGAAGGAATGGAAAATTGGAGAAAATCTATTACTCAGGAATGCAAATCTTAAACTGAGCATACTAGTTTATTCCTTTACTGTAGTATAAGCGTTCTGGCACAAGGGCCTTCTACATTCAGCTGAGCTCTGGCATTATCCTTCAAGGAGCAGCATGTGAGCTGGGAATACAGGAGATTTTAGTTTGGAGAAAAGTCTCTCCATAGCAAGAATTAGCTGGAGATAATATGTGACACTCGGTAAAGTGTAAGAGAGAAGGCTGGAGAGTCTGAGGTCCCCTCCAGATTAAATAATTATAAAAAGTATTTTTGCTAAAAAATAAAGAATTTGACTGCTGTTCATGCTGCTTGTATGCCAGAACATGCAATCGTTAACCTGATGGAGCCCAAATACTTCTGTATGTCAGGTTGTTTTCAGAAACAGATTGTGCTGCACTGAAAAATAAACCCTTGTGAAGTGATGCAGAAGTTCTGTCAAATGAAAAACCGTAAGATTATTGCACTGATAATTCTTTGTGGGATCATATTTCAGCAATGTGGAGATTACTTCATC
Organism: Streptopelia decaocto; assembly: GCF_964273445.1. Lineage (NCBI taxonomy): Eukaryota > Metazoa > Chordata > Aves > Columbiformes > Columbidae > Streptopelia > Streptopelia decaocto. The sequence continues at coordinate 15,299,065 of NC_138666.1, read as the reverse complement.
CTTCCACTTTGGTTACTGCTTATGAGAAAAAGAAAACATAAATTTGTTTACAGAAAAAAATATTCAGGTCACTACATATATAGAAATGATTGTAAAATTAGCTGTCTGGGGTTTTTTTTTGTGTAATGAGAATACTTAGTAATAAAACTATTTCATTCCCTTTTCTCACATAATTATATACACTATTTTGCACATACAGATCAGTGCAGATCACATCACTGTAATAACTTCAGTTGAAAAACAAGGTCTACCATTATTTCACAATTTGATGGGGCTTACATGCTGTCCTGTGAGTTGGAGATGATATATACTAAGTTCTTAGTTTAGTTTATATACATCTGGTAAAAGCTTTGTCCCCATGCAGATGTAGTGTCTACTATAGTGAACAAATTGTTACAACCTCAAGTATAAAAAACTTAGAGGTTTCACTGTGCCTCCCTACTACTTATTCAACTGGCTTAATTCAAAATGACATTCTAAAGCTTTTACATTGTTTAGCTCATATAATATCAATGAATAAATAGACTTAATGAATAATCTAAAAAATAAATACATTCATCACTGTATATTTTTCTAAGTATTGTGTCCAAAATGTGAATAAATATCAAATCTAAGAAAAGCAGGTTTATGATTATAGCACCTTCATACAAAATATTCCAACAAATCAAAGCAGATCAGAAAACTAGGTTACAGATAGTATTAACAACTGGAAATGTTCTACTTCCAACAGACACATCATGGATTACATGTTTTATGCAAAATAAAATCATGGTTATAATTCTGCAGCTTTTAATTACATGAATAGTCTTTGCACATGTAATTTCTCACTGAACTGAGAAGTGATGGCTCATATGAGTGATGATTCAGACCACTCCCTCTAGGACCTGGAACTCAAATGTTTATTTATATATATAAAGTTACACATGCAATTAACATATTAGATTAAGTTGCTAAGGGAGTATCATGTTTAGTGTGTCAGGTGCTCCTGAGTCATTTTATATGGTATAAATAGTTAAATATTTTCTTCTGTTGTCTTTTCTCATTTCCACTTTTCTCCCATGTTTTTCTCCCAAGGTTTGTGCTATTTATATATCAATTGTTGAAGATCATGCAAAGCAATTGCATTTGGTTTTTGTTTTGTTTTGTTTTCTCAGACATTTATACACGGCTGTATGACCTGACATTTACTATTCCTACAAAAACCCCATGATTTTTGAAGTCATGTTTTAGGCTATGCAGTTTCTTAATGCTGTGACATATCAATGAGTTTGAGTGTGTATGTTCTTTGAATATTTGTGTGCAAGAAACAGACTAGACTGATTGTAGACCTTAGTGATTATTTTGATGTATAGTGGAAAACAGACCAAAATAACAAACCACACATTTCTGCTATGATTGTGACATTTCTGTGCACTTGAATTAGAACTAGCTTTTAGAGGATGTTAGTTTGTTTAATTTGGTGGAGATGTTACTAGTAAGTATATGATAAATAATGTCATGCAATACAGTGTAAATAAAACATACACTTCAATCAATCAATCAAACTGGAACAAAACACCCCACCTGACCCTGTGGAGGTTCAAGAAGTCAATTTCTGACACTTGGGAAAACCACAGTAGATATTCTGACAAAATTACTGGAGCCGAGCAATCAACATAATTGTTTTTGCTAGCTAGCCTGGGTAGGTGACAGATTTTCAGAGATGCTGTCATTTTACTTGTGTTTGCCTACATGGCTTCTAGTCACATTGCCACCAGCTTGAAATGCTTGTGCTTGACTGCATGAGAAGGTGCAGAAGAGCCTTCATGCTGCTTAAATGCCATGTGACTTTTCACCTTTCCACAGGTTTAATCCATGGCAGCTGATTAAGCTGCATTTCCAGTTGCATCACAGTACTGCAGCAGGAGGCTCTTGGGGTGGGTGACAGAATCCAGCCTCCTGGGACCACCTTCTTCCAATAGGAAGTCCTTTGTAGTGTGCAACAGAGAGAAATGGGTTGGCTTTCGTAAAATTGATACCATCATGTAGCACATCAAAACATTTTCCTCTTATTTTGTATTGAGTTATTCAGAGAACAGGTAGTTGGTTCCACTCAGGGATATTTTATATTCTTTGTCCCACTGGGTGTAAGATACTACCTTCTTACAGAGAAGCTATCATTTAACGGTGATGCTATAATATCATATTTAACAAAAAGCATACTTTACTAACATAGGCTGAGACGTTTACTACAGGCATCCATTTCCTTCCTTCTCTAGTCCTTCCCTCAACATGTGCAGATAATTTAATATGAAAGACATTGTTTTCTAATCCCAGTTTTATTGTATGCTTACCACAGCAAATGCTGCTCACGTGTAGACTGCTGTTTTGTCCAGATCTCTTCCTGCATTAAAAGACTTATATAATCGTATTGAGAGAAAGCACTTAGAGATCTGTAATCCACTGGTTTTACTGAATGACTTTTTACATAATGAAAATCTGTGAAGGGTAAATATGTTGAACAGGAGTTCCATTAGCACTTATATATATGGTATTTCTGGAAAATTTACATAAACAACAGAAACCTTAGAAGGAAAAGAAAGCCCATAACCAATTTGTTCAGAATACAAATAAGCGTGTTTAATTTTTAATCCGAAAACTAGTGACATCAGTTGCTTTCGTCTGTTTTTAAATAAGTGCATTCATGTAAAAATATTTTCATGAAGAATTTTGAAACTAATTTTATTTCACGTTCATAATGCTGAAGTTTGATGTTACGTTGTTTGCAACATAAGGAGATGGTTCTTTGTCCATTTTAGTAGTGAACTAAGAAAACAGTGTAGAGGGTTTTTACGGTGATAGACTGGAAGTCCTGGAATAAAATTCCAAATTACTTCATTTTACAGACTCATTTCTGACAGTTTGATACAACTATCTTATTGTTGTTGCTATCAATCCTAATGGACCAAATTTCACCCTCCTTAGGTTTGCTAATGTTGCTTTGCTGGCTGTAAAGGGGCAGAGTTTGGATCCTAACAATGAGGGTCTAAACATTCCTCTAGTCTGATATGTTCTCTAGTTTTCAGCTGCCCAAGCCAAGCGTTCTGTAGTTTACTCAACAGGACTGAGCAAGCAGTGCTGAAGGCAACGCCAGCCCTGTGATCCTAAACGTTATTGTGGCTGCTTCCTAAGGCAGAGATTTCTTGACTTTTCTGACTGCTGATTCTCTTGCAGTATAAATTAAGGATATATCACTGCATTCAACTTTGGGAGCTTGAGAAGGGTGCATTTATGTAAAGAAAACTGTAATGAGAAGGCTTAGCATGTTACTTTTCTTCCTGTAGTTGAAATAGGAACTTTTTGTTTAGAAGAGCTTGCTGACAAACTGTATTAATATTCTAGTTTTTGTTTGGTTTTAACTATTGCTGTAAGCCAACCAGTAAGTTATAAGAATGTACTCTAAGTTAAATAAATAGTGACAGTAACAAGTTTGAATTATTCAAAGTATAGAAAAATACCACCCATACACAGGCAAAACCAGTATAATTCAAGTCAGGAATAAGATATGAGTATACAGCAAATGTAACATGTATATCCTGTGAATAAAGACAAAAGAACTGAAGTAGAACATTGAAATTAAGCAATGACCATCCTCTTTTGTAGTGAAAATGCAATAACATTCTCATTCACTGATCAGCATGAGAGTATTTGCGTTTTCTTTGTGCTATTTAGAGTTTTTTGAAGTTTGCCTTCCCATTTTTCACTTACAAAAATTGTATTTCCAGTCTCCTTCCGGTTGCATTCCAGTGGGGGAAAAAAATGAAGACTGTAAATCTACATCATCTCTTTATTTCTTGATTTAAAAGAAACATCAGCACTTTTTGGCAGTGGTGGCTTCATCTTGTTTTCATTTTGTGCGCTTGTGCACCTGAAGTCTGTCACATTGAGTGTACAGTTGTATCAAGTGGAGGTGATTAATGGCAACAGCATTATCCATTTAGATGGTGCCAATCCTCTATTACAATTCTACTTAATATTTTAATTTCAGGTATCCTAAATATAAGATGATACAGATTTTTAGGAGCAAACAAATGACGAATAAATCTCCAGCCAGCTTTGTCTTAGGACTTGAAAGTACTTTATTTTTCCAAAGTCCAATCCTTTAAATACTAATTGTGTGTATTTGTAATGGAGCAAGACTTACATAATTATAGGTTACTTACATGAATTCTTTGAGTCCTATATCCAAAAATCCAAATTCCAAAAAATGCAATGGACTGTAAATTTACAATTCACCAGCTCACTGAGGCTTGCTTTTCAAGATGACATTTAACTATTAAAAGTTCTTCTACATGCTAACCGTGGATAAACTGTATACCTGCTTCAGGATACCAATATCCAAGATAATGAATGCTGTAGGTGGCACCTTTTACTTATCCACCAGAAACCAGACTTGCATTACTTGCATTTTCAGAACATGTGCTTAAACGATATCTTATTCCAAAAGGAACAAGGAGTTTTCAACAAGCACAGAACAGAGTCCAACTTCTTATCCACCTTCCTGCGGACTAAGGAAAAGGAGAGTGCAAAGAGTGAAAATACCCGCAGATCCATAGTGACTAGTGTTTGCAATCCTAATATGTACATTCTCCTGCAGCTTTTACTGTATTTTCCATAAATATGTTTAGTTAATATGATTGTGAAGGAGATCTCATGTAAGTCAATACAAAGCAATTACACTTCGTCTAGTCAGACTGAAACAGTAGCACCGATAAATACAGGCTTGATTTTGTCAGAATGCTGCTGCGAATCTCTACGAAGCTAGGTTAACTATGCATGAAACACATCCTATGGAATGAGTGAAATAATAGAAAGGAATGTGGAGTCATCTCATAAAAAGGTGAATTCCCATGAGAATGGAGCTGGACTGCATCAATGCGCAGAACCACATTATCCTTCAACATAATGATAGACTCTAACTTTTGATTCAGGTGTCCACTTACAATTTTTCCTCACCTACATTATTTTTTTCCCACGTGCAAGTGACCATATTCAAATTTGTCACACACCTTTTCTCTTCAAATCCAGTTCTCATAAGTTTCAAAGAATAAACTTTGCTGCAGTTTTTCAAAGTGCGTTTAGTTCTTAATTCAAAAATATTAGGTGTTTGAATGTTATCAACATAATTTTACTTAACAAGCCTGAAGACTGTTGTCTAGTAACTTCACAAAACATGTCCAACTGTTATTCTTTGATAATGTGTCCATAATAATAAATGCAGAAGAATAATACCTTATTAAAACCCCAATATTACAAGGTCTTTATATTTGCCTGTGAAGTGCCTCTTACACCTATGACACTATAAAGTACATACCAAGCATTCTTGAACGGATGTGTGTTCACGGTGACAGAAGACATTTCCATAAGTTACACAATAAATACCATAATACATAGGTCCTCTCATAAAATGTTATACAACTTCTCTGCAAAGTTAGTGTCTGTCCCCCCACTTTTCCATTTAAACATTAACAATTTTATAGGGAAGCGGTGCTGCTCTTGCATTTACCTCCCAAAATTGCAGTGTATCAAACTGGACCAGTTCCTGTTTCCCACATTATTAATCAGACATGAATGAGATATAAAACAGACACATTTTTAGCTTTATCTGGATTGCTGCAAAGAATTCAAGAGCTTGCAGAAATGTGGCTGTACATATACTACAGGTATCAATCCCTGCCCCTCAACATGAGAGGGGATCTCTTTTTGGATTATTAGTAAGGGCTGCTTTAACTTGACATTTTTGTTTGCCAAAATCTATTTCCAAAAATTACTGCTTCTGCTGCGGGTACATTCATTGCTTCTATTTTCAAAGTTAACTGTGAAGTGGAAGCTGTTTGCTTCTACAGAAAAAAGAAAAAAAAAATCAACCAAGGGCAAGAACCAGCTTGGTAATATAATAATGGTAAATGTGGATGAGAACCACAAGGCTTGCTGGTGTTTTTCTGAATACGCAACTCCCTGTTTTTTCTCTCTGGATTTAAAAAGCGATTAGTCATTTGCATTTGCTGTGCCAACCCATGCAACCGGGTTCTGTACAATCAGTTTAAATCAACAAACAGATTTGGTATCAAACATGGCTTGTTCTGTTTTTTCATCCTTCTCCACATATCCCTCCCCAGCCATTAACTTATCTAAAATAGAGGTTGTTTACATTCTTTTATTGGAGTTTTCATCCTTCCTCTTTTCCTCCACTGAAATAAATTTGATGAAAGAAAAAGCATTTGTCAGACAAAATACCTGTGTTAGCCTCCAAATTTGTGTTACTCACAAATACTGTAAACAGTGACCAGCAGCAAACACCAAAGCCTATTCAAGAACAAAAAATACAGGCTTCTGAGAACAGTGAACTATTAATAGCAGACAAATCCCCGTTAAAGCCAGTAGAGATAATACCCTGATACTTCATAGTTAACCGTTACAAGTCCAGCAGATGAAGACATCCTATTCTGCAGGCTGATTTGCATCTTCCTTCTTCAAAGAGCAAGAAGAAACAAATCGTGCATTTTAGGATACTGAGAGGCAAAAGTTTTGCTTTGTTTTTTCAAGTGCTAGGTTTAAATTCTCAGCTCATCCAAGTGACCCGTTTTGAAATTAAAGGTGAGAAGTGAAACACTCCATAGACAGATGGAGGGGGTTCAGAGGCTGCACCACCCTAAGAGAGTTTTACCACACACACTGCCAGGACTATAGCGATAATGAGCACAGCGGAGAAAATAATCCCAGCTAGAACCTTGCTGATATCGCAGAAGGATTTATTTTCCTCCACAGAGATCATGCCAATAGAAGAAGCGCCCATGCTGATGGTGGATTTTAGTTCAGCCCCTGGGTCTTGCTTAGCCTCTACTGTCCACTGGGGGACATTGACCTTCATTTCCATCTCGTACATCATCTCTCCTACCTGGTTGATTTCGTTCTCGAGGTCTTTCAAATCCACCACGTCTATATTGTGCTCAGCCTCGTATTTCATGTTCTGGACGCTCATCGCCCTGGCGGCCACACCAGAGGTTCCCCCGCTCATGCCTGTCTGGATCAGGTGCTTTTTGGGGACGTTTAGCGGGAACTCGTGGCCCAGCTCCAGGGCTCTCCTCATGTCGATCTCCAGGATCTCTAGGCACGTGGAGAAAATCACCCATAGCCTCTCGAACTCGGCTTTATCTTCCTTACTCACGGTTTTGTCTTTCAGGACCGTGGTGAGCTTGTTCCTGTTGGCCACCGCTAGCTCCTGGGCTTTCTGCCGGGTTTTCTTGAGCTCCTCCCGCAGGTTCTGGGAGTCCGAGGTGCCGCCGATGGTCAGCACCATGTGCCGGTAGCAGGCGGTCACCTTGTTGAGCGCGTCCAGCAGCGCTTTGCACTCCTCCTTCACCATGGTCCCGGCGGCGGCGCTGGGGCCGCGTCCCCGCCGCTCTGCCCGGCTGCCGCTCCGCCCCGGCTACCCGGTACCGGCACCAGGGAGCTGCCCGACACAGATATTACCCGCACACATGGCAAGCGACAGCTTCGGGCCGCGTCCGCATTCAGCGCCTTCTCACCCGCCTCGCGTCCCCGCGGCTGCTCAGGCGGCGCCGACGCCCCTGAGAGCCCGGGCGGGCTGCGGGGAGCCCCGGGGGGCGGGCAGCATCGCTCCCCGCCTGCTACTGCCGCCGTGCAGGAGAACCGGGGCGGCTCATCCGCACCGCGCTGGACGGCAGCGGGGACTTCCAGCGATCGGGCGTCGCTTTTTGAAAAGTGCCAAACACCGCGGAGGGTGAAAGGAGGAAAAAAAAATACGCGCCGGTTAAAACTCTCGAGAGCGAGAGCCAGGAAGCCGGCTGTCCCCGTCCCGCAGGCTGCCGTGTCCCGCCGCCGCCACCGCGCTTAACTCGTCCCAGCTGCGCGCCCGCAGAGTCACATGGCGCAGCGCGGGAGCGCCCGCGGCCTCCCGGGCGCGGCCCGGCCCGGCCCTATAAGCCCTCGCAGGCTCCGCCTCCGCAGGCTGCGACCCCGCGGCGGCTGCCTGGCTACTCGCTCGCTCCCCGCCGGCGCCCGGCCATTGGCTTCGTGCGGCGCCGCCGCCGCGCCGGGCCCGCCCTGGATCCCGGTAGGGCCTGGCGGAGGCGCGGAGCGGTTGGGGGAGGTGGGTCGCCAGCGGCTCTCTGCGGCCGGGGAGGAAGGGAGACAATGTTGTCGGTGTAAGTAGCGCTCCCGCCCCGGGCGCCCCCGGGCTGCTCCTCGGCGGCAGGACGGCTTCCCGCGGCGCAGAAGGCGGCGTGCGGTTGCGGGAGCGGCTCTCGGGAGCCGCGGGGCAGCCGCCGCGGGGGCGCTCCCGCCGTGACGGGGGAGTGGAGCGGGACGCGCGCGCCCTCGCGTGCCCGGAGCGGCCGGGCCGCGGCCTGTGCGGCGGGCGGGGGCCGTGCGGCCTGCGCCGGCCGGGGCTGCGGCGGGACTCGGGGCGCGCTTGTTCCCGTGCGGTTCGGCCGCACGAACAGACGGCGCTTGTCAGTGCCCGCGGACTCGCTGGCACCTGCCTACCGTCCCGCTCCTGTACCGCGTTGAAGGGGCAGAAACGTTTAATGTGTTGAACTTCACGTACCCCCCGCCGCGCAGGGTGTTTCCTTGCGGGCACCGGCAGCGCTCCGGGCTGGGGAACGAACTCGTGGTGGTTTCACCTTTCGCACGGGGTGTTGAGGGCGGCCGGTGTGAGAGCCAGAGCGTCTGCAGTTGGCTCCAGTAATTATCCATTAAAAAGTGCAGGAGACGCACCGGGGTGTGCGGCAGAAACGGTGCCTCACGGGCTGCGGCTGTGAGTGTGCTGGGGTACAATGCGGTCACTAGTGACAGACGCTAGTCTGTGTTTATATGTGCATCTGAACCTTCTAGAAGAACAGAAATCATGATGTTGAGTGCTGTGTAGCAAATTAAACTATGTTGTCTCTAGCGGATGATGTGTCTTTGCCAGAGCAGGCTTCTGGAGAACTTGCTTGTCATAACATATGTTACTACATGTGCCTCAATGTTTGTGGGTAACTGAGTGATTTTTTTTTTTCTTTTTTTTTTTTTCCTGATGCTATAGTGACTTGGAAAAGATGTGGAGCCACAGTCCCGTGAGGAGGGGGAGCGTGACCATGCCCCCTCTGTAGTGCAGTGTGTGCTATGAGCAGCAGAGTCCAGGCAAGCTGGCTTTCTGGTGCCGAGCCCAACCTGAAGAGTCTGTCTAGACTGTGTTCCTTCTTCTGGATCTTGGTAGCTTGGCCTCCACTGACTTTTTGTTTTTCTGCCTTAATTTTGGCCCAAATTGAAGCCATATGTAGCTTCTGCTGGAGGTTGCCACCTGTGGAAGGAAGTTCCTTTTAGCTTCTGGAGGTGGCCAAGTTACTACAGAGGAGATTCAGTAGCTCTCTACCACCTTGTGGTAGAAATTCCTTTTAGCTTCTGTAGGTTGCCAAGTTACTATAGAGGAGATTGAGTAGCTCTCTACCACCTTGTGTATTGGTAGCCTGGAAGCAGCAAATTGCTAGTTCCTGTTTCCTTGTAGGAATAAAGAAACACAGGATGATTTTGACCTGATTATAAGTGAAGTCTTATAATTGCTTAATCATTGTCAGGTGGAAAGAGGATTAGCTCTGGATTTGAATCTGGAGACCTGTGTGACTTGAGTGCTAAGCTTATTGCTAACTAAATTATGCATATTTGAGTGTGTATAGTAGCTGTGCTTAAAGTCTGCCACGTAGCACTAAAGTTACTGTTAATTGTGGCACATTGGAATCTTGAAACTGCTTCTCTGAAAGTAGCTGAAGAGGGGGATGAAGGGATATTGTTTAAGGAACATGTGATTGCTTAAACCTAAAGGTGGCAGCAGTTATAATCTGTATCAGATAATGTCTAAACACATCTTTGGTTGTGTCATGTGGGAAGAAAGGGGCTGTTTTTACATTAGTTCTAAATTAAGTTCAGCTGCGTGCAATTATCCAATTTGGGTAGATTGCGGAAACTCTTAAAATTCAGTTGTCATTTGTCAGGCAGGCATGATGTTCTGAAGAATCCCAATCTTAATACCAATTTCAAATCAGGTGCTGGCTAGCTAAAATATTGTCCTGGGAAAACCATTAGGATTGGGTGTAAAAATCCTTAGAAATTAACTGGGAGGCAGCATAATGAGCAGGAGGAGAAATATATTTCCTGGTTCTGTAGAAAAGCTTTCTTGCAGTAGATGTTAATAATCATATTCATCCTATTCCAGTACCCTTTAAAATGTTTGAAGTATTCTGTGATGCTCTTGAACATCGCTACTTGTTAAATTCTAAATCCTCATTTTAATAGACTTCCTTCAATAACTATTCTGTGATTTGCTTTCTGCTGAGCATTTTGCTGCTGAAGTGGATTGAGGATTTGATCTGTAGCAAGAATCTAGTTTATATAATGGGAGAATGTTAGACTGATATGTCTGTGTTGTGCTTACAGTTAGGAAGGTCTTAATTACCTCAGGCTGGTGTATGGTGTGTTATGTAGTGTCAAAACGCCAGTGGTGGTTAAAATAATTTGTTTTGCCACTTAGAAGAATTTACCTGCTGAATTGTGTTCCAGCCATCCTTACCCTTGCTCTGGTCCCTAAAGGAGGCAACTAGTGTAATTCTGTAATGTTTTCCATAATGGTCTGATGTTTAAGTTTCTTGCAATGACGAGGTAAGACTTGGCGTGCGTGTGCAAGGACTGGGCTTTCCTGTGAAGATGCGTGGAGAATGGATTAAATTCCTGTCCAGTTGGTCTAAACTAAATTCAAACTAAGGTAAATGGGGACAGGGTTGCTGACTTTGATTCCTGTGTATTTCTGTGGGTGGCCTGTGCTGGGTCTGACCCTGCATACTTGGTTTCTTTACAGACTTGCTGCTCATCTTGAAGCTGATACCAGCCTTGCATGGTCTGCTGTGGATGGTGCTGGTCTGTAACTCTGTAGTCAAGAGATGGTGTTACCTTCTGTGACCCCATCTCACAGGACAGTGTTCAGACCCACTGCACACTCAATGCACAGGCTTGGGAATTAGACCACTGTGCCTCAGTAACTAAACGATCTGAATAGTTGGCTTAAGTAAAACGCTGGTTATAGTTGTATTTCAATTCCATTATTTTTGCTCCATCTCCCCAAAAAAGTACATGCGCTGATGCCTCTGCAAGCCTGAGGAGGTGGCCTTAAATATAACTCATTAATATATGGAGAAAGTTGCCTTATTTGAGAAGCTGTTTGGGGAACTTTGTACTTTCTGTTAATGTTTTTCCTCTAAACATGTTTCTTGTAATTGTTTGTGGTTCACTGATTAGCACTCTCTGCACTCTGTTCCAGGGTTTGCTTGAGAATAGCTCAGGGCTTCCCATCTGAGAGTTAAATGTAGCTTTCATAATGGTGAGCCAAAGAATGGAAATTCTTCGCAGCTGTTCTGGTGGATTTCTAAACCTGGAAGAGCTGAGAATTGGCAATCTAGTCTCTATTCTGCTGTCAAGAGGAGAATGCAGCTTATTCCTAATACTTGGCTAGTGGCAAGTAAGATTATCTCAAAAATCAGTGAAGTGACTGGATAAAAGTGGGAGACCTGCCTGTTGAAGGACAAGCCACTCCTATTAAAATGTATTTTTCGCTGGAGGAAAGAAATAGTGACTGCGGAGAGTCAAGCCTCAAGTCTGAGACAAGAATGTGTCCACATCAAGCTACGGTGCCAATACACTGTTAAAAAACAAAGGGTGGACTTTGCATTACTTCTTAAGAACGAGCTCAATTTTAGAGTTTGAGGTGGAGTTCACAATGAAAAGCTGTGTGAGGGACGACAGGAGGTGTCCTGGAAGAAATGTGTGTCTGAAGGGAAGGTGTTGAGAGAAATGAGCATCTTCCTGGAATACTGCTGACCTCTCCGTTCCAGAGCTGGTTCCATTGCTGTCAGGCCGATGTTCTGGGTTCATAAAACTTAGTGTTTTTTTCCTTGTTGCTAGGAAGCCTGGAGCTGACTGATGCACATTCACCACTCTATAATAATTCAGAGGTGTTACTCTGACATGCTTCACTTTCATGAAATAGATTCAGCTGCAGCTTGTGTTGAAGAGGGACAGATATATATTGTTTCCTCCTGTGCTCCCCTGTGGTGAGCAAAGTGCCCTGGAACATGTCTCAGCTGTTTTTCCTAAGATGCTCAGTGTTCATCCCTTAGGGGAGGGAACAAGGTTTCTTTTTGTGCTCGGAAACAGAGAAGGATCTTCTGTTTTCCGTTTTGATGTGAATGCTGATTTGAGGGCTCATTCTCAGCTTTTGTAGCTTTTACCCAGAAATAGGATAATTGAGGAGTAATAGTGCAGGTAAAACTGGGTGAAGTGGTAACTAGATTTTTATTTGAACTGAGACTAGTTAAATTCCACTCCTAGATTCCTGTTTGCTTGCAAAGCGCTCTAAGATGTGCTTTGTTTCAGCTGAAAAAAAAAAATTAAGTAATTTAGAACTGGGGAACAATTGCTTCCTCTTATTTTCTTCTGCAGAGCTCTGCAGTTTGTTAGTGTGATAAATATACATGCAAACTTACCAGAAATGTTTGCCTGCTACTCTGAGCTAAGCATCTTTTAGTTGACTTAGAAGTTGCTGCTTGTTCTGATTCTGTCATTATTTTGACCACTTCAGCAAATGGTTATTCTAGTTACTGGGGTACTAAGCCTTAGTTTTTACTGTTGTGGAGTCTGCAAGCTAAGGTGAAATTGATGTTGTTGTGTGAAACTTCACAGCATTGCTATGCAAGTAAAATTCAGTGAATTTGTGCTGCTTAAACGTGACATGCTAATGGATCTGGTATTGAAGGTTTTGGTGAATGTGGCATTCTGCTTCTTTGTAGCAGAACTTTTGCGGGGAGGACACTGATGTTATGGATGTTAGCATCCCTGTGTGATATCTCAACTTGCTCTCCTGCAGAGATTTCAGGTTACTGAGCTAGGCCAATAATCTTTACCAACTGTGGGAGCTGTTTTACTGTCTTTGCTCTGCCAGAGTATTACTAAAATGCTTCTGTGAAAATACATAATCTTACGCTGTTGAACATTGAATATGAAGTTTGTATACCGAATCCATAATTCTGTTAGGAAGGGCATTTTCTCTGCAGTATGTTTTGTTAGGTCTTTGATAGTGGTATAGCAGGACATTCAGAAAATGATGTGCCAAAGAACGGAATAAATAGTGTATAATTTGAATGTGGACATGATGTAACTGCCAAGTAACAATGCAAATAAAACGACATCTTCTACTTCAGTTGCTGTTTGTCTAAATTTCAAAGTGTTTGTTAAAAGGAACTGAAACCTGTTGGGTCTGTAAAAGGTACCCCACTTGACCCATCTCTAAAGAAAAACGCCATCAGTGATGAGCTGTCAGTTAAATCCTGCTCATGGTTTTTAGTACCTAAGGTCATAAGTCTTCATTTCCAGTGTTTTGGAGGAAATGGTAATGTGCTTAAATTCCACGGTATGTGTTTCACTGTAGCTATCTCTTGTATAATGAGTCATATCATCAGAATTATCTCTCTCCTCTAAATCTAGAAAAGATTTGGCTGTTTTGAGGTTATGATTCTGTTTTTTGAAAACAGTAATGTAATGCTTATTATATTCTCTGACCAGCTAGCTTCTCTTCTTCCAGCAATTTGAGCTATTTCTGTGTTTACAGGCACAAAGCCACACACTTAAGTGATTCTATTTAAGCCTTTTTATATAACATTAGTACTTGATTATTACTTGAACAGCTCAGCATGGTAGAACTTAGTGAATATGGCTTATGACAATTTTTAGTGGGTCTCTGTTAAGCATGAATGGATCTGGTAATGTATATAAGGTTTTGTACACTTTCAGTTTAGTGTTAGTAAATCTAAAGCTGTCCAAGGTGCAGCTACAAAAATAAGTCTGTATCTACCTGGTGCCACCCCCCAGTTAAATTAGGTTGAAACTGGATGTTGTGTTCTGGCAGCAAACTCTGAGTATTCTTAATGTGTTCTTAGAATTACAGCAATGCATTAGCCAGTAGTTTCAGATGCATTTAATGCTTTGGGGTGCAAAAGAAATTGACTTCATCTTAAAAATGACTGAGCCAAAATTTGCAGAAGCTTTAATGTACTCTGATTCTGTAAACTTAATCTATTTAGGTTTAGTATGAAGTCCTTTGTTTTTCTGTAATTACTTAAACTGTAGATGGTTTATACATCCATGCTTGTCTCCCTGACTAATGCTGTGGATAGGTGAAGGAGGTTCAAGTGAATATAGTAACTTAATTGTTTTGATAAGTATTCTACCCCTTTTTTTTTTTTTATAGCTTTATTTTATTCAGATACAATAGCCATCCACTAATGCAGCACTGAGCAGATGCAGGGGTAAGGGAGAGAGAAAAGGGAAGGAAATTCAGAATTGTGATTCTCAAAGCTGTACTAATTTAGCTGCAGGTGGTGGAGGAACATGCCTGTGGTGAGCAGTTCCGAGTTCAGTCTGCGTCTGGTCAAGGTGGCTGACAAATACCCATGTGAACTAGAAGTTTTAGCTTCCTTATTGGGGTACAGCGTGTCGATGTTGTGTTACGGCAGCTGAAGTCCCAGAGTTCAATGTTTGAATGTGGTTTCTCTTCACTTCTTGCTGGAGCTCTCAAGTGTTACTCAACCCCATCAGTAGTTCTGTAGTAGAAGAATCTACGTGGCTGCCACTAAGTGTTTTAAAACCAGTTATTTGTGGTGTTTAACTCCTGAGCCTGCAATTGAAGATTATAATTTCAAGCTCTTCCTGTGATAATCTGTTGATTGAAATTATTCTTAAAGTACTCTACTTGCTTGTGTTTTTATTTTCAAGTGCAGGTAATGATTTAAGAGCTACAGCAGATGTATAGACAGCAAACTTGATAAGCTCAGGTTTTCTGTGGGAGCTCTCCTCCCATAGATCTCGACCTGTTTTGCCAGGCGATGAAATGTTTTAAATTCATTTCTAGACAAGCCTTATCAGTTGGTGTGTGGTTGGTAGTTTGTGTTTTTTTGATGTCGAGATAGAGGTTTCTAAACAAGGAAGATTTGTGGAATGTGTTCCTTTCCCCCTTACTATTATGGAAAGAACTCTTTGAGCTTCTAAAGATTTGTTAAGCTGAAAAAATGGCAGTATAGCTATAATAATTGGAAACACTTTTGCACTGCACTTTTTCTCTGCAGTCTCATGCTTGGCTGCCTTCTTGTGTCAACATGCTCTTAGCCCTGACACAGGACATGGTGTATGCAACATCTTCTCTGTTGCTGTTGTGGGGAGGGTCATAGTCTCATCTACCACTTGACCAGATACTGAACACGAATTCACCAAATAAAAAGGCAGATGAAGATGCCTGAGTGGGCCAACTACATTCATAAAAGCTTGATTTGGAAAGTACCTTGAAATAACATATAATCTAGTCCCCTAGCCTCCTTTTCACCTCTGGTAGAGGTTTGTCTCACAGTTTCTCAAATATTTGCAGTGTGAGAGACTCTATCTTCACCAAGAAAACATGTGTTTATCTTCTTTTGAAAGGTGTTCCTGATCTGTAATTCATGTCTCTGTTCTTCAGCTAAGGCTTGTTTCTTCTACAAACATGGAAAAAAAGCCCTTAACTGAGAGCTCGATCCATCTGGGGAGAAAATTCTTACTTGCTCCATACAGTTTCTTCAGTATAAACAGCATCACTGCATTTCATGTTTTGGATTCTGCTTCCAGAGCTTTCTCACCTTTCTCACTTCAGATTCTCTTGCAGTCAGTTCATCTCCTCTGAAATGCAGCACCCAAAAAAAGGATGTAGGACTGCAAAATAAGTCTTGCTGTGGCAGACCATTTTGCAGGTTGTATGTGTGTACATACAACCCTGTTTAGTGCTTGACTTACTATATATAATAAACTGGTACCGATGCATGTTTAGACTGTAAGCTGTGGCCATTTAAGATCCTCCTTGGAATTATGGCCCAGCCAGCTGTTCAGCCGGCAGGTTTGTTTGTTTGCTTTGTAGCTAATTAGTCCTGCTTATTATGGTTTGTCTTAGCCGTGTTTTTCTATGGATCAGTGATGAGATAGGCTTGTGTTGCCTTTTCTCCTTCCTCCCCATGGCTGAGGAAGCCCACAGCTTGAACTTGGATTGCAGGAAATGTTTACAGCAGCCATCAGTGGTGGAATTATTGGTGATGAGCCTGGTTACCCAGGCACTGCAGTGGGACAGACCTTGTGCAAAGCTGTACTTCTAGGCTTGAAGTCTCCTAATTACTGAACTTGACTAGTCTTTTGAAGGTGCCAATGAGCAAATGTTTTCTTCCCCTTTGTGTAAGCAAATTTAAGATCTATGCTCCAAAGAACGCTGGTTTGGGTCTGCTGAATTAATATTCTTTCACAGAAGCTCTTAGTTTTATTGTATGTTGTCAAAGCGGCTGAACTGTTTTATCTGGAACTTCACAGGAAGACTCTGCTTGAGGCTGTTATCTGCTGCTGCCAGCCTTCAGGGGTTTGGGCTGAGGTTGTCCCAGCTGTAACTGGTGATAACTTCAGAGTGGAAATTGCTTGCGGCTTTAGCTGATCATGTTTGTATTTAGCTCTGTAAGGGAGTTCTGCTTGTGCTTAATTATAAGGAGGGGCCAGACTGTAGATCAGTTACTGGGCTGGTAGATCAGTTAACAGCACAGCTGAAACTCAGAGGCTATCTAAAAATTGGTGGGAGCTGGGTGTGTGTTTTTCCACTATTAAACTGCCATACAGTGGTTTCATGTCTCTTCCAAAGGTGTTTAGTACCAGTACAGCATTAGGTAGTAAATACTACAAGTGCTGCAGAACAGGCATAAGAAGCTCACCCTGAGCAAATAATGTGCCAGATATCATTCTACATTTAAGAAAACAGGGAGTACTGATTGTGTAAGGGTGGCTTGCTCATGTTAAAGTTCTGCTGCTGTTCTCACCCTTTCCTAGGGCATATAGCTGAAATTGCTTGAGGAAATGGTGCAACTTCTGTTGATTCCGAAGGGAAGCTGGATGAGGGCAAAAGACTAGTTAATTAAGGACTTGTAAGCCTATTAATCTAAATTCTTCTGAGTAAAATAATTATGGAGTTATTCCAGAATGGACCGATTGGTGTTTTTCCTGCCCTCATGTCTAGGATGTGTCAGTTTTTAATAGAGAATTAGAACTGAGGAAGCAAGCAGTCAAGGCTTTGGTGGCTCTAAAAATTGTCTTTTCCCTGTGACACACCTGGTGACAGCTTTTCTAATGCCTACAGGTTGGGCTTTCTGTCTCCAGTCAGTTTTTGCTTGGTGTTTTGCCAATGTTGTGCTTCAGCCTGGCCTCAGATCATTGAGACCTTTTCCGTGGGAGCAGATAACTGCAAATGGTGCAGTTCTTGGTGGCTTTTAAATTATGGCATGGGTATTCGTATCTCCTTAGTGTATCCATCTCTCTCCTGTAACTTTCCCTGGAAAGTTGGGGATTGCCTTACAGAAGGATTCCTGTTACACTCTGTCTCCTTGGTGTGTGTCGGGCAGTAACCCTTACACAGGTGAGTCTGCAGACTCACCTGAGTCCTGTGATGTGGACTGTAAATCTACTGTAAAGAAGCTGCTAATTCGTGTCTCTTGTTTCAGACCTTAGCAGTGCCGATTAGCTTGTGTATCAAAGCAGTGATAATGTAGATAGTCTCTCCTCTTCCTCTAAGTTTTGTCTGAACATATAATGTGTTGTTAGACTCTAAAACCTGGAAAGCCTGTGAAGACAATATGAGGATAATTATGTAACTGGAAGTGTATGGTCAGAAAATAATCTTTCTGAATAACTTTTGAGTAACTGTAGTTACCGTATTAGTTCAGTGTGCCATGGGCTGCTTACATCAAGACTTCAAACTGCTTTTTCCTTTTAGACAATCAAACTGCCCCCCAGGTATTCCCAAATATAGTATATTTCAACAGATGCCTTGTATGATACAGTAACAGTTTTCCATATGTATTTTAGAAAATCTTGGAATATCTGAAGTCCATATGGCTATGTATGATGAAGATATCTTGAAAAATCCCTTTTATTTGGCCATTCAGAAGCGGCGTCCTGATCTATGCAGCAAAGTTGCAGAACTCCATGGTATTGTAAGTATAAATAACTAAATTTAAAAGCTGTTTAATAAATAGTAGCTGGATGAGTTTAAACCATATGACTGCTGTGACGCTTGAAGATTAGTGCAAGCCTACAAAACCTGGAAGTGAAGGACAGCAACTTTTAGTTTAGTTTGCTTGTTGCTTACTAATACGGACCTCTTGATTTATTGCATGGCAATGAAAGGCCAAAGTTGCTGTTGTTTCTAAACTTCGTGGGAAGCTTGTTTGCTATGAACTGAAGTTACATATTCTCCCACTTGCTGTAACTTAAAATGGAATTAATGGTTTGAAATCCCTGGTGGACAGACAACTACTAATTTCTGACAGCATGCTGGGTACTGAAAGAACCACTTGCTTCATGCTTCTCCCTTGATAATGAGATGTATTTCTTTTCAGCATGTATACAGTGTTTGTTGTATTCATAATGTATTGCTTTGTAACTAAGAGTTTGTCTCAAACTGCCGTTTTGTTGACATGCAGTAGACCCGAGATGCTTGATCTTAGATTTTTGTTATCTTTCTGCCTAATTTTAAGTCATTCAGGTGACTGGTGCTAAGTAGCTTTATCTCATCTTAGTATGGTTTGCTTCAGTTACATCTGCCATCTTTTTCCGGTAAGTCACTAAATGAAACTTCTGGGCTAATTGCCAGACTGTGTGTCTATCAATGGCCTTTCCTTTTTATTTATTTAAACAAAAGCACTAATAGTTGCTATATGTTTGCAAGTAAATGTTCATAAACCAGATTAAATTGCTTGCCTGTAAAGGGCAAAAGCTGCTGGGGTGTAGCTGGTCATACAAGGCATTTCTCTCTAAAGCGTGATCTGACTTTTTTTTAGGTCCTAGTTCCATGCAAAGGGAGCCTTTCAAGCAGCAGTCTGCCCGCCTGCCAGTTTGAATCTTATGTCCTGAAGCCGCTAGAAGAAAACTTTCAGACCTTAAATGGAAAGGTATTTCTGTTTGATATCTGAATGTAGCTTGGGGACACTCAAGTGATTGGCTGTGGTTGGTGACTGTGACAGCGCGGTTACAGGAGAGGTCACCAGGAGTTGGCGCTAACTGGCAGAAGTAGTAAGCTGCCCATCTAAGCCAAGGTTCTCAGGGATATACTGCTTATAGCAAAAGCTGGGGTTTGGCATGTGCACAACAATAGTTGTCCTGTTTAGATGGTAACACTGCTGCTGATTTCATCTTACTACTTTGGCAAAGCAGCTTTGTCAATTTGTCTCTTTTCTGGCTGTGAGCAATTTTGTTTTGTGTCAGAAGGGCCTTTATCACTTGATTAAGAACTGTCTCTCTAGCTTTCAGGCAAATAATAGTCTGCCTATATTGTATGCAGATGTGAGTTCATCAGGGCTTAAGGCAAAATTATGATGGTATCATGTTATAACTGAGGTCTGATGTATTAATTCAGTTCAGTAAGTAGGGTAGAAACTGCCTAATGTAGCAACGAGCCCTGATACCAACACTAACTGCATAGGATCATGGTTTTTTCACTTGTACATTTGCAGTGTGAGATCCTGCTCCCCTTTGCAGGCTATCATGTAGAGCAGGGCTGTTAAACTCGTCACCGGGGCCACATCAGCCTTGCGGTTGCCTTCAAAGTGCTGAATATAATGTTAGGATTGTATAAATGTAGGAATAGTTACATTTATACAGTCCTAAAGTTACATTTGGCCCTTTGGAGGCAACCGCAAGGCTGATGTGGCCCCTGGTGACAATGAGTTTGATACCCCTGCTCTAGATCTTCCTACTGCAGGCATCTTCACTTGAGTTGCTTGAGAAGATAAAGCTGAGCGTGAGAAATGTAGAAAAGTAGTGTGGTGTTTTTCTGAAGCTGGACTTGGGCTCCAATTCTAGGTTGCTTTTCTGTTTCCCTTCTATTGAAAGTGCTTTAAAATCTGCAGATTAGTCACTTTGACCTTGTAGGTTGTCTGAAACCTCCTCTAGTAGTAGACATGTAAAGAAAGTAGGTATAAGTGAGGTTTAACTAGCCATTGTAGACTGAAGTAGTCTGTTTCAGTGCCAACACAGCAGGAGAGCATGACATTTCTGGAATCTGGGGCTTTCTTGTCTTGCAAGGTTATCTCATTTCCCTGGAAATGTAGCAATGCAGTGTAGCCAGAGAGTAACTTTATTCTGGCAGAGTTTTACACTTGATGTGTTTTTTTTGTTTCAGGAGATCTTCATACAAGGAAACCTCATCATTTTAGGAACTGGTTTTAATTACCACCTCTCAGTACCTGTTCTTTTTGAGGAAACATTTTACAATGAAAAAGAAGAAAGCTTTAGTATATTGTGCATAGCGCATCCATTGGAAGAAACAGAAAGCTCAAGTATGTATTGAAGTGTTACCTTTGTGGTCTTGTTTGCACAGGGAGCAAGCGAGTAGGTTTGTGCTTCATGCGCTTCTTCTTTCTGAAGAGCGTTGGCTTGGCTGAAATCTCTTGGCATTTACTACCCTGCTGGGGTGGATGCTGGTGTGCTGCTGGGGAGAAATATTAAACTGCTGCAAGGCAAACTTAATTCTGTAGGGTCTATGCCCTAGTCTCACACTAAACCTCACCTGCAGAATGCTCGATCCAGCATGATTTACTTTTTAGCAATGCTGAGTTTAGTGCTGACCGCTTAAAGGGATTTAGTCTTGAATGTGACATGTCTTGAGATGCAAGGTGGATGCACAGAAAACTGGAGGGGTTAATTCTTTCATGATCGCTTCATCGGTGGTTGGAGTTTGTGTAGCGTAGTTACATAGAAGCTCTTCTGGTGGGTGTTGGTCTGTGTCATTAAGTTGAATGTGTTAATTTTTGTCCTAGTACTGCAAGTGCTCTTGGTAAGGCTGGAACACTTTCCCAGTTTAATAGTAGCCTTGGAATGTAACAGGATTTCCTTGAGAATTTGCATAACAATCTGTGTTTACTAATTAAAAGGAACAGAAGCTCTTTAAAACATAGGCTTTTTCTGAAATAAAACCATCTAGTCTTCCTAAATACATATCTCTTCGGAAAAAAAGATGACAAAGTGAAGTAATATTAAGGTAGTGTGGAAATAGTACTGTGAGGGATGTATGAAAGTTGTTCTGGAGAAAAAGCTGACATACATATAGGCTTAAATTCTATAAATATTAATCAAAATCTAAAAAATTATTCTTGTGGCATTCTTTTTTTGGCCACCACTTAATGTAGTTATATAGCAGTCTTTCAGAAGTGAGGTAATCTGTAATTTCAAAAGTAATTTGGAATGAATGAGATCTAAGCCTGTTATTAGCTGCCCGTTTTTGCAAATGAAAGACGTGCCTAGAAAAAAATTTTTGGAAAAGTAATATGAATTTTAAGTGAGGGTTCCAGTTGTGTTATTCAGAAGGAAAGTGGATTTGGTTTAATGTTTACATGAAGCAACCTTGCTCTCCCATTCAAAGAAAGTGCATCTAAATAAATAATAGGTTATGTAAAAATCCAAGATGGGATTTTTACAGCTCACTTGCAGCACGCTGACTTCTGCACGGGCATTCAGTCAATACTCTAATGTGCTTTTCTTCTACTTTCAAGCTTGACTTGCACTCAGATTATGAGTTGTGTATGTGGCAATAAATTACCCTGGGATATAAAAGCATGTGAAAACAGTGTTAACTATATGAAATAAATAAATACTTGACATAAAAGGCAAGAGAGCTTACTCTAGATGTGATGCATTAAATTCTTCTAATTAAAAGCAATACTTTTCAGTTAAAGGTCTGGTAAGCTGAACTGGTGTTCTGTTGCACACAAGCTGGCTGTGTATGTAGGAACAGAGTACTTTACCATGCATACATATTAAATCTATGTGTTAATTCTTGTCTTTTATCTTAGGTGAATCTACAGCTTCATCAAACTCCTATTGTCTTAAAAATATTGAAGATGTTAGAGAATTCTTGGGAAGGCACTGTGAGAGATTTGATAAATACATAGGATCTTTCTATAGAACATTTAAAGAACATGAAAGGAAAAGCCTCCGCCACTACATAGTCAGTATCTTGCTGCTTGGTGTTCAATTTACTATGTATAATTCACTTCACTGCTTTGGTTCTTTGTCTTATTGAGGTTTTCTATGTCAGAGTAGTCTGGAGTTGAGGAAGGTGGGAAGAGAGAAAGCAGAATTGTTAATTGTGAATTACCATATTATCTATTAATAAAGGCAAATTTTCTAGCTTAAATCTTAAATCTTTGTGCACATATCTAAGGCAAGGAAGGTTTCCTTTCTTTGCTTATTCATGGTTTGTTGCTTCGAGTCAGATTAACCTGAGTGCCTTTTGGTTTTTTTTTCTTCCCCACCAGGATTCTGTCAATGCACTTTATACCAAATGTCTCCAGCATCTTTTGAGAGATTCACACTTGGTAAACACTTATTCAACTAAATACGTAGCACATAGTGTTACTTAAGCAATAGATTATCTAGCTTTCTCTCACCATTTGTATGGATTTTCTTTTTCTAGAAGATGCTTGCAAAGCAAGAAGAGCAGATGAATCTGATTAAACAAGCAGTTGAAGTAAGCATCTGAAATGAAGGAAAATAATTAGCGAGCTATTTTAAACTTTCTCTTTCATGCCTAAAGTACTGTTGCATTTTTTTTTTTCTACAGATGTATATCCACCATGCTATTTATGATCTAGTCTTTAAATATGTGGGGACTATTGAGGCAAGTGAGGTAAGTTTGATTGCTGAAGTTCAGTTACATTAAGGCATTAAAAAAACCCAACAAACACAACTGTTGCCTTTCTATTGATTAGGATGCTGCTTTTAACAAAATCACGAGGAGCCTTCAAGACCTGCAGCAAAAAGACATTGGAGTAAAGCCTGAGTTCAGGTGAGAAATGGTTGTGGAGTCTTTGAGGAGGCACTGAAATCTTAAATTGGTACGAGGCCAACCAAAAAGTATCTTTTGTCAGAAAACAGCAAGTTTTTTCTTCATATTTTTGAGACGGAAAAGTAAAACATTGCAAGTGTTGTTTTATGGCAGTCTGTGAGATCATTATCTCCTTTGCTTTTATATTATTTTACTTCCCTCCCCATCTACAGGGTACAGAAATGCAAGTGTGCTTGGAGCAGAGATGGAAATATTTTAATAACGTTCTCCATTTCAGCTCTGAACAAGTTAAAACTTGGTTTTTGGACATCCTGCACAGGAACTGTGTGCTAATAATTTCTTTCAAATTATTTCACAGTTTTAATATACCACGTGCAAAGCGAGAACTGGGTCAGTTGAACAAATGTACTTCCCCTCAACAGAAGCTACTTTGTCTGCGGAAAGTGGTACAAATTATTATGCAATCTCCTAGCCAAAGAGGTCAGTAATTAGTGAATTAATAACTTAGTTTTAAACTTTTTCCTGAACCAGTACACACAAAGCACTTTAGTATATAAACAGCTGTTTGAATAGAACTTGTGGGTTAAACACAGACTGGAGTCGTTCTTGCAGGTATCTAAACAAAGCAAAATGGAGACAAGATAGATAATTCAGCAGTGTTTCTCAGGGGTTGAGGAGGGGTACTTGATTAGCTTATACATGTGCTAGCTAGTGCATGTGAGAAGCTTGTGTGTGCTAGGATGTTCTCCTGCAGAAGAATTGAGGGTGATCAATTTTAAACACTGAGGATTGCTGCTAGATCATTCCTGTCTATTTGTCCATGCTCCTTGATGATCTTGAAATCAATATGCTTGAGATGCATCTTTTTGCAAAATGCAGTGTTGGTGGATGACAAGCAAACCTTCTGTGTGCTGCATTCAGAGTCCTACCATGGATTACAGAAATGATTCTGTGATAGGACAGCATGGACCTCTTAATCTGGTATTACTTTCATTTAGTCTGGAGAGAGAAGACACTTCCACTAAGCAAATGGAGCAGCACAATGGACTTGTGCTTTTCCTACTTCATCTCTTCCTTTCTCTAGGAAGACTCCTGGGTTATGGAAGAGTGTGTCAACTTAGAGGCTGTTTTTTGCCCTCAAGAATTTTGGAAGTCCTGAAGTCTAGTGCTCTGGCTCTTTCTGTATATGGAGGAGGGGATATTAGTCAAATATTGCAATTTGTACAGTACAAACTGTATGTTTTTTGGCTTCTGGCAGCCTATGTTAGAGGGAGATTGAGAAAATTTGAAGGGCTGCCTTAGTTACTCAATGCATTCTCTACTAGCAGAGCTGGCCCTTAGTCTTAGGAAGCAGAACTCCATTTATAGGTATTGCTCTTGATATGAACCATGACATGGCTAACATCAGATGTAAATTCTTTTTTAGTTAACATGGAAACCATGTGTGCAGATGATCTTCTCTCTGTTTTGCTGTATTTACTTGTAAAAACAGAAATCCCAAACTGGTATGTAACTATACTTTGACTGTACAGAGATTCATTGTATAATATACATAATGCTGCTGTAAGGGCAAATGTTTCTGAACATGTAGTAATAACTTAAAGTGTAAGAGGGGTTGATGTAATGTAGGAAACTATTTTTAGTAGGACAAACAGCAAAGATATATTCCAGGTTTGACTGAATTAAGGACCTATCAGGAATTTAAGTGCTATGTTATTGTTTTGATTCCCAGCCTAGGGAAAAAATTGTAATGGTAGGCCATATGTATACCAAATCTGTATGTTCAATATGGACTTTACAGACTGGTCCTTCCCCATCTGTGTCTGGAGCTGTGAAATCTTGTGCAACTTCTAACTGTTTGAAATATTTGATCCATTTCATATAGAGAAACCAGATTCGAATGCTTAATTGCTTGCTGCTAGACTATGCCATTGTGTTTCTCTCATCAGCATCACTATATCTAAGCATTCCACTTGAGCCTGAACTGAATTTTAATGTTGGTGTATCATGTATCTTGGAGATTAGCATTTTTCTCTAATTTGTAGCTATCACATTACACTGGTGCTTAAGGTACCTGAAGCATTAACATGTTTGAAACATGTGAAACAATCTCCCTCTGCTGTCCTTACCTTGTCCTTCATATTCTTTATATCCAATTAATAGCTTTTCATTGAATAGATACAAGGTAGAGATCTGATCCATCTACAAAGCTCAGAACAGCTGTAGTTTTACTAAAGCTTTTTCTTAACACACACCTATTGTCTGCCTGGATTGCCTAAGATGAGTTGCAGTATTAAAATAGTGCATGCTAGTGTCATCTTATTTTTAGTGGTTCATGGCTTTAACTTTTTATTTCAGGATGGCCAACTTGAGTTACATTAAGAACTTCAGGCTTTGCAGTTCAGTGAAGGATGAATTGGGATACTGTCTAACCTCAATTGAGGCTGCAATAGAATACATACGACAAGGCAACCTCTCTGACAGATCAACAGTAAGCTACTCTTAAAGTCTGTCAAATGTGTATTTGATAAGCTTGTAGTATTGTGTACAACTGTGGGAGTAAATCCAAGCAGAGGATACAAACATAAGAGTTCTTTCTTTGCACTTAAAGGAGTTGAGGTAACTACCTGAAGCAAATGCCAAAATGATCTAAATGATTACAATGAAGTCTTAATTCTGTAGCAATACTTGTTCATTGTAAAGTCCTTGAGCACGTAGCTAAATGTCAAGTCTGCCTCTTCATATGGTTGGAAGAATAATGACAGTGCTGTTTTGAGCAGCTGAGTCTTCAGTAAGCTTAATATCTCTTGTACTTGTTCTGTCATGGCTGTGAAAGCAATGCAGTACTTGAGAACAGGCACAGCATAAACAGATTTTTTCTTTAATAATTTTAAAAAGCTGTGCTAGCAGAATGGAGATTGCACTGTAACTTAATGACTCACTAAGTCTTTGTAGTCTGAAAATTCAGTGTGTTTGCAGTGCAGAGTACTATGTTGCACCAAGCTGATAGTTGAATGGGAGTGCAGGACTATGATACGGTGGTGTGCGAAGGTCAAATTTGGCTCTTGGGATCTCTAACCTGGCAGGGGCAGGAAGTTTGTGGATGCATGAATTATTTCATTCTAGGCAACTAGACCTTCTGTCAGGTCAAATCCCTGCAGTCCAGTCAAGGATGATATTGGTGTGACTTCAGACACTTCTATGATTTAAGAACTTTGTAGCTTATTTAGTAAAGTAAGCCAGTCTTACTGCTCCTATAAAAGTTTCTACTGTTGCAAAATTAGGTTTTCCTGATCTGATGTGGAAATCAAAGGGAGTGAGCGTGGAACCAGAGTGAATTCAATGTGTCTCAGTCTACCCAACTGCAAAGCACTGGAATCTAATTGCAGGGGCCAGAATAATGGCTCAGTGTGCAGGGCTTGGGATGGGACAACCTGGGACACAATCTTAAAGAAGCACTTAAAGTAACATTTTAGCCTTTTGATGTTTTGGCTTTTTTTTTTCTCTCTATGATCTTTCCACGAACCTGTCATGCATAAGTTTTTGTACACTTGAGAGGAAAAAAAGACACTTTTTGTGTAAAGAGACTGTGGTATTTGTTGTCTGTAATGCTGTATTGAATTATGTTAAAAATAAATGTTAGTTTAAAAGGAAAACAACTTGCCAAACAGTTTTACTTCCTGCAGTTGCTTGGCTATCATAAACAATTGATACACAACCAGCAATGCTGGGATGCTGCATGGAGAACTGGAAACAAAGTACGATTGTCTTCCACAACAATGCTGGCAAGCTGGAAAAAAAAACCCTGTTCTTAAATTTGCGGAATAAAAACTGTTTCCTATTAAATGTCTGGTCCTATCTCTCTTTATATAGTTAAGGATAACAGTTTTTTTTTTATACTGTGGTTTCCTTCAAGGGGCATTATAACTTAAGTGCCACTCATATTCAGATATCTCCCAAAGAAATACATTATCTGTCTTGAATGATGAACTCCATATTTGAGAAGGCTAATTGAGGGTGGACTTGTACTGCTTATGGTAGTGTCTGCACCGCAGAATGTTAAGGAATATATGAGCAAATGATAAGTGTTTCTATCTATACCTCAGCTGGATCAACTCCAGCCCTAGAGTGCCAGCCTCTGTTTTTTCACTTTGATGTGCATACAGGGTGTGCAGCAGGAACTTCTTCAATCTACATGGCCTTTCATAGGAGTCATTGTGGCTTGAAGGCCTGAGATAGGAACACAGCAGAACCTTGAAGACAATGAAGTCTAGCCCTTTAGCACAGCTGAAAAGGAAAGAGCTAGGCTGGCCACCCTTTAGTCTCGGGTAAGGGAGGTGGCACAAAATGAAGAGGAATTGGAAGAAGGTAGTGAGGATCTGGAGGAACATGGTAGGAATTTCTGGTAGGGTAGCACTACTGTTTGTGAACTTATCAGTTATTTCCTTTGTTCTCTGGTGAAGGGGATTTTTTTTCTGGTAAAAGGAAATAATCTTTCTGTTCAAAGCAACAGCAGCTGTCACATTAATGCCCCATGGTTTCCTTTTCCAGATGGCACTGGAAGGGCTTGTGGGATTGAAGTGAGCAGGAACATTGCTGTACCCTGGGGCTTCATTACAGCCCCTCATGTGGCTACACTTAATTTTATAGCTGGCTTCAAATGGAGCTTCTGGCAGCTGAGTAATGCTGTTCAATCCCTAACGAAGCTAAATACATAAAGAAAACTCAGCAAGAAACTATTGTACCCTGTGGGATAATGGGCATATCATCACCCTTATGGCAGTGGGAAAATTGCACATGAGACACCTGCCAAATCCCTTCACCCAAGGTCATGCAAGTCTTAGAGGGACATTTTTTGATGTGGGAAGGAGAGGAACAGGTCACTGATAGCATGAGAAATTCCATTTTTATTTTCTGGAAGTTGTCAACCTTATTTAATTAGGAGTCCAGTTAACAAGTGTTGGACCTTAGTTATGTTCCTATGCACAACTAATGTGTAGTAAGACCCTCTAGTTCTGAGGGTTGAAGTAGGTACCTGTAGGAGCTGGAGCCAGCCACTGGGGAATGGGTGTTTGGTTCTTGTATGGAAAGGGCCGCAGGTGGCAATGAAGCTGGAGAAAGGGCAGGTGGGAGAGGCTGAGGGTAATGAAGTATGGGGAGCGGGAAAGGGAATGGAGATGATTTCCCCAAGTTGTCAGTTGTAATCTTTGTAAGTCACCTTGGACAGGTCATTATACAGATACACCCTTACAGATACTAATATTGTATTTCTCTACTATAGAGAGTAGTGTTAGATAAAAAGACTAATGTTTGGTTGTGTATTTTTCCAGACAACGTAGATTTAAAATACCCAAGACTCCCTCTCAAACCAATTTATTTTTTTTTTCAATATCTGGAGTGCAAATAAAGCTGGTACAAGTGACTTTTGTATTTGAAAGGCCCAAAAGTGTTTATATACTTCAACCCATACTCGATTCTTCCGCCATTCTGTATTGCACGTTTGAAGATACGTAGTTTCATCTGGGATGGACACTTTTCTGATTTTATATAATGAATAATATAATACCTCTGCATGTTGCTTGCTGCCTCAACTGTCTCTTTAAAAGAATTTTTCTTCCTGGGGAACACTTTTCTTGTAAAATACACTGGAGAAGGAACAGTACAGAGCTACACTAGGTCTTGCTCGTGGTTACTTAGATTTTTCGTAGTGAGCGAATAAATCTGTCTGAGCATTCATATTAGAACTTCTGATTAGAAACTTGTATCAGCAGTAAAGCTTTAACATGTTTTTTCTAGTTAGTAAAATTTTGGACCAAATATTTCTTAGGGAAGTTATTACTCGTCACGCTGAAGAATCTATCCAAGGAGACCGGTGTTACGTGCTTTGTAATTCTGGAAAGATATGCATGCGTATCTTTAGCTGGAGTACTTCAGTTTGAAAAGATTGGTGAATATCATCTTCTTCATGTATCTAGGCACAAACAGCTTACTGTGGAATACAGATCCAAATCTTTAGACTTCACAAACATGTTTTTAATGACACTGTTTGCTCTACAATGGGGTTTTTCTGAGAGAGCTTTATGAGCGGCATCTGTGTTGGTTTTGAAAGGAGTGATCCAGTTTCTAGAAAATCTGAACCCTTTATTTTAGTGTTCAAGTGATCTTGTTTGTTTGTAGTTCACCAAGTTTTTAAACTTCATGATGACTTACTAATGTTAAGAGTGAGTTGGACTTTTTTTATTTATTCATATCTGGTCTTTACAGACTTAATTGCAGAAGCTACAGCCCAGATACTAAACCATCAAAGTTTATCTGATACGTAGGCATCTGTCTTAAATGCAATGGTCTTCAGTTTGATGGATGTTGAGAGTCCTTCTATTTCTAGGGAGGTGGTCGCTATCCAAAAATAACATCTGAAGAAATGATAATACCAACCGTAGCAGCAGTTGATCAGAATCAACTGTGTGCGTTTCCATCTACTTTCTTAGAAAGTGTTTTCTTTAGATTGTTGTTTTATTTCCTGTGATGTTCAATGGGATGCTTTACCTGTTACAATCCTCTATTTACCAGCAAGTAACAAAAAGTTCAGCAGAGTCTTAGAGTTGCATCTGGGTCATCTCTTTTTATTAGTCCCCAGTAGATGGCTCTTTGGCTTTGGCAACACCTCGTGGCAATGAGTTCTACAATAACATCTTTTCTTCCCTCTCTTCTCCCTACTCCCTCTCCAGACCTAATGTGTGATGATTTTGTTGGGCATCCTGGTTCTTACATTTCGAGGAACAGCGAATATTCATTCTTTGCATGTTTGCTTTGGACTTTTTGGGATTTTTGTAGACCCGCTGTAGCACAATGAAATCTTTTCCAGAGTGAAGAATCCTAATTTCTCCTCATAAGAAAGCTGCATTGCACCTCTTGCTGTCATTTTAATGTCTTTTCTAGTTTTGATGTATTCTTTTTTAGATGGTACAACCATGATTTCCTTAAGGCTCAGTTAGTTCGTGGAGAATTACAGTAAAGAAATATTCTAGTGAACATCTACTTGTTCTGTCTTTGAACAGCAGGTGTGTGGTTCTTCAAGTCTCAGAGTCCTAAATGTGAAACTGATTTAGGTTTTATGCGCATCTGGTGATTTGTAAGTGGAAAATACAGTGTCCGATGTTTTTAAAGTAAATTCCACTGTTAAGGTACCTTACTTTTGCCTGTAAATGAGCATGTAAATAATGGATCTATATATTTTATTTGCAGGAATCTGAGAGACTGTGTGACAAGCTGCTTTTAAGACAAAGGATGAACTTGTCCCAGATGTCTGCTACTCCAATAGACTGCTTATTTAAGGTTAATAACTTTTATGGCAGAATATGTATGTACTTACATACTGCATGTCTATATCCCTTTCTTTCAGCAATTTTCTGAAATGTAATGCAGTGTTAATTGCATTAGTACTGCAGAACATATTTCAGTAGATGCTAAAAGTGTTTTGAATCTAGTGCATTTCTGTGCCAAAACATTACCAAGTTAATATAATCTTACGGATTTCAGCACATGTTGTAAGGAATACGGAAGCAAATGATGATTAAATGCTGCTGGTGTTGATTTGCCTGTTTAATGCACAGATGTGATATTATTATCTGGTTGTCTCTCACAGCTTTTAGGACTTGACATTGACAGAGTTTCTGAAATAATTTAAATGTGATCACCTGACAGCTCCTTCATATTGTGTGTTAATCTTATATTGTCATTCTGAAAGAATTTTGCCTATACAAGGACACAAAGCAGAACTTCTAATTATATGTGTTCACAGCCTATGGCTACAGACTTGGTAATTTTAAGAAATGTTTTTGAACAGAGGGAGCTCAATTTCATGACTGACTCTAAAGAGAACAATAGGAATTGCTTTAATTTTTTATAGAAAGTGAAGTAAGCCAAGAACAGATTCTTTTTAATACTGAATGCCCATTATGGGGTTTTGTGCTGTGACATTGTTCATTTCTGCTTTCTAATGCTTGAATACACATCTTTTATAATCAGTTCCTTTTGTTTTGTGCTTCAGTAAATTACTCTGTTTTTTTGGGGGGTGTGGTGGGGGGAGGTGTTTTTGGTTTTTTAATTTCTTCTTAAAAAGAGACTTTTAAATTGGTTTCTTATTCTCTTCTCTTGGCTTTTTGTAGCATATTGCTTCGGGTAATCAGGAGGAAGTGGAGCGATTACTAAGTCAAGGTGACAGTGATAAGGACACTGTACAGAAAATGTGTCACCCGCTCTGTTACTGCGACAAATGTGAGAAACTAGTTTCTGGGTAAGCACTTTTCATCTCCACAAATACATAAAAAGCTACATAAAAGTTCTCATCCAAGGTTTGCTTTAGAAAGCAAGCTGCTTCTGGTTATGGAGTAAGTTGGTAACACTTGGGATGTAGTAGAGAGTGTATGTTTGTGTGCTTTGAAGGAGCACGAGATATATTGGGAGAATACTGAATGCCTTGGAACCAGCCAATTTTGTGATGGAGGCTGCATGTCCTTGGGCAAATGTGGTGTGGAATGTTTCTTCTCTCGAACCTGACTTGAACATCTTGGACAAAACCGTGTCTCTTAACAAAATATATAACTCTATATAGAATAATTTGTCAATGAGAAAAGGGTAAAGGATAGAAAGTTCCAGAATCCATTTTGTGTCAGCCTTGGCAATTTTTCTCTTTCTCTCCTCCTTACCACTGCTGCGTAGGTAACTGAGCTGCTTTTAAACTATTGTGTTTTAAAGGAAACTGAATGATCCTTCCATTATCACTCCCTTTTCCCGAGATGACCGAGGATACACACCACTTCATATAGCTGCTATTTGTGGTGAGTGGTGGTGGTTTTTCACCAGTGTTTACTGTCCTTATGTTCCTTATTTTTATGTTAGCATGTTTTCCAATTTTGCATTAAAGAGTGAATTTTACATTAAATTGTGTTGTTCTTATTTGCTATGTAAACTGATATCTTGGTGCAGACTGAAGTTATTGTATATTCTTTTAAGCTGAGTTTCTTATGCCTAAGTTATTGCTTATTTGTTTCCTGGCTGTTTGCTCCTGCTTAAGTGTTTACCACAGTAGCTGTGAAAAATTAAAGGTGTGTCATCAGAAACTAGTCTTGTTTTAAAGAACTGGCATATTGAGAAGTGGATCTTTGCTCTCTCCGGCACCTGGCTGTGCATGGTAGACCTCTACCAGCTCCTGTCTTGTAATGTTCATTGTGCCACTGATCTTACATTTATTAGAAGATGGTATTAGTTTTCTTAGTGAGGTTTTTTTTTAATAATTTCTTTTTTGAATTATTGAATCCTAGTAGGAGAGTGCTTTGTGTGACACAGCTTTATTTTCTATTATTTTCTTACTCATAAGATAGAAGCGGAGCTTGCTTTCAGCTGGAGGTTCTTTTATGGAGCTTTAACCTTGAGTAATCTGTAAGAAAAAAACCCCCAAATACTAAGGAAGTGAGTATACGGTATATAGAAACATAGTACACAGGGTATCTTGGTTTGTAGTTCGTGTTTGAATTTAAAAATTAGCAATGTTCTCGTGGAAAGTTTACTTCTTTCTTTTAATGTCTGTGTATTTTCCAAGGGCAAGCAGCATTCGTGGATTTACTAGTAGCCAAAGGAGCTGTTGTCAATGCTACGGATTACCACGGTTCAACTCCGCTTCATCTTGCCTGTCAGAAGGGATATCAAAATGTTACGGTAAGCACCAAAAGGCTTAATTAGAAGGAAAAAGAAATACTTAACCTAAACGATAAATATAGGACTCTTACTGAGCTGTTCTACTATTACTGTCATTTAGGTCTTCTGAGAAGCTTTTACCAGAACTGTGTACACTGACAGAGTTGTGGCTCTTTTATCATTGTAGTTTGCATGATATTTTATTTTTTCCTATACTGCAAGGTTTTCAGCCATTTCTAATAACCAGGCAATTGACAGCTGTGTGTGCCTGATAATTAATCCATTTTATTAATACAAATCTCTAATACACAGTACAAATGGAGAGCCTGTTGACATCTCTGCTCTTAAGAACCATTGCAGTCATTGGAATGAACAAAGTGACTTCACATTGTGTTCAGGATGGACTTTGTAACTACATTAATTATTGTGTACTTGAATTTTGTATATGCAAGATTCATTGATTAGCATTGTTGAAATCCAGCTGTTCTTCACTTACATAGGCTCTTAAATATGGGATAAACTATCACGTAGTGTGTGTATTGCAGTGTTTGCTGCAGTAGGTTATTCATTTTTCACTGACAGCTCTGAATATGTAAGAAGCAGCTTTTATTTGGTTCTTAGAGTAGGGAAAACCAGTCCTGTAATGCCAAGAGGGTAGTGTCTGAAACAGGAGAGACATAGCTAGTTTTTCATTAAGTGCTTCATCATGCTACAAACCTAAAGGAATCCACAGAATAACAATTATTTGTCCATTAATTTTTTAGTTACTTAAATGTCTACTTTCCTTTTTCTTTTAAGCTTCTCTTGTTGCACTATAAGGCAAGTGCTGATATTCAGGACAATAATGGAAATACTCCACTTCATTTAGCCTGCACTTACGGTCATGAGGATGTAAGTAATTGTTTTGTAACAAACTAAATGGGCGTTCTAATGGAATGGAATTAAACTGTGATGCAAATTTGTACTAAACTTACATATTTTAAAAAGTAAATAAAAAAAGACTTGGAGGCTATTTAACACTGTAAATGAGGACTTTGTTCAGTAGTTCATAGCAATTTTTAGTATGTATTCACTTTAAAGATACCAATATTATGCAATGTTGGTTGTTTAACTCTTTGGTGACACTGAAGTGTGAAAGCCTGCCCTTTAGGCAATGCGTTATATGAGCAGCAATGAAAAAAACTTTTTAGGATTGCACTTGTTTTATGAATTGAGAGACAATACTAGAATTTATTGATAACTTTCCTTTTCTTTCCAGTGCGTCAAAGCTTTAGTCTACTATGATGTGCATTCCTGCAGGCTAGATATTGGTAATGAAAAGGGAGATACTCCTCTTCATATAGCTGCTCGGTGGGGCTATCAAGGGATCATAGAAGTGCTTTTGCAAAATGGGGCAAATCCAGAAATTCAAAACCGCATGAAAGAGACTTCCCTACAGTGTGCATTGAATTCCAAGGTATTCCTCTTTGTCCTCCAGCCTGGTTTCTGTCTGATATGATTTCACAGCAGTGTAGGTGCTTACTTGCTAATAGGAGCTTGGGGTCTGGTATTATTAAAATGAAGACATATGTTTGCCTTTAAGGAAGAATGGTCACGTTTTGAATGTAACAGCATGAATACAACCTGTGGTATAGAACATAAACTTGTAAATGCATGCTTTTAATCTGCTCAGTCATAATCTGTTACTAATATTAGGTTGCGTCTCAGTCAGTAAATTCCTCTTTAAGTGAAGTTACATTGGTTGTTTTTATTAATATTTTTATGCAGATTTTGTCATTGATGGAATTAAACTGTCTAACGTTTGAAAGAGGACAGTGCGCTTCTGAGGTAACAACCAGTGCAAGTTGCTAAGCTTTTTTTGCCTATGTTTAACCTGCTTAATCTGATAGGTAACTTTTCTCCCCCCCGCAACTTCAAGTCACCGCTTAGGTCTCCTCAGCTCTCAGCAGAAACCTTCAGCAGAGGGTCGTCTGTCTCAAGCCTCTCATCAGCATCAACTGAAATTAGGCAAGAAGAAGTAAAAAATAGTTATAAAGAGGTAAGACTGAGGTATAAGTTTGACAATAAACGAAGTGAAGGAAGCTAGAAGAGTGATATTTTGCGACACTGCTTTAACTGCTTCTTCAGGAATAACCTTCTGTCTGGTTTGGAAATGTATCTGTCCTCGGGTGCTTGTTGTCTTAGTATCTAAACCCTGATTTTTGTATGGTATCAGCTGCTCTGCTGGTTAGTTCTGGGGAAGAATTGAAAGCACGTTTGAAGTAGTTGTTCAGATTTATTTCAATTAAGTACATAATTTGAGGTTTGCAAAGTTATAATGGTAATCAGTGCCCCAAGGACTTTGCTGTCCTGTCCAGGATTTAAATGCCACTGTTAGGTTACAAAATCTGTCAGGGAAAAGAGCCTAGTACAGGCATACTGGCAAACAACAAACTAGAATGTTAAGACAAGCTTTCAAAATAGGCATAGGAAATAAATTTTTTGTCATATGAAGAACCACACACTTGATAGTAAATATCGTGCACATGTGTTTGCTGATTTTGCTCTGTCCATACCAACCAAGGTGCCATCCTCTGGATTTTTTTCAAGTGGAACCTCAGATCCATACTTGCCATTTATCCCCTCCTAAGACTGTGGTATCATCTCTATTTTTTTCCCAGTCCTGCTGCTCCATTTTTTCCAGACTGACTTCCTTAGTGTATTTGTTTCCATATCACCTCTCCATTCAAATTATTTTTTCTGCTATTTTTAGAAGATTATTCTCCTACCCAAAGTTTCCATTTTCTAAAACTGCTCAAGAAGCTCAAAGATGTACAGTTTGACTGGAAGGTATTACCTCAGGCTTCATCATCAGTTATTCTATGAGAGCCTCAACATAGGAGTGTGCCCCCTTGTTTGTACGGAGTCAAGCGCTCCAAGTAAAGTCTTAACATAAAGTTACCTGAATGTAAAAGTTCACCTCATAGATTGAGGATTTATTTTTCCTTGAAGGAACAAATATATCACACCCAAGAGCTAAGACTGTAGTTCAAACCAGGGAAAAAGATTACGAGCAGCTTACACCTTAGATTGACCTTCTCCTGTAATCCGGCTTTAGGCTGTCGCTGTTTGCCCAGTTTCACGTGTGCTCCCGGCTCTGGTTGTTCCGAAGCACAGGGGCCAGGATCCCGGCCTGAGCAAGCTCAGGGAAGGGGACGCCTCTGGAAGTAATGGGAAGATAGTAGGATCAGTTTTCCAGACTTTAAGGCTTAGACCATGTGGATGCAGTTAGATGTTTATTAATCAATACTGCTGATGAATTACACTCCTCGCTTAAATGAGCCAGTCATGGTGTATGTCTTGTATCTGACTGGTCTACAACTTAGAGAAGAGAGAGTGAAACAGCTTCCTCTGTTGGAACTGATAACTCCTTGCACAATTTCTGTTCAGCAACAGAAAAACGGAGCCTCTGAGTGAATTGCAGCTCTTAAAACTGTAGGGAAGTTCTTCCTTTTGGAGAGAAATTCTCAGAGCTTGTGGGTCGCTTGCAGTTACCGTGAGGCATCTTACATGTGATAAGACTGGCTACTGAAAATCAATACCTTTATGTTCTCCGGTGACATTATCCTATGTGATATGAGGAAATTGATAGGAGGCACAGATCTCCCTTCTATATATAGTCCATGTTAGATGTATATGTGTAGAGTTTGGGATTTGGCTTACCTAACTTCAGATGTGTTAATTTCTCTGGAGAGAAATTAATTTTGAACATGCTTGGTTAGACCCGAGTTGCATTTGAGTGTCATTTGTTGACTGCATTCTGTTTGGTGGTTAACAGAGAGGGAGTTTAAATGACTGGCTTAGGTTTAGACAGTTCACTTCTAGACATTCAAAGTTAGACAAGAGGAATCCTGCCTTGAGTGCCTTGCATTGACTTCCTTGAGCCTCACCTGGTGTTAGAAAGGTAGCGATAAAATAGTAGTAATAAAATAAAACTAAAAAGAGATAAAAATGGATGGAGGGATTTAATCTGGCGTCTGATCTTTCACCTGTAGATGTGTCCTGTTCTTCTGTTAAAAACCTGAAGAGACCAGACCAGTAAAACACAACCACCTTTTAGTCTCATGCTTCCTTGTTTGCTTTCCCAAACACTGCTGTCACAATCAGCAACATAGTCATTTGCAGATAAAGATTAAAATGTGACTGTAGCTGTTAGCCCATGAAACCTGCAACTTGCAAAACTTACCATCCTTGGTGCTTCTGGTCACCTGTAGTAGCTCAGCAAGAGTCCAAACAATGCTTATGTTTATAAGAGTAGAAATTTGTCTCGAGTAGGGGTTTTTAAGGTTAGGTTCACAACAGAAATGCGTGGTCAGCTGCTGCTGAAGCGGCATTGTAACTTATGTCAGCTTACGTGGCTTTGTTTGTGTGTGGACTACATGTCTTCTCTTTAGGTAATACCGCTTAACTAAGCAAGTCAGAGGTCATCGAATGGCCACAGGCCTTGCACAGCTTTTGTACTTCATAAAGGAGGAAGGTTTTTGCTTTATATCAATAAGTATGGAATGGGCTAGCAGTAATTCTACCATGTGATCTTAGGAGGTTAGTAAAAAACCCAGGATTTTCTGTGTACAGCTTACTACCAATACTAACAAAGCAAATAAATTGTTTTCTTCATTCATAGGTGGAAAAACTCCTAAGAGCAGTTGCTGATGGAGATCTGGAAATGGTGAGTCTTAGCATGACTGTTGAATGTGGTTGAATTCTGATTCACCTCATTCAAATGGATGAAGTTACTTGTAAATAATGTTAAATGAAGAATGCTTTAGGTAATACTTTCCTTCGGCAAAAAACAAATTCAGCTCAATTTCTACAAAGAATATTCACTCCGTGTCCCCGAATTATTTTATCCACAGTGTCTAAAGGCCCATTATTTTGACATTTCTCTGACAGCTTGCACTAAAGGAATTACTTTAAATGGAGTAATTCCTTTGTGAAGGGCCATTACGTAAAAATGTATGCAAAATCACCGCTAGGAGATGCAGAGAACTTGGGAAGAACAACATACAGGGCAGGCACATTGAAAAGAAATATTGTGGGAAGGAGCAATTTATTTGTTTGCAGGTGCTCAAGCTGAACCGTCAAATGCCGTTGTTAGATAAAGATCATGGTGTGTTGCAGAACTGTAAAAAGATAATATACTGATGTCACAATATTGGACTGGATATGCAGTCAGCACAAAACAGCAACAATAAAAAGGCAAAATAAATGAGTTTTCAGGTAAGCCTGGTTTTTGACAGCAAATCCAATAGAACGTGTTATTATTCCCAGTTGCTTGTTCCTGCGTCACAGAGGTATGTGATATCGTTTCTCATACGGGAATTGAAGCCTGTGCTCGAGCGGCCATGCTGTGCACCCGTTCTGGAAACGGAATGGTGGGGTTTATGCTTTGTGGGTTTTTGACTTGGCATTCCGGTAATACAGTGTTTTTAAATCCACAAATGCTTTTTGATTCCTAAATGGCCAGGTTCTCTAATGCTTTGAATATTGTCTACTCTTTCTTGTGTGTTTACTGCATGTAATAATTGTGCATAGGTACTATAAATTAAAAATGGGCTCTTATATTTTGTTGTGATAGTTTTCTATTAATATTTCATACAGAGAGGAAACTTAGGTGATGCCAGTCAGTACAGAGAAGTTATCCTATGGACATACTACTTCTCTGTAATTTGGATTTCCCTTCAAATAGATAGCTCATGTCTATAATGACACCAGTTTCAGAGTTGATGTATTGTAATTGATGATACTCACCACCTGACTTGACATGAAGTTACTATTTCCCTTTATTCCTGAAAATGTGAACAACAAGGCGCTTTCAGTGTCATTCTGCTGGAAGACTGGAAGAGGACACAGAAATCTTTAGAAGTTTTGTCTTTGGAAAGATGTCTAAGGCTGTACATGTCTTAATTGTTTGGTAGTTCACAGAACAAGATCGTGAACCCATGTGGGAATGCAGGGTCTCTCTGCTGGACACGTGTTCTGAAAAACATGTTCAGGAGTTACAGATGCTAATGAAGCATCACACAGTCAGAATAAGATAGATAATGTGCATCACAATATACATACCATGCTAATGTTGATTCTGTCACGTTTTATTCCAGTTAGATGATAGAAACAATTTATTAACTGATAGAGGAAAGAACAGCTCATTTGTTAAGTAAATACCATTATCCTACTTTACAGTATAACTTAATCTTAGTAATTATTACCAGATCAGCCCTTAAGTCATTTTAAGAAGCAGCAATACATACGATGGTGATATTTACCATCTTCCTGTCAAGTAGTAAACCTGAATGTATTACAATTAACTTTTCATAGACTGTGTTAAAATCTAAACTGCATCATGAAAACATTTGAAGAAAATTAAATATAGTGCTATACTTTGATGAAAAATTAGCATCTAGCACTGCTCAACAGATGTCAATGACGAAAAGCATATAGAAATCTAATCTGTGCATTCAGGTGACAGAATCTCCCGATTTTTGTGGCTTTACTTGCCACATTACTCAAGTTCATGTAGAACTGTTCATTATAAAGAGAATTGTCCAGTTGGATGGCAAAAGTTACAGTTTGCTTATCTATTAGAAAACCACAGTTATTTAAAAACACTTTATCTTGTTCTGACAGCCTGAGTCCTGTCTCCATAGGAACAGAAGCAGCAGTAGGGTCATTAGCGCTCTTGTAGATTCCTGCTGTGACAGCCCATTGAGCTTTGCAAGAGGAGGCACTGAAAAAAAGTGCTATGAAACTGGAAGATTTGAAAAAAAAAAGTACTATGCTGTGATTGTTCAGGAAGCCAGAAAACCACCTTTGTCATCATCGTAGCGCCTGTAGACTTCTCAAGCAAGTATGCTTCAGATTGGGAGAATGGTGTTAATCAGCGAGTTGTTTTAATTAGCGGACTCAATGGCAACTAATTCTACATTTTGAAAATAAAATTTAGCCCCCTTATTTTCTATGTCTGTAGTGAGAAAGAAGTATTTTAGACAGTATGGAGGGAGTATCTGTATTGAAAATATTAAGCTTTATCCTAAAATGCGTTTCAGAGTTATGCAGAAGCTTTTTTGAGAGAGGTTCCCTAAGTGTATTCTGACATGTTTAGTGGTTGCTGAATTGGTAGAAGATGATGATAGCTCCATTCGGGGTGGATACTGTTCAGAGTTGTTTTAGCCCATTGTGTATTGCTTTGAACAAAGCCTTTAGGTGGCTCTAAGTCAGTAAAGGATGGTGTAGAAGTAGTCAATGCTGCTTAGCATCAGTTCTCAGTGACTGGATTTGGTGGTCTGGTCTACACCACGGCCCCTTTGTGATGGGTGAACCATTCAGCTTTCAACAAAGATACTTAGATTTAACAAAAAACCCAAGCAAATAAAAAAAAAAACCCTTTTATTATCAGAGTGGGATAACACTAGAACAGACTTGGAAGGTCACAGAACCTCTTGTGGTAAAAGTATTGGGGAAGAGATTGTTCAAACTTCTGCCAACAGTATTAAGGAAGAACTGACATAGTCTCAGTGTAGAATAGTGGATTGGGCACTCTTCTGAAATTCCTTCCACCCAGCTGGTCTTGACTGTTCTGCTGGAATGGGTATGTGCAAATCCACCCCAAAAAAATCAACCAACGAAACAAACAAACAAATCTCTTGTATAAAATAAATCCTGTGGAGCAGTGAAAAGTCTGGCATACAGGGTACAGTGCTCCTGGGGTGCTCTGCTAGATATTCCTGGAAGTGTGTTACTCTGCAATGTGAAGAAGGTTTTAGATGACAAGTTAACTGGCAAAGGGAGATTATGGGCAATTTTCTGAGGTGCTTCAGTGTGTGTCTGTCTCGGTTTCTGAGTGCCGTGATCTCGGCCCTTTTCACACAGCTACAGAAAGGTGACTGATAACGTATTGTCCCTGGCGTGATGAGACCAATTTAATTCCCACTTTGCCTTGAGTTTCTGAAAGACTTGTCTCATTGACCATGATACACTAGATAGACGTCAGGCTTAACATTGCCAGGTGGTGCAATAATGGAGACTTAATACAGTCACTGCTAATTCTAACATGTCTTTAGTTTACAGTGGATTAATGAATTTCGAAGTAAAAATGTATTTCTTAAACAGCTTTTCTTTGTGGCATAGAATTTAGTGTAAAATTAACATGCAGTAAGCCCCATGTTTGCACATTGCAAACATCAGAGAAGTCAGTGCCGCTGCATAGTTGTGTATATCGGTTAAATGTTGTCATACTTGTCACTTACGTTTGTTAAGCAAAAGATGAAACAAAATTCACATTGATATGAGCCTGCACAAATCATCTGAGCTGAAAGGATTTGGAGGGCCTGAGAATCAAGACTGAAGTTTTGATTAGGCAGCAGAAAGTCAATTAACATTTACTTCACTGCTGTACTTGGTGAACTTGGTCAACAACATTTTTTAATGTGGCCTGTGGGCAGCGGTTGCAGGAGGTAGCTCTGTACTCTCCCCAGGATACTCACAAGTCTGTGTTTGTAAAATCTCACTTGTTTACATATGGAAATCTATTGGGACACAGAACCTTTGGACTCTACAAGAGGACTTGCTTTTTATTCCAGGTACGTTATCTCTTGGAATGGATGGAAGAAGACTTAGAAGATGAGGACGACACAGTCAGTATATCGAAACCAGAATTCTGCCATCCATTATGCCAGTGCTCAAAATGTGGGCCAGCACAAAAGGTTGGAATATTCATTCTGTAAAAGGAATAACTTATGTTCTGGTAATGTAATTTTAGCTCTAGGGAAATAGCATTTATATTGCCCAGCACCTCTGCCTAAAAAAACAAATACATATAGATCATAACAGAGTTCATCTGATGTCATGAAATTGTTCTCTTTTTAGTTGAACCGTAGAAAATTTTGGATACAGGAACAGTGTTCAGAGACTTGCTCAGTATCTTAATAGAGTGAAATAAATGTGCAGTTTGATTTTAGAATATGTGAACTGCTGTTATTAAGGTTTGGACAACTTTGAAAGATGGGAAAAAATCTTTTTCTAAGCCTCAGTTTCTCCTCATTCTCTTTTTTAGTTTACTTTGCTAACTGTCACAGAGTATCTCCTTAATATTCAGTTTAGCAAGGGATACCTGCTAATCCTATAATCAATATAATGCTGATAAAGTATTTTTTAGATTGTGTGACATCTTTCATACAAGCTACACCTAAAACCTATTCAGAGATTAAGTACAATTTCAAAGGCTTCCTTTTCAACTGCAGAGGCTTCCTTTCCCTTTATTTATTACGAACTGTAGAAGAGAATCAGGCTTTACGATACACTTTTTTCTTTTTAATCTAAATAAGGAATGATCCCACCTTCTTGGACACAGAAAACCAATTACTTTCCTTTCAGGAAGAAAATGTATTACTGTGTCTGAAGGTATACAGAACGGGATAAATCATCACAAAACAAACCAAAGTATAAATGTTCAGTGTATTGGCTACTTTGAGGTAACAGTATCCATGTCACTTAACAGAGAAAATGTGAGATGGCTTAACTTGAATTCCTCACTACTACCTTTGTGCAGGCAGAGAGTATGCTGCTCGTCCTTAAATGCTTCACATTCACACCGTGCTTTATTCTCTGATAACGTGTGTACCCTGCTAAAGATGCCAGAGCCTCAGGCCATTAAGTGCATTTTATTGATAACAGGGGAAGGAGCAGCATTTGCTGTGGAATTTGCCTCCTGAATGAAAAGTAGAAGGAATTTGTTAACTAATCTTAACCCCTGTATTAGGTAGGCGCACGTTTAAAAGCTCATTGAGGACAGGCAGAGTGAAAGATTGTCTGCTGCTGTAAATGTGAGGCACCTACACAGCTTGCAGGGATTGAAAAAGGATGTTCTGCACTGCTATGTGAGGTGTGTTCCAGGCCGGTTCCTTATCTTGACTCCTCATGGGAGTCTCTTCTCTGGGCCAGTGTTATTTCCACATGAATAAAATTAATTTTAGTTTGTATCCTCATTACCTCGAGCTTCATGTAGCAGTAAATAGGTGTGTAGTGTCTGTCTCCAAGAGCATAAATGTCTGTATAAATGAAAGTAACTCATAGTATTAACACTCCCCATATGTAAGAGCATCCTAACGGCTGTAGAGTTCTACTTCTGTCTCATCCTGTGCTACTTTAGCCTGTTTTTAATATCATGAATACTTTGCCTGGAATTTCTCTATATGAAGCTATCCTGTTGGAAGAGAAGAGGGAAAAAATAACTCATTTTTCTGTTGAAAAATACTACCAAGCTGCTCTGGTTTACTGACTCTTTTCCTGAAGGTCTCAAACGAGGCTCTGGAGCAGAAGTTCTTGTAATCTCCATCTACCTGTTTTGTGTATACTTAGCAGGTATTTGGCTGTTTTTTGGTCAACAGAAGGCAGCGTGTTTAACGATACGGTTTTATTGTGTGTTTTCCTGAACAGAAGTTTGGAAGGATCTCTGCTAACGGGCTTGGAGTCAATGTTTCGAACCAGGACGGTTTCACGCCGTTGCACATGGCTGCGCTGCACGGGCACTCGGAGCTCGTCTCGCTGTTGCTGCGGCACGGAGCCCGCAGCAGCGCCAGGAACGCAAAGCACGCCGTTCCCCTTCATCTGGCCTGCCAGAAAGGTCACTTTCAGGTAACTGCGCCTCTTCATCAATCCCACCTGTTACCAACAATTCACCAACGATGTAACAGAGAAAATTAATTTGGTGATTCTGTTTTTTCAATGTCTGAAATCTCCAGACAGAAAGGGGATCTTTTGACTGGAACAGTTTCAGTAGGCACCTTTTCTTTCCTAAATTACCTGGAACAGTGGTTTAATGAAATGTGAATAGCTACTGTCGTACATCAAACACTTTAAAAATACCCTGTGCAGCTGAATCTTCCTCTGTATCCTCAACAGAGTCACTCAGTAAGGAGATTCCAAGCCAAGTGCAGCTGGAAACCGCAGCCCTGACTTCAAGTCAGGGAAGTGTCAGCAGTGAAGGAGCAACACGAGCAAATGAGGGGAGGATATTAATATACAGGAGAGGGGAAAATAATGATCATGACAAAGCAGGTGCAGAGAGGCAAATGGGAATATGCAGAAATGTGGAAAATGGTTTTTAAGAATAAGGAGCTGAGGAGTGCAAGAGGCAAAAATGGAGGGAATCGTGAAGATGATAGGGAGACAAAGCACTAGGGAAGCAAGAAGAAAATGAGAATACAACTCAAACTTGTAGGTTAATGAAGGTTATTTCATGAGGTGTTTACAATATAAAGAATGGCCAAGTGTTCTGATGAGTTTCAAAAGGGAGAAAGGATACTGTTGCTGTGGGAGGTTGTTTTTGATGTTTGAAGTTATTATGTATGTGTTTACATACCTTGAGTTTTGTTTTCTGGCCTTTCTTCCAGTTGCTTAAGTGTTTTTAAAAGGTGTATGGTAAAATATGAAAATTAGTATGATAGGAAGACATGCTTGTGGTTATTGTCTGTTTGGCAAAGATGAGACTTGTTTTCTCCATCCTTTCTTCTTCCATCTCTTTGTCATTCTAGATGTAAAAAAAGAAAGCTCTTTAAAAAAAAAGGCTGTCACTGCGTGGTTATGGTTAGCTGGTGTCTTAAATTAAAGACTTGTTACTTCTTTCAATAGGTGGTAAAGTGTCTGATGGATTATAATGCTAAACAAAATAAAAAGGATATATATGGGAATACTCCTTTAATTTATGCATGCTTGAACGGTCAGTATGAGACTACTGCCTTGTTGTTACAGGTAAGATCACTGAAAACAGAACGCTCAGAATAGTATTTCTTATGTGATATCTGTGCTTACCCGGTACTCGGGATCAATATTTTTAGTTATGCATTTCTCTGTCAAAACTACTTAGGGAAAAATAAGAGTATTTGTTATCTAACTCCTTTCAATCCCTTCCCCTCATGTGTTTTTTTTTTTTTATTAGATAAATATTATTTTACCGTTGTACAGCTCGATGTTTTTATGGAACGTTTCTGTGGCAGGTGCTAGGTTTTCTTGCTTATGATGCTTTCACATAGAGTTTTTTGTGGTTTTGGTTTTTTTTAATAATATCTCTTGGAATGTGCGGTAGATAGACACAGAAATGAAAGAAGCTGAGAGG
Source organism: Streptopelia decaocto (assembly GCF_964273445.1). Classification (NCBI taxonomy): domain Eukaryota; kingdom Metazoa; phylum Chordata; class Aves; order Columbiformes; family Columbidae; genus Streptopelia; species Streptopelia decaocto. Next base: position 15,254,237 of record NC_138666.1, on the reverse strand, counting down.
AGGAACTAATATGATCAGGTGGCTTATTGTTGAACTGGTGATTGCTAATCACACAGAATCACAGAATGTCAGGGGTTGGAAGGGACCTGGGAAGCTCATCCAGTGCAATCCCCCCATGGAGCAGGAACACCCAGATGAGGTTACACAGGAAGGTGTCCAGGCGGGTTGGAATGTCTGCAGAGAAGGAGACTCCACAACCTCCCTGGGCAGCCTGGGCCAGGCTCTGCCACCCTCACTGAGAAGAAGTTTCTTCTCAAGTTTAAGTGGAACCTTTTGTGTTCCAGTTTGAACCCATTACCCCTTGTCCTATCATTGGTTGTCACCGAGAAGAGCCTGGCTCCATCCTCCTGACACTCACCCTTTATATATCTGTAAACATTAATGAGGTCACCCCTCAGTCTCCTCTTCTCCAGCTCCAGAGCCCCAGCTCCCTCAGCCTTTCCTCACACGGGAGATGCTCCACTCCCTTCAGCATCTTTGTTGCCCTGCGCTGGACTCTCTCCAGCAGTTCCCTGTCCTGCTGGAACTGAGGGGCCACAACTGGACACAATATTCCAGATGTATGCATTAAAAATAAAGGCGAAAAAAACAGAATAGCAATGTCCCGTCTCCATGTCATGTTACTCCGTCTTTACAACTTCATTTTCTGTTGTTTTCCAGCGTGGAGCTGCCGTTAACCTGTGCAATGCCAAGGGGAACACGGCGCTGCACGAGGCGGTGCTGGGGAGGCACGAGGCGCTGGTGGAGCTGCTGCTGCGCAGCGGCGCGGTGCCGCACGTCAGGAACCACAGGAACCGCACCCCGGCCGACTGCGCCGAGCCCGTGAGTGCCCAGAGCTCGTTTCTAAACCTCCATATGCACAACTCGGGAAAGAAGGCAAATGTAACTATTTATCACAACAGCGTTGGTCAATGTGTCTGTATTCAGCAGTTATACGTGATGTAGACTAAGATGCCTGTTTGCTGTACAACATACCCTATGGTACCTGTTGTATGTGAAACGCTGTGTGTTTCTAAAACAAGTTATTCTAGACAAAAAGGGTGAGTCTAGAAAGAATGAAAGCACATATGTGAATGAAAATGACACTGAAATCTATGCTAATAATGATAGCAGAAGAAATGTTGAACATGGGAAAATGAACACCTGCTAATCAGTTACAGCGCCAGCAGTCTTCTTTGTTCCATCTACTATCTTTTGCCCTTCATGGATCTGACATGTTTTATCTTGTCTTCAATAACTCTGACATTCCCCTTTAATAACAGCAATAACATAATATGTAAATTAAATTATAAAGAATTATTTTACTCTTTAAATTATCTGATGTATGGTCCCTATCTTTATGCCCTTAAATGGCCTCTGAGATGTAGCATAATGACCACAAAATTCTGTACTGGATCCATTTTAGCACATGTATTACCATTTAAACTGAAATTAGCTTAACTGTAAATAATAAAGTTTAAAACAATAGGTTAAGACCACAATCATCACTCTGGTACAGTGCAACTTGTGGCACACTGATTTTGTCCCTACTCAAAATGATACAATTTAAAGTTCGTATTGATAATGAGGTATTCTTGTGTGCGTTACTTAACGGTTACATTAATTTGGACAGCAATTAATTAACACACTTTGCATAGACTAGAATCTTAAATTGTACTGATGTTCTTCTTTTTCTATAACAATGGCGAAAACGGAAACTTTTAAAATTAAGAATTCAAATATCATTAAGTTGCTGGAAACAGCACCCAGCTGTGTGCCTGTATCAGCAGAGAGAGGGAAGGAGTGTGAGCAGCACGCTACTATCAAGATAAGAAGAAAAGGTACATGTCATTTCTACTGGTATGAATAAAAAGGGATTTAGGAATTCATGTGCAACTGCATCAAATATTTTATGTAATAGATTTACATATAACTAAAGGACAAACAACTGTTTTGCAAGTTTATTACAGGTAACTGCTAAAATACTATAACTAAATGCAGCAGACTTTGTATTATATTAATGATATTGCCACAAACACAGTTTTCACTTTTTTGGGGGGTTGTGTGTGTGAATTTTATATGCAAAACCATTTAAAGTTTAAAAAAACTTGCCACATATGAGATGATGTAATTAACCATGTAATAATTGTCCATTTCAGTGCAAAGTAAACCAGATGAATTTAAATGGTCTCTAGTTGCCATTTACCTTGCCCTAAAACAGGTTAGGGAGTGATGCTTCCATTAGTTACTGTCTCTCATATTACGGGACAGAAGTAAGAGCTACAAAGGTAACAGTGTGGACCATTAAGCAGGAGTTGGGGCAGATGGGGAGCAGGGGTGCCCATTTCAGCATCCAGGAGTTCTCGTCAGGCTTTTCAAAATAACTCTTGCCTGCTTCCCTAGGAAAGATTGTGAATGTTCCATTAATACCAAACCAAAATTAATCACAGTATGCCGATGCCCAAGACTGATACAGTCCTTTCAAATATTATGAGAATAGTTCTAAAGGAATGACAGAAGGCATGAATAGGTAATATTAATGAAGAGGTGGTGTAGTGTCTGTGTGGTACTTAGTTCAGGCTTGTAAAAATTGGAGTTAAGGGCCTCAAAGTCCAGAATTACATGGTTTCTTCAGAAGCTTGGCCAGTCATGCTTACCTGATGAATGCTTACTCCTGCGACTTAAAATGCTTTAAAATTTCCAAAGATAAATTGGGACTCTGATTCAAGTTATTACTATTATAGTTTTACTGTAAAATTTAAATCTAATGTTAGTAGATACCTCTCTTGATTCAGAACTGTGGGGTTTTTTTAATTCCTAAGTGTGACTCAGTTGTAATATTAGCTGCCTGTTCTTTTAAACCCCTAGTGAATTCTAAGCCATGTGAGAAAGCCGATGATCCCATAAGCAGACAACTTCAACTGGTCCAATCAATTAACAGATTTAACAAGTAAGCATAGAAGGTTCCTCCAAAGTACGTTTATTGTTTCCCATAAGCAAACAAGAAATACAACTATTAATAAAGCCCAGCAGTGGGTCAGGCATTGTTAATGAATCACATGTGACTAATTGGACAGTGGATGTGAATCCTGCGAGGCGAGCAGGAGCGGATCCCCAGGCAGGGGTTCATTGGGGTGAACAGCAGTGATGTGCTGGGCAGCAGGAGGGAAACGCTGGTGGGGAAGGAGAACTGGCAAACATACGTACAATTTCATTGGCATTAATACTTGGTGCACCATAAATCTGGAATTTCAGAGCCAGACTGCCTTAAAAATATTATCTTAGCGCTTCAGTCAGTGGTTGGGTTTGTCTGTGATCTTTTTAGACGTTAGTGTCTACTAATGTCTACTCTGCGATAAACTAACACAGTAGCAGGCTGGCATTCTGAGATGTCAGGTAGCAGCCTTTCTCTGTTGAGATAGTGCCGCCTTGTGGATTTGTTGTGATTGAGAATCTTGTGAAAAGGCTTATGTGGTTAAATTTAATTTCTTTAAAATATTTTTTTAGAGCAAAACATTTACGGAGAACAATAACAAGAGATAAAAGTGTTCCTAATTTTGACTACCAGTTATTGCATCAGGTAAGAGGAAATAGTTGCTTGAACTGTTTGTATAATAGAGCGACTCTGTTTGTTTTGTCTGCTATTAATATAGATACATATAGCAGGAAAGTTTTCTTACTAGTGGTGGTCAGTGAATCCCCAAAGTTCTGACCTGTTTGCTAAATTGTTAATGTTTCATCATTATTCAAACTTCAGTGGTGCTTCTATAACACCTCTTAAACATCTTATTCTTACTTTTAAACCTCTTAAGCCTCTTACTGCAGCCTTGAGCTCTGTCTCGTTGTCTGTGTCACGTCTGGCAGAACCTGCATTATACTAAGGCTTGAAAACCTCTACAGCGATAGCCAAACAGAGATGCATTTACAAGAGAGAAATTTGCCAGATTAAAATTGGAGTTTCCATGATAAATCTGCTTGTTTAATTAAATGTGGGATTTAGATTTTGTAATTGTGGATCACTGGAGGTGAAGTATGTCATGCACGTACAGCAGGTGTCAAAAGTCTAATGTGACCATGATATATAGCACTTAAACCATGTGTGGCTCACGGCTTTATGAATATACAGGTTATACAGCTTTAAACTGTTAGTGGATTTACACATGTATAATCTTAGTCAGAAACATTTTCTAGATTGCCGTTATTTCAGTAAAACGGTATTATAATTGATTTCTGCCTTTAGTTCTTCTCCTAGAAAATCTGCCATTAGCATCCTTGGATTTTCTTTTTTCTCTCTTGTTATTTTAACGTTTGCAGGGTGGTCAGTAATCAAGGAGAGCCACCCACTCTGAAAAGGAAAAATCAGGAGCAGATATGGAAGACAGGAATAGTTGGAATGACTGAAAAGAGTCTTTAAGGGGGCTGTCGGGGCGGGTTTTTCTGCCTCTGCCTTCAGCAGTGCCTGCTTGAGCCCGCCTGTACTAACACTTACATGTTCTTAATGGGAAAAGAAATGGCTGTTCAGTTCAAGTACCTCGAGACTTGTGTTACAGAAGGTGTTCAGAAGAGTTAAGATGATATTCAGGATAGTGCAGCGACAATAAGTTTTGGGATGCCCTTGTTATCTTTTCAGTTCTGGTGCTGATTTATGTGCAGCCTGGGGCAGGTTGGCCTCTTCTTGTTTTCTCATATGTAAACCAAATACAATTACTGTCCTACAGACTGTGCTACTGTTGTTGGCTGTGTTCTCAGTATAAAGAGTATTATGAAATTCACGGGATAGTTCTATTCAAGAAACGCTATATTCATTTCACTTCTTTGTAAAGAAGAAAGCGGGCAATGGTTTTAACATATCATTTTTCTATCCTCACAGTTAGCTATTAAAAGCTTTGATAAAACCAAGTTAAAATCTGTTGAAACGCTGGACCAGAGCAAAGTTAAGGTTGACAGAGGATGCAGTGGTGAGTTTGTGAAACATGACAACGTGACCGAAGTTCCTCACAGGAGCAAATTAATGCACCGAAGACACACTGTTAATGTGCCTCTTTCAGCAGAGAATGTCGGCGATAATATTTTATCCAGCCCTAGAAATCCAAGTATTTCACCGTCAAGAGACTGTTGCAATGACTTGCTTTCAACACATTGACAAGGGAAGTACAAATTTGGTGTCAAAAGCTGGAGAAGGAGGTGGTGGTAATTTTCAATAACCCTTCACTGTATATTGAAGAATTCAGTTGACACGTGCAAGTCACAGCGTGGAACACGGGGCGACTCTGCAGCAGAAACAGAATGTTCTGGTGCTTTCAAAGACCGAATCCTCTGTTTATGTTGGAGGTAACTGCACAGCCGGATCATTCCTGATCTCAGCAAACAGGGACGTACCGAGATGTTGGCAGCAAAATTACTTTCCTATTTTACTTAGCACTTACTAAAAAACTATATGTAACAGTAAACCAAATGAAACCCCATATTGTATTTTTCAGCCACCCGCTTTGTTTTTAAAAGTCTTTGAATAATTTTTGCTTTTTCAGTTTTTATCACTACATTGGATAAGTATATAAATATATATATTTATATATATATATAAAGATATATTGGATAACAAGGTATTTATTGCCAGAGGTAATTGAAATGTCTCTATTTTTATTGTAATGTTACAAACAATTATAGTATATATTTCTGTATATTTCAGTAGCTGGGAAAACAATAGTCCATAACACGTGTGATGCTGCATTAGAAATGTATACATGCTATTAATGTGAAGGGATATAATACTTGCTAATGCCTTTGCAATCATCCCCTGTATTGGATCTGCAAGAGCAAGTTCTTATACAGGAGCCAAAATACTGGGGAAAAAGCCTTGACAAAGCTGAGCTTTGGACTTGCTGGTCACAGCTGAATTTAAACAAAAAGGCAGAAGCAAGCATGTATAAGGATACACCAAATTGTTTTAAGTTGGCATGTGGGGTTTTTTTCCCCTATCTAAAGCAAGTAATGCAAAAATGCACAAATATTCACTATTCTGAACCTGGGCAACATCTGCAGACAAAACTGCTTAGGAGCCGGCTCTGGACTTCTCTTTAAAAAGGTGAAATTCCAATTATCCAATTATTCTAATTATCCCAATCTCCCGTGGGTAAGCATTTGTTGCAATAGGCCAAATATCACCCCATTCCTAGAGGTGATCACTGAAGAACTGAACGTTTGCAGGTTACTACGAGATGGCTGCTTAGATTTCACTCTTCATTTTCTACTGTTCCAGTTGCGGTAAGAGAAGCGTAAATAGCACAAGCCAGGTTTCTAAGTGCAGGATTCTTTATTCTTGGCTCATCACATCCAGCTTGCATTTTATTTCCTAAACTATTAGTATGAATAATTGTATTTCTTTTAACTGTGGTATTAGGAAGCTGCCTGGCAAAGTAAAAAGCTGGAATACATACTGGTCATTTTTTCAAGTAACTTTTTAATCCAAGAGGTAAAATGTGCAATAAGTGCACGTATGGACATTTGGAGATGAGGGTCATGGGTTTATTTTTCTAATAATTTATGAGCTCATCTGATTTTCTAATGTGCCTTGGATTTGTGCCAAATGATTGAACGAAAAAACTAGTAAAATAACTCTTGAAAATGCTGTTTTCTTTGAGCGACTTTTTTTCAAAGCATTGAGTTTGTCATTTCTTTGCTTTTGTTTTTGTAGGCAATTCAAGACTTCACTTTACGTCTATGTCTAAATTGAGGGATCTGTTGGAATTGGCAGTTCACTATGACCTTCCTCCTCCCAGATTCATGGGTTACTGTTATTTGACTGGGTGATTTTGGATTGAAGGCATAGAGCTGTACCATTCAGTGAAACTGAACCTTTTCACTTCTCTAGCTGTACCTCCCCATTAGAAAAAGACAAGTAGGATGGATGTTCAGCTATTACAAGCCAAAAGACCAAGAGGAAAAACACATGACCTAGTTTTTTTACTCTTGTGATACTATAACAATGACCTAGAGTAAGTCACTTAGCCTAGATGTTACTTTAAAAGTTTAAGATACAAGTAAACTTCCAGAGATCCATAGGTCCAAACTACATAATGAGATTTTTGCTTGTGTTTTAATTATACTGTGCATTTAACTACATAATTCTTAAACCTTGACAATATGGATGAGAAAAATCAGTTTATAAGCTTTTTAATACTGGTGATAGCATGCTACAGAGTTTAGGTACATAATAGCCTGCTGTGACTACAGACCAGGAGTTAGAACAGTGACACCAAGTGTTCAGTATCATCTTTTCTCTTAATTCTTAATAATAGGCACAGTGTGCTCGAAGAGCTTTGGAAACAGATTTTAAGATAGCTCATTAAATAACATTGAAGAGGGTTAGAGATAAGTGTCAAGATGTGAACTCATTATTTAGTTGGGGTTTTTGTCCTATTAAAAGCAACTTTTGAATACAAGAGGTTATTGAAAACAGCTGGTTCAATACTGTTGTATTCTATGCAAGTGGTGAGACAGCTGCAACTCTCTCAAGTTTTAGCCTTGATATGAATGGTTATATAAGTATTGGTTAATTTGACTCGGCCAAGTGTTAATGTAGCAGATGCCTTTGAAAAACTTCTCCTCCCCCTGCCCCCCAAAAACAGATATCTGCAAGAAAACAAGAAAAAAAAGTAGTAGCTTATTAAGGAAACTTAATGCAGACTTGGTGCATCTTGCCTAGTTAACAAAATCTGTATTTTAAGACATCTAACAAGAGAATATATTTTTTTCTTTAGAGTTTTATAGAAAAAAGTACTAATTTATTAGCATTAACTTGAGTTTCCTATTCTATTACAGTATCAGAACAGTTGTCCTTGTGAACCGGTGAGTGAGCCAGGCTTCAGTTTTATTCAGTGTCCAGTCTAGGATAAAGCTTATTTCCAGATGTTTTGGATGGGTAGCGTATGTATTTAAAAAAGCACTTAAATGCCAAACAGTTCCACTATCATCTAAATTAGGAAAAGATAATGAGTAACAAATTATTTAGGCAGATGAAATAGTTTGCAAGTTTCCTTTTACACGCTTAACCAAGCTTGTAATTAAAAAAACACCTTAATATTCAAAGACATGATGATCAAGGGCTAAACTGGACTAGTATTTGAAGGGAGTGCCCCTGGAAGCTTCCCCCAGCAGTCCACAGTGTAAATAGACTGAAGTCAACCTCATGACACTATTTGTCTGCAAAACGTGATGCCATGCGGTCCAGATTAATCTGCAAAAGGTTGTAAGTTAAAATAAATCCAAAGCATTACAGACACAAGCAAAATGCCCAGTCTAGTCCAAATGAAACAAAAATAACTGTTTAAATACTTTTAAACCATATTCATATAAAAGGAAAAACACCCACTAGTACTCACTTTTAGTGCAGAATTTTATTCTGTTCCAAAAACCACTGCAGTTGGCATCATACCATGTTCTTCTTAAATTATGTCAGAAAAGGGTTTTGTGGTGTAGAGTGTTTATCAGCACATTATACAGTATTTATCCTACTTATTTCCATAACCATATTTTGGAATAAACATATAGCACAAGTTCAGTTTCACTTTATGCATGCAGGAGTTGCAGAAAGTTTAGGAAAACTGTCTTTTTTGCAAGGTAAGAAACACTCCAACCATTTGATAAAAGTGGAGGTAGTTTTAAGAAAAATATGATACCAAGTGTCTGAACAGTGCTGTTTTACACAGTTAACTTGCTTTTTTGGAGATAGCTCGATTATTTCATAGGAGAACAGTTCAATTGCGTGCTGGTTACAATTTCTGATATGAAGTCCTCTGATCCAAACACTGCTTTGATACCTTCACTTTATTGTATAAATCTCCAGTGAGCTGCTGGAACAGGCTCCTTCCCTTGGGCTCAGGACATCTCCTAACACTCCTGTGATTCAGAGCCTGGAGCCAAGTCTTAAAACTCCTGGAGGGAGTGGCTGTTCCCAGCTTTACACCAACAGCTCCTCATGTTGTGGCATCTCCAACAGCAGCCAGTTAAACCTGTGCAGTTGCTGAAAGCATCACTTACACACTGAGTAGAGGGCAACAAAAAGTTCATGCTAATGAAGCAGCGGGGACCCCCACACTGCTCAGGCCTCTTATACTACAAAAGTTTAAGTTATAAAATCCTCAGATTTATTTTACAAGACAAGTTCATTTGTTGGCCTTTTTATAAAACAGAACAAAATGAAGTAAAAGAAGCGTAAACATTTTCAGATTTTGCATCCTGCCTGGTAATAGTATGTTGCCTTTCTCCAGGCCTTTCGTTTGGCAGTCTTACAGTAGTATCAATAATCATCTTCTTCATCAGAATCCAACACTTTCCTTCTGTTGAACTAAAATGAAATACATGATGTGAAAAGTGGCGTGTCACAGTGAATTCAACATAGAGCAAGCCTTTCCAACTCCACGTGTTTGATAAATGAACACGTTATGTTACATGGGCACAGAACATTGACCCCATCACAACCCACCCCCACCAAGTCCCTGCTTGGCACAGGAGCACAGACACAGGGCAGTTGTCTCACAGCACCAACACCCCACTGCTGCTATCTGCAAGTTACACTGTTGGTAAGGACTGCTGAGATTTAATCCCAGCACTTACCAGTGTAGTAAGACAGGTGGTAAATACGAAGTTAAGTTCTACCCTGAACTGAAATGGCCAAATTCATTCAATTTTTCTGCTCTATTTTATAACAAAGTAAAATCACATTTAGAAAACAAAGCCTACCTTCACTGTTGTTTTCTTCTCTGTTTGCTGACTCACTTTTTCAAGTATTTCTATCAAACCTTGTTCCGTCACCTAGGAAAGAAAGAGCCAGATAAATGCATTCTGAGAGATGCTTAGTATCAAGCAACTGAATCACGCTTCCCCTTCTTACAAAAGGCGTTTATATAATTATATTTAGAGGCTCTCAATTGACTTTTCCAGTTGTTTAATTTACTGATATTAAAAACATGCAATTTTTTTAGAGTGAATTAGGTTTGGAAATGAATATATGTGAGAAAGAAAAACATAACTCACCTTTCCAGGTATCTGTCCAAATCTTGCCATCTGTATAAGGTAATTCTCTACTGCTTTTGCTTTGTCTGGTTTCACAAGTGCTAAATTGCTTACTGCAACAAAAACAGGCTCTGTTCATTTGGTTTCAAAACATAATCAAATACTTTCACTAGTAACTAAAAAAGTGCCAAATGCCCCTATGAAACCACCTTCTTCGTGTTGGGTCATAAAATAAATTGAAAAAGCCATTTCCATTTATATAAAATAAAGATACAAGATAGTTATTTCTTACTTTTAGATATTTGTTCTGATTTAGATTAACTAATTTTGACTCTTACTACATTTCCTACTATTAATTAAAAAAAAAAAAAATTAACATAATTCAGATGTCAGTAAACTGCTCCCCTCCAATCACTGACATCACCAATTGAAAAGCTGTAATAGTTTTATCTTCCCCTCAACAGCAATATTTTTCTAGTCTGGCCTCTATACAAGCACATACGTGTTTGATTTGAGCAGCTCTGGAATACACTGTGTGAGAATTTTTTATTAGAAAGTCACCAGAATACTTACATCTTGCACGAGCTGCTTGATCAAGAACTTGAGCTAAAATAGTATTTCTTATCTCTGCTTCCCTATAATGAAAAATAAACCACACATTAAAAGTGGGATGTCACATACCTAAAACAATAAGCACAAGACAGCAAACTACAGAAGACTTTCAATTCGTATAAGTGGCTTATTGAGGTCCCTTCAAACTTTACATCGTTTCTTTCATAGCATTTTTTTTGTCATGAGTAGCTCTGTATATGCTGACAAAGTGACATAGCTGACATCTTCCAAGTAATCTAGATGGATTTTACTACTTACACCTTCCTACTGTTTATTATGACATCTTACAGACAAAAGTCACACTACCCACAGGAAAGATCTGGCATGGGGGATTTCACCAAAGGCCGTGTATGGCAAAGTAGGCATAAGAAACAGTCCATGCAATTGCAAGGCACAAGCAAACCTCATTCTTTATTTACAGTTTTTCAGTTAGTCTTCATGTGCTTACAACATTTGATTAAGTATTTGCAAAACTGGCATTTTAGTTTATGCATTTTGGTTAATACAAACTGTGTATGCCAAGTCTAGCTCTTTAAAAATTGTTCATTTCCTACTTAGTGCAAATACAAAATGCTGTTTCTGCACTAAGCTCTGACATGAATCATTTTGTTTCATATTTTTAACTGCAATAGATGTCCCAGAAAAAAATCCAATCAACTAGGAAAGTATGTTCCCATTGCACCAACAGAGCCAAACCCCAACTCAACACTCAGACAACACTCCAGTTTGGGAAGAGTTCCGCCAGCCCTCAAGATTTTCACATGACCAACTCTCACCAACCCTGGAAAGCCCAGGCTTCCGAGTTCCAGAAGGAGAGGAGAATGGGAACGGTGACCCTTCCCAAAAACATCCTATTGTGTCACTAAGGGTTGTGAGGTTATCGCACTCAGCAGAGTCCCAAAGTAAAAACGAGCTGCTCCTGTTGTTTTCCTCCACTCCTTCCCACTCCAGTCAGGGTTCAGACTGACAGCTCTGCTGGAGACCAGCCAGCACACTCACAGCCTGGGAGCCACATCTGCACCAGTCATGTTTTAGCTACCCTTGGATTAAGTCTTTGACTTCTCAGCTTCTTTGTCAGTTATTTTTACAACAACAACAAATCATGTGGGTATTTCAAAGAAAATAAATACTCAGGGAGAAAAAAAAAAAAAAAGGTTCACAATGATTAGATGTAAAACCAAAAGTGAATAGTTCTCATTTATACCTCTGTTTTGCTTCCTGTTGAGACTGATCACTGGAAGGATCCTAGAGAATGAGATTAGAATAAATACACTCATCCAAAAACATTACATACAGGACAGTACATTTAAATACTCCATCAGAATCAATGTAAACTAAACCTGCCTGCTAAACTGCATGGCTACAGACAAGATCCTGAAAATAAGAATCTGCTGCCCTAGCAAATAAATATGCCACACTGTGCTTTCCTCACAAAGCAGAAACACAAACCAGTGTGATGACAAGACCTACTGGATCTATCCACACATTGTTGTAGGTTTGGACATTAAAAGGCCTTCCCATTAGGTCTAAGATAATGAACTTTCCCAAAGCCCAGAAAACAGATGAAAATATTTGAAACTCATTAAAGTAACCTAAGAACAAATGAAATTAAATCTAACACTTCGTATTTATCAATATTAAAAAAGCCACAATCCTATCATGGTATTTTGGAACTAACACAGGCAGCTGAGATGACTATTCAGAAGCAACTAACAAAAAAAAGAGAACCAAGCTGAACTTTATGTTAAATCTGCATCTCAGATTTTACAGGTAACATTTCAAAGCGTGAAAGCAGAATGGGAAACCAGAGAGAAAATAAACGAGGCTGATCACAGGTACGGAGATCCCTTCACAGAACAGATTGATACACTGCAGCTCTGAAAACGGCCACGACTGAGAAGGCTGATGACGGGAATCACAACGAGGGGCACGGAAAAGCTCGGGGGGGACGGTCAGTGCGGCACCAGGCCGGCGGGGCCGGGCCGGGCGCGGTGGCCGCGCCTGCAGCGGGAGAGGAGGCGGCCGAGGGGGCCCGGCCGGCCCTCACTTTCAACCCCCGGGCCGGGCCTCCCCTTCCCGCCCCGGCCGGGCGCCCGTCACCGAGCCCGCAGGCTGCGGCATTTCCAGCCAAAGCCCCGGGCCGGGCCGCTCCCCCGGCCTCGAGCCGAAGCCTTTATTCACCGAGAGACCTCCGCAGGGCGCGCCCCCTCGTCTCCCGCGCTCCCTCCTGCGTGCCCGCCGCACACGGCCGCGGAGGCGCCTCACCCCGTGCTTGGCCTGCAGCTCGGCCAGCCGCTGCTGCCGGAGCGCCTCCAGCTCCTCGTCCGCCATGGCTCTGCGCGGCCGCGCACCCACCGCGCCTGCGCGGCCGGGCCAGGCGCTGCCAATCCACCGCCGAGCGCTCGAGTGCCTGGCGCCAGTGCCATGGCGCAGCCACCGCCCCCTCGGGCGGCCGAGGGCAGACGGCGGAGGTGCCGGTTGTCCCCTCACCCCCACATTTTCTCAGCCCCGCTCCGTGCAGTAGTTCATGGTGCCGTCCAAACTTCTGGCCCGGGAGCTTGTCTCTTCCCTGCGGCAGCCGGCTCTGTCAGGCCATGGCCCCACACGCAGCTCGGTTTCTCCAGCGTGATGCTGTGAGGAGAAAGCGCGGGAACTTACAACCTGCACACAAAAGGAGCCCGAACCGGGCCGGGTCGGGCCTGCCTGTTCTTTGGCTCCGTGTCTCTGAGGACGCAGTGCAGGATGGTTATGTTAGTTATGCCAGGTAAGCTGCTACTGGGCTGGTAGAAACCGCGTTGGGTCAGTCCGTCAGTTTCTCTGTGGTGTTGCAGTCTGCTGCTGTGGCCAGAGCCACTGCCCACAGCCCTTCGGCTGTGTGTCTGATTTCATAAACAAAAAGAAGGCAGGGCTGGCAGGATTGGGTCAATCTTCTGCACATGAAACATTGGCTGACATTTCCCCAAACTCTGTTCAGCTGTGACTCCCCGAGAAATAACTCACTGTGCTGTGACTACGGCTTCCAAGTTCGATCCACTGTTGGCAATTGGGACTAAAAAAAATGCATTAAATGATAGAGTGTCCTGCCCCTCAGCTCTGAGGTCTGGCCCTGTCTCCGGAACCTGAGGGTGCAGAGAGCTGACAAAAAGCTGCTGCCCTTGGTCAGACTTGGTACAGGGTCACTCTAGTATCAATTCAGAGCAGCTACTGTCAACATACTTGATAGCTTCAGTCATGTTAAATTAGTAACTTTGACATCTCAAATTTTGTCTTTTCATGTTGGTCAGCCACACATTCTTATGAAAGACTCTGTTTTTTTCACTTGTACTCCAAGATTCAACTAACCAGAGAAACAACTTTAACATCAAAAGCTGTTCTACCAGGATAAATAAGCCATGACTTCCTGAAAATAGAGGTTTCTATACAGACATGTTGCTAGATATTGTTCGTCTAGTTTTAAAAAGTAACAAAAAGTATCAAACTGCTTGTTTCATAATACCTTTAATTAAGTACTCCTGCAGTGAATGTAAACACAACCGGTGGAGTGGAATTAATTTCTTTGGAGCTCTCCATGCTGTGTGCTCCAAATGGATAACACTAACCTGTCATTCCTACCTGAAAACCTTGTGTCCATCCAGATCATCAAGGTATAAACATGATTCTCAGGCTGACAAATTTTAAATCGGGGTCTATTTCAAAATTAAGATTATGGTCTATTTAGTGGATTTCAGGGAGGGTTTTGGGTTTTACTTCCATGTTATCAGCAGAGGGAGCCCTAGTTCTACAAAAGTGTTGCCTACCCTGCCATGAACCAGAAAACACGAAAATTGTTCTCTTTTTTTTTGCTTTGCAGTATGTTCTCACAGATGAAGCTTTAATCTATATCGTACATCTCTGCTCCTGTAAATTCATGCTCCATTATACCACCATATGGTTGGCTCCAGTCAGAGAAAGCTGCAGTAATCCTAATACTTCATCTAGCTTTGTAGATATTTGTGTTGTGTGTTTGATTGCATATTGTTTGCTCACACACTTAAAGGTTATGTCTTAATAAGTTGTTTTAAATGAGTTTATTAGCGGTGAGCTGGCAGTTGATGTTTTATGTTTTGAGAAGGTATCATTGTAGTTATTGTCAATTACAGTATGAGATTCAGGAAGCCAAAGAGGAGAGTTTGGTTCATTAGAAGAAATCTGGAGGCATGTAGCACAGTGCTTTAGGTTGTATGTAATTTCTGGCTAGTCAGCTGCCTGGTTTCTTTTCGACCTGGTTAGAGGTTTAAATCATCACCTCTGCAAACTGGACAGCTCTGAATATGAAAACATGAAATAATAGATAGAGGTTTTGAAGTACTAGTTGAATTGCTTTACAGTGTTCAGGACTTTTAATTGTGATGCAGAAATAGCGGATTCCTGAAAGTTTTATATGCATTTGGTATGTCCACAGAGTCCTGTGTGTCATTTATATTGGTGAAGAATGGTTAACAGAAAAGAAATGCTTTTTTTCTTTTTTTTTTTCTCTCTTTTTTAAAACTTATTTTCTGATAGCTGTGCATCTCTTAGAGTGCAACTGGTAGATATTATAGAATATATAATATATAAGATAGGTATAAGTATATACTTATATAAACATATACTTACATAAGTACTATATAGCTATGTTAACTACATTACATAACAAACATACTATGTGCAGAGACTAGAAAATGTTATATATTGCTAACTAATACCTCTATACAATATAAATGCATTTTAAAATATAAATGTATAGTGCATAATTTAAAAAAATATATTTAAGTGCCTTATTTTGGTATATCCTGTTTTGAGGCATTTCAACAGACGTAATTTTCCAGTGCAAACTGGGCTATTCAATTCCCATAAGCTGAATGATATTTGAAAGCTTAGGCTTTGTTGCATGGCCAATGAGGGCTTAAAAGCCGAAAAATAGGATTGCATTGGGGCTACGATTTTGTCCTACCTGAGGCATCAGGTCAAATTTCACAGATATGAATATCAGCAAATTCAATAGGAGTTAAAATCCATGTCATTGAAAGGCAAGTTTGATTTAAACAGAACTGATGTGGTAACAATTCTAGTATTTTCATAGCATCTTTTAAGATACTGAACCATTTCAGCCATCTTAACATGATGTACATTGTTCTAGAACTACTGCATCTTGCATCTTCTGATATACTAGTCGTATTAATTCTTCCCGTTATCGGTCACATCAAACATTGGTAAATAACATGAGATTGCTTGTTATCTCATAAGCTTAGGCTGGTGCTGCCGAACTGAGCTTGCCTGAATAATGCTCAGTGTTTATAGTTTGTCTGTCTTGTGTTGCTGTTAGCAAGTCAAGTCATGTTTGCTGAATACTCACGACATTTGGTATCAGCAGTTATTAACTGTACTGTTGGGGTGAGTAAGCAGGTAAAGATTATAGACAAGGTACAGGACAGAAAATGGAAAGACCAGGCGTGAAGAATGGGACAGTTGATGTGTGAACCGAGACCCTTCATACAGTAGTAACATGGGTTTTCTTTGCTACTGGGAAGCTCAAAATGTTCATACTTGAGTGTATGTCCGGGTCACGGGTTTACAAAGATTTGTATGCAACAATATATAAGTACAGTAGAAGAGATTTGGAAATGGAATGATGTCAACATGGGAGTCAGATGTGAGGAGATCTCAGACTGTAAAAGATGGGAGTGCAAAAAGGAAAAATACTATTCATTACATTTTTGTAGATAGACATTTTTATTACATTCTCTTTCAAAGAATAAGCAGCAAATGTTTTGCGGGAATATAGTGCCGTCAAACCTGAGCAGCACGCTCGAATGTTTTCTTATGCTATGTGTATAATTAAAGTCTGATATTGAAGCTGTGAAGTTGATGACAACATCTTACAGATTTCAGTGGGAACTGAGTCAGGGCTTAAGTCCAACTCCTGCAAAGTACTTGAGTTCATGTGTAACTTTCAGCCCATGGGAAGATCGAGTGAAATTTATATATATAAAATTTCTACTTTAGGATTGTCATCACTCATGGATTTGCTCTGCTGCAGAAGTGCCAACAGTTCTCTTAACTAGGATGAAGCCATTAATGTGATTTTTATTGCTTTATATGCTTTGATGCCTTAATTTTCTTAAACATCTGCAATAAACGTTTTTTCTTTCCCTTTACCAAGAATTAGAGCGTGAATACCTTTTTTTTTTTTTGTGCTAAAATCTTTACCTCGGATTGCTCATTCTCTTTCTGGGTAATGTATTTGTGCCCATGTGAAGCAGCTGTGTTTAATGAGCTGGAGCACAGCAAAGCCAGTAAAACATGAACTCCGCATTATCAGCACATACATGAAATGAGAGGTGGACTGTGGATTAAAGCAACTTCCTGTTTGCCTTTTGGATTTGCAATATATCATGATATTCTCCTGTAATAGTATTTGCTGGATTGTTAAATTTCTACGAGGTGAAGCACTTGGTCACTTATTTGTTAGTTTGAATCATGACAAATGCTGACTATATTGTCTTACTGTCCTTTCTTAAGGACATTTTTACTGTATTTCAGATTGAAACTAAGAATTAATTTGAACGGAACAACTGTGTTAACAGTCTAGAACCGTCATATTTAGCTTTGCTGAGCAGGTTAAGCACTTTGGTAAGAGAAGGTCAGGATTGTTCTTCCTCAGCTGTACATGCAGCTGAACGTTGCTTGTTCTGAAACGTGTTCCACAGCTCCCGAGTAAATCACTGAACTATGAACAACAGGGGGGAGACAATTGAGAAATATCTCTTTAGGCTAAAGTAAAGCCATTGTAGTTGCCAGTAGTATTGTTTTATGTAATAAAATTAGAGACTTTCGCTTTTCTAAAAGCGCTAATTTAGGAGTTTCATAACTTTTGCTAAATTTAAGTATGGTAATATACCCTTGTCTTCCACCAAAACTAATTGTTGCTAAAAACAAACAAAAACCAAACCAAAATAAACAAAAACCCCAAAACCTAAACCAAAGGATATGGATATCCTTTGAATTTGATAAGCTTGAAGTATAGCTCTATTAAGAAATACTACCATGTAAAAATCAAATACATTAATCTATCAGTCCTGTCCTCTGTATTGCATATCTGCTTTCTTTAGTAACAGAGATAGACTATTGCTATTTTTAGCTTGCTTTTGGAACTGATACAGGTACAAGTAGTGCACTAGACTTATTTCTTTCTTTCTTCATTAAGAGAAGTATTCATTGCATTCAAAGTATTATATTTTGGTCTAGGTTATGGAAGAAAATCCACTTCAAATGGTATGGAATAGTATTGGTTCTAATTATTCAAGAGCCCGTGGAATAGAGGATGCATTTTAAAAACATTGAAGTTAAGCCACTTTCACTTGCTGTCTGTTACCCATTTAGGCTGCTATTAATATTTCATAAATAGAGGTGAGAAGAGAGACAGAAGAGTAAATGGAGGGCAGATTGCCCAGAATGCTACAGAGGAAAGTGATCAAAAGACTAGAGCTGGGAAAGGAAAGGTAAGACTCGGATAAAAAATAGTGTTTGCTCTTTTTTTTTTATTTTTGTCTTTCACTGTTGCTTAGGTCAAGGTATGGTGAGAAAATCTGAGCAGACCCCTGCAGCATTTTAGATATTCCACACACGAGTCAGCAGCTGTTCCAGGAAAAGGTTGTGGAAGTAGGACAAAACTGAATATTAAAACTGTATTATAAGGAGAGTAGGTGATCTGCTGCCTGAGCCATCTTTTACCTAGAATTATTTGCAATAGAGTTAACTGAGGTAGACTGGCAGCTTTCAGCTTGTCTCACCACACCTTCCTGTAAGAGGAAGGAAGATGATTAATGCTTCATGAAGGCATCAGTCCTTACTGATTCCTTGGGCTGTAGAAACAGGAATCTTTTCTCTGTATTCACTTGTGTAGATTTTCTGTATGCCTCGATTACAGCCATAAGCTTTGGTCTCTAAATTGCCGGTGATAATGTGTTTGAGTATTTTTAACACGTAAGAGCTTGAAGTGGAAGTCAACCAAATTAAAATATTAGTTTAGGTTTATATCACTCAAGAGATTCTTTAATTTTCAAAGACAAAGATGAACTAATTACTTTAAAATGTTAAAGGTAGTTTCTGCTTTTTGTAGGTAGCACTTTATTCTTCATTAATCACTAAACCAGCATATTTCTTATCATAATTGTTGATCTGACTGACACACATTCTAATTCTGATGTACAGTGTAATACACCTTAAATCAGCACAGACACCAGTGTTTGGGCTGTCAAGCTGTTCATGGTTATTTAAATGAACATATTCTATGTAAACCTGTTGTAAGTACTTTTTTTGTTAAATGTACTAACGTGTACCACTTGGTACATTTGGTTTGTACCACTTGGGAGCAAACCCCTCTCAAATCTTGAAAATCTCAGGGAAGGAGTGTTACATCGGATCTAGGTCAGTCCATCTGCGCCTTCCAGAGCTCCTGGCCTTGGCAGATGTGAGCTCTCTGGTTTTGTAGCAGTTTTCTGCTCCACACCCTGGAGGCCTTAGCATCCCAAGCCATGAGGCTGCAGTGCACCCTATGTGCTTCCCAGAACTGCCAAATCTGGAAGACCAGGTTTCATCCTGCAGGCAGGATGCTGAGAAGCTCATCAGAAACCTGCCTGGCTTGTGCTGGAACCTGGGCAGAACTGAATTGGATGTTTTTTTCGCCAAATCTGCAAATTCTGACAATGTAAATTGTGTTCTGCTGAGGTGAAAAGAGTCTGGGGTTCTGAAACCCAGAAATATGTGATGACCAAAACAAAAGCTATTGAAGTTTTGGAGAATTATGCTTACAAATAGGAAATACAAGCAAGAATGAATTGATTCTTTCTGTTTACTGCATATTTACAAATAACTGAAGAATGCTCTAAGCAAGCTTTACAAAGATTTAGTGTCAGGCGTATGCATTCATTGTGGTTTATGTATTGAGTGCAAAACCAGCAGTCTGTTTCTTACATAGACATTTTATTAAGGCAGTTAGGGATGAAGCACAGTTTTGGGGAAAATGGATGTTTAGAGAGTAGTATGAAGCCATTTACAAAAGTCATTATTTTAAAAAAGTGAAATGACTTTTTCTGTGTCAGTCACTAAAGTAAAAAATCTGATTAATAGAAAAACTGTTATGTGAAAACTTAGGATTTTTAAGAAAAGCTTTTCTGTAAAGAATTTCAAGCTGTTTATTGTGACTAGTAATAATGTAATTAATTTGTTAAGTAGTAAGGCACCAGTCAGGGAAAACAGAATATACCATTAGTGTGTTATTCAGTGAGAATTTATCATTACTGTATTGTTTGATTTCAACACAACTCAGATTTCTTGTATGTATAGAGCTCATTTAATCTGATTATAAGTTGTGTAGGAGGCATTTCTGACTGCATAAATACATCCATTTACGTAGATTATTGTAATTAAAACATTTATTCTAACCTTCTTGAACTTGTATGTAGCTCGGTATGCTTAACAGCAGAGAGGGTCTGCCAGCTAGCTGAAATAAACTGGAAAGTGTTATAAAATACTGAAAGATATTGAAAATGTCATCAGTTTTTCAGTTTGAGAGGAAGGATTCTGCTCTTAGCATGACAGAAGGTGTTTCCTGCACTCGTTCGACTGCTAGATCCCAAGAACAAATTGTGAAGTGTAGTGAGAAAGCTGCATAAACAGCTCGCAAGAATTAGACAACAGCAGCTGTACTTCTGAATAATTTAGGTTTAGTTTGCAAAATTATGCAGAAAAGGATTATCACTTGTACTTGCATTTGAAAAAATGAAGCTACAAATGTTGTTACAAAAAGTGACAATGAACAAACCGTGCAAAATAGCAGAGGGACTGGCTTGTCGCTTTGGGCTGGACCCTGCAGAGCTGTGTGCGGAGGCACTGGGGTCCTGATTGGGAAGTAAATAGTGTAGGAAGAGCTGAGCTGCTGTTGTCCCGATGCGCAGGGGCAGGACCCTTCTTGAAAGTGCTTGAGACTAGTGTCGTTCAGGTATACCAGGGACATATCGATCCCCTGGCTCCAGAAGGGAGTATTAGTTCTGTCATTGATATGTATTTATAGTTAGTTATAGCAAAAGCTTTTAGGGGACTCCCAGCTCCTTTCTCCCCTGTGAAAGGCAGCTGGTGAGTGTGCGGTAGTCAAGAGCACTCACCGCTTCAGGCATATTTGCCTTTTGATCAAAGGCAAAGTAAATTGTGCCACTTTCCCCTAAGCCATCCTGCCCCGCAGCTACAAGGTGTATGTAAAACAGGAAGAATTATTAGCATCATTCTTCTCTCCTGCCTCAATATTTACAGTGCAGTTCCATAAGGTTAAGGCAAGATTTTCCTCAGAATGTTTCCTGTTCATATTTTAAAGGAAATCTAATTTGTAAAAAGCAAATTCTGCATCAAATACTCAGAATTATGTTTCTGTAAAAGTTTACATTAATATTGTAAATCAGTAAGTTACGAAGACAACAATTCAGGAATTTTCAAATGTGAATTACTCATTTTTGACATAAATTATGATTTTATCTTGGCCTTGCCATCACCTGATCACACAGGTGAACCTCAGTAACCAGCCGGTCATTTGTGCTCAATGCTGTGTGTGAAATCACAGGCACATTTGAGGCACAGGAGAAGCAATTCCTGTTAGTACTCTAGGTTAATATCTTTTGTTTCAGGCAAGTGGTTCTGTGTTTCTGATGGGCCACCAGAGCGTTGTCAGTAGCACCGTTCTATCTCAGATGGCTTTTCCTCAGCCTTTTTACCCTCTCTGTACTTCAGTGCACATTAGGGATGGATGTTTTATTTTTGGAAGTTCTTGTGCCTATTCCATTCTGTGGGTGAACGGAAGAGTTAAACCTGCCCTGGACTCCAAAGTGATTTGTCAGTCTGAAGTTGCTGTATTACACAGTATCTTTTACTTTTTTTTTTGCTTTTCTTTAATCTCAGAATGGTTCTTAAGATTAAATAAGTGATGTATGTACTACACAGATATAGCTAATGTCTGTTTTATATTGTGTTTGACTTTATTCTTGAAAGCACCATTCTGTTTTGGAGAGGAACTGCTTAATATAGTAACTTTTCCTGGAGCATACCTGTTTTATGTAGTCAGTTAACTTTAATGGGGAAATTAAGTTTTATTATTTTCTATTTTTACTCACTTATGCCAAAAATACAACACAGTTAAATAAATGTTGGATTCTAGTTCTGTTTATTGCCAGAAACATTCTCTAGTTAAGCTGCATTTCACCCAAAAAGTTTGTTTTACCTTTACAGATCAGGAGGCATTATGGAGCTGATTCTTTGTGACTAAAGGTCTAACTTCAGGCCAGTGACATTGCTGAAGTACAAGCTGGGAGCAAACCCGGGATTTTATAATACATAGCTATGTAGAAATCAACAAGAAACTGTTTTCAGCAGACACCTGAGCGCAGGGAGAGCCTGTTGGACCCGTGTGACAGGCGGCAGGACATCACTGCGCTGCTGCCTGGGGTGAGTGGACCAAGAGCTCGGCTCCTGGGGCGGGCGGCGGCTTGAGGAGGGAAAGCAAAGAAGGACCATTTGGGCTAGCGGGCAGTTAACCCGTAGGGACATCCTACACCAGATGCAGGGGACAGTTTACTCCGTGTGGACTTGGGCGGCGCGCAGGCTGCCCGCGGCGGGAGGCCGGGGAGAGGCGGGCACTGCCCCGACCCCCGCCCGGCCCGGCCCTGCCCCGCAGCCCCGGCCCCTCCCCGCCCGCCCACTCTCCGCGCCGCTGCGGGGAGCAGCGCAGCCCGGCCGGCAGCCGCGCCGTTCGCAGCCGGCATGGGCTCCCGCGGAGCCCGGCGCGTCGCCGGCTGCCTGCTGCTGTGCTGCGCTCTGGCCGCCGCCCGCGCCGCCCCGCGGAGGAGACCCTCGTTCGGCGGCCACGTCGCGGAGAACCGCCCGGCGGGCACGCGTGTGCGCGGGCTCAGCATCCCCCTGACGCGGCTGGGGCGCGAGCCCTGGTGCGCCAAGGTGCAGGGGCGCCGCTGGCACCTGCAGCTGCTGGGCGAGGGCCAGGCGCACTTCCAGGCGTCGCTGCACGCCCGCACCGCCCGCGTCTGGCTGCGCACCCGCCGCCCGCTGGACCGCGAGGCGCGGGCGCTCTACTCGCTCCGCCTGGGCTTGTGCTGCAAGCGCTGCCGGCCCCGCGGCGCCGCGCCCGCCGAGCTGGCCGCGCTCACCGTCCGCGTGCTGGACGACAACGACAACGCGCCGCGCTTCGTGGGGGGGCCGCGCGCCGGCGTCACGCAGCTCCGCGTGGAGGAGACGCTGGCGCTCAAGTCCCAGGTGTGGCAGGCGCGCGCCGAGGACGCGGACGCGGGCGCCAACGCGGAGCTGCGCTACTTCGCCCTCCCGCGCAGCGCGCACTTCTTCGTGGTGCCGCGCAGCGGGCGCGTGGTGCTGGTGCGCTCCCTGCTGCACCTGCGTGCGCCCATCCCGCTGCGCCTCTACGCGCGGGACCGCGGGCGGCCCGCGCTGCTCAGCGACCCCCTGGATCTGGAGGTGCTGCCGCAGCCCAAGCGGCTGCCGCCGCCCCGCCCCGCCGCCCGCCGCCGCCGCCGGGCCGCCCTGCCGCCCGCCGCGCCCCTGGCGCTCTCCGTGCCCGAGGACGCCCGCCCGGGCAGCCGCCTGGCCGCGCTGGCCCCGGCGCGCTTCGCCTCCGCCTGGTTCGAGCTGGTGTCGCCGCCCGTCGAGGAGTCGCCGGTGCGCGTGGAGCGGGAGACCGGGGAGGTGACACTGACCGCGGCTCTGGACAGGGAGGCGGCGCCCACCTGGGAGCTCGTCGTGCGCGTCCAGGAGCGCAGAGGTAGGTGCGGGCGTGGGGACTGGGCTGCCCGCGGCCTCCTGCGCTCCCCCCGCGGCTGCGGCTGCGCAAAAAGTTGTGTCCCGCACGGAGCAGTGGTCGTGTCCCCTCAGTAAGTTGGAGGGTGGTTTGTCTTCTGAGGAGTAAAAAGTCCCCAAGTGACAAGAAGCACGGAACGACGGTTTGCATCAGGTGTCATGTGCTGTCACACTGTGGAATGTAGTTTTGGTCTTTTAAATCTGTAAATTGTTAAAACACTGGAGGTGACAAGAAGCATTCCATAGTTTCGCGAATATGAGCTGTATAGCTGTGTCAAATGCCTGCAGCCGTAAGGTGGTTATCAAAATTGAACTGTTTAATCTGTTAAAAGTCTTACTCATTAATGGAATGGAAATTGTGCAGCATAACCAACGAGTGTTACTTATATACGCATTGAGACAAAGCATGTTAGATATACCACACTTCATACACACAATTACTTCCTGATGAAACATTCCCATAGCTCTGATCCTGTAAATGCTCCACCTGAAACATGCGACCGCAGTCACTGAGATCTGAGTCGTTATTAAAGTTAAACTTATGAGACTCACAAGAATGGTGTGAGTTTTTAAGACTGGTGCCTTTATGTGCTTGCTCTTATTTTAAGAATCTGAGGATTCCAATGTGCACCATTAAAGTGACATGTTTACAATTTAAATTGTCATAATTCAGAGGGTCTTATGCAAGTTTAACAGAATAGCTCATTTCGTTTATCTCTGGCGGATTACATCTATTACTTTTAAAAATTATTTTTTAATTGTCATCTTATCTAATATTTTGCACCTATTAAAATACAGCTTAGTATAAGCATTTTTTTAATTCACCGAATGGTGGACATCTGTGTACATTCACCATGTCTGTCGTTATTTTCATCTTACTTGTGATGGTAACAATGTTCTGAAGATTGTCTAGAATGTGGGCATGCTGGAGAAAATTGTATCAGCGGAAGTGAGTTGATTGGTTTGATTTCATCTTAGAAAGGGTTTTATGTTATGTGACTGACAGCGTTTGTGAAAACTTTTAACTTCTGAGCAGCGCAGTTGCTCAGAGGAGCTTCAGTTGGCAACAGAGCAGCACCAGCGGGAGGCATGAAAACTTCCCACGCTATTCCTGTCCCTCATCTCTTCTGTTTTCTGACTGTGGGGCAGCCCGTAGGAGTGCGGCAGTTTATTCCTTGGTGTCTGTTAAATCCCCGAGGATGTCTGCAGGGATCCTAATTAGTGCTGGCAGTTTCAGTGACATGGGTACATCCTCCTGTGAACTTATTTCGCTCCGGTCCTGAGGAACAACTCTCACATGCTTCTCTGGTTCTCGTTGGGTTTTTGTCGTGCCTGTCGCTGGAGCGTGTTGGTGTCAGTCACTTGTATTGGCTTTGCACTGTCCGGCTTGAGCTTTGGCTGCTAACCTGAAGGCTGATAGACCAATTTCCAAAAAACAAATGCTTTCTGTGTCCTGTCTCCACTACTGAATCTTGAGCAAGGCTAGGTGCCAAAAGGAATGTCATTACTGGGAGGCAGTGACAAAATCTCTCGAGTCAATCAGAGCATGTTGCTGGGATGTTCACCCACTCTGTCATGGAGCTCAAGTTTTGGCCCTTTGTTGGTGTCGCAGCTCCCTCTGTCAGGATCAGGAAGATGTTGCTAGGAAAGCGGTAGCTAACCTTGCCCCCAGTTACTGCCAGTCTCACCTTTGTGATGGTTTTTGCTCTTATCTAGCCTGAATATAGAAACCTGAGATGGCCTGGAACAAAGCTTGTCACTCTATCATGCAAGAGATTTCTTTTCCAAAGCAATGTTTACTAACCCAGTTAGAACAGAACAAAACAAAACAAAACACCCCCACGACTTTCACTTATTTTCAGGGATTTTTTTCACCATCTTGTAGTTTTACTAAATATTTTGGAGTGTTTTCCACTAGCCTGATATATTACTGCTAGTAGTATGAAGTAGTAAGATGATAATCTTGAAGAAATATGTAGAACTAGATTCTGACTTTCAGAGACTAAGTAGGTGGCAATTAATTTTGGACAGTATAAGTGGCATACTTTATATGATTTTAAGTTTCTTTGTTTAAAAGAGCTTAAATTCAAAAGTACACCTGTATTAGTACAATTTTTTTTCATCAACTAAAGGCTAGTAGTGACCTGACACCTTTAAAGCTCTTTAAAGTTGCAGAATGCTTACATTCTCATTTTATCAGAGTTAAAATACATCGGTATTTGAAACAGATTTAGAATGTTATGTGTATTTCCTTGCTCACAATCCAAACTTCAGTGATGTGAGAAAAGGTAACCAAAAGAATGGGTTAGGAGATGGGAAAAGATGTCTAGAAGAACTAGATGTTTTTATTCATCTGAAATAAAGAAGATACAGAAGATTGCAAAAGCTCCAGGAAAAGCCCACTATTCACAGAAGTGAGCTCTCAAAATGCATTAAAGCATGGAGCTAGTTACACTGAATTTTGCTGTGAGAAAAAGTGTAAGTTCATGTTCTTTCTCCAGTTCGTTCAAGTGGTGTAAAGTTGTATTAATTACTTTAATATATTTTTTATTTTCTACCCCTCTAATTCTTGCTGCCTTGTAGACGAGAACTGAAAACTAACCAGTAATTAATTCTGGCATTAGTTTCTTTTTCAACCCAGGCAATGATGTCAAAGATAAGACAGATTTTTAGATGCTTTATATGAAGTCTACCATCTTTGTCCTTTATTATTAGTCATTTGTTATATGCACTTCATTATACAAAATGGTAAAGAATGCTTAAAGTGGGCCTAATACATCTCTAGGAAGAAAACCTTTTTTTTTTCCCGATGAAGCATTCTCAAAATAGCAGTAAGAAAATCCATAATTTGTTTGGTATTCTAGAAATAATAAATATTTAGTGCATTTTAGTGCTACAGTAAAATTAACTGCAATCTGTAGAGGAAATAGGTCATTACTAGTTCTGTTTATTCACTGTGTATCTTTTTGTGGCCATCTGATAGTTTGTAGCCTTAGTTTTAACCTAATTTATATGTTTTCTGGAAACAGTAATTACCGGAAAGCAGCCTCAGGAAAATAAGGACCCCCTGTGCAAAGAGCCTTTTAATGGTGTGGGCTCTGCTGTGCTTGTGGAGGAGTGATAATCCCAGGGAGTGGACAAGAGAGGAGGTACTTGTTTTGTGGTTCAAGTTTAGGTGAGTTCCTCACATGAATTCTTAGTAAGGTTTTTAAACAACCCAGTTTTAAGAAATAGAGAAAAACTCACAGGTCAATCAAACCGGATAGACTTCATGGATCTATAGAATGTTTCCTTTCAGATTAGTGCTGACCTGTCCAATGTGATTGTCAGGTCCCGGAGTGCAGTACCGGGTCTGGCAGCTCCCTGGGTTTGGCTGCCTATGTTCTGACTCGATGCAGACAGTTGTCACCAGCCTTGGCTGTGGCCTCTGCCCCATCTCTTGGGAGCTGTGCTTAAGCTCAGACCCTGTCCCAGGCCCCCGTCCTGGGCTGTACCTGGCCCTGTGTCCTGCTGCCCCTGACTCTGCCTTGCAGACTTGGCCTCCTCGTCACCGTGAATGTGCTGGGTGACCACCCGACTGTGGGATGAACCGGGTTCATCTCTCAGGACCTGCTCTGCTCTTGCTGCTCAGGGACAGTGAGGTCCCTGCCAGTCTTGCTGTCACCCTTGTCTCTCATTTCACCTCACACTGCAGAGCCAAAAACACTAATTTGAAATTGAAATTTGGCCCAACAATATTTACTTTTTTGTAATTTACAAGTGTGCTGGCCAAAAGAAAAAACAACCAAACCAAACAACAATCAAACAAACCCAGCAAAACCCCAGAACCCCAAACCAAAGAGAAACACCAGGAAAAACTCATACATTAGCTTGAGCAATGAGATGCTAAACAGAATTCCAAAATTTCAGGGCTTTTTGGCACATAAGCCTTCATCAGGGCTTTTTTAGCACATGATCCTTGATGAGCAAATTCCTCTAGTGACCCCACTGGTCACTCAGCTCTGGGCTATATTCTTCAGTTAACCTTTCCTGGAAAGAAGTTATGATTATCCTCATGTTTTCTGTCAGATTTTATCCCATTTATTTCATTGGGACACTATTTAGTCTTTACAGACCCATAATACTATTTTAAGTTTTTACTTGGTGAACAGAAGGTAAAATTTCTTACACTGTCGTACACTTTAATATTTTATCATAGAGCTAGCATTTAATTTGAGAAGGAGCAATTATTCCATTAATGCTTGGGGAAGAGCATGAAAGATCTGTCTCTCTAATCCTCTGTTGTCTCAAGCTCCTTTGACTTTACTTCATCCATGGGCATTAGTTTTGTAATCCTGTCATTCATTTTTTCTTATCAGAGGATTTACTAAGGGTGATGTTTAACATGCCTTTCAAATATTTAACACCAGTCACTTTTATTGTAAGTATATTTGTCCTTTTAAAATCCACATACAGAGTGGAGATAGCAGTTTTAGTGATACGTGTATTTTAAACCTTGAAAGCTTTCATGCTTGAAAGCCAAGGATGAGATGTTTTAATTTCATCTGAGGCCTTAGTCCCTTACTAGCTGTATTGATTCTCTGTGGATCATCCTTAAGAATTAAGTAGCTTCTGAGTGATGTTTTGCCTTTTGCAATTCTTATTACCTTGTTTATGAATTACAACCGGCTTAACGGTTACACGTGAAGCTGGGATGAAAGTGAAATCATTGTCTATTATCCAGCAGATGTGTTTTGTTAAATGGCAGTGGTTTCAATGCTATTGAGTCAAAAGAAAACGTACTTCCCATCTTACAGTGGGATGGTAGCTACTACTTCTTTAGCTAAGTTCTCTCCTTATAGTAATACTTTTTGGCAATCAATGATCATTTATTAAGACACATGTTCTGTTATTTAAGGATGTCCATTGCAATTATTAAATTGCAGTCATTATTTCACACCTGGGCATGCTTGGTTTTTCTATCTGCCACACTCTGCAGATGGATACAACACTGAGAAGTCCCTGATAATGGGGTTATCACTTTACTCTCTTTTAATTGGTAATATATATTAAGATCCACTCTGACACAATCATTTAGCTCATCTGATGCTTTGTTTGCTTTTGTACTTTTGTTTTCTGGTTTGCTTTAACTTCCACGTTAAAAGCCAGATGAGGGTAAGGAACCAAGATATGACAGACTGTCATCATTCTGTCTGCAAAAATATCAGGCACATTAGGACAGAATGGGGGCTGTCCACAGCTTGAGCCCATCAAAGTTATCTCTTTAGAAGGTTTATGTTTAATTAATGAGCAAACTACTGTACTTAAAAGTAGCCCATCATATACTTAATTAATTTTTCAGAAATGACAGTAATGCTCATGCATAATTGTCCTGTTTTTTGAAGGGAATACAGTAGGACTGGGCACAATAACTGGTAGCTTTTATCTCATGTTATGGTCTGAAAATGGGAACTGAGATTTCTCCTGATTGCAACTAGAGACTTAGGACACGTTTTTCTGGAAATGTACCTTCCCAAACCTTAGGTCAGTAGATATTCTACATGAAGACATATTCTAGAGTGCGGTGTTCAAAGAGTTTGGTATTATATTTGCAAAGTCTCCTCAAAACAACAATGTCCTCTCAACCAAACCCACAATATTTTACTTGTAGTAACCCAAACAAATAACAACCCCCTGATTTTTTTGAAAACATTTGTCTATTTATGGTAAAAGTCTTAGAAGCTGGAGCAACTTAAAAAAAAAAACAACCAAAAACCAAAAAAAACAACCAACCAACCAACCAAAAAAAACAAACCAAACCCAAACTAACTTGAATTCTTAATTTGCTTGCAGATGCAAACCAGAATGTAATAGCAACATTGACCCAAAGACCTGCAAAACTTTTCACACTTTCATAATCTCCTTTTACAGATAAATTGAAATGACCTAAAAATGCCAGGAGCAACCTAGCTTCTCACCCATTATTGTTTAATCATAATAATATCATACCTCTTCCCTGAGTACATTCAAGGAATGTAAAATATTTGTCCACAATTGTAGAGACATGTTCAGTCAAGTACATATTCTATATTGTCAGATTTTTTAAATCGGAATGTCTGGCGTTGTCAGTTTTATCAATTATACTGATGCAGAGAAGCCTACATTGTTAACAAAAACGAGGATTTTATTTTCAGGTCTTGTCTTATAGAAGTATCCATTGGATTTTCGAGAGAAAAGACAGTCATATAATTCTAATGAAATCAGAAGTCTGAGGATACGTTGGATTTCACAGATTGACAGCATCTTTTATAATTTGACATGGTGAAAAGAGATGGGTTTAGAGGCAACTAAACCTACAGGATTTGAAACTGCAGTCAGGTTATTTCAGCATGCATGGCTTTCGAGGCTTTGTTTGACCAGCATAACATTAAAAAGTTGTTAACTGAATAAATACTGAAGCCGTCTCCTCCTTCCTGCCACCCTTGGTGTAACAATACAGGTAGGTGGGGGAATATTTTTTGAGTTGCTGTATGAAATGACAGGATTTATTGGTTTGCAATATCTGTGTGCAATCCAGTGAATCTTTCTAAACGAACTTTGGTGTCAGGTTGGAGGAGCTAGTTCATGGTACTTTACTTTGAAACCCTCATTTATAAAAAACACCGCAAAAGAGTTTTTTCAGATAAACCCAGATGCGGTAGAGCTATAAAGAATTAGTGGAGAACCTAAAGAAGAAAGGAACCATTGTTCAATCAAGATATTGGGTCACTTGTAATTTTCAGTATGTTCTTCAGTTTTGACAAACCTTAGACTCCACTAGAGGTTCATGATTTTGAGGCCTTTCAGTTCCTTCTAAATATTGTCCCTTGTATGTCTTAAATTTGATGTGAAAAATTACTAATTAT
Organism: Streptopelia decaocto; assembly: GCF_964273445.1. Taxonomy (NCBI): domain Eukaryota; kingdom Metazoa; phylum Chordata; class Aves; order Columbiformes; family Columbidae; genus Streptopelia; species Streptopelia decaocto. The sequence continues at coordinate 15,223,860 of NC_138666.1, read as the reverse complement.
TTTGTGAAGTTGTGACACCTTTTTAATGTAGTTACTTATTACTGTTTTTAAAGAGCATTTTTGCTATGGTTAAACTTCCCAGCAAACCACTTAATGTTTTACTTTACAAAGGATAAAAGTTGTGAGTCACGGCATAGCACATATTTCCTGTGAACAGAACTTGGGCCAGCCAGTGTTATGTTACCTAATGCAGTCAGAATTCAGAGTAACTTCTGCTTATGAGTTTTCAACCATAGATAGGCATGAAAAATAAGCAATTATAGACAGATACCTGTGATGAGGTTTCAGCAGTGGATTATGAAGGTTTTGGTGATAGGGAATGAATTTCAGTGCTGCAGCTTTTGTCAGTAATAATATGTTAAAAGGAAGCAATTCCAACTGGAGGCAATATCAGAGGAAAAGCAGACTTCAGGATGAGCTGCCCTAAGAAGGATTTTTGATGATACTCGAATTGACTCTAATAGGGAATTAAGCAGCTAAAGTAGGAAAAAGCTCTAGACTAGAGTTTATAATTTCAGTTTAAATTTTTTATATAAATTGAAAGAGAGCTGTAGAGAGGGCTTAGTTTTAATATTGCTAAAGGGCAAAAAAGTGGTGTTTGCAAATATGTGGGAAAAGCAATTTGTTCATAGAACCTGTTTTCATGAGTTTCCATAATGAAGAGAAATAAGAAAAGAGGAAAAAATACTTTCTGATAAAATGAAAATATGATTTCACCCTTTTGCATATGAGGTATTATTTTCTGTATGACTTTTAAAAATACTGATTTTTAATATATGATGTTCCAGTGTTATGTTACTGTCATGTTTATGTGCAGCAAGAGCCATCTTGAGTTTTATCTCTTGTTACCCAGTATCTGTGAGAAAGCTGAAGCTGGGGAGGAAAATCTGTCAAATGCAAAATCTTCACATGTGCTAACAGTGTAATTAACAGAACTATTGTCTTAGTAGGATTTTGTTGAATGGATGACATTGTGTAGGGTATCTACAGCGTGTCTGGCTTGAAAGTCAAGCATCTAGTGTTTAATATGGAGGAGATTCTGATTGGTAGTGTATTACAAAACAGCTTGGAAATTCTTTTAGGGATAATTAAGCCTGTGTCAGGTTCCTGACTTAGGATCTCAGTAGTAGGTGGACTTACACTGCGGAGTATAGTTGCAGGTATCTCCACTTGTTGGGGCCTGGTATTTAGGACAGATAATTAAAGTGTGTGTTTGTAGGTCTTAACCCAAATCCACAGAGGATTACCAGTTTTAAGCTGTTTCTGCTAAGATTTAAGTGGAATTCTAATATATTATTTCTCCCATAATGTAGCAATATTATTGCACATGTACTACCTATATGCCACTAATAAACTATTATTAATCATAATATACAAATACAGATACATAATAATGTACTACTAGTGTTAATATACTGATGTACATGTATAATATATTGGCAAGATACATATGGGGGTGTTTTGATGGAAGGAGGCACTGAGACACCTGAACTACCAGGAGATGGATCTTTCTAAAATTTCCTTCTACTATCTAGAAGTACAAATGATTTTCATAAATAGGAAAATTTGAATATATTATATATACATATAAATGAATTTTACATACCTTATAAAAATTATAGGTTTAGTTTAAGCTCCATTCTTTAGGAAAACACAACTATTCTGTAGGCAAGCAGCTATGTCAGTTGCAAAGCATAAGAGAGTGCATTTTGTAATGTTTATGTCATGATAATTATGACAAATGAAAAACTTCTAAATATTTACTGTGCTCATTAGAATGTGAAGTTATTCTTTAAAAATTCACATTTACAAACATATACTTTGAAATTCTTAGTGCGTTGTCCTGCTAGACATACACATACTAAACATTATTGTCCATGTCAGTCTCTTCATCACACTCATTGTCCTCTGGCAAGTCCTTGTCCGATCACGCTTCATTGGGCACCCTGATGTTGTTTCTACAAGTTGTCAGGTCACATTTGTAGGTCTCTGTGCAGAGAAATACAGTCCTGTTCGGTGTTTCTGTTATAGTTTTTGCTTTGCTATATGGCACGCAGTCAAGTGAAAACTGACTTGCAGTCATTTTCCTCCAGACTACCTTTATCTGAAAGTGAAATCATGATGATTTATTTAGTATTTTTGCTTATGAATCAGATTGCCTATGGTTCCTGAAAGAAGATAATATACCAACAAGATCTGTGAGGTCATATGCGGTAGAAAGGTATACTGGTCAAGAGAGGCACTTAGGCCTGTCTCTTTGATTATGTGCGTGCGGTTCCTGCTGACTAGCCTAACAGATTTCTTAAGAGTATTCAGATGTTTCAGAGGTAACCAAATATTGCTGAAAGCTTTGATCTTGCCAAGATGTCAAATGACATTAAGGTCTCTTAACTATTAAAACAGGAGTACCTGGAGGAACATGCCCAAGTCCTTTTAGTTTTTGATTAATAAAGTTCAGTAGAGCATGTGAGGGTTAATCTTGGTCCAGATGCAGTTTTACACAGTTTCCTTACAAGAGATATTTCTCAGTTATAGTTATGAACTAAGTGCCAGCAGTGAACTGACAATCAGTAAGTGACAGGAGTGGAATTTATACCCAGGTTGATTACTACTCATTCAATAAAAATCAGTTATTCTTCTATTGTGACTTGGTTTTTGATAGAGGAATACATGCATGTTAAGAACTTTAGAACTTGAAACAGAAGGACTCTGTGGGTTGATTAGGATATTGATTTCCAGACTCCAGAGAGACAAAGATCAGTAACCTTTTACTCCTGGCAGGGTTGCCAAGGTGGCATTCAGATCCTCAATAGATCTTGCTATTATAGAGGTGGATTTTCAAAGGTTCTTAACTCGGCTTCTGATTTAGTGCTTGCTATTTTAAGCCTGCAGTATTCCCAGGCAAACTAAGCTGATAGTGGGTGTTTACAAACTTGGGACACAGCTTCTACAAGACCCGTTCTTTTGGGAAGAGGCAGGCAATTCTCACACAAGCTTCTCCCTTTTGCACTTACTATTTTGGGGCAACCTTTTAATTAAAATCTTTGGATCATTCAAGCAGACAATAATCTCATTTGCCACTTCTCATTTAGAAGTTACCCCGTCGTGTGTTGCCGTGGTGTATTTCAACCTCAGACTCAGATCAGTGTCTATCAAGTTCCCTCCTCTGCAGTTTCTTCAGGTGTCTTGGACTGGCTGCTCTGGGACTTCTGGAACACACATTCTGACATGAAACACATCTGTTTGAAACACATCTGGTTCTGTTTAGTATGGCAGTGGGAAATAATGTCCATGCTGCTGCTTTTTGCTCAATGATTTTTGGACTTTTGTTTGATGCTCCTCCTGGCTTCTTTTGTGCTATACAGAGAAGAAAGCATGCAGCTGATTTCACAGGCTGTCTAAATGTTGAAGGGAGTAATAGCTGGGTGACTACGAGGACAGTGTGATAACTGTGGGCTACAGTACACTCACCTCAACATCAGTCTCTTTTTGTAATGAGGCAGTTCGAGTTTATAATTGGAAACTTTAGCCTTCCATGCTATGTTATAAAGAACATTTGGCTAGAGAAAGCTGAGCTGAGCATCCTTACGCCAACACTGCTGGCTGCAGCAGTGCAATACACAACACGCACCGTTTGTCTCAGTTAGAGTCAAGACCTTGTAAGACCTGGGTATACATGGAAACTGAGACTTTTTCCATGAAAATATAAAAAAGTTTGTTGCGTGTATCCATGTTCTGTGATGGTGTAAGGCATGTTTAGGGTTATTTTTCAGGAAACCTCTTCTGTGATTTACTGTTTGATAAATTAGAAGTTTAGTTTTGCTGTAGTCACTATTTTTTGCATATGTGCTGTCTTAAGCTAATATATTCTCTGGAACATTACATTCTGAGTACAGGATATAATTACAAAGCAATTCATTTGGATTTAACAAGTTTACTGTCAATTCACTTTCTGTTTCTCTTTAGAGAAAGAAAAAAGAGTGATGTACTCACAGTTACTCTTCTGAAATTCAGATGAATTCGTACAGTTTTACAAGCTTAACTAAAAAGAACTTCTGTGGTTATCTTGGGTGAATGCTGATTTTTCTATTAAGAGAATTTTCTGGATAAGAACAGAGAGTACTCAAAGGTCATGATGGATTAAGTCTCAGGAATCTAAACTAAGAAACTTACATTTGGCTTTGTTAATCACAGCACCAAGGAGTTTTCTTTACGACAATCCACTTACTGGTTGTTTATAGATTGCAGATTATGATACGATGTACTAAATATGCCACTCGCCGTCAGACAGAGGTGTGTAATTATGAAAAGCTGAAGCCTGCAAGAGACTGATGTAAAAGATATATTAGCACTGCTGTGGGAGAGAGGGGATAACATTAGTAAATGCAGACATCAGACAAAAGTAACGTATTTTAATGGGAACATGGATATTTTTGGAGAGGGCTATAACACTGCCATGAAGGATGTGGAGAGCGAGTACCGTGGGTGAGCCAAAGTGGCCCATCCTCCTGGGAGAATATTCTCCTTAGCAAGATAACACTGTTTACAAGATTAGACGTTTAGGCAACACTTTATATTTAGAGTCTTAAATACTAGGTTCTTTGTATTATTAATTAGATTTAAATTAAAACTGCTAATTTTAGGTGTTACTCTTTGTGTGTTGTTTCAGTTCCTGTAAGGCTATTTTGGAAATAAATACCTGCATGTGTAGATATGTTTTCATGTATGCATAAATAAAAAATACACACTGAAATCAAGTAATAACACCATCAGCTTTAAAAATTCTGACTTTACATCCGTTATTAAAGTTGCGGATAACTGATGTTGTAAATGTAGACAGCTGTTTTTACCTGGACCACATTCCCTTTTGCTTCCCCAGGCTTGTTAGCGGGGCTCAGGGCCACATCAGTGCATCTGTGCGGCTCTCAGAGTGGGGCTGGCTGTGCGTGCCCCCTTGTTTGGAGCCACAGGCACTGACCGTGGGCTGCAGCAACACTCACGTTGGCTTCTGAAGCAAAACTTTTTGTAAGTTCAGTGCTGCTCTGCTTGGAGCCTGGCTGGCCAAAAGGCCTAAGTTATATTTATACATCCCTGATGTTACTGGTAAATATTATCAGCCACAAAAAAAAGTACACACTTTGTCACAGTCTTACGTTACCCCAGCTGAGTTTCTTCGAAGTCTGAGCTGGCCGTGTGTGACTGAAGGAAGCGTTTTTGCAGTTGAAAATGTGTATAAATTTATTAAGGAGAAAATGACTTTCATTTCTTCACTTTGCTTTGTCTGTAATGTGAAGATTTTAATCCTACCCTTTGTCTCGCGTTCAAAAACTTTCTTCACCGAGGATATTTTCCTACTCTTTTCTCCTTTAATAGGAATGCATAACTCCATTCCTGGAGATTTCAGAGCAGTTTCTTTAGTCTGATATTCTTCCTTTCTGCCACCTTTTCAGCAACACCTGCCTGATACTTATTACTTGTTTAGGAGCACTGCTGTCCTCACTAGTTGATTAAATAATGACAAAGGTATAACAAATACTTTTCTCTCCATTTTTAAGGAACTTGTACAGTGGATTTTTGGAGAATTGAATAGTTCCATTCTGTGGTGATTTGTTTTTGGAGTTTTGTTTGTTTGTTTTTAACAGCATTTAATCTTTAATAGAAGTGAAAACCATATTAGGATTTCACTGAACTTGCTAACCAGGAAACTCACTAGTTAGAGTAGGTCGATTAGGATTTTTTGGCAGCAGTTATTTAATTTTCAAAATTCAGAGTTGCTGTAATCATTGTAGAGACAAAATATTTCTTTATACCTTTTTTTTTCTTCAGCAAAAAAAGATTTCAGAAAACATGTATTTAAATTTTAAAATTATAAGAATACATGATCTTTCCTAAAAAGAGATGTTAGTAGAATGTAACATGCGTGTCCCTGATCTTGCAGTTCAGTGATACTTGTGCTGGTTATTTTTTCCGCGCATTGTGTCTGGATGCTGTTGATTGCAGAAGAGCCTTAAAAGCCAAGTTTTTCTGGATTACATGCCAACAATATTGCAGACAATACTCACTCAGGAATTGATACATGTTTTTGTTTGTCTGAGTGCCATCGAGTAGCTGCCTCAGTATTTCTTTGTTTTTCTGTGGCCATCAGGAAAGGATTGGTACCTGGTGCACTTGTCACTTACTGTGACAGACGTGAATGACAACGTCCCCGAATGGGCCATGGAGCCCTTCCCGTTCTTGGCTGTGGTTTCCCCTGAAGCTGTGGGAGGTACTGAAGTGTACAAGCTGCTTGCTGTGGATGCAGATGAAGGGATCGGTGGAGCTGTAGAATATTTTCTCTTGAACGGTAAATTTTAACCCTCTCATTTCCTGCATATTTGGCTTCACTATTGTGAATTTTTTTCTCTTTTATCCTCACTTCTGTTAGAGAAAAATCTTCCCTGCAAAAGGTTCATAAACCTTCAGCTTTCTGTGTGAGAAAAAGCAACTTTCATTGAGGGCGCAGGCAAGATTTGCTAGATTTGAAGTACATTCTCTGTGCAGAGTTGGGTTCCCTCAGGGAATGGGGGGCTGGAGCAGTCGATGCTCCTCAGGGCTTTGGCAAGGGGGTTGCAATGGGGCCGCCTGGTCCTGAGGTAGAGCAGTACATGGAGCACAGGTGGTTGGGTGGAGAGGGTTCATGTTCCTTCTCCCTTGCCGTGTCATGTTTCTGGTTAATTTCTAACAATTTTTAAAGTGTCTGGGTTGTGGCTTAGCTTTGCAAAGTTAGTGCAGACTCACTAATGATTTTCTTCATGGGGGTCTTAAAAGAAACTTCAGTAATAGTTCAAAACTGTCCAAGCAGAAGGGGTGTAGCAATACCTCTCCAAAGGTAAATTTGTTCTTCTTGGCCAGGACTCTAGCAGGGTATTTTCTTGTAAGGAATATTTAGGATCAAACAAAAGCAACGTATTGGAGGATAGAGAAGAGTGATAATTGTTTAGAAAAGTATAATGCAACTTCGAATGAATTAATGTAATTGCTGATTTCTAAGTTCTAATCAAACTTGAATTTTTGTGTGCGTGGTGATTCTGGGCCCAAACTAACTCAGGAATTTATACTGTATTCTCCTCGTGATTTTAATCAAGTAAAAATGTTCTTTGCTGACAACAATTTGTGGATCTGTTCTTTTTAGGTGGTGAAGACAGATTTGAAGTTGAGAAGGACACTGGCTTGATTCAAACGACAGGTTTGCCATTGGTGAGGGACAAGGAGTATTTGCTGACTGTACTGGCAGCAGATAAACTTGGAGGCAGAGGGTCCCCAGCCTCTGTTTCTATAATTGCTGGATTTCGACCACCACAGTTTTCAAACATATCATACTTTGCTTATGTTCCTGAAAGCATGCCACAAGGAAAATCGTAAGTAACAGTTAAAAATAATGCTGTGAGCTTGTTTTCCTACTTTAACTTCTGTTTCATCTCCACAAAACCTCAGTATTGTTTGTGAATGATAAATACATAATATGAGTAGCAATTTAGATATAGAAGCAATCAAGACACAGTTTGATGTATTTTTTTAGTCACCCTTATACAGAAAAGTGGTATTGAATCGTTACAGTTTCTTGCTTTTTTTTAAATGATGTGGAAAATATTAGCAAGTGTTTATTGTGTTTTAATTTTCAAACAAAATGCAGAATACAAATTAGAACTGTTACATCATGAAGAAGGATATCCTGGTGCAAAAGAATACAGTCATTTTATGAGTTAAATTTGGAGAAGAGCCTTCTCCATCAAGTGAAAATCAGAAAAAATAACTGTCTTCATCGGTCATGGTGACAAACTGAGCTAAACTAAAGATGCCACAAAACTTGTCATTTTATTTTTCCATCCTTTGTCTAACCATGTGGATCTAAATATCACAGAAAATGTTAGTAACATAGCTCTGCCTTAATACTGGGTTCTGTCTGTCCCAAACTGTGTTGTTCTTATGGAAAACATTTCCTCTTCCAGTTGAATCGAGTCCAGTAACATCTTCCTTGTGTTATATTATCTGTAGTCTTGTATTGTACTGTTCAGTCTACAAAATTCAGTATTACAGTGTTTAAATAACAAAGGTGTGTTAAGGTAAAAAAATAGCAACTGTTAACAGCAGACAATGAGGTTTTTCTTTAAAACTGCAGTAAACTTAAATAGCATGGGCACAAAAGAAATGTAAGAACTGTGAGACGCTACAATACCAAACAAGTACCTGCCATTTTGGGTTCAGTTATGTTTAGGATTAAAAACAATGACATTCTTTATTAACTAATTTTTGTCACTACTTAAAAATAGGTTTACACATCTAGGATAATAATGGATGAATCAGTTTTCTGAATTACTTCATAATATCCAAAAGGAATGAAGTATTTAATATGGTTATTATGTCAGAAGAGGTTTGAAAATAAACAATGTGCTCAGCGAAAGTAGTTTCCTGTTACTTGTTGCAGAAATAGTCATGAAAATCCCTGTAGAATCCTGAAGTTCTGATGTTTAATTTGGACTAATTACACAGGCGTGCAGGCAAACGGAGTCACTGTCGTGTGCTGGGTCTCTGGGTTTGGGATCGCACAACCGGAGGCTGATTGAAGGCGACTGGTGAGCAGGCGAGCGTTACCAAATCTTTCTGTTCCTTTGGTCTGCCACTAACGCTGATGTGCTCGCTGCATGGGCAGCCTGATCTGATGGAAGACAAAGCCAAAGGAATTAAAAAGAGTTGTTAGCATGCTCACTGCATGGCTTTGTGATTTTTAGTGCTGACAGGAGAGGAGAGGTGGCAGGAGAGCTGGGGTAGGGAGTTAAAAGGAGGGCAAAATAATTCCTGTTGGCAGGAACACCATCTTGGCACTGTCTGAAACTGATTGTGAAATCACATCATAGGAAAATCCAGAAAAAAAAAATGAAATTATGACCTCCAGCAACCTTTTCCATTGTTTCAGTATTGCACCTTGGGGCAGTGAGAAGGCAGCAGCATGGAATGTGTAGATGTGGCTCTTGTGGACTTGTGTTGGGTTTACAGTTGGACTTGATGATTTTAGAAGTCTTTTCCAACCCAGATGTTTCTATGATTCTATCCCATGATTCTATAAATACGAAAGGGGAAAAAGGTGTTCAGATAAACTGAGTTTTGTCTTTTTTATTATGGTTGTCACTGGATCATACATGCTGGTGGGTTCTTCTAGGAGACAGAATTCTTTTTCCTAGGAAACTTGCATGATAAGGCAACAGAAACTTGAGGAACTGGTATTCTGTTTTAAACCCTTTACAAATACTTATTTTAAAATTTCCTCTTTTACTTCATACTGCAAATGTTCTTCCCCCCTTGAAGACTTTAAACACATTGGGCTTCAGTGGGATAAAGATAGTGCCAGACAAGGGCTAAGAACACATATCCTGTCTAACCTGTAACATGCATGCTGGTAGTGACTGGCTTTTATCCTTCTGCAGAGATCTGTTGAAACTTCAGGATGGTATGACTGAAGCAGCAAACTCACCATGCTGTTATTAAAATGAATCTTTTGTGTCTTGCTTTATGTTTTAGTTTCCTGGCTGAAAGCCATCACCACTGTAGGAGAAAGTTAGACTAGGCAAATTCAGTGGCAGTAAATGAAATAATCTCTTCCTGTGTTTTTAATCCTTACTGTTTTCTGTTTCCAAGAATCCTATCTATATCTGTTTAACCTCAAGGTGATAGAACTACTGTATAACAAAATGTTTGAATTTGGTGTTGACTTCAGTGAGTATTGCTCTGATCAGACCTACAGGATTGCACCATAATTTCTGTCATGTATAGTTTTTGTCATATCTTTCAGTATCTTATATTACTTGCTTAAGAATCCTCTTTTTCTCTTTATTTTTTAATGCAGCTTTCTTACAGTCACTGCTGTATCATATCAAAACAAAACCCTGAGCTACAGTTTGCTAACTAATCCTAGTGGTCTGTTTAGTATTGATGGGGCAACAGGAGATATCAGTTTAACTCGGAATGTGGATTATGAGAGTGACCAACACCAGTATCTTCTTTTGGTCAGAGCAGAGGAAAATGAGGGACACTTCAGTAGTGCAGCTGAGGTAGGTGTTCACTTCTGGCATTCTGTATATATGGGGTGTTTCAAAAAGATGGACCCGATTTGAAATCACAATATCTCTGCAACCACGAAGCGCCCATGAACGAAACTCTTACCACTTGAAAGGGCAGGGCACAGAGTTTCTAGGTAACTCATTAAATTGTTTGTAAATTTTTGTGACATTAACGTGTTGCCATTGTGAAATATACTGCTTTGAAATCGGGTCCATCTTTTTGAAACGCCCTGTATTTCAATTTTCCTTTAGCCTTTCCAGGTTTCTGTACTGATTCACTAGGGCTCTCATTTCCCCAGCTCATGCTGTCTGCCCCTTTTAAAAGTCTTTCTGTCTATGGGTAGTTTTGGGGCCTGATTCAGGTACTCTTAGGGTTCACTCTTGCTGATGCTGAAAAGGCTATTTCTGGGGAACCAAGATGCTATTGCATCATAGATCCTAGGCCTTATCTGGGAAGCTATGGAAACAGATGCTGCCAAACCACACGAGGTCTTGTCTTACTCTAAACCTTCATAAACTATGATGTATATTTGAGATTATTCCAATTTAAAACAGAGGCAAAACAGAAAGTGTTCTGTATCAAGAACACGAAGTGAACTTGTAAAGAGAGAAATTAACAAAAACTCACAGATATTAGAAGATGATGGTTCATGGTGTTTTGGAAAGCTGTTTGACACCAAAAATATTTCTAATTATAGTTATTACAGTTGTTTGAGTTCAAAGATTCACTGAGCTAGGAAATGCATGCAATATGACAGTTTGTTCCTGCTGCAGGAAATAACATGGACACTATAAGGGAAATCAGAGGCAGAATTATTAGGAATGAGTGGGAGGACACAGAGAGACAGTGTGTCAGTGTAACAAACAGTGGCTGTAGCACACCAGAGACTGATTGTTTCTATTGTCTCTTCTCTGTACTACTGTTCACATTGTAAGCAATACAACTGTGGACTCATATTTGACATAGGAGTAAGAAAACACTTTTAAAGATATTAGAAGCAGGATAATTTTTCTTACTTGTTTTGCAATAATCAGTTCCATTTATGTCTGATTTACACTGCTGTAATTGAATTCGGAACTTGGTCTTGGAGATTTATACTGCTAAAATGCAATATGCTTGGCAGTAGAATTTTTAGTGTTACAAATCACAGAAGTGTTGGAAGATGAGGTAATGGAAAAAGGATGCTTGGAAAGCAGACTGTCCATTCTCCTTTAAATTAATAATAGGAAATAATCAATGGAAATGAAGAGTGAGTGGAAAATGTTGCTGTAGGGGACTGAGACTTGGCCATTCCTACTATTTTGGAATCTAGTATTTTAATGGTCTTATGAGCTATAGCTTCTGAAGACCTCAAGGATGTTTTTGGTATGTTCTGTTTGAAGAGCAATGAAGTTGTTGCCTTGATTCACTTTGCTATTTAACATTCCTCTCTTTTTCATTCAGGTTTTGGTTGTAATCACAGATGTGAATGATTGTGCCCCTGAATTTCATCGGTCGATTTACAGCAAAGTTGATGTTCCTGAAACAGTTACTATGACAACTGCACTTCTGCAAGGTTAGTACTTCTAAAACTATTCGTTACATTCAGTATCAGAATTTTTTTCCTCCCACTGATTAGAATTCAGTTTGGAAGGTAAAATTACCTGCCCCAGCATGGATAAGTGCGACTCTCTGAAGGCAAATGGCACCTTGTAGAATTAGGTCGTGATTATGAACTCCTGCCACAGCCCAAACAAATTTGGGGGATGGGAGATGGAGGAAACAAGTCGTCTTTGTAGGATTTTGAAGTAACAGGACTTCAGTTGTGGTTGGTAGTGCAGCAGCTGGCTTATAATAGCAATCTTGCAACATTCCTTCATTTTGAAGGAAGAGAGTGATGTTGGATGAGAAATTACAGACACACCAGCTCAGCTTCTCTGCCTGTCTGTAAGAGACCTATGTGGGATTGCCATAGGAAATACTGCTCTTTTGTGCTAAAAGCCTCTTGCATGGTTTAACTGTTATATGTGAAGTTTTGTTTGGGTGCTTAAGAAAAAGACCTTGCTTCTTCCCAATATAACCAATAACTTAAGCTTTAAATGATTATGCTGTCTAAATTATGATTATGTAAACTGCAAAATCCTATAGTGAAAATGTTTGTAAAGAAATAAGCAGGTCCTGGCAATAAAAGAAATGTATGTCAACTAAACGGTTGTAAAAGGGCCTTATATTAGTCTTTAGCCCTTACATAAACTTTTTATAAATTTTCAGGGAGAAAAGAAAATTGCTGTTGCCTAGTAAACAGGATTTTTTAACCTCCTACCATTCTGTTTAGTGATTTATTCTGTACTGATGGTAGTCTTCAGTTACTCTGCCGGTAACTGTGCTTTTAGCATAGGTTTTTGTAGGTTATGGGTGGGATCTGACAAACACATTGATTTAACTTGCATCAGTTGAATAAATGTAGATGTTTCGTCTTTAACCACACAGGGTGTGCTCTGTCCAAGCGTCCAAGCCAGCACTATAGATCAGCTGGACAAGAGAATGTGCATCTCTGTGGGAATGTATTCTTGGTAGTACAGGGCTCTTTAAATCCAGCAGACAAAGGCAAGATCTAGTGGCTCAATTCAATCAGGGACTTAACTTTTTTCTTAAGGTTTTTTTTTAAGCAACTTATTTTCAAGGAAGGGTTAGTTCAATAGAAAGCACAGAAGATAGCACATTTTTCTAAATGATTTCAAGCACTGCATGCCAAGGGAAATGCTATTATGGTTTTATACTACACACTAATTCTCTTGTTAAAGTACTTAGCATTCCAGTTCACAGACTTTGATCTACACAATGTCTTTCTCTTCTCTTTTCATAGTGACGGCCACTGACTGCGATTCAAAAGAGAATGCCGAAATACTGTATTACACTTTGAGTCAAGACTTCAGTATTACTTCTCATGGAACTATTTTTCCAGCAACACAGTTAGACTATGAGCGACCTAACCATCTTTATGAATTTGTAATCATGGCTGTAGATAAAGGGGAAGAGCCAAAGACTGGGACAGCAACTGTTAGGATCCATGTTTCAAATGTCAATGATGAAGCACCTGAGTTTTCCCAGAAAATGTAAATACATATTCTTAAAATTCTGTTATCTTTGTCTTTTACTATTGTTTTATTCATTTTGGTCGGAAGGCTGATCGTTACAAGATGGTAGCTGGTGTTGGTTCAGTCAAATCTGAGAGTTAGGCTTACAAAGGTGGGATCATCTTTTGAGTCTGACAAAACCAGGCAGAAAAAGCAGGCAACTCAGTGTTGTCCTCAGCCCTCATCTGGAGTACATGGTGGTATTTTGCCTTTTAATTGGGCAATTTAAGCTCGGACAGAGTCATCAGCCTGCATGCCTGGTTATAATTGTTAAAGAAAAGTGCTTAGATGGCAGAGTCCTGACTGACCACTGAATCATAAAACCCACAAGATAAATGTCAGTAAGTGGAGTTCATGTAATTTCACTTAGTTCCATGCCCTACAAACTCCACTACCTTTTTTTTTTTTTCCTTCTTTTAGCAGATCAGTAAGCATTTTTCATCCATAGTTGGGGCTCAGAAGCATCTGAAGCACTGTCAAAAGTACTATAAACTTGTACTTGCATTAGAGGCTTAGTAATGCAATTCCAGTCAGCTTCTGTATCAGCTTTCCACTCTTTAAAAGTAGAAGTTGCTCAGAACGAAACCCAGGCAGACATTTCAGAGATGCAAAGCTTATGGTTTAGGTGAACAAAACATCGAAGCTTTCTTTATTTAAAGCTTTACTTTATTTAAAGGTAACCTCTGGCTTCAAAATCTTGTGCCGTTCTTTCTTTCCTAAACATTGCTTAGAACACATGGCTTGGAAAAGTTGATCTTTTTAAAATTCTTACTGCATCTCTATGCATTTTCAAATACTAAACCAGATTAAGTTTCTCACTCTTCAGATGTCTGCTCTTAATTTATGTGTTTTAATACTTAGGGTCATTGAATATTTAGTTGTATCTGTTCCCTATGCAATAGCAGGAAAACTGCTATCATATATATTTATAGACTGGAAATGGAATTGAATTTAGCTCCTGGAATTCAGATTATCTCAAGTTTTTGTTTAACCATGTTAACCAGGCTTTGCTTTTGCTTTATCCTTCCAGTTATGAAAAAAATCTTGAACCAAAATGTGAATTTCAGATAGAACTTAGTTGAAGTGAAGTAGATTTATCATGAACACCCATCAATTAGGTCCTGTTGAGAGACTGGTTTGCAATGAATGTTATGCTCTGTGCCAGGCTAATACAGATCAAGATGAAGATGATGTCCCCCTGGCCCTTTGTTTAAACAGATTTACAGTCTGATATAAACTTACGATTCCTTGCCACAAGCTTTCTTTCATCATGGTTATTCTGTGTCTCTGTTATGAAATGCTTAAGGCTCCCACTCTGTTTCATTTTGTCATTATTTACTTCTCCTTTTTAAGAGACCTTCTCTGGTTACTTGAACTCTTCTGTCCCTATATTTCATATTTAATATTAGCAGAATTACTGTTCATTTGCTTTCCAGATGCAGAGTGAAGACAGTGTCCTGAGGGTTGTGACTGAGCTAAACCAGAATAATCTACTTCATTGCATATTAAATTGGGGGAAGAAAAAAGCTGTTTTCACAAAGCTTTTGACGAAAACACAGATAACTAGACAGTAAAAGCCACAGGAGACATTTTCTGTGCATCCATTTTATTTTTCTTTGAATTTTTTCCTATTCTTAGCATATGAAGAGTCGGTCCATAAGCACACTGAACCTAGTGGCACGTGTGTATTTTATTTATATTATTGGATACACACAGCTGCAGTTCATTCTTATGACTGAGCTTTGGGATGTGTACTATGAGCATGTTTGTAGTATGCATAGTCTGGTCTGTGCTAAATCCAGTCAGATAAAATAATAAATATTTGGGACTTTGCTAAAGCAGGGGGCTTTTCTACTCTAGAGAGCATTAAGCTTAGGCTGATAATGCCTCTTAGGAGCTTACAATGTCAGTGATGTGTCTGGAAGTGAGATTTTTGTAAAACTGACATTATGCATATATCCTCCACATCTAATTCTCATCTTAGTCAAGTTGGTGCAGAGACTACACTGAAAGCATTTTGACAGCTTGGGTTGGAAAGTGTGCTATAATAAACAATACTATCATTTCACTGGTTAACAAAGAAGCATCTTATCAGTGTAATTATATTAATAAATGACAAATCTCTGCAGTGCCCTTTGTACGAGTAGTCAGAAGATGTTGTAAACCAGTTCTGTATATATTGTTTCCTGTCTAAGTTCATAAATGTGTTATCATAATTTACTTTAACAGCTACAGGAGTTTTGTTTCTGAAGATGCAGGCCCAAACACACTGGTTGCTACAGTTAATGCTGTCGACCCTGATGGAGATGGTGTGACATATGATATTCTGTCTGGGAATCAAAAAGGAAACTTTGTTATTGACCCTAATAAAGGTAATAATATATTAGCTCTTTGCTGCTGCAGCCATGATGTTGGTTCTGATGTGATGCAGCTTGAATTTGATCTTCGTTTGGTAGCAATTGTAAAAACTGAATAGCATCTTCTGGTTTTGAATCTAATAGTAACCTAATTGTAAAAAATGCAGGAAAAAGATGCAGTTGTTCTAGACTCCATTATAATGCTAAAAACCTAGTATATTTTTCCTAAAAGCTTTGTGTAATTGACCTGTCTTACTTGTTCATTGCTTCCTTTCAGTCAGTAACTTAATAGAGAGCATTATTATAATAACACATAACTTAATAGAGAATGTTATTATTTATAACAGTAAGTGTGACATTCAAAAATGTCAAAAAGGATGTCGATACCATTGAAATGTTCCCAAAAATATGATCTACAGGTAACTTGCAAGAGTTGAAGCGTGATCCTGAATTTATTGAGAGCTCCTTTTATACTTTCTGGCTCAAAAATAAGAGCTATGGGTTCCAAGAGTTAAATTTCTAAACTTACTTTGGCACCTAAATAGGAACGATAGTTTTAAAAGTGTCTAATTGTACAGGGGTAGTATATCTGGTACTTCTGAAAGTCTTTATTGTAAGTGCTCAAAGAATCTTAACATCTGATTGATAGCATCTCTTAGGATTAGCTCCATGGTTTTAATAGAGATAATCCTGTATATGTACTTCTATACTTTTTTACCAATTAGTTTTTAAAGTCTTTGAAACTTAATTTTAGAAACATGAGCATTTTTTTCAAAACATGCCTGGGCTTTTGTTTCTTAATAAACCAATAAAAGTTTATACAGTGGCCTGGAGCCATTTCTTTTCAGAAATGATATCAGGGGAATAGTTTGTACCCCCTTGTCACAGAAATGCCAAGGTAAAGTGGAAATGTGTCAAAAATAAGTGCTCCAGCTGAAACAATACATTTGCAAGAAAACTGAGTGACACCAAGGCTGTGACAATACTCTGTTGTAATGACAATTGCTATTATGCCTGATGAATAATGGAGGTGATTGATGGATGGTGGAGAAAAGGAATGACAGCTTCTCACTGCACCGTCTGAGCTGCAGTCTCTTTTGCTTTTGTAGCAAATTTTTCCTACATCTTTCTCCGACAGAGCCTTTCTGTCCCATCCGGGAGGATGTATCATTTGGGCAACTTGGGAGAGTAGCAAAATATGGGTTTCTGGGAATAGGCCAATATAGCCGAATGCTGCGTAATTGTGCTGCGGGAAGGTATAATAGACTCGTGCTGGTTTGTGTTGAGCTGGTGTGGGTGGCTGTGGCAGCAGGCATGGTGACATGTGCTTCATTGCAGTAGTGACACAGAACATGGCCAGGTTTTCATTTTGTTTTGTTTTTTTTCTGTGGCAGATAGACTAAAGCTAGTATGTGCAGGTCAGCTGAGTTGTAGCTGTGGTGTCATTTAGCTCTGTAGACATACCTGCAGACAAACAAACCTGTTGTGCTGTCTTAATTGTCCTTTAATATCAGACTACAGTAAAAATCCCATAGTTAAGTTAAACTCTAGCATTGTGGTTTATTGGTGAATGGGTAAACCAGAACGGCTTGGTGTCATGCTTACTAGTGAGAAGAATGACAGTAACTGGTTAATGTGGTTAATTAAAAAAACAAAACAAAACACCAACCAACCAAAACAAAACCCCCACAAACAAACAAAAACCCCCACCACACAACAAAGCCCCCAAACAAACCAACAAAACCCCAACAACCAACCAAACAAAAAACAAAAAACCAACTACACACCTTGTTTTTGCAGGACTAGTCAGACTTCGTTCAAGTC
The DNA here is from genome assembly GCF_964273445.1 of Streptopelia decaocto. Taxonomy (NCBI): domain Eukaryota; kingdom Metazoa; phylum Chordata; class Aves; order Columbiformes; family Columbidae; genus Streptopelia; species Streptopelia decaocto. The sequence goes on along the minus strand of NC_138666.1, from coordinate 15,206,468 downwards.
CATTTCCTAAGCTGCAGGGGACAGAATATGTTCTTAATGTCACAGCTACTGATGATAACACCTCTGGAGGGCCCCATTCTCTTACAAGTACTGCCCAGGTTGTTGTGAAAATCGATGATGTCAACAATAACAAACCTGTCTTTCAGAAGGTAAATATGTGAGGCTGTTTGTATTGCAATGTATGGTAAATGTTTGAGACTGTTGTCAGTGTAAGCGATGCAGCTGATGCAGCTATTCAAGAGCTGTTCTGCTGTCATGTCTTTGAGCCCTGATGCTGCCACCTTCTCCATCTTTTTCGTCCCTCTTCTAAGACCTGCAGGTTTTGTTCTCCTCTGACTATTCATGTCAGTGTTGGAAGTTCTCAGTAATCTGTCCTTGACAAAGTTACTTTGTGAAGAAATGCCTTTTTGACCAAAGCAATTCTGTGGTTTGGGCAAGTGTATGCCCTCTGTTTTACAAGATTTTTGCTAATACAGAAAAATGTTTGCATTTTGAAGTATATGCAACTGTAACTTTTCCTCCAAGTATTTTCATTAGTTGGAGGTGCCCAGTGGCCTCATATTGTGTGTTGTTTGTATAACTGCAAAATAGCGAGTGAAATCTGTAAATTAATCATTGTACAGATAAAACATTAACATCGGTGTGTGTGAAGCTAAATCTATTTTTTCTTTTCCGTTTCTCTCCCCTGTAGTATATGTTTAAATCAAATGGCATGGTAAGTCCTTGACTTTTCTTTGTTTTTCGCCCTTCTCTTAGTGTCAGGATTATCGGGAGCATGCTTCTGTATTGGAAAACCAGCCTTCAGGGACAGTTGTACTGCAGGTTGAAGCCACTGATGCTGATGAAGGAGCCAATGGTATAGTAAAATATGGCTTGATGCACAGAGGTGGTGTCCTACCAGCATTTAGTATTCATCCTGACACAGGTAAAGCAAATATCAGAACTGATACTGGCATATCGAAACTGCTTTGGAAATTGTATTAACTCCGTGAACAAATATTCTCTGTTTAGTTTCATGCATGTCAACACTGAACTAGAACCCAAGTTTTCCCTGAAATGTGGAAGTTCTGCTGTTCAGGCTAAACTTTTAGAGGATAAAAGACATGAAACATGCCTTTTCCCTGGACTTACTGCTCTTCAGAATATTTGTTTTTATAAAGTCATTCTTTTAAATTTAGTTTGGTACTTATCTCAATTTTCTAAATTTAAGTCTAATTGTATATGATGTAAGTGTGTATGAAGTTGTGTCTGCCTGAGCAGTACAACTTAAGATGATAAAATTGTTGAATCTTGTGATTGGATCCTTGAACCTGAAGTTCACAGTATAGGTGTATTTAACCTATTGTATTACATCTTAATGTATTGGGAGACAAATATCTAAAGGCAGAATATTGTGAAATGCATGGTATTTTAACTCTCTGGTATTTAATTTATTTTCAGGAGTTCTGACAACTGTTCAGGTATTTGATCGAGAAAAACAGAGAGAATATCCTATCACTGTGACAGCAACAGATCAGGCAGCGGAACCACTCATTGGAATATGTCAGATAAATATTATCATCCTGGACCAAAATGACAATGATCCCAGATTTGAAAACACCCGCTATGAATGTAATTGAGAGTCATTGGATAGAGTTTCAGTGCCCTGAGTGTGAGCTTACCTGATGTCTAAGATTTTGGGGTTTTGCCTTTCCTGGCAGTAGATTTTGTAACCAAAGAGGTGATTGCAGCCATAGATGCTTTTACCTTAATTAACTGCAGAGTTGTTATTCTGTGTGATGTGCAACACAACAAGTACAGTGTTGTCTCATAGGCCTCCCTGAGTGTCGTTATGGGACAATTCCTTGAAACAATAGCCATGGCAGTTGTGATAAGGATGTGAGTGAGCAGTGCGGAGCACTAACTGTAGCCTTTGTTTTCTGATTAATAGATTTTTGTCATAAATTTTGATTACATATTTTTCCTATTTGAATTTCAGCGTTCTCCACTGTTTGTTGTTCTACCTTTTCTTCTTGGTTCTTCAAAAACCCCTTCCTGTTTATAGATAAACACGCAGAGGCATGTACAATATTCATAAATAATGATTGCCTGATAATTCTCAGTTACTTACACTACACAAATCCTAGAAAGTAGCTTCTGACAGTGTATCCTCTTTTTCTGGGTTTAAGTGATAAATAAAAATTCCATTTATATATATTTCATACAGAACAATTCGTCCCTTAATAAAAATACAAAAAATACAAAAAAAAAAGGTAGCATCTTATGAGAAATAAGAATTCCAGGTTATGATTGTGATAATGTGCAGTTCAACTGTGCTCAATAGCTCTGGAGTGATCGCAGCTCTTTAACATATTCAGTTTGATTTTTATGGCTATTGTTTCAAGGAAGATAAAGTTATAGCTTCCATACGTTATTACTTTAGTGTTTTTTCATTTGTTAGTAAGATGTTCATAGTACTTTAGTGAATTAATAATCAGTCTGAAATTTCCTTTCTTTACATTAGATTTCCTAAGAGAGGACACAAGAGTTGGAACCAGCTTTCTTCGTGTTGCAGCCCATGATGATGACTACAGCTCAAATGCTGCCATTACGTATTCAATAGCAAATGAAGAACCAAATTATTTACAAATCAATCCTACTACAGGCTGGGTGTTTGTGAACCAACCCATATCTCAGGTGTGGCACTTGCTTTCCTATTTGGAGGTGGCTATCAATATATCACAGGAGGGACTGAGGTCACGAGTTTGTCTTTACCTCCACGTTGCCCCTTCACATTAAAGGATCAATATGTCATGTTTCAATTAAATACGTGTCTAAGGCTTTTAGCTGATGAGTTCATTGACTGTGGATTGCATGTAAGCAAGCCCTTTTTTCAGCTGGAAAGTAGCAGCTGACAGTTGTGCCTCTGAGAACTTGTTCTTCCCATTTCGTTAACTTTGGCATGTGAATACCAAGGACTGGAGGGCTGAGACCACGAGCAGGGGAGCAAGGACACGGTGTGGGACTTCACTGTGTTAACAGGCAATGAGTTAAGACACAAATCTGGACGTGAAAGAGTGTGAGATTTCGCTTCTGATGCAAATGCCCATTTTGATACATGTTAGTCATGGTGGACTAATTGTAGCTATCCCTCGGGAAGGGATTATCTAAAATTTACCAGTTTCAGCCATTTTTAGATGCCTACATAAGCAGTTTGGTATTTTTAGAGCTGTAATTCATGTTGAAGTGAGAATATTGTTGTATATGTCAATCTTTAAATACCTAATAGATATTTTTAATATTGGAGTTTAACTTCTAAGTAACTGACACACAAAACTTTGAAGATATAACCTTTTTAATATAGTTTCTTTATTAAATCTAAGAACCCTACAGACCCAATAGCAAAAACTGTTGATAGGTAGGTTTAGGACTTCAGGGGCTCCACAAAGTGGGTTTTTTTGGTTTGGTTTAAACTTTGTGTGAAATTTGCAAATGTTTACTGAGACAAACAGCAACATTTTCCAACAGTCTTAAGTAAAGCAAATAGCAGAATGTTCAGCAACCTTGTACCTGCTTCATATTCTGAGCTCAGTATTCTGCAGCTGTGGATGTTTTCCTTCTGTTACAGGTTTTCCTAAGTGCCTTTAATTTTATGTAATCATCATTTTGGAAAAAAAAAAGCTCATCGGCCCCCTGATCCAAACCCTCTGTAACGAAAACTTTTCTACTGTTTAGAGGTCATCTATAATTCGAGAGATTATTGCTACAGATGGAGGCAATAGGAGCAGTAAAGTTGAACTTGTGGTAACTATTACCAGTGCAAAAAACCAGCCTCCACAATGGGAGAGAGACAGCTATGAAGTTGTTATTCCAGAGAATACTACACGAGATGCATCAGTTTTGGTAAGGCTGGGACAGACTTGTTTGTCTATAGCTCTAAGGCTATCGGCTAACTGACCATTGCTTATTTGCTTAAATATAGTGAGCTTTTAAAAAAATTTGGTCTGTTGTAGGAACCAATGATCTACTATCAGTTTTCTTTCAGAAATGCTAATGGTAACCAGCATTTTCACTCTGATTTGTATATGTGCAACCAACTTTTAATTTCTTTCCCATTTAGACAACACTATAGATGTTCCAGTTTTTTGAATGCTACTGTGTTACCTGAGGTTCTTATTAGGCTTAAAGTACTTACGAGTTGTTCAGTTTGATGGCTCGGAAAGACTCATAAGAACAGCTTTATGAGTTAACACCAAAATACCTATTTTTAGGATAAAAACATGAATAATCAAACATGTAATGACTTGTAAACTTTGGCTGCAGTTGTTTGCAGTCTGGAGGTGTCAGACAGGGTTAAGATTTGGTATCAGGAAATACTTGTCCTAGTGTTTTCAGTTGAGAGCTGAAGATCTGAGAGGAGCTGATACACAAAAGCTTTCGGAAATGTTGCTGTACCTACAAAAGGCATTGATTGTGCAAACCTTTTGAACTGTGCAGACAATCAAAGCAACTTCTCCCCTTGGTGATCCCCGTGTGACTTATAATCTGGAAGAGGGACTTGTGCCGGAGACCAACATGCCAGTTCGTTTCTACCTGACTCCCAACAGACATGATGGTTCTGCTTCAATCCTGGTAGCTGAGCCACTAGATTTTGAAACAACAAAGAACTTTCTGCTGAGGGTTCGAGCCCAGAACGTTGCTGCAGTTCCTCTGGCAGCATTCACTACCATCTATATTAATTTAACAGGTGTGTAAGCTGCTCAGTGATGTTCTAGTATAATCACAGTTCTTTTTTCTCTTTAAAGTGTTATAATTTTTTCTTTATATGCTCTTTTTGATGTTTTAGATGTCAATGACAATGTCCCATTCTTCACCTCATCTATTTATGAAGCCTCGGTAACAGAGGGAGCTGCTGTTGGGACATTTGTCGTTCAGGTGTCTGCCACCGACCTTGACCTTGGTCAGAATGGTGAGGTAAGCAAGTGGGGACCTACATCTTCCGTGATGAAAGGTATGGAATAACTTCTCTATGAACAGTGACTAAATAGACCAGAAGTCTTTAACCTAGAAAAGGGATGACTAATAGGGAAACATGAGATGAAATAAAGTAGTTAATTACATGTTTCTCTGTCTTGCCATGTGAAAAATGCAACTAAAACTAGTAGGTGTGAGACAGTAAACAAAGAAAAATCACAACCTGTAGTGCAGATGAAAATGCAAGATGCAATAGAATGCTCCAGTTTGGAAAGGTCTACAGAAACCTAAAATGTAATTGGATAAATTAATGAAAGAAAAAAATGAGATAAAGAGTTCGATGAGTTGTAAATCGTTGGGAGTACTGAAAACTGAATCCTTACAAAATATGTCAAGTTAATACCAAAAGTGGATGTATTCATTACCGATTTGAAAAACTGGAAGTAGGTATATCCATAGAATAAGCTGAAGTCGAGTGCATGAAAACATACATATAATAGAGACTAGAACGTGGACCATGATACTGAGCAAGTTCAAATTCAGCTCACCTGTGGCTATTATATTAATACCTGGGATCTTTAGCTAAGTTTGAGTGCGGTTGCACAAGCGTTGTGCAAACGTGACCTAGTGAACTTGGGAACTGATTAGACAATATAAATTAATTTCCATTTACAGTCAACATGCAAGGACGTGAACTGACTTTAAACTGGATTGCTCAAGCTGACAGTTTCACCCAGCTTTCTTGGCCCTGATCAAGTTCTCAAACACAAGAATTCTTCCTCTCTTAAGTACTTATTTAGGTGTGAACTATCCAACAAAAGGAAGTATAGATTAACAGCTTGTTTTTAATCCTTTAGATAACTTACTCCCTGTTACATGACAGTGGCAGAGACTACACATATTTTCACTTGGACTCACAGACAGGCTCAGTATACACTGCCTCAGTGTTTGACAGAGAGAAGAAGGGATCCTATCTTCTAGAAGTCAAGTCAGTCGATGGCTCTGAATCAGCTCGACCTGGAAAACATGGGAAGCCAAACTCTGGTAAGAGACAGATGTCTGTCACAAGCATGATTTTACCTGGTTTAGTCTCTGAAAACAGAAGCTCTAAAATGCAAGATTAAATGTCAGTTTCCTTCCTTTCCAAGTGTACTTGTGGATGAGCATCCATTGTTTTGGTTCTGGGTTTTAGTTTTGTTTCACTGTTTGTCTATGCTGCAGTTCTGTCAGAGCTGCCTGAGATATTTTATATGATGATCAGGCAAATTTTTTGTTCTGAACTTAAAAGCAAACTAGGGCTTCATAGTTATAGAATATTTCCTAACTAGCAAATATGCACCCGTTACCCACAGGATGCAGATCTTTGAGTAGTGGAGGTATTTCTCTGAATACTGCATATGCTATTGTATTCAGTCAAAAGTAATTATGAAGTATGAAGCAGAAGAGTTCAAGATAGAAAATCCCATTCTCCATTGACAGCTGTGCTTAAATAAAGACTTAAAATTTGGCTTTTGTGGCTTCAGGACAAAAAGTTATGACTAAAAACTGTACAATTGCTGTATTACACATCAATTATTCATACATTATCTGCTTAAACAAACTGGATTTGACATTCATTTGATATCAAAGTGCTTTTGAGTAATATTGGTATATATATTGTCCACAACCCTAAGGGTTTGTTTCAGTATTGTCTGCATATTCGTCTTCATTTAAGGTGCAGCTAGACAGTTTAAGGAATTGTAGCTGACAGAAGTGGCACAGCTGAGTATTTTAATCTCTTGTTTCTTGTCTCTCTAGACACGGCCTACGTGCGCGTTTTTATCAGTGATGTGAATGATAACAAGCCTGTCTTCACTCAAAGTGTCTATGAAGTAAATGTGGATGAAGACCAGGATGTGGGCTCGACTATCATTACAGTCACTGCTAATGATGAAGATGAAGGTAAAGTATTGGAATTCTCCATAGCTGTGTCTAAAATATTAATGAGTTAATTTCAGTTCACCCAGACATATTTAGTGGTGTTAGAAAGGAAAATGTCTTTTTGTCTCTGGATTTTAAAACTTCTTTAAGTGTGAACTGATTTGACAGGAACATTAGTTCATAACGGAGCTATGAGGCCTAAGTCAAATAACTCCTGTTTCAGGAGGCAATGCATTAATGTGGGATGATTTGGAATAATTTCTGTGCCAGCAAATATGAATTTATTATAGATAATATAATTTTCTTACAAACGAGCACCAATAAAAATGTCGTGGTTAACTAGAATGAATCAGACTTGATTTCAGTGAGATTCATTTGCTTTCTCTATGGACAGTATAGTTGTATTGTTCTTTATTTTTTGGTATGCACTCTCATATTTGAAACTAGACTTCCTAAATGCATATGATGAGTCTTAGCTATATTGCTTTCTCTACAAATCAGTCAGGAATTCAGCCATAAGTCATGTAAAAGTAAGTACAGAGCTGGTGCTCAGAAATGAGAGTGGGAATGGTACAGACCTCCATCTTTGCGCCATGGTGCACTACTAATTTGACTTTGCTGTATGGTGAAACCATACTTTTTTGTTGCACAAGTCCCAAAGAACTGCTCTGTCAGTTTGTCTGTGAAGTGCCAGCACATCCTGGCTGCGTTTGATTCCTCACCCACTCGATATTGAGGCAAGTGTGGCGAAGTTGTGCTGAAGCAGGATTTACCTACTCAGGGAACTTCTGGTTCGTTACTTAGGCTGCCTGTAAATCTGCTCCATAGTGTTGGATCAGCGGACCTGATGTGATGCATATATGGCACTTCATTTCTGTCCTAATGAAGTAAATGGTTAAAGATGTAGCTAGGAAAGAAGGGAAGAGGAATGGTAATGTGAAGGTAGAGCTTGCAGAAAGGCTCAAAGTCTTTACTTGATCAAAAACCATCAGCAAATTCATACTGAATCTAAAAATTTGAGAAGCTTTTTTTAGGACAGTCTTCTCTGGCTTGATACGTAATTATCCTGTTTGTTGTTTAGGTCTACATGTAAATTAATATGAGTGCAGAATGATTTTGTGGTATGAATATTTTATGATAAATCATTCTTACCTGCTGGGTGTTAACAAATAAGGATTTGTCTTTTTGATCCCATAGCCTTTGCCAGTCATATTGATCTTTCAATGAATTCTAGGAGTCATAAGTCAAAGCATAATTAATATTTCATTGCAAAGACACATTTTATAATTAGACACAAATTACAATTGGACATACCAGAATTGAAAAGGCTGATAAGTAATCTGACACAGTTGCATGTTTTAAAAGACCACGAAACTATAATACCAAAAATCAGTTAGCATATGATTTGTACCTCATCTTAACATCCCGTGTTTTAATCTACTTCAAGAAATGTGTTTTTTCTGACACTGTTGGTGATTAACAGGAACAAATGCTAAATTACGGTATCAGATCACAGCTGGAAACACAGGAGGAGTACTTGATGTAGAACCAGAAACAGGAGCCATTTTTATTGCCCAACCACTGGATTATGAAGAAACCAAAATGTATGAGATTCACTTGTTGGCCTCTGATGGGAAATGGGAAGATTATGCAGTTATCATCATCAATGTCATCAATAAAAATGATGAGACTCCAGTTTTCTCTATCAATGAATACTATGGAAGTATAATTGAGGAACTGGATGGGTTGCCAGTCTTTGTACTTCAGGTAGTGTATGCAGTTTCAGAGATTATAATTTTTTAATGAAAGAACACAGATTACTCTGGTACAATTATGTTAATAATAATCCAGCACAGATATATTACTGAAATTTAGTTTTACTGCACTTTTTTTTCAGTGGAAGAAGAAAAGTAATAAGTAGGATAAGCAAGATGGATCATTTGTGATCTTAAAAAGCAAATCATTAACATTTTAAAGTTGCTATCAGAATAGCGTCATTGAATTATCTCTATAAATTTGAAAAAAAATATAATTTTAGTGTTAGAATATCGACACTGTTACTATAGGTCAAAGCATCTTTACCTACACTGAATCGTCCCTCAGCCAGCTCTTACTTGCCATTCATCTGACATATACATATACATATACATATACATATACATATACATATACATATACATATACATATTAATAGCATGTCATACTTTTGCTTGGACTTCTTTAGGCTGCAGCAGCGTACAGGATAAAACACAATCATTGCATGTTTTGTAATTTCTGTGTCTTTGTTTTCAAAACTTTTGTAGGTTATGGCAACTGATCCTGATAGCAATGCGGATGAAGGAGATTTGAGATACTCATTGCATGGGCATGGTGCAGGTGATATTTTCACAATAGATGAGAAAACAGGCAGCATTTACTCACACAAGATGCTGGATCGGGAAGAGAGAGCGCTGTGGAGATTTGTTGTGTTGGCTACTGATGAAGGTGGAGAAGGACTTACAGGATTTGCTGATGTAATTATTAATGTGTGGGATATAAATGACAATGCACCCATGTTCACATGCATGCCTGACGATTGCAATGGGAGCGTCTTTGAAAATTCTCCTGCAGGCACGTTGGTCATGGAAATGGGTGCAGTTGATCGTGATGATCCAAACGTAGGTCTTAATGCTGTCCTGACTTACAGGATAACAGAGAATGTAAAAAATGAGTTTGGTACCGCCATGTTTAATATCAATCCCAATACTGGTACAATCCATGTAGCAGGGGGAATGCTAGACAGAGAAAGGACTGACAGTTATTTGCTTACTGTTGAAGCAAGAGATGGGGGAGGGCTAACAGGAACTGGCACTGCCACTATCTGGGTTGCAGACGTCAATGATCATGTACCTCAGTTCACAAAGAAGATGTGGCAAGCAACAATTCCTGAAAACAGTGCTGTTGACTCAGAAGTTCTGCAAGTGTGTGCTACAGATTCAGATGTTGGGGAAAACGCCGACTTAATATTCAGTATCATCGGGGGAGACCCAGATCAGAAGTTTTATATTGAGACAGACAAAGAATGGCAGTGTGCCACTATTCGACTGAAAAAAAAATTGGATTTTGAGAACGCACGTGAAAGGCAGTTTAACCTTACTCTTACAGTGGAAGATCTTGATTTTTCTAGTATTGCAGTGTGTCTGATTGAAGTTGAAGACTCTAATGACCACAGCCCAGTTTTCCTTTCTCAGTTTATTCAGACAAGCCCTTTCTTTGAAAACACACCTGTAGGTACTACAGTAACTACAGTGAGAGCTACAGACAAGGATTCTGGTTTGAATGGGAAGATTATTTATTCTATAAAGTTGGATTCAGATCCTATGAGACAGTTTGCGGTTGACCAATATGGTCATGTGATTGTGGCAAATACACTAGATCGTGAAGTCATTCCGAAATACAGTTTAGTTGTACAAGCTTCAGATCAAGGGATGCCTGCCCGCACTGGAAGTGTTACAGTTTTGGTTAACTTGCTTGATGTTAATGATAATGGACCAAGGTTCGAGGCACCATACATGCCTGTACTTTGGGAAAATGTATTGGGGCCTGAAGTAGTGAATATGAACCATACGTCAAAATTGCTTCATGCATTTGATCCAGACAGTGAGGAAAATGGGCCACCCTTTACATTTTCATTGCCACCAGATTATCAGAATTCTTTGGATTTTTCTCTCACTGACAACAGAGATAACACAGCGACTGTAACTGCTTTGAGGCCCTTTGACAGAGAAAAGCAGAAGGTGGCGTATCTGCCAGTAGTTATAACAGATAGTGGGACTCCAGCTATCAGCTCTACAAACACCTTAACCATAACAATTGGTGATGAAAATGACAATTGCCATGAATCTGGCCATAAGGAAGTCTATGTGCACAGTTACCAAGGTAAGTACTATCTGTATATTATAATAGATTCAATAATGTTGCATGGTCTTGCTGTTCTTGATTTTCTTAATGGTTTACCTATTTCGAAACTGAAACTCGAATTCTGTAAACTACTAAGTGAAGTGGACCAAGTAAAGTATATTTGCAAAGTGCAGACCCTAGTATGTAAAAGATCATCTACAAAAAACTGTTAGCTGTAAACAAGTATATATTGCGCTTACAGAAAAAGCAGTATTTTTATAAACCAATAAAACCTATTTTCCATTCACATCTTGGACGCAAAATTCGAAGGTCTCCTTCCCTGGAGTTGCTTCTTTTGCTGTTTTAGAACAACTGCTTAGATGTTCTACTTCTGTGTCAACCCACAGGGGCCTGAAGAAAGGGCCAGGGACTGGCACAGCTTGGTGTTGTCATTGCAGTGGTTGAATTTCTCAGTCATGTCTCTCTCTCCCAGCTGCACCGCAGAATACGCTCAAGATGCTCTCCCTCTTTCGCTGGATTCCACCAGTGTGCTGTTTGAAATAATAGATTAACAATGAAACATTTGGGGACTAACTCCTGATGTGATATTTTTTTTTGACTGAGAATTTGATATAGACTTGTATTTATGTATCATTCTGTTGTTGTTTTGTGTTCTTTTCAGCTTTTCCTCTTTCATGTGACATCCGTAGGGTACTCACCTTTCCAGAACTGGCAGAAATCATTATTTTATGCATTATTTTAAGAATCTTGGATCATAACCATCACCAAATTGAGCAGGAATCTGAAAATAAATGCAGTAATGAATGTGGCAGAATATAAAGTACACTGAAAAGCAAAAATCAAATGCAGATTTATTATAATTTATCTCAACAGGAAAATGGTCAACAACAGCGCTTGGGGAAGTGTTTGCACCAGATCAAGATGACTGGGACAATAAAACATTTCTCACTGAAGGAAAACTGCTCAAGTGAGGATTGTATTTGTGTCAAAATGAGTAGTATTTAATCTTCTGTAATCATTGTACTCACCATGTATTCTCTGTGTTCAGGATATGCATAAAGCCAGGGTTATTGAGTGTATTAAGGCATGTACCTTCTGAATTCTTTTTCACTTGAGTAACTAGATATTAAGAAATTAATGCATGGAACATTTTTTCCAAGAGAATGCAGAATCACACCATGTTGCTGATTTTTAGTCAGATGTCACCATTAATTTATTTAAAAATATGCATTCTGTAAGATGCAATTTAAAAATAGGCAGAGTTTTAATGCTTACTCTCATATGTTAAAGTGGATGGAATACAAATCCCAGATTTAAAAGAGAACAACGGAGTAATTTCATCAAAAGTGGAAGGGAATTTGGTGGTTTCCATTAATGGCTAAATTTACAATTGCATGCGAAAAACATGACTCTTAGATTAATTAAAGGGTTTTTTCTGTTAATTGAAATGTTGAATAGGATCCTTAATTCCTTCTCGTACATTATTTGTTCATATCATACAGTGAGCTGGCTTATAGCATAATTGTATGGTGTTTGAAATATAGAAAATGGATGTGAAAATGAAAGTGAACTTTTGTCTCCACTGTGAATAAGAGTTTAAAAGCTTTACGTAGCCCCAGATTAGACTGACTTTCTGCCCATCAGCTGCGCCTGGGCCTGTTTCCATATTAAGAGGTTACTGTTCCATAACAGTGGTCATGGAATATTTCCATCATTACTGATTACTGTCCCTTTGAGGTGGCAAATGAAGGTGGTATCAGAGATCTCATACAGACCTTATCCTGTCCAGATGAATAAATGAGAATCTGGAACAACTTCGTATGGTTTTGTCACTTTCTATTACTTATAGACCTGCTGCTGCTGAATATGTTGAACCCCATGGTTAACTATACACACTGCTTTTATTCTGGATTGGGAAAGTCTGGGGATTTGGGAGTGGCAGAAACATATTTTTATAAGCTCTGCAGATTGTACTTTCTGAATTAAGGTATTTCTCGTGCTTCTCTGAGGTTGTTTGCTAATTCCCATAAGTTTTGATCCTATAACCTTCATAGTAACATTTAAGGCCTTCTGAATTATGTTAATGAATAAAGTTCTGAATTTTGATTTATTAAGGTTTCCGAAATGAAGGTTTATGTCTAGGTCTTTCAGATTAAATCAGAGGACGGGTTCTTTGATGATGGTGGATAACACTCCTCAAGGCATATACAACTTAAAAGTTAGAGTTTCTGATGGAGTTTGTCCTGATGTTATATCTACAGTACAAATCCATGTCAAAGAGCTGGAAGATGAAGCCATACAAAACTCAGCCACTGTGCGTCTATCAGGTGAGTTTTATTTGCTGGTGAGAATTTAGATCAGCTGCATCTGTAACTGAGTGATTATGTGATGTAGGTTTTATTATATCAGTACTGATTTACTTATCAGTGTAGGACACTTTCTGGTATATTTCCATATTGTTAAATAAGAAATCACTTGAGAAGTTAACCTGTGGTCTCCTAGTATTTCATGTTTATGTGTTTTTGAATCTCAAACTCAGATGTCACAGCAGAGAAATTCATAAGGAGAGATGAACACGGCAGAACAAGGCATGACAAGTTCAAGGAATTACTAGCCAAAATTTTACCTGCTAAGCTTAGTGATGTTATTGTCTTCAGCGTGATGAACATTGATGGTGAACAGACAGATGTAAGATTTGCAGTCCACGATGGCTCAGCTTATTACAGACCTGAGAAACTGCACGCTGAGATGGCAGTGTTTAAAACCGAGGTAGGTTCTCTAGGTTTATTATGCATCCATGTAATTCACCCAGATACTGAGGTTGCAAGGTATGTATCCCAGACCTCAGTGGAAGAATATGCTAGATCAACAGATAGGGCTTTTTTTGCTTCACTAAGGGCAAAAACAATTGTCAAGCAAGAGCTTAATACAAGCTTTCTCCCTTCTCCTTATGCTCATACATACAGTCATTATATGATTGTACTAACTCCTGGTTCAATAAATATAACCACTTTTTAGTTGCAGAGAGACGATCCTCCATTCCCATCATGGTACAGTTGCCTGTGATTTCTCCAGTCAGTGTTTCATGGTGTGATGTATCAGAGTTTTGAATATGAAATCAGAATAATCCCGAGAAGCCAAAGTGGTACTGTACTACAGAGAATGTCTTGAAAATGACAGCTTTTTGGGCATTGCCGATGCTGCTGGAAGTAGCCAAATCATCCGCTTGTGGTTAGACACTTACAGCAGAGGCTTAATGTCACCCAGATGGAAATTCTACTGTTCAAAGAGGTGACAGTCCATTGAAAAAAATCCTGCTGGAAGGAATATGCAGGTTACAATAACAGTTCCAACAGATAAATGAGATAGAGACAACCAATTTTTTAATTGTATTTAACTCACCAAAGGGCAACTTTAAATACAAAGTGACACACACTCCCAACTTTTTTTGCAGTTACAAGGGGAGAATAGTTTTTGAATGTAAGATGTTTTCTTCCCCTTTCTAATGTTCCCTAACTGTCCTACTCTCTGCTGAATAGACACTAAAGCTGCTGCCTTGCACAAAGGCAAGATGCCACTGCTTGACTTTTAACTTGCCTTGGACATGGCAGTGCTTCCTGATGTGGGGCATATAGGAGTTTAATACATGATACATCTTATGGAGGATTTTTCCTGAAGAGAAAACAGCACTGCCCGTTTTTATGAATATGGTAGGGTCTGCCTGATTCTGGGAACCAGAAAGGAATATCCTAACTTCTATCTTCTGTGATTCTATGAACTTCACCACCTGCCTAAATCTGCTGTGTTTTAAATAGTTGTGTGGATTATGAGACTCTTCAGAGTGACCAAGTAGGAAACACCAGAGACAGACAGTATTCATAAAGCATAACTACTGCTTCTTTTGCATATTTATTGAATTACTGCAACAATAATATAGAAAATTGCATAGATTTCAAATATTCTGTGCCATAATGTATGGCGGGTGAATTCATCAAAGTGGTAACACAGGGATTGCTTTACATAGTTTAATGAAAAAATATGTTTGTATTAATTATGTATCACCTTTCAATATTTAATAAATAGCTCTACTGAGTAATCACCAATAATTTACAGAAAACCAATCATAGCTGGAGAATTTCTCCAGTAGTTTTTGTACGTGTTGCTTCACTGTGAATATAGAAAATAAGTAATTAGCACTGGAATTATTCATTGAATTGCTAAATAAATAATATGTTTGCGTTACCTCCTTGGGATATAGCTTTACAACAACTATTTTTATTTAGCAGAAAAATAATCCATCCTAATACTGTAAGGGACCCAAGGTTGTTTATATACGCTATGTTTTTCTATAACAGTATTACATAGCGGTCTAAATGTGCCTTATAGACTCTCCATTAATGGTGATAGATGTGAGCAGCAGACACAAAACTGCACTGACAGAATGCATCATGTCATTACAGAGTATGTTTTCTGCCTCTGGGGATGTATTTTTCAATACATGTTATAATATTTGAGGATATACTGACAATTGATTATAAAGGTCAAAGTTCTTACAAGTGGTGAATTGAGACGACTGCACAAGTGAAATAAAAAATGCACTTTGATATTTATGTATTCATTTTGGTCTTTTCAAAGCTTATTTTAAAAATATTTGTCAATATTTTATCATTAAAAACCCCCACATGTATAAATAGAGTCTAATTCTGATCTCATGTTGCTAGTTTTACATTTGTATACCTCAGTGTATACCACTGTGAGAGTAATGTCTCTTGTACTTAGGTTTGGGCACTAAATACACATCATTTTAGGGTATTGGAATCACCAAAACCAAACCAAATTCTGAAGCTTTATAGGCACTTGTGCAAAGTCCCCAAACAAGTAGAAGGAAGAAGTCTGTTGTGCTGGGACCAGACTTAGTGATAACTCAGTCCAATGCGTAGGCTACTGGCTGAAGTACAAAAGGTCTGAAATAATAACCCTGTCCTCAGGCTTACTGTGAGCAGCTTGCTGCCCTTTGTGCTTTCTGCTAGTTCTTCTTTGGTCTGTTTGGGTTAGAAGTTGCTAACTGCAGAAAAACTATTACTATGTTACGAGACCTATATATAGAGTGAGGCTCTTTACTTGGGTATTTGGGCTTTCAGGTGTAACCCCAATTAACACGAACAATGAACTAGCAAAGATTAATGTAGACTACAATACAGTATCCAGTATGCTGAGTTGACTGCAGTTTGTTTCAGGCAGTTTGACATTAAATGTAAGTTCATAGGGCACGAATCAGTAGGCTGAGTCCTAATCGCTACAGAGTGGTCTTGTCAGGTCACTGTCTGTGGATGTTACTGACTGCAGCTCAGCCCTGCATTTTTGTGTGTGACAGAATGTAAGAAATCACACTGGGTATAACCCACAAGGAAGAATTTTTATCCCGGCTTGAGCTAAAACCTGCCTGTTGCTATCAGGGTGCAGAGAAGGGTGATGCAGAGGACGCAGCTCCTCTGTGGAGTGGATCTGCTCTCAGAGCTTTGGCCCTTGGAAATGTTTTTAGGCCAGTTCAGATTTAGGATGTTCACAGTCAATTGTGTCAATGGTTAAGGTTTTAGGACATACTGCTCCTTTAAATTTTCCAAATTTTTTCCAGTATTTGTTAAATCATTTTACTTGCCTGTATAGTCAGGGATGTAAGTAATTAATACTCAAGAAACTAAGACTTCCATTAAATCTATGAGGGCTTCAGCTTTTCAGAAATTAAGGAGTAAGTAAAAGCATTCATTAGGAAGAGCCTGGTGATGTGTGAAACTCTTTTCCCTTAGATCCAGTCGGCTTTACAACTGAACATCTCACAGATCAATGTGGATGAATGTAGGAGTGCAAACTGTAGTGAGGGCAATGGTTGTACAAACTACCTCACGGTCAGCGACACCCCAACAGTGACGGACACTGGAAGCGTGTCGGTTGTCTCAGTAACAACCACCATCAGTGCACACTGCACCTGTTCAGCTCGGGACCGAGTTCATCAGCCTTGTTCCTCCTACCCTCGGAGCCCTTGTCTCAATGGTGGGATGTGTATTGACACTTTGAATGGTTACAGGTGAGGAAAATTCTATTGCAGGTTATCTTTTTTTCTCTTCTATTTATAAATTGTTGAGTAGAGCTTACAAGATAGAGGTCTTAAAAGAAATCATAAATGTACTTCTAACTGAAGGAGAAACAAAAAACCCACAAGTGCACTGGTGTGTTAACCTAATGACAACAGGGTCTTCAGTAACAGCCCGATAATGGTGCTGCAGTCCTGAAAGTAGGGGAAATAATGTGTGAGTAGGAAAGAAAACTCCAGGGGAAAACCAGTGATATAATTAACATGTGTCATCTTTTTAAGATCATCTAAATCAATACGAAGGAATGGGAAGTGTGCTCTGTTTTGTTGTTGTTTTGGTTTGGTTTGTTTTTTACTGTTTTTTTGTGTGTGTGTGTTTTTTTTTCCCAGAAAGTAAATAAAAAAGTTGAATAGCAGTGGTAGCAGCAGGGATGTAGTGGGAATGAAATGGAGTTTAAACAATGGGTAATAAAGAGTTTAGAAAACATTAGATAGCAAACGTGCTTCATTATAGCACAACCTGGCATGCACCAGTATTCCTTTAGTGAAATTATACTGGTTTATTCTATATAGGAATTACGCCCCTAAGTTTTCTCTAATAAATTGACGAATTGATATTTAGTGTTCTATGTTACTTATTTAATGAAATAATTAATCTCTCTCAAAAATACTTTTTTGTTTGTTTGTTTTTTGGCTGAAGATAGTATAGTGGATAAATATGCTTTGTACTCTTTCAGTATTTTAATAAATGTCAAGCACCCCTGAGACTGCTAAAATCTTTATTGTTCCACTGTTATTTTTCTATTGTGATTTAAGTGCTACATTTGTTGCATATAAAACCAAAAAGTTGAAAGTTGGGGGATTTTGGCTATTTTTTGTGTTTGTGCTCTTTCAGATGTCTCTGTCCTGCTTCCTTTCATGGACCAGAGTGCCAGCAGACGAAGCACAGTTTCCATGGCAATGGTTACGCATGGTTTCGGCCCATCAGGCCTTGCTTTGAAAGCTCACTCTCTCTAGAGTTTATTACTGTGGTTCCAGATGCACTTTTACTATATAGTGGTCCTTTATCAAATCCAGAACCTGGGAGTACAGAAAACTTCATTGCAATAGGTACTTCTGCAAAATTTTGAGAAAAAATTAACCATCTTTTGGGAATGGGTTGCCTGGGAACAGTGTAGTAGTTCGAGTATTAATTCTGTCTTCCCTTCTTATGAGGTAATTTATTTTCTGATTTGAAAATTTTTTGAAGCATTTCCTAATAGGTTGGTCTGGTTTTGCTGTCTATCGTAGCCTGCACCTATGGCTTTAGGTCCATCACAGAGTTGTAGAAATCAAGGAGAAAGCAAAATAAATTGATATCTATATAACTAATCTCCTTAGGTAAATTGTAATACCATAAAGCAATGCAGTTACTTTGAAGATAGGTATTACAATGCTGTCTTAGTTCCGTGTCATTCTTATCTAGTTTGGTGAAGAATCCACTAAAACTGCTTTTGGTCTTGGGGCATTTTTGCACTTTTTTTTTTAACACAGACAATGATTTGATGGATTAACCCAGGCCCAGCACAACACTGCAGGAAAATTTATACACAAGTATACACATTTATACAATTTATATACATTGCTTTCTGTGGGCACATATTTAAAAGTTTACTATTGCTTTTTTTTGTGTGTGTGTGTGAATTGATACACAAGATGCATACAATGCTTGGTATTTTATATTTTCATAATTAATTGAAAGGTAATGTTACTGAATATTGTTAAACCATTAACCTCTTCTTTTTGCTTTGTTTTGCAGTTACTTGTAAATTTGAGTAGAAGATGGGAGGGAGCAAAACCTACATGTGTTAATTGTTTTAGAGCATTATGTAATTGCATATTGTTTATCAGGAATTAGCTCCAGTGTTTTGACAAAGAAGTGGCACTATCTAAAGTATAAAAAGAAATACTATATTGGATGAGTGTTTCAGCGTAATAGAAGTCATAGAATAGAATTCCAGTTATTTCTGTAGTGAGCCCCACTTCATGTGCATAGCAATAACCATCAAATCAGGACAGTCACTAACTGCTAAAATATCCAAAATAGAAAGATCCTCATAGCTGAATTTAATTTATTTTCCTGTTGTATTAGAACTCTTTGGTGGTATTCCTGTGCTCAAGATGAGCCATGGCTCAGGTTTTGTGATGCTGCAGTTGCCAGGTCACCTGAATGTAGCAGACAAAAAATGGCATCAACTAGAAGTCAGAATCAATGGTCAGGTCAGTGTTTCATTGTTTTTCCACATCAGATATGTATGTTTCCAATAGCATTTGCCTGTGTAGAAACAGGAGAGCAGAAAAAAAGAGACCAGTTAATTATATGTATTATTCTAAATGTGCTTGTCCATTTGATTTTCAATTCCCAATCTACATATGTTGTAATCCATATTCTGGAATAGAGAAGTCTTTTTTTCCTGCTTTTTAGGCTCTGCAGCACACGTGGAATGTGGAGAAATGCTTAGTTGTAATTTGCATGTTCAGCGCACACATTTGGTCACTGAAATCAATAACCTGTGCACAAAACCCAGATAATTATTTATTTGCAAATGCAGTTACAGTTTTTGTGAAAGTGGTTAAACTACTCAGAAGCATGAATTAAATGCAGAGTTAAGTGTCTTCTTTTGTTAAATGGTTCCATTTTGGCTTTAGTCTTTATTGCAAGATGTGAAAAAGAACAGGAAAAAAGCCCAACACTTTTTGCTTGGTGGTATCCAAAAAAAGAAAAAGATGAAAATTTATTATAACTTGTTTATTGAATTTTACAGGAATGTTTAATTCAATAATCCTGTTCTTTGATGTAGGATGTTCGGTTCACTTTGGATCGTTGCAGCGCAGCTGTTGTTTCAGAGATGGAAGGTGTAGGCAAATGGCTGTCTACTGAAGATCGTACAAATTGTGAAGTCTTTGCGTCTGTTCCACAAAGACCAAGGTACGTTTCTGGAGATTCACTGAAAGACAGTTTATGCTGAGGCCTTTGAACATTTTACCTCTGAAACTGAAGCAAAGTTATTAACAACTAGGAGCATAAGACCAATTTATTTTCTCTAGGCCTTCTGGGCCAGATCTGGATGTTAAAGTGCTAAACAAATGTTAAGGCAGCGATCTTCCTCTGGGTAGTGTTGCAATGCAAAATGACAACCCAGGAACACTGTGTGCTAGTACTGGAGCTTTTGTGGGCACTGTGTACCATCCCTTACCCACAGGATTTCTCCCACTTTATTTATCAAGTCACTGTAAGCCTGCTCTTGAAAACCACACAGGCCACTTGACTTTTTAATGGCAATAACTCTGGATCTTCAACCAGTCTCTGCTTGGTGTAAGGCTGAGTGTTCCTACTGACAAGGTTTCATGAACGTACTAAGGCAGAGTAACACGTCAGGGTCTCCAGTTGATCCAAGGTTACTGCCTTGATAGCACAGTCAGAGGAATTGCTTGTGTATCGGTACCTCGGCTGTTCACTTCACAGCCAGATGTTACCTGTATAAACAGCTGATCAAAGTGGGCTGGTGCTGGTGTGCCTGGCTGTGGGCTGCAGCGTTTCATAATGAGACATACAATCCATCTGGGTTTGATTTCTGGCAAAGTAATACAGCCAAGATGTGATAATGATTCTGGTGGTTTAAATTGCTTGTACTGTTGGGTCAGCCCTTAGCCTCAGTTAAAACTGAAAAAGCTGGAAAATCATATTCAAAAATCAATTATTGGATTCAAAGCAGAAGGATGTGTTTGGCTGCATTCTGCAAAGGTTTGGATTCAGTATCTTCAGTCCTTTGGACTGATGCTTATTGCCTTGCTGATGACACTGTGCTGGCAGAAATGACTAATATGTTGGAGGGCATGGCTTGGAATTAAAAATTATCTTGGGAAACTGAATATAGGACCTGGAAATACACTGTATTTTTCCTGTATGACAAAGACCCAAGTACTGCATGTAGGCAGAAAGGACCAGCCTCACCCATCTCGAGAGGGGAACGGCTGCAGGACGAGGAAGGCAGTCAGCAAGCGAGTCAGCAATGCCACGTTAACTTGCAAACGGCGAACACTGCACAGTAATACCTCCAACATATGTAGATTTCCAAGACATGGAAAGTAATTCTTTGAGTCTGGTTAGGACTGTTGGGCCCCAGCTGGAGTCCTGGGTGCAGTTTGTGCACCGCAGCATGGGACAGATGTGTAACAACTGGGTACAGTCCAGAGCAGAGCAGTGGCTGTAATCAGCTTGCCTTGAGAATAAGGCTTATTGAGAATGAGGGAATTGAGGTCACTTAACTGAAAGGAAAACTGAGGAGGGATGTGATAAGTCTCAGTGTCTATAGAAGAATACTGCAAAGAGGATTTGGACAATCTTTTCTATACAGGGCCTTAAGTTACAGTGAGAAATATTCAGGTTATATTTTAGGGAAACCTTTGTATTAATAAAGATACTTGAGCTGTGGAATAAATGGTCCCAGTAAGTGTGCTGATTAGCATTGGGACTAAGCCCTGTCAGCAGATGCACGGAGCCCTCCTGGTCATGAAAGGAGCACACAAAAAAGGGAAAAATGTAAGAAGAAATGAAAAAAAAGATTGAATTGATAACTCAGGAAAAAGAAAACTCTCTGAGGACTAAAATATGTGGAATTCTTTGGCTCAGAGAGATGATTGGGAGACATTGCGGAGTGTGAACATGTGTACTGTACCTTTTAGACCACATGGACCCAACTTTTAAGCTTTTGGCCTCTATCATACACAAAACAGTCTTTGTTGTTGTATTCCTACAGTATAGGATGAATGCGTGCATGCAGAAACACTTGAAGGAGAATATGGTATCTAGAACATCACAGCTGTTCCTGACTTGAGCACACACATACATGAATTGCAAGTGTCCCTCAGTTAAACTCCCAATAGACTCTGCTGTCATGTTTAAAAAATAAATTGCCCTTTATTTTAAAGGATCTGCTTCTCCTCACTGACTGTATTTTAGAGAAAGAAGTAGATAAAATAGTTGCATTCTTTGTTATTTTATAAAGCTTCTATTTGGAAATGCAGTGAAGATATTTATGTGCCTTATTATATAATGTCTATGTTTGAAGGTAAATTCACATATATTCTATTATTAATTTATTTTTAAAGGTATTTGAATGTGAACTATGTTCTACAGCTGGGTGGTGTAAAGGAGTCGTTACCATATTCCTACCCACAATTGCTACACAAACATTTTTCTGGTTGTTTGCGCAACTTGATCTTGGATACTCAGGTAGGAGAAGCGTAGCCTTTTGCTTTAGCAAAGGAGTAAACTTCTTTATTAAATTTTTGGGAGATTTGTATTATACCTGAAACTTTTGCTTCCATTAATCTATTCAATGCCCATGTGCATCAGTGTAAAATACAAGAAAATTTTGGACTTTTCTGTCATAATTAGAATAACTACCTTGACAAATTAGTTCTCAATTACAAACAGATATCTTTGTGAGCCAGAACTGTGCCTTTGTTTATCTCCTGCTCCATGCGGCTGTCTTCCAAGCTTCTTTGAGCATTCAGGGAACTTGTGAATGGCAAATGTTTAATGGTATCATATATTTATGCCAAATGTCTGCTTTGTTAGGAAATATTTTTTGCTTTCACAGCCAGTTGAGTTTATTCAAAGGCAAAATATTGTCTTGATACAGTAAGTTGAAATCTGAACGTCAAAAAGCAAACCTAGCATCTTAAGCAATGCAGATGAAGAACAGACTGTTATGTGGTATAGCTGTTTCCGCTTAAGGACAAAGAGTGTTTCTTAAATAATATTTTGATGTCATACAATTTTCTCCTCAAGGTTTATGACCTGCAGTCTCCTGCCGAGTCCCTGAACAGCTTCCCTGGCTGCTCGCTTACGGATGGGAGCTGTGAGACCCTGGCGATTTCTTCCTGCGGTGTTCATGGGAGGTGTCTTGCAGACTGGGGCTCTTTCACGTGTCATTGTTTGCCAGGTTACTACGGCTATCGATGTGATAAAGGTGAAGTCTGGTTTTCTGTTACATTACTGATAGGCTGTTAAGTTTTACAATACGGAAAACTTAAAATGTTTGCAGGTAATGACTGCTGAGGTGGTTTCTGATGTTTACATTGTGTAAAGCCATATTTCAGTGTAGTTGCCTGTGATTTTTAACAATTTATTTTCTAATTCCCTTTGAGAAATTACTTTCTCAGTATCAGATAATTTCTTTAGTCTTGAGGGTGTTTGTGCACTAATTGTATAACGTAGGCTGCATTTCAAAGAAATTTTGAACAAAATTATTTGTTCTTATCACATTTTTTTTTGGATTTGCATCTGTTTATACTTCCAGAAATATCTAATAACCTAAAGCTTAAATGTGAGTGTGCCAGTACCACTTTCTGTGCAGAATTAGAACTACACCGCAGGAGTTGGCAATTACTCCTCTTGGTGTCTGCAAGAGACTCTCTTGGTGTAAGGATCTGTGCTTTTGGTATAGAAGGATCTTTTCTTTAGCCCTCATGGAGCCAAAGTTTGCAGCAAGAAGACAACTCTAAAATAGCAGGTTGTGGTACTTAGTACTTTGTCTGCAGTCTCTTGTCTTGGCTGAGCTTCTGCTTTCCTGCTGCCATCCCATGCGAGTGTTGTAAGGAGGAGTATTAGCAGGATGAAGACAGGAGGGAGATCACCTCTTTACAGAGGAAGATGAAGTGGGAGAGTGACTGCGGAAGTTGTGACCATAGATAAAGGGACATGTCCCAAAAGACAAGTTGGTTCATGGATCCATGCTGTGCATTACGACTTTTTATTTTACTTTCAACTCTTATTATGAAAATATTGGAAACAATAATCCTTCCCTCTCCCTACAAAATGGTTGAAAGGTCTTTATCCTGTCTTTTTAGTTGCCAAAGAATATACATTTGGGCCAGGGAGTCACATTCGCTACCAGCTTCCCGTCAGTGTGCCGGCCCGTAGGACGCTGTTTGAAGCCATGATTAGGACACGGCAGCCTGACAGTGTCATCACAAGCATGTTGTCTCAAAAGAAGGATGAACACATCACCCTACAGGTGAGCCAGGCATCCCAGGCAGCCATAGCATAGTTAAATCAATGCCAGTGAATAGTAACCCCAGAGAAACATTAGCTTAAGAGTTGGAAATTGAACTGAAAACCTTATGCTAAGCACAAAATCTTTGTAATTCATTCTATGGGCACTTACAGATCTGATCCTTCACTTAAGATATTGACCACACAAGCATGGTATCCCATTGGATTTCAGATGAATTTTTTGCCAGTTACAGTGAAGTATAGTTTGCTGTTGAGGATGGATGAGCAGTGTGTCTGCCCTGGTGTCCTGTTCAGCTGTGGTCACAAGTGGCTGATTCTTTATCATTCAGTGCCCATAGCAGTTCTAATGATGTCACTCTCAACGTGACAACCTGTTCATTTTACACGTACCACCGCATGAGTCACCTCTTCAGCTAAGTTGGTTTGAGCTGTCAGTGTAGAAGTGATACACCAGATTCTTAACCATTTGAAGAACCCCATAAATTTGTCCAAGAGAGCAGCAGGGTAAAATTACTCTGAGTTACATACTACTGTGACTATACTGCTACTAGTATGTAGGTTGTCTAGTCCAGTAGCACCTGAAGTATCTTTATATTACACTGTATGTGCAGTGGAAACATACCGTAAATTTAAACAAATGCTTAAGATGACATACAAGCCTTAGTTCAAGTAATGTGACTGTTATAGGTCAACACAAAATGTCAGGTGATGACTTTTCTTTCTCACCACTTTGTTAATTGTCCGCAAGGTTGTTCAGGGATTCTTAGTGGTCTCATATAATCTGGGTGATGGAGACTATTCTGTACGCCTTCCCTCCTACCACATCGATAATGGTGAATGGCATCATATCACACTGGAGAGAAATGAAAATGAATTTACTCTTCGCCTTTATGAAGGAGGTGGGAAGAGAGAAATCCTGAAAGCAGCAGGCGTGTACAAAGAGATTGTGATTGACCCCAGCAGCTTGGTCCTTGGAAACACCTACCCATTCAATCCAAACAAGAGTTTTCAAGGTGAGGAATTACCGATCTCACTGTTCAGAATGTGGATGTGTAAAATGAAAGTTTATTGGTACTGTGTGAGCATACTGCGAGAAGCTTATTTGTATATGTAGGGCCCAAAGTAAACAGATTTCTTGCATGATGCTTTACAAAAGGGACAAATAAACTGTTCTGACTAGGAAAAAGATACAACAGGGAATTACATGCAAATGCTGTTAGCTATTGGACTTAGAACAAAGATGGTAACCTCTTCACACAACTGTACGTAGAGGATTTGTAACTGGAGATCCACAGGCTTCTCCCAGGTGGACCGTGGATGGCTCAGTGCATTAGACACACAGAACTGGTTCATTGCCTGGGTCTGTCCTGTCCATTCAGCAGCTGTCCCTGCGCTGAAAGGAATATTTCCCTTTCATGCACACTGCATAGCGCACAACAAGCTCTGGTTTATTACCTTTGTATATTTTACAGTCACTCAGTTGAAGCATTAACTAAAATTCGAAATGGTTTATTGAATTATAGCTAACTATTTAAATTTTTAGCAACTGAGTGGAAAAAGGCATCGTGTCTGTTAATAAAACAAACAAACAAAACAACAACAACAACAAAAAAAACAACCCAAACCCACAAAAAAATCAACCAACCAACCAAAAACCCACCAGTTTTCAACCTGAAAGTTCAATAGTTACATGAAGGAGAAATATAATGAAACATAAGGTTAAGATATTCATAACAGGTTTTTACTTTGCCCTCAGTTGGCAGCTCAGCCTAAAATCATAGTATGAGTATCCACGGTTACGCAGCACGTCTTTTATGTCGACAAGGAAGACACACACCATTACTTGGCCAAATGCGCCTGGTACCTGTCCATCACTTCTCTCTCCTGTGCCTTTCACATCTTTAACCAGATTCTAGTAAATCCATTTGAATCAGGGTGGTAATGTTTTCACCAGATAAGGGTATTTCAGTGAGTAACACAAACACGCAAGGAGAGAACGTATAAAATGTGTATGCATTAAATGGAGTGATAACTTACCACTTAAGTGTATCATAAATTATTTAGAAAAAGATTGTTTTCTATTGTTTCACTAGAAGTATTCCAGTAACTAAAGCTTATGCTGAGAAGTAGGGACCATACTTTGAATTTTTATTTATGGGAGCAATAGTATTTTTTTAAAAGTAAATAGATATTAAAAGTCAAAATGTTGCAGGAAGATTGTTTTAATTAGGACAATTAATGGTGCTGTTAAGCAGCTGAAACTTTAAGGGCTTTGATGTTGTAAAATGTACTTAATTCTAAAATGTTCTTAAAAGTATGTGCTTTTAAGCTGAGGCACCTCGTGCATACAAAATTAATGCCACACATCTTCAGTACAAGATTTATATTAGTGGCCCAAGGCTGTTTCACCATTATTTGTGGTTTGCTCTTCTATACAGTTAAGCTGTAAACTACAACTACAAATTGACCAAACCCAATTTTTACTGGTACACATTGAAGAATATAACACAGTTTCCACATATAACAGATTTTCCACAACATTTGGACTTTTCTGTTGAAAACACAGTGAAGGATTACACGTTCCACTGCCTTGAACACAAGCAGAGAGGGGCCTGCAGCAGCACTTGGTTCTTGTGGAAAACGCTGGAAATATTCACGAAAACTTTAATGAATTCAGCCAAAAACCAGAGGACAATGCTATGAAAGTCCTAGATATAAACTTTGGCAGCCAAATCTTACAGCTGCTTCAAATCATTCTTGCTGGATGGCTTTTAAAACAATCTCTTTGTGCCTTGCCTCAGGATGTATGAAGGATGTCAGATTTAATAACTACAGGATCCCTCTGGATACGCATGGGAAGGAGCTGGTGTCAGTATTAAGTGCCCAAAGCATCACAGAAGGCTGCTCTTCAGAGGCTTGCAGGAGTAACCCCTGTACCCAGGAATTCATTTGTGTTGATTTGTGGATGACGCATGAATGCAGGTAATTGGGGCAAATACACACACAAACCACTCCGGATTCAGGTGGGAAAGGGCGGATGCTGAAGCAATGTGCGATTTGAAGGCTGCCACTGGCAATCTTAACAGATCAGTTGATCCGCAGCGAAGCACTAAGTCAGATGCCTGCGTGGGCATCAGGTTACTCAGAGAACACTCTTCTAGGTACTGCCCTTAGCTGATGTAAGTCCGTTATCTCCATTGATTCTGTAACAATGTCGACTGCCTGTCTTAACTGAAAACACTTAAAGAACAGCAGCAAATCCAGAATGTTTGTCAACCCTGAAAATGAGGAAAAGAGGGTATGTTAGCTGGAGTGGAACCCTAGCATGGCTGGCTGTCCTGTGGAGCTGTTGCTGTGCACTGTATATGTGTGTTCTGTTAGTCCTGGCTTCTTAAACTGTCTTAAGCTGTGACCTCTGTTCCCTGACAGGCCACCTGAGTTGCGTTAGAAGCATGAAGCTCAGAGATTTTGTGTGTGGCTGGGGCTGAGGTTAGGACAACACTGATTCAAGTTAGTTGTGCTGTGAAAACACACTTCAAGTGTTCCTGACTGCCGTGGTCCGCACAAACAGGGTTTCCTAGAGATGTATTTATTTCTGGAAATCCACTGTGATGGAAACACAAAGAACACAGTGTAGCTTGTCTTGCCTAGACAGAACTGCAAACCCTAATCTGGCTATTTTTCCAAGGGTAATCTCGCAGAAGCCTGAAAGCCCCAGATGTTAAGGGTTTGAAGTTGTGGAGCTCATTGCTGTGTGACTGCTTTAGAAAAGACTACAGGCCTGTAATTATTCCAAGTAACTTACTTATAGTAGCTACTTCAGAAACTCTACATAGAGCATCATCAGAGACTGGTTTAAAATCTTAAATACTGTCGTTCACGCGTACTGTTCTCCAAGTTGAATGGTTTCATTTTGCCTTTGTCTTTTCAGTTGCCCTCCAGGACACATGATGACGGAAAACGCCACTGGCAGACACTGTGTCTACACTGCGTGTGCGAAACGGCCCTGTAACTATGGGACCTGCATCTCGCAGTCACCAACCAAGTTCCGATGTCACTGCCCTGATGGCTACACTGGACGTAACTGTGAAGTCACGCTGGCCGTCTTTCACAAGGACACAGGCCTGAGTTTTAGTTCCATGTTTGCCATCTGCATTTGCTTTTTGGCGCTGTTAGGTAGTTATGGCAACTACATCTTGTATTACCTTTGGTGAACTCATTTGTCTGTCTTGTCCTGAGTAGTCGTCATCTCATCCTCCTGCTGAAAAACTAACTTTCCTAATGGAGACTTCTCTGCCTTCATTTCCTTGCCATGGTCTCAGCTCCATCAGGAACTTATTTTTCATCCCTGTGTGCATATATTGTTAAGTGAATCAACATTTGTGAGCGATGGGAAGTCTTTGCAGTTTTATTTTCTGCACATTTTCACTTCATTGCTAAGGAACTGTTCAGATGCATAACTGGAAGCAAATTCAATGGAACGGCAAGTGGAAACTGCTACCAGATCAGCATGGTTTAAACTGCTACCAGATCAGCATGGTTTAAACTACTACTGAGCGTGAAAGAGGTTTTTCAGTCTAGGAGAAATATTCTGTCGGATAGGAAAACACGTTGTCAGACAGGAGCAGTCTCTTGTGTCTGATCAGTTGCGTTACAGCTCCTAACTGCTGCTTTTGGCTTCCTTGGGCATTTTCAGGCTTAGGCACTGGGTGTTAATCAGAAGAGGAAAGACAAAGGAGGATCTCACTAGTGAGGAAAGATCACATCTTTGAGTCCTCCTTGTTTATACAAATTTCCTGGAAGTTTGCTTGACTAAGGACATAGGATTTTCTCATGGCTTTTACAGGGTTAATCAAGTTTCACTTAGAAGTCCTAGTGAGAGTACGAAATGTTCAGTATCTGATGCTGAAGCTTTTACAACTGTGTGTAAAATGCACCTAAACATTTAAGAAAAATGTTTAAATTCATGGATGCTAAGGAAAAATGTGCCTGATTTTTTTCTAGTAAAACGTATAAGTCATTTCCTCTTTTGTCTTGTGTCTTCTTGTGCTTCATTTCTGTGTATCTGTTACTGTCAACAAGTTGTTTTTTAAGTGCTACCCCTTTGTATACATTTCCTCTTTAATTCGATACAGTAAATAGGTCTCTGAACACTGCATGGGTCATTCAGTTCTTCAGTTATGCTTATAACAGCTTCAAAGTTGTACTTTCAAGGGTATTCTAAAATGCTCATTAAAGGCCTTTTCCTCTGTCTTTGTTCACTTGTAACTGCATTGAAAAGTGCAAAAATTAAACGTTAGCTGAGAAACACAAAACCGCAGCCTTGCTGGCACCGAGTGCGAACCAGCGCTGCGCTCCTGCCGTGCAAGGGCTGCGGTCTGAACCTCCTGCAGCGCTCCTGCACACACGTTGTATTGCTTTCTGAACGTTCTGTTTTGCTCCTGTGTCTTCGCACAGCTCTGTTCAGTGCTGTATTCTGGTGGGCTCGCTGGAACACTCGCAAAGGGCTGAACGGAGGAGTTTACCATGGATCTGCGAATCCTGAGGATATGGAGGACTTCAGAGAAAATATCCTCAACTACAATGAAGAAGGAGGTGGGGAACAAGACCAAGTAAGGATGACTGTGTTACATTACAATTAAGAGGTGGCTCACAGTGCTAATGAAAATGTATTTTATGCTTTCTCTTTCTAACTGAGGACCTGAGCTTTGTTCTGCTGATTCATTACTGCAAATGGTAGATGAATTATTTGCAAGGTTATGTACACAAGGGTGCATGTTTTTAAGCAGAGATAAGTGCCTATCAATTTTTAATTTGTCTTACAGCAAGTGATCCTATGTGTGTATTTAAAAGTACTTGTGGGGGTGAGTTTAGCAGGAAGGAACTAACAGCTGATGGTTTGGGTTTCACGGCTCAGGAGCCGCTGAGGTTCCCAGTGGTGATTAGTGCTGTGGCACCAAGGGCTTGAGGAGCCTGATGGAAACTGATGGTTACGGGCAGTTATTCAGACTTGTTAAGAAACCGAGGGGCTCTGTTTGTTCCTCCTAAGCCCTAAAGCACATGGTGGTAGTGGAAGAACCTTTCTGCATTTTTCTGTTTGGAGAGAAATACACCAGTGAACACAAGCTTCATTTATACTTGCAGTAGACCAGATAATACCCAATAACATTAACATTTCCGCTAGCTGTTGTAAGCATTTCTACATGTCAGCTTAAGCCAGAACTTTGAAATAAAAATGCGGATATTATAGATGAATAATTTAAATAAGCTATTTGCTGACCCATAGACATCTGCTATGTTTAAAAAAGGTCAGGAACTTCATTGCCACCTTTCAGACTGTTTGTTTCATGGATTCAAAAGGTGGTGTGACTGCAGGGGTAGCAATAGTCACTAATGTGATGGGTCACAAAAAGCCAGTGGTTAAAAAAAAATAAAATGTGACCTGCCCGAAATTCAAAATATCTTCAAGAATTTTTAGTTATAAAATGTAGCATGTTAATTTCTTGATGAATTGGTGTGAACATCATACAGGGGCATTTTCCATGCACAACTCCATGCATAAATCCTGTGTTCCTGGGTAAGATTAACTTCCACTTACGTGGCTTCTTGACTGCAGGTGGGTTTTTTTGAAGCAGTTTCTCTGTCTCTGGTTGAAATTCAGCGAAGGCTCACCAAGATTACCTGGCATCATCTCTTATAAAAGGGTTATGCACAGTTCTGCATGTGAGAGAATAAATATGTTTTGGCAAGTGCTGATTTGACAGCCCTGTCATTGATGGCTACAGGTCAGGTGAACGGTAGGAGCCATACAAATACTCGTTTGCTCTAATGAATTCTGTGTCGCACAGCCTGTCAACGTTCTTCTTTTGCCTGGACATAAGTCCAGAGACACAACCTGTGTAATAGGTGGTTGTAATACGTAGTTACTTGGCTTTTACAATCACACCACTTCCATATAACAGAAATAGCCATTATTCCACAGATTGATAGAATTTTACCAGAAATCACAGTAGATGTTTGAACTACTAATAAGGGAAGATTTCTTTTAACTTCCTGTTTGTGAAAATCCTTTCTCACCTTTGTTGCCAGACTTGGTATCAATGTTTAATGGTGATAAAATATTCAGATCTGAATTTCTGAACAAAAATCAGGGCACTTCTGTCATTTTTATTTAGCTTCTACTATAAGATTAGACTTGATTTTGAACATAACTGTAGTAGTGCAGGCTGCATGGATGTTCCTCATGGATTCTCATCTGCCTGGTTGCTTCTGGCTTTCTTGGGCATGTTGTAGGTGTGAGAGCTGGTTGAACAAGCGAATCCTTCCTGTGTTCACACCAAAGGGACTGCCGTGGTGTTGTTCCTTCTTCATTTCCACTAGAACATGAAATGTTGGGATCTATAGAGAATATTAATGTGAATGGTTTCTCACTGCAGGATGCCTACAACATGGCAGAACTGCAGGTGTCCATCCAAACCAGCCCAGCCTATTCCCTCTACAAGAAGAAAGAAAAACCAACAAAACCAAAGAGTTTCTTTCGTGCTGCGTCCCCAAGCACACAGGAGCAGAGCAGAACATCCGCGGCCACAGGAACCTCATTCAGCAGCGGAGACTTTGGTCAGTACTTGTCAGACGTTGTCAGGAATGCCGACTGTCACCCCCAGGACTCGCTGCGGGTGTTCTGCACCGAGGGAGAGGGCTCGGCCGCCGGCAGCCTCAGCTCCCTGAGCTCCTCTGCGCCAGAGGAAGGGATCGGGTATGATGACCTCAAAGAGTGGGGACCAAAGTTTGAGAAACTGAGCGAACTGTACTCACAAAGAGATGCAGAAGACCTGTAGATCACCAAGTCTGGTATGTTCAAAGTTCTGGAAGCAAGGGTGAAGGACAGTTTTGCATGCTCCTGCTATCTAGTACCCTCCTGACACCACACTCCCCGCTTTGCTTTTCTCCCTCTTATGGGAGGTGGCCAGATTCCCACTACTGAGCCACACTTTCCATCTAATTGAAAAATTTAGTAGTAAGAACTAATTTGGGGACAAAAATCACAGAATGGTTGGGGTTGAAAGGGACCAATCATCTATTCCAACCCTCCTGCTAAAGCTGCATTTGTGACACACTTTGGAAAATCTCAAGCACACCATCAATGGTTACACACTGCAGATGATGTGGCATTTTCATCTGGAAACGCTAAATGCCATTTTTACCCACCCCGAATAATTTTGCTTCACGGATGGTACATAGTCCATTAGTTTGTAATTTTACTAATCCATTTACCCATCTTGCAATGTTTGCAAGTCAGGTATGTCAGATCCTGTATTTCACAATTGTAGCCATCAGAAACAGGATATGGAGAATGAAGCAAATACATATTATGCACAAAAATCTCTTCCTTCTCCAAACAGCAGTAATGTTGTCAGATTCCTCATGTTTTCTCCATAACTGTGGATATGCTGTCATTTTGGCTGGTTTTAATTTAATTTAGCTTGTAAGCTCTGTGGGGCAAGGACTGTCTTTATTTGCCTGTGAAGTGTCATGCCTCTCTAAGGCACCATATAAATATTAAAGAAGCCTTCTGTATGTGATGCCTCTTCCTTGCATTTATTTCAGGTTGACTAAAGCTTGGGCTCTATTGAATTATTACTCTCTCAGCTTTGATCAGATACTTGCGCAGACACGAGTCCCACATGCCGTTCTGTCTGACGAGCCGCAGCAAGGAACAGTTGCTTCTGACTAAGGGGGAGGAAATCCTGAACGTTACATTCAACAGTTACCCACAGGTGCTGGGGTTTGGATGGTGAGAAGCAGTTGACGCATAGGACACACACTCTGATCCTGAACAGTCACGCAGCAGGACACGTACCAGCGCGGAGGGTGGGTGGGCAAAAGAAGCCAACCCGAAGCTGCTGCTTTCCTGCTGCTTCTTCCCCTCTCACAGCTACGGCACTAATTTGTAAACAAACATCAGCAATAACCACCACAACCTCAGAGCTACGTATGTAATTGCAGTTAGACATGTCTTACCAAATATCCAGCATGAAACAAAAGGTCAGAAAACATTCTAAAACTGCTCTAGGAACTTGTGTAGATGGTCTCCATAATAGGACATATCATTTGGAGCTGTCACACCCTATTTAAACTGTCTTTTTCTCTTTCTGGGATCACTAATTAGTTCACTGAATTTACCTGCTTTAATTTGCATGCTGCTTTTTTAATTACTGTGCGATTTCTGAAATAATATCTTCACTTGTTCTGCATTTACACAGATACATACAAATATTTGAGCGCCTCTACAAAAAAACCAGGCTTATCACAGCCCAGCACTGCCGTGGCTCACAACAGGGACAGCTGGTGTGACAACACAAAGCTTTGCCATGGGTGGGGGGGGGAAAAATGAATTAAAAAGAAATCTCTGGGTCCCTAGGTAGCGGGATTTTCAGTAATCTGGTACTTCTATTAATCTTCCACATTCTTTATAGACTTTAAACATGTATTAAGAACATTTTATTTAGTATAAAAATATTTGTAAAGGTCTGAAATTTAAATAATCATGTGGATATTAGTATTTAATCTGTCTGCCTGTCAACTACATTAATCTTTATGGTTTTTCCCTTTTTAAAATAACATTCCAAGTATATAATGTGTAGCCAAGCCATATGAAAGCTGATTGTCCTTAGGGCTGACCTACTGGCTGGTACTAGCAGGCTTAGAAGGGAAACCATGGCTGGATTAGGTGAGCAGAAGAAAGTTGAACATCATCTTCATTATAGAAATGTTAAACACCATGGCCATTTCCTGGGGATGTAAAGAAATCACTTGCACACCACCCTATTGGTAACTGTTGATGAACGGGGTTTTGAGAAATGTGGTTCTCTGGAATCCAGAACCCCCTCTATGCAAGCATACCGTGTTGTGATCACGTTCCGTTAATTAATTTTATAGAAGTCCTGCCTGTGCTTAATTAACACTGGTAACAAAACTTCCCCCAAGCCTCCCTGCAGGAGCAGTACTACACTGTGAAACTACGACTGCCCTCTCGCACCACCCAGGAGAAGGGACCACAGCCCCTTCTCCTGCCACAGCACACCTGGGCTTTTAAAAGCTTCCCTCTGCCTACTCCAAATAAAGCACTTTATACACGTAATTTATCTCTCCCAAAGAATGCAGGTTTCTTTTCATTAAGAATACGTGAGCTTGAGCTACAATGTGAAAACGGGCACATCCCTATTGGTCAAAGCAAATTATATTGACTTGAATGGAGTAACCGCCTCAGTCTACTGACCTTGCTGAAGTTAAAGTGTACTGCGTGCTGACTCGTAAAACTCATGGCCGCTACACCTTTAACTTGTAACAGAGCAAGGAAGACCAGCAAGCTGCTAAAACAATTATTCAAACAGTCAGTGCTATCTGCAATGTAACAGGCTTGAGAAAAAAGTCACAGCTTCCTGCTCGAAAATACTTTGCTTTCCTCCATATGGACTGAAACAAAGCTGATTCCATAACTGCACCTTTCTCAATCCATCCTAATGTAAAAACAATGAAAAAAGTGATTTTTCAAATTGCAGTATTTATTTAGTATACAATAATCATGACATCTCTTTACAACAACGTATTATAAAATAACTAGGTTAGATCTCACCGGCAGAACACTGAAACAAGAAATGAAAATATACTTATGGATCTCAAAGGCTTTTCTCTCCTAAAAACATTCCAGCTACTTGATAACATTTTGTGACTGTTATCTACCTAAAAAGTCACTCATGCCACCATTCCACTGAGAACACAGAGCTGAGAAGTCCTCGCAGACACCAGGCAACGCACACGTGAAGTCGTGGTGGTGCCGCTCCCGCTGCTGGTTCATTGTAAGACTTTGGGAAATGCGTCACCACCAGGGCTGTTCCTGCGGGTGGCTCATAAACACAACCAGTGATGCCACAGCAGCCCCTTGGAAACAGCGGCATCAGGATGATGCAGTTCAGCAATAGGTAAAGTTATTTAAAAAAAAAAATGGCACATTTTTAATGTAGTGAATACAGATCACAGCAAGACATGGGAAGCGGAGAAAATAATTATCAGCCAAGTCAAGCAGCACTTACCTCCTGGAAGCCGCAGGCGCTCAGACCCACCTGTGAGAGGAGCAAAGGCAGCCCTGGCCCAGCCCAGGGGCTCGGGGCATTTACATGGGGACGGGGAGCAGCTGCTCCTGTTTCCACCGGCCGTGCTGGGGCGGGCGCTGCTCTCCTCTGGACTAGTAAGTGGGCTCGTTCCTTGGCATTCTCTATTTTACTGTTTTAAGGAGACGGGTCTTTTGAACACTGTACTATAGTCAGCAAAACACACCCTTTCCTTTAGTATGAAATATTTCTGAGACAGGAACTGTCGCATTGTTCAATAGCATCACAAGATACCTGCGCTTTAAAGACTTTGAACTGCACCAGTTAAACAATCTCCAAAATACTTTGTATCTAATGCTTCAACTGCCTGGTGTGCTACTTTGGGGGATGTTTGTGTTGCAAAAAGAAACTATGTTACTGAGGTGCTTCTGGATTATAAGAGACACTGTTTTTTATGCTTTCCCAAGACAAAGGTAGCTTGGGGTCTACTTTTTTTATTAAAAAAAAAAAAAATGCACTTTTTAGTTTCTATGAAAAGGTCAAATTTCTAATTTGGCAACATTAGAGGCTGTATTTTTGAAAAAAGTCTATTTAAAAATAATCACTTTTACAGTCAGGACTTCTGAGTCTCAGCTGTTACCTACAAGTAAATTCTGAAAATGACAGGGTACCTCTGGGTCTCGGAATCTCTCATTTCAACCAGAGGAAAGTTACTGCACCTTTAAAAAAAGATACAACCACATTTTAAAATAAGACAACACAGCCCAGCCATACTTTACCTTACGTGTGCTTGTTTTCAATTACTGTAAGGCACTCATCGAGGAATTCACTGACCCATGTTTTCAGCAAGAACAGGCATGCATCATTACGGGTCTAATTAAAGTTTTAATACTGATTAAAATGTTTTATTATTGTATTAAGTTAAACTGCAGTGGTCTCCAACCTCATTAAGGGATACAGGCTGGAAATTACACAGGAGTTTCAGTTGCTCAGTTTAAGTACCTGGCGACTGTCAGTGTTTGATTTAAATACATCCTGATTAAAGCACCCTTCGCTTTTGTGTGAGCGGGAAAGTGCAGAAAGACATCGAACGTTGGTTAATGAGTATTTACTGAATATAAAATTGTTTGAGCATGTGACAACCATCTCCATCTCTTCAGTGATTTACCTTAGTACAACTGAAAAGGGAAAACATTTAAATCATTTGGAATTGGAACACAGCTCGGTTGTGAAAGCTAATCTCATTACACATCTTGATTAAATTAAATGTGGAGTTTGCTATCAGTAGCACTTTAAGTTTCCCATCATTAGAAATTAATTGCAGTGGTAATTACTGTAAATGAGTTATTTGCACAGGCCACAAACACTCTTATAGGTATTCAAATGTTAATTCAACATTGGCCTAGAGGCACTTGATTATTACAATTCTGTTTTTCATAAGAAACAAACGATCCTAGCGGATGTCTAATTAAAGTTGGAGATTACTGTTAGACTTTCAATCAGACTTAATCTCTCATTTCAATATAAAACCAAAGCAGCACTAAAACACAGCAAAAGTCAGGTGTTATCTACATGGCATTTAGCAAGTCAATACAATTCACAAAGTTCTTGCTGGTAAAAAGACAGTGGGCACAAACAAATCGCAAAATTCTCAGGATTGAATCCCATCTTTGCTTAATCTTCCAAGTTAATTTAAAATAGCTGTAGTCTATTTTTTTAGGATAAAGAGCAAGGACACAATGATTTTTAGCACAACAATTTTGTGCTAAAATGTGTAGCTTTGTGTCAAAAATAATGTAAAGCAAAGCTCTAGTACCAAAACATATTTTAAATAAATATTTTAAATAAAAGCTTCCTGTTGCATTTAGAGACGACTTTTTCTTTTGTAAGGTTGGCAATGTTCAATTTTGGTATCTTACTGGAATCCACATGGGGAGAAAAAGCATCTCCTGTAGTTTAGAAGGTGAATACAGAAAATAGTGTTGTGAGAATCCAAGCTGAGAAATTTGGTTTTTTGTTTGTTCTGAGCATTTTACAAAGATGCAAACATGCAACATGTATCAAGCATGCTCCAACCTTTATTCTCATTAGAAATACTTAATGCTCCATCATTAAGTGCTTAACATTATAAAAAAGTCTGTTTCTGTATCACTAAAAATGCTGGACAGTGATTTAAGTTTTACTCTTCAAACTTGTCTGCTGTTTGCACACTCACTGATTCAGCAGTCACACAAGCTTGGAAACTCGTATCCACATACATTCCCAAAGAATTCAAAAAAGAGGCACTGAAAGAGCACAAGGATCTGTCAAAGAGGATCAGACTGCAGGATAAAACTCTCATTACGGGAGTAGCATGGGCGGCTTTTGTGGCATTTCTATCATTTCATAGTTAAATTCCAAACTGTTGAGCAGAACCTCACAGGCTGGCTCTTGTGCAGTGGCCATCAGGCTGCACTTGGTGTGTCTTCCAGTCAGTTAAAACTGGAAACAATGCTAGCCTATGTACTCGGGTTAGACTTCGTAATCAAAATGGTCCCTGCTTGCATTTATTTATGAATCTATGAAAATTTTGGCAATATCAAGAATGTTATCAAAAGTAAACTGTCTGAAAAAAAATAAGAATCATAGTAATTAAACAAGAAACCATCAATGCAAAAGTCTTACAAATGGAACATGTTTGTAAACAAGCTCTGTGTTTTCTAACGTGGGTCCTAGCATTAAAATACTGAAGTTGAAGCCATGGTAGGAAATGTTATTTATGCTTAGCAAGTTTGTAAACATGGAATGTTTTGTTTTGAAACACTCTAGTGAAGTGTACGGTGTAAGAAGGCAGGTTTTTTTTAATTTCCTCACAGAAGCGAGGATACAACGAAGGTTTCAAATCAGGTTCATTCTCTCCCAAACCATCCATGATCTGTAATGAAATGGAACAGACTCATGAAATATCTTCAGCCAGTTCACAGCTACAGGCAGTAACAAGAAACTAAAACCAATGTCAACTATACATTCAGAGGGGCAGACCGGCCAGGTTTGTTAACAGCGACTGTATGAAACAACTGGGAAGAAGAAAATACCATTAAAATAGGAAGATCTGTAGTATCATTGTCTCTATTATGGATAAAGGTGATTTGTCAGAGGTACAAATCTGCCTTGCGTTATGTGGTCTGCTGGGGTTCCATGTGAGCCCCCAAAACACTTCAAAACTCCCCCGACACGCTGCAGTAACACTGGTCCTGGGGGAACTGACTCTACAAAGTGTCTTACACCCTGAAAAGGAACACTGTTTGTGTGCTGCTAACCTGAAGCTCATCAGGAAGCGATTACTTACTTTGCCCAGGCCAAATTCCTCCTGCTTTATTACCAAATACCATTAAAAGCAAGCAGTGTTCAATGTGGTGACTTTAAGAATCGCTCCATTAGATTTTGACTTCCCAGGCTCATGATGAAATGGAAATAACCCACGCTTCTTCAAATCGTAAATGTATTTCAAAAGGAAGTTAAGCAAAATGTATTTTCTTTAGAAATCTTTTATATAATACTTACATGGCCATTAGCTATATCAAGTAAGTCCCGTAACCGACAGCCTCTACTGTGTCTTCTTTCGTAACAAATGCTGTCTTCCAGGATCACATAGTCTGTGCCAAAGGATCGCAGTATTCTGTACACATCTTCAGGAGATCTCTTGGCATAGATCTGATAAATCTGTACAAGAAAAAAAAATTTAAGCGCTAAGATACATTACCACTATTTCTTAGTGTGCTCTTTCATAATTGTCTTGAACCAGAGAAATAAATGAGAACAATAATGGTGTGATTTGAATTAAGTATTTAAAAAATATAGAGAGTTTATTCAAGAGCCATGTAGAGTTTCTATGTTATGGCTGCTATGATGCACAACAGCACTGCTGCTGATCACAGAAACACTGGATGGTGCTGCTGTCTGCAAAAAAGCCTTGGTAGATGCCTGTAAGACTTTCAGAATGTCTTAATTATAGGAAAGGATAGTTCAAAACAACCTCCCCAGCTTTGTGTGGAATTTCTCAAGGTTGTTTCTATATATGTACCAGTCTAGGAACTGAAGGGAGTATCAGGCAAATCAGGAAATGCTCCAGGTGGGTTTAGCAGCCCAGCAGGATCTATTAACGCCAACAGCACCCAAACCAGTTCACTCAGAACCAGCCTGAGCCCCTGGGTACGGTCATTCAGACACCTGCCAGCTGTGAGTTAGCAGCTGCCCAGGGTACCAAGAGCTTAACAGAAGTTGTTAAATTCTGGAACTGTATCTGAAGATCAGTTAGTTCAATGAGTAAAGCACGCGATGTGATTTGCGATGTGCCATCAGAGGTTGTGTGTGTTTTCTGGAATGGAGCCGCTGATACGGATAAGAATCAGCTTAGACAATCAGAGCACTCTTACCTGTTTTGTCCTCTCTCTCAGATTCTTGTCCTCATAATGGGGATGATTAGTTAAGGTCCGTCCGGTGCACAGTTTGACTCCTGCTAACAGCTGCATGCTCCCAGCAAACACTGCTGTGTTTGGGGTGTTTGACCTAAACAAATGTTGACAAGTCTGAGGATGTCTCTGTAGGGGCGTTTTTGCATTGCTTGTTACAGATCAGAAGGAAAAAATAAAAGACTGAAAAGAAATTTCTGCCTCTCCTCTATTCAGGGACCAAGCTGTTCAAGCAACTGTGTTTTCTTCAATACGAAGTGGATAAATCACAATAATACCCTCTAACTGCAAATAAAAAGTTTCCTATGCGCTATGAGGAAATTTAGGGAAAACATGATCCTGAAAATTTCAAACTACTTCCCTATTTCATGTATTTCTTTGGTTCACCGAGCCTCTGAATATTTGTAAATTTCTATATCCTAATGATTTTAACATTTCAAGAAGTTTCTTATGACTTAGATTTGTGTCTGCTATATAAGGTATTCTATATTTAATCTGAGTGCTAAAATTTCTTTTTACTGTCTAGGCATTCACTTGAAATGAAAACATTGTCATGCGAAGCATTAGTCCTTCTATTCTACAACTGTGGGAGAGAAATGATGAAAAAGTCACTGCAGGAGGGAGGGTGTGGGGGGAGGATGCAGAAGATTCCCGATAGAAATGCTATCGGTTATTGGTACTGTGATCTCATCTGAAATTCAAAGCTGACATCTAAAATTGTTATCTAAATAAGTCTTGGTATCTCAAGATTGCTTAAATACCCAGAATGAAAAAAATTTGGTGCTCACCTTGCCCCCAACATGTTTACAAACTAAAATATTTGTAAAGACACAATAGAAGGGCATAGCAAACAGGTAAGGTAAAAATGCCAGGCAACAGAAACTACTATAATTAGGCTTATTAAAAATGGTCATATGTTTAAGTGTTTTCTAGCACATAGTGGGCATAAAACCATGAAAAGTTCTATGAAGACAAGACAACAGAAAGCAGCATACATTCAATCAAGTAAAATGAAATTATAAAGGAATGGGAATAGTTGCCTAACATCCACATGCACATATGGCACCTATAGTACTCAAATAGCTGTGACGCTTTGCCGTGCACTTTAGGGAGCACTTTGAAACTGCAGCTATGAATTCAGTCTTAAAGCTCTGTGATCGGCTTGAAAATGTTAACAGACAGGTTCTAAATTTTGCTGTCGCCTTTCAAGAGATTACGCTCAGCAAATGAAATTAATAATTACAAATTCTTCCTAAAACTTCTTGCACTGGTACATTAATCTCATCTAGGAAGGACAGAGATGGTACTTTTAACAGGCCAGTTTAACGTTAGTGATAGACTAGTTTTGCAGCAGTTTATAAAATAGGTTTCATTTTGAAGTCTGAAAACATTTAATCTCTTGAAAATTTCTTTTTTTACTTAAAATA
This sequence comes from Streptopelia decaocto, assembly GCF_964273445.1. Classification (NCBI taxonomy): domain Eukaryota; kingdom Metazoa; phylum Chordata; class Aves; order Columbiformes; family Columbidae; genus Streptopelia; species Streptopelia decaocto. Next base: position 15,165,552 of record NC_138666.1, on the reverse strand, counting down.
TTCAAAGCCACAAGTGCCATGAAGTAAATGTTCCATTAAAGGAAATAAATTCATCCTAGAATTTAATACAATGCAAATGTAATGGCTCTGACAGGCTGACAGCAAGGACTCATCCTGAATCTGCAGGAAACCAGAACTACTAAGCTGAAAAGAACATGGACTAGATTCAGAGAGACTTGGCAGAGCTTAGATAATGAAAATGATGCTTTTCAAAGCACCGTCAACATATCCCTGTTCCTTCTTGAGCCAGAAAAGTTCTAGTGTGAAAAGACTGTTTCCATGTTTGTTCAAGATTAGTTCAAATTTTATAATGCTCTGCAGTACTTACCCCTGACTTGGCCTTACCATGGCAATCCTGCACCTATGGCTCCTAAAGATGCAAACTTGCAGAATCAAACTTCTTTAAAAAAATTAACCCCACAAGTACCAAAGGCAAAACCACAAGAAAACAAAAAGCAACATTGCCAAGAAACAGCCTGCAGCCTCTTTTCTTACAAAAGGAAGCCAGAGGAAACAGCCATAGTGCCCTTTGCCCATAACTTACTGGGACAAACGCCTGTCACAGGTGCAGAGGATGGGAGGTTCCCCTTTCCAAAAGCATTCACCCTTGCCCAGAAGGGATGAAATACAACCAAGTGCATTCTTATCAAGCATGAAGAGTTTCGCCAACACTTCCTCCTCTTCCTACACCTGAAAAGCAATCCAGTGACCTTCTCTTGCTACTCAAACAAGTGGCTCATGCGCTTTTGTCCTGGCTGAGTTCAAAATCAGGTGACGCCAGGTGTGTACATGAGATTTGGATTTACACGTTTGAAGCCCTAGAAATTCAAAGGTCTTAAGACACATCACTGTCCATATTTTACTGGGGCCAGCTCCGGCAGTTCCCAGACCAACACGCGCTCCAAGGCACCTTTTCCTGTGTCCCCCGGCAATGCCGCAATGCAAGCTGGGACCGGCTTTCCTGGGCTGACCCTGCGCACTGGGAGGTGACGCTGAGCTCCATGCTGTGTCTGCCATCCTCAGCGACTTCTTAGAGAACGTCAGCGTGTGGCTGGTACTGAGGGTTTCTCTGCTGAAACAGCCACTGGAGGGAGTCGTGACAATTAACAGCTATTTTTCAGGTACGGGATGATTTCTACATTTTATGCAAGTGTCTTTCTCTCATCCTCCTACCCGCGTCAGCCGCTAACCGCTGTGGTCTGTATCCGAGGCAGCTAATGTGCTCTGAACCACTGACTGACACTTCTCTATTATAGAAAAACGAAGCAATTTTTACAAATGTCTGAACAAATGATGTATAAAATGAAAGGATAATTTGTTTTTATAGCTTTCTGCCAAGCTCCATACCACACTGCCCAACCTGCAAACAATTTATTCTGTATGAAATGTCACTAAATAATGACAAGGACTTACAGGTCAAACTGATTTACATTATATAATTTAAATGTCATTCCAAGCAGACCTGATGGCATTTTGAACAAATAATCTCATTTATTTTTGAAGCTCTAAGCTTTCAACAAGTTAATTACAGCTGAATTAATGGGTAAACTAAGCACTATAATACATCATATGAAGCTTTTCTTTACCTACACTTAAGAGTGTAGAGAATTATGTAAATATTAAAGAATAACTCATTAAAAATAAAAGGGTCTTACAGGAACTACAGGGCTACGCCTAACCTGCACAGACTCTACAAGTGGTAGTAATTCTTTATTAAGCTGCTAACGAACTATCGTGAAATAGTTTTAAGGAACTCCTACAGAAATGGCCAATGTCGCAATTACAGGCTACATCATTAGAAATAAAATGGCTACTTCTATTAAAAGTCCTCCAGAATTGAACTCTGTAGTTGGCTTTCAAAGTCAGAAAGTCTGATAAATCTCAGATCATTGCTTTACTAGTGCCTGGTTATGATAAGAATCTACAAAGCAAAGGGGGTTTGAGAAAAGGAGATTCTGAAAAGGTTTTCTCAAATATGCCATGATAGATTATCTTTTTTTTTTCTTTAAAATAAAGTATTTTTATTTGGAGAATGTCATGCCAAAATATGACAAGTTTAGCTGCAAATGATAGCCAGTAAAGCGTATTCAGTCAAACTGTTGTGTTTCTTTTTTGCCCCTCTGGTTTAGAAAGGCTGAAAATTGCAAAAACAGAAAATAACAGCCACAAAAAAAGAATTACAAGATGTATTTTTGTTAGTCCTAGCCTCAGTTTTATGCTTGCATATTTCATTCACATAAAGGAGTGCACCTACACAGTTGGTCTTAACCTCGTTCTCAGACACTATCATTTCATGCCTGAATTTTACTGACCTATCAGGCAACGACAAAGGATAAGCCCAAGAATTTAAGAACAATAATAATAATTAAAAAAAGTGTAATATTGCCTTTGAAGTCTGGAATATGTGTTGATTTCAGTGTGATTACCCTTGAAAATCAGGTACCTAAGTAAGAGTGAAGAGTTAAAATTTATAGCTGGCTTGAAATTCAAACATAATCTAAATTACTAAAAGAAAGAACCACCACTGAGACATGGGTGTCCCATTTTTGTAACCGTCAGAGCTTTTTGGAAATTTGTGGGGTTCCCAATAATAGAAAAATTTGCCTGCTTATCCTCCACACCTGGTTCAACCACAGTTGACACACAACTATGCTCTGCCAAATCTCAGCCTCGGTTCACTTTTCCACTGTTTTGGTTGTTGTCTGAGATTTCTAAGAAGCTTCTATATGATTTTTGGTAACTGCTTATGAAATATTCCACAATTCTAGGCAGGTTTCCTCTTTAAAGGCAGAAGACATTGCTTCTTCAACACTTACCAGAGGTAAACTGAGTAGGGAAGTTCACGCTATTGATTTGCTCAGTCTACTGATATTCTTCCCCATCTCACAAATGAGCTTGTTGTTCCTGTTGTCTTGGGGAGAAAGACCAAAACTAAGAATTTTAATATATCTCCCATTTGGGCACACAGCTGTGAACTATCCCTGTGTCTATGGCACGACCTTCTTGACTTTTTTTTGATTAAAAAAAGCTAAGAAAATGAGGTGGTGGGTAGTAAAACGCAAGAGACTGGGATATGCAAGATCATTACGCAAAGAATTGCGCTCTGCAATAGATGCAGCGCAATACTGATAGTAACTTCGCTGTAAAGATACAAACTAGTATATCTTCCTGAAAATGCTCTGGTAATTTCAGTAAGGGGAAGAGTAAAAAATACATCTGCAGACACTTCCCAGTGGATAGACTAATAGCTGGCTGTTATTCAGATTGTGTATTTGGAGAGGGTAATATGCATTTGGACCTAGGCCGATGGAAGGGTTTTCTTGTTGTGGAGAGATGGTAATGTAGATGAGTTATTCCTAATTCACTGCTATACATGACAAATTAGATTTTCTCACAGTGAGTTTTAATAATGAATGATGAGTTCCTGACACTAACCTTGACAGATCATTAACTACAGCAGAACTATCAAGTGTTACTATAGTAAAATATCTTTCTTATGTATCAAAACTTAAGAAAATCTGTCCCACTTCAAGAAACTTACCATAAATTTTGTTGACTTGTATTTAAAGCATAGATAATTAACTCTTCTTTATATGAATATTTCTAAACACAATAAATTCTAAGTAGAAAATTTTCCCCGTAATTGTCTGTCACGATTTAAAACGAAAAGAGGATAAGCACCACTTTAGCATTCTCAGCACTAAGAACATGTGAAAAATTATTCTCATTGGATCCAGTCAAATCTAGTTCATGTCTGGGAATAACTCCACATGCATATTTTATGTATAAATCTATACATAACTCCATATATTGTACACAGGAGACCTGAACTATCAGACATTTACCATCTTTTAATAAAACAGTAGCGCTAAATGGAACTGGCTGGTAAACATTAGTCACAAAAATGTGTCAATATGGCTGCTAAGATTCTAAATGATGGAGAAAAACATGGCCTGCTTTCAAAATAAGTCAGTGAAGGCTTGTAATATATTTTATTTTTAAATTACTCCTTCTAGGTTATGGATTAAAGAAATAAAACATTATGCAGTGTAAATATGTTGCTATGGGTAGAATAGGTTGGGCAACTGGTTTCACTGAAGTTTATTGCATTTGAAAACACAATACAGGGCTCCAAGGAAATACTTCAAACAGTTCAATGCTAAATGTAGTAAATTCAGATTTTCTTTCAGAATGTTTTCCTCCAGAACATCAAACTAATTAAAGGAAAAAAAGATCTTTGTCGGAGTTCAAAATAAATACAAGTCCCAGGAATATCTCTGTTCAGAACTTAAGAGTTTTCAAGTGGTTCCTATATGTTAATAAAGAACATATCCCTTAAATTCACCATCCTCCACAGAACATCCTACCTGGCCTTTTTACTCAGGACATTCTACATGCAGTATTCCAAACTATTTCCACCTAAAAAAATAGCTTCCTATGCTCTGTGTGAAAACACAAGTGATAAGGTGGGGTTGAAATTATTAATTTGTACTCCTGAAAAAGACTTTGCACCTGTGCTTAGCTGTGGCTAGTTCAAGTTCAACTACAAATATTTTGTTTACAGTTTAGAACACATACTGGTATTAATTCTAATAAATATAACCAGTTTTGAAGTTCAAGCAACAAACCGTAGCGTACAAATTTTCCAGCTCTAAAACTCTACATCCAAGCTGTTTAAAATCATCAAGTTAAAAAGAGGAGGACACCAGGTTGGGGGGAAAAAATGAAACTAAAATTATTTAACTGCAGAGATCTATTAATGTAAAGAGGTAGCTATAACATGATGGAAGAAGCTTGATACCTCCAAATTGACCTCTTTCAGCTGGGAAAACTAAGTGTGCTTATGGCAGCAAATGGAGTCAACTGATTCCCTGACGCACGGGCAATACAGCAGCATGATACTGGAACCAGAGCAGTCTGGGGGACTCTGCATATAACTGTTCTCCACAGCCATTAATATGCTAACCTCTTGATAGCCCCTTTATCCTCAACTATCTCCTTGGGTCACCAAAGATCACTGATGAGCTGTGACAAAATAAGGACAACACTATAACTAAGAACATTAGATCTACACAAATAGCATTTAACTTAAATAGAGAAAAAATCCTCTTACTTAATCCAGTTCATCAGCTCCACAGTGTCTGGGTCATAGAATTCTCTCAGCTCTGACAGTTCATCCATTATTCCTGGCCAGAACTATAATAAAAAAAAAAATTAAAACAAATTGGAGACAGAATGATTTAAACAAGTTCTGGATGTTGAAACACATTATTTCATCTTAGCTGGAAAATGATGTTGTCCAGCTCATGGATAAGTTGCAAGACATAAGCATTTCTTCCCTTCTCAGGAAGGACACACGGCTGCCATTGCTGTATGAAAACACAGTTTCAGAGTTGGAGATCTGCAGCTTCTGCCAGGTGACCAGAAGGAACACAATGACCTGCTGTGTCTGAGAAGAACAGCTTTTCTCCGGCGCACATCTCACGGGAGGTTTGCAGAACTCTATTAGTTAAGATCAGTTTTTATCTTAAAATCAATGGGAAACTGAAAGTTGACACCAAATATGATTGTTGCACGCTGTATCCACTTTACAAGTGAACCTTCTTAGTTTCCTGGACTGTATGATGAATGTTGATGTTTTACCTTATTTTTTGACATATAAAGCTTTAAGAAAAGGAATGAGATAAAGAGGCATCAAGTAACAGTTCAATATGTAACAGCCAAGGCATGACATAATGCCTATGAATACAGGAGAAGGAAAGGCCCCACAAATTAACATTTAAGTTTGGAAAGGCAAATTGCATCTATATAAAAAAAGGTAGGAAACCCGTATCAAAAGTTAAAATCATTAGACGTGCTGTGGATGCCATTAATGGCATTTCAGAAGTTTGAATTAACAGAGAACCACTGAAGAAAAGAAGAAAAAGTGTGACTGAATGGCAACATCCAATAGACTATTGGGGGAAAACATTCCAAAATTTATTGAGGACAAGGAACACACAAATCAGATTTGGAGGAGAGAAATAAGGATTGAAGGTGATTCTGAAAAGCTTAACCCTCTCTCTCTCTAAAAAAAAAAAAGCTTACAGAGATTTATATAAGGGTTTCTTGTTGTTTAAGCTAGTGAATATTCAAGGGCAAAAGGGAGCAATTTAGAGAGATAATGACAATATAATGACTGATTGCTTTGCATCAGTCTTTACTACAGAGGATGTTATGGTGAAACCTATTGCAAATCTGCTTTCTTTAGATAATAAGAATTGCTAGCTTGCGAAGTGAAATGCCATAGGAAAAAGTGTAAGAAAACCTGCCTCACAATCTAAAAAGGCATAAATCATCCAATTTAGGTAATAGTCATCCAAAGTTAAGAAGGAATTTGAATGTGATGCTGCTGAGCTACTTAGCAAAAATATGCATTCTTTCACTAAAACTAGAATTATGTAAGGATTTTGTTCTGGACTAGAAAAATCTTGAGGACTTGTAGTTTCCAAAAGCCTTAAAGAACACTGGTATAGCAAAAGATAACATGAAATGTTATTGCTGACTCGCATCAAAAACAAAAAGGCAGGAAAACAGAAAGGTGGCATTCTCTGAACTGGTAATGGGGAATACTTTTCCTAAGGTATGCAATTACTTATTGAAAAATAAAACTAAGTCCTAAAATTTACAACAATAAATGAAATAATCAGCTCTTGATGACAGGACTATAGAAAGAAATTGAATTATTAGGAGATTTAGGTACTAAAGTTGTGTCTGTTCCCTTATCCTAGCTCCTTGGTGGATGTAAGACGATGTTTTAACTTTCAGGAGCAAAATTAAACACTTTCTGAGTGAAAACATCCCATCTCTCTATATTGTAGAAAGATTTCAGCTTTTTCTTTCACATTATTTTTATCCCTCTGGCTGAAGATCATGGATTTCATCCAGTATAACAATGCTTAAGCTTCTTATTGAGTATCTGGTGTGCTTTGGGTTTTCAGTGTACTTCGATTTATTAATAGTTACTATCCTCAAATATACAGGATATACACAAATTTTAACTCGATGCCTGTGATAAGAACCCAGAGATTTATAAGAGCTTGCAGCTTTTCCTGACAAAAAACCCCACCATATTTTTCATTCTAGCTAAAAAGTGCAGAGTTAGACAATTGTTCCAACCACAACCTTGGAGGTGTGGAACAGTCCACTGATGATTATGGGAGTTCAGTACTTCCCAAATACAAGGATATTCATTTTGAATTCAAAAAGTATAAGCATTAATTCTTTGGCCTCTGAGTCTAAGAGAAAAGCAGGTACTACTATATTATTTATAGTTACTGTTGGCCTAAGAGCAAAAGTTAGGAATCTCCCTAGAGAAACAGGATTAGATTTAGATATTACAAATAAACACGACAACTAAATGCATGCAACTAAAAAATGCCAAAATATTGAGGGAAAAAAAGCCTCTTACCTTATATGAAATGTATAGTAATGTAATTATTGGTATAGAATACTTCATCACATGTGTCTAAAAGAAATTGCAAAGAAAATGGTTATTCTGATGAAACACTTGTTTGGATAAACTTAATTTTCAATCTAATGATATCCAGCGTATTTATCATGTGGTGTAATTTACAGAGCTTGAATTTTACAAGGACGTTCTGATCTTGTTTTAAAGTACCCCCTTATTACAGACCCACCACAAGTCATGGATTTATTTCCATATACTTAAATCTATCTTCTACAAAGTGGAAAACACTGTATCATTTGGTATAAGATATTGTAAAGGTCTTCTCAGACCTGTGACGATTTCTTAATAAGGTGACAGACTTTTTTAGTAAAATTGTAGTTATTTTTCATCGCCACATCTATATTGCCATCTAGTGTATTCAAATGGAATTGTTTAATAAATAAACCACTAGAAAATACATTTCACTTACTAAATCTATACAAATGTACTTCAAAGATATCCAGTTTAAGAGAACTACAAACAATATTCATTTCAGATGTCTTTTAAATCTGAGTCTTCATTTGGTTTAGATATGGGGCAAAAAACAGTTTCATGAAGAGTAGTGCTAACCCTCTGTGGTGTGTAGAGATGGATACACTTCAGGATGAGTTTCCACACTTCTGTACTGCACAGGCCAAAAGATGCAAATACACACATGTGGGATGTCCAGAGGTATTTCATTCTGGAAGAATACAGACAAGTTTGTGCTGATTGTCTGGAGCTCTGCTAAGTGGTGCCAATAAGAATGTTAGAGAAATTCTGAACATAGTTTTCTTGGACTTTCAGGACTCTGAAATAACTGGGTAAAAGATTAACTTCACGCTTTGCTATGAGCTCTTGAGAACATCCCTGTTCCCAGACTTCCAGACATTCTTTTTGGCAATGCCTCCATCTACAAGCAGAAATGCAGCCAGGAGAGAAAGAAGGTTCATGATCCTATCAGTTTGTGGTCAGTATATTTGACACTCTTATCAAAATAAAGTTGATTGTCTAAAAAAGCCTTTAGTAGAATTTTTAAAAATATACCTCATTGTGCTGAATGCCAGACATCCAAAAAGGACTGTGTGAATAAAGTTGTAAGCAGCATCAGGCTTCAGTGTTATTGTGCATTCTTCCATTTTTTCCATGAACTGGACTTGATTTGAATCACTAATTAAACAGAAGAAATAAAAAGTGTTATAGTCAGTTCTGTAACACATTTCATATAGTTGTCTGTATTTTAAAAAGCATTTAGTCCTTCTGATGCGAAGAGCAATACCACTGCAATCAGTCCACAATCTTCTGTTACACCTATGAAATAATTAAGCCCCATCGCACCAACTTGATGCAGCATCAGGAATTTATTGCTGGTGTATCTGTGTGCTACTAAGGCAGCAGATTAAAAATAAGATTATAGAAAAGATGTGCTGAAAAGGCTGGTTCTTGCTTGATGTGGCTACTCTTGTGAATGTATATGGAGAGCTGATTAAAAAAAATAACAGGGAAAAAACTCACACATGTAAGCAGAAATTTTTTGAGTGGGCGATAGCTGAGATAACTAGTCAGCATTAAAAATTAGGGTAATGTTTGGGATTATGTTTTGAATTACAGAAAATAACAGCTGCAGAGTCTTTGTTTTTAAAAAGGATTGATGCAGTGAGTTTAAGAGGCTGGTTAAATAGTACCAAAATGCCTTATAGATGACTATGACTTCGCAATTATTGTAATGTAGTTCTGGAACATCTTAGATCCTCTCTCTCCCTGTTTCATGTTGTTTTCCACCAAATCCACAATGACTGGCATTAGTTATGTGACACTCCTTGAATTTTTGCTTGATCTAGTTTTATATCATCCCTTCTAACTTTCGCCCAAGTTACAAATGTACAACTGAGAAGTTTATAATGAACCATTTACCTTTTTTTTCTTTTTAATAGCAGTTCAGTACTAATTTTCTCCTAGTGTTCCGTAAACTACTCCAAATCCTGCAGCTCAGCTGTGGGAAGTGGCAGCAGTGATGCACAGCTGCAGTCTGGCGCTCCTGCTCCTTCCCACCCATCACAGGGAGGTCAGCACAGACCATCCCAGCTCATTTCTGGGCAGTCTGAGGATATCACCAGGGAAATGTTTAATTGCGAGTGCTTTGCACAGGGAAAATGGGATGAACTAAAGAAACTAACATTGTTTTCTATACAGACACCCTTCCCCTGCTTCCCATCCCCCTAAAAAACACCCCGGTCAACCGTAAAACCTCAACAGCAAAGAGCTTGAAGAAATCTAGCAAGTAATGTTTCTTTGTTTCATCTCATTAAATCCTTTACATTTTTAGCTTTAATAGGAAGTTAATTATTTTGACCTCTCTACTACATGTCCTACTGTTTCCTTAGTACCTGTGGAAAGTAATGCTGTGTGCTGCTGTACTCAACTGTCAGTTCCTTAGCCTGTTGACGAAGAGAAAATGGATAAAAATGGGAATTATTTCTAAACATATTTTACCTGAGGTTCCGAAAGGCAACAATTACAGCTGCTACTGTCACCAGGAAGAGAACAAATATGTAGACGTAAAAAAGCAATGTGTCTGAGAGTCTTGAAAAAGTATTTAATGGTAGTAATCCAAAAGCTTCTTCACAAAGATACAGGTTAGCATCAAAATCTCTAAAGAAACAAAAATAATCCTTGTCATCATGTATTTCATAACTCGATGTCAAAAAGGACCAGTTTCCTTTTTTCCCAAGCAATTATAAAGCCACAGTTGTGCAGAGTATTTTGAAAGAAAATGTATGACATAAACATGAGGTAAAAATCCATGATTCATTACCAAGATTTGAAACGAGCAACAACCTTCAGGCTTCATTTAATGAAGCCATACAAAAAAGTAAAATTGCAGCTAAATCATACCTTGTTGCCCCAAATCCAAATTTTGCTTTCAGGAATTTGAATATATGTTCATCTGACTCAAGATGAAGAATTTTCTATAAAGGGGGGAAAAAAGAAAGGAAATTTATTTTTAAGTATCAAAAAATTAACACAGTAAACAGTTTTTTCATCATTTAAATGAAACTGTGAAGCAACACAGACTTATTGGACAGGGTGCTTTGCAATCAAATAAGCACTGAGTTTGTAATTATGGTCTTGTGGTCCAATGGGCAAGTTACTTACTTTTTAGTAAGTTAGTTTCTTGTTTACAGATAAAGACTATCCAGGACAAGTTGAAATGAAAAATTCAGCTAAAAGCAATGACTTATCATATCTTACTGTGATACTTTTAATTTCCATGTGTACTAAAGTTTAATCTGTTGATATAGATCAGTTGAAGAGACCAAAACTCAAAAGCAGAAAAGGTGTTACTGTTACTAATGTCTGCAGATACCTCTGTGCACAAGAAGAAATAAAAGTGTGGTATGGTCTACACATTTTTATAAGTATTCATTTCTACCTGCATTCATTGAAAAGTAAATTCAAAGAAAAACTTTGCAAATGCTCAGCAGTATAGGAATGCAGTAGTCTCTGAAATGCAGCCAAATATTCCAATTTTTATCTAATGACATTACTGGAGATGATTAACAAATGCCTTTTGTACGTTTCTATCTTAAAAATTATATGCTTACCTTGATGAATTTATTTATTAGGAAAGTCAACCACATGACTAACAGTACATGGAGGATAAGTTTTCCAAGCCTATTAAGCAAGGTGCCCTTTTTTAGGTTTTTCTAGAAAGAAGAAAATATCGGTATTTCAGTACTTTTTTGTATGTATTTGGAACAAAATATTAATATTTCAGTACACTTGTATGTATTTAGAACAAAAGCAACACAGACCATTTCAGATTGCTTATCTGCTAAGCCTTATTAGGATCAAATTTGTATTAGGTTCATGTAAGCAAAAATGCATACATAAGCAAGTATCCAGAATGAAGATGTATTTCTTCCACAAAACTGAAGGGACAATGTCATAAGAACTCCCCAGCACGCTGATCTGTCGGAGTTCTGTTACCATTACATCTCTACAATTGCTGGCGCCCTGTGCACCTGTGGCTGCGTTCCAGGATTCCCTTCATTTCAATAGCTTTGTGTGCCTTTTGAAATATCTGTTCTTTAGACCTTCCACCTAAATGTGGCAAAGGTGTCTTCTGGCTCTGTCAGCTGATAGGATTTTGAGTAGCTTTCCAGTTCAAAGCTCCGGATCTGAGCGTGGTGCTTTGGCTGCTCACAGGCAACTTGGAAGAGGTGCAGACATTGTCTGACTATAAAAAACACAGTCCTGATTTTTAAAGGTCAAGAGTGAGAGATATCAGGAATGACCCTGTAAGTTCATATATTCTAATTAGAGGCTGTCATCAATGCCAGCAGCAGAAAAAAGAGAATTGTAAAAGCAGGAAAAAAACTCCTAATCTTTGAAAGAAACAAAAGATTTCAGTAAACTGATTGTGATATGTGCCCAGTTCTCACAGAATATTTTGTTGGAGGCAGATCCATAACTACAAGACAAATGCTGCTGAAACAGGTGTAAAGTCCATTTATGCAATTTTTTGCAGGATCTAAAACTGCAGCTTGCACAATCATAAATGTTAATAGCAATCACAGAATTATGGTGTCTGATGTGATTGGCTATGCTGTAGAGAGTATAATTGAATTCATTATTTGATCATGCAACGTTTTTGTTGCTTTACGCTATGGTAATTCCTTTAATTACTATTAGTAATTTAAAATTATAATGCATAGAAATTACTCATTTATCTCTATATATCACACTCTTCATTTAGTATTACAGAAATATTTCAGTACCTACCTGGATTGTTCTTGCTATCAAGACAGAAGCATTAAAACTTAAAAGTAATGATCCAAGTATCATAGAATTAAAGAACTGTAGGACGCAGACCAGAAGTAATCCAGAAATCTGAATGATATACAGCCACATAACCTGTAACAATAACCTTACAGTCATATCTTCTTGTCTTTGAATGTGTTTTATAGTTTATCTAAATATCAATTATTCGTACTAAAAATGTATCATCTTACACTAAATCATCATACTTACAGCCATTACTATACCCTCCCTATATTTATCTCCTGAACTAGTTAGATTAATATTTTATGCCTGTTTTATACCCAGGAGAGCCTGAAGCTATAATAAAGCAGATATGTCCACTGCAGAGTGAGGAAAATATTAATTACTTAATATTTGGAAGGTGTTTTTTAATTTTCATTGGTCAAAGTCTTGTTTCTGTAGCTTCTCTAATGTCTTTCTGACTGAAGAGTTATGGCTCAGTGCACTTCAGTAATCAAACATCTGCTGATTTCTCTAACTTTTTAATAGTAGTTTAGTACAGCCCTTTTTGAGCTATGCTAAACTACTACAAATGTTAAACTGAATGCAAACAGTAAAAAACAGATGATTTTCTGATAAAGTGGTGCCAAAGAACCCGAGTTCCGTCTCGTATTACAGAGTGGTGTAAATCAGTATCAAATGGCCCAACAAACTCCAACAGTTTCAAGAAGAACTTCTTTGAAAACTAATACGGAACAAGAGTAGTACAGCATGTCCACTTCAGTATAATTCAGGATGAAGCTGGTAATTTGCCAACTTTTACGGTAGCTGATTAGTGACATCAATTGCTAACTTCATCTTACACTTGCACGTATAATAAAGAGTTTAGAAACTGTTACATAAACCACATTTATTTTGATATGCACCCACCATACTAATTTGCAGTTAAATTAATACAATCACTAATATTCAAGTCTGCCTCAAATTTAAAATGAAATTAATATGAATTGTGCTTCATCCTACTGTAACCTTCCTTAACGTTAGGACCTTTTTCAACTAGTGTACGCTTTTACAAGGGCTAAAATCATCTCAGTAGAATTTCACTGTGAGATTAAATTCAAAGACAATAATTTCATCCTCTGTAGTCTATTTCTATTTCAAAAAAAATAACTGTAAATGATCTCTTATTTTCTTAGTAACACTTGTTTTACTTTTTGGCTTATTCAGTTCAGAAACATATCAGTGACAATGTTGTTATTTCGGGGTGAATTCCAATGTACAAAAGAAAACTGCTTCTCTTGAGCAATTTAGTCCATCTTCCTTCTCTTCATGGTACGGTGCCTACACTTCACTTTCAAACAAGGATGCACGATACTTGAGGCAAAATTCATACATTGTTATGACTTCAACTTAGGCAAAAATTTCTTGTGCAAATTTTTTTCTGTCCACTTCCAGAGGACGTGCTTAAGCTGTGCTATTACATCAACTGCTATGATGGTTTTAAAAGCAATCCCTTAATAGTGTCAAAACATAGCTGTGCCTAAACAAAACTAGACAAAAATTAAACAATAGAAGTGAATTACGCAAAGTGAAATAAAATCAGGAGGAAAAAAACAAATCAGAAATGGTGTTGCTCTGTTTATTAATTTTTATGCTTGCAGTATATACAATGTGAGTACTTAAAAGCACAAAGCAGCACAGTGTATAATCTGTATTACTTTGGGCATCTGCACCACTGGTTAGTAAAACACCTCCAAAATTGAAAAAAGTTTGGTTATTTCCAAATGTGACCTCACCTTTGCTGTAGGAAGCATGTCAAAGCAGTCCAGTATGAATAACGCCAACGCCTGTATCAGCATCATAAACTGATTAAATTGCCAAGTCAGGCTAAAGAGAAACGTTGATATGAATACAGCCAAAAGTGTCATTCTCTAGAAGAAGAGAAAGAAGTTTTATTTAACGTTACAGTTTCCTTAATGAAAAATAAATAAATTATAAATACCCCATCTTGTTCCTCCCCTCTCCGCCCTGCCCCCCCCAACCAAAACCCACCTTAATTTGGTTTTATTTTAGATCAGTTTTTAAGACATTAATATAAGTTTTCTATCTGCAATAACTGTTTGGAGGATAACAAAAATTTTTCAGAGTTACAGGTTCTTGTATTTATGTCTGTATTTTACAATTGTAATAGCACTTGCAACAAAAGGGTAAGATCTCAGATAGTTTCAGCCCATAGATTAACAAGCACTATGTGTTTTACTATGCTATAAACAGCAGTTACTTGAACAAATTGAGGAGTAATGACTTAAGAACTGTTTGTCAAAGACTGTATCACCAATTTGCTTTTGTTCTTGCAGATAGGGACAACATCCTGTATTTGTAAAACAAAGAAAATCAAAAGAAAATCTTTAATCCTTGTGCTTTACAAGCTTTTCTGCTGCCCACTTTATACTAGTCACTTATGTTTTCTTAAATACACAGTACTGTTGTCATACACTCTTTAGAGCTTACCTTTATTTTTTTTCCATTGGTGAGCACATGTATTCCTTTGTATTTCAACTACCTCTGAATTAACAGAAGGCTCATCTGAATCATGTTTTCAACGTTATAAGTGATTTGTGTGTGTATATATCCATTGCTATAAATGCTTAATAAGTATTTTGTCCTAAGTTTTATAGGCACTTGTCTAACACTGATTTTACTGTGTCATATTTGTTAGAAATACTCACTTCTTGAACAGGCTGCAAATGAGTTCTGAGTAGGTATGTGATGGCTGCTATCTGAACAGCAAAGAATGGTAGTGCCCAGTTCTCTCTTAAAGGAATGGTGAATTCTACTCTTGTAGTATCTACTCTGTATAAAACAAACAGAGTTTCATAAATTTAAAACATAAAAAACACCAACATGGTGACAGAGAGGTTGCAACGAAAGGCATCTTTTTGGTATTTTAACTACTTATTGATAAAATTTGAGGCTTTACACTCTAGATCCTTCAACATGCTTGGCTCTGAAAAAAACATGATTATGAAGGTTCTGCAAGTCATTCATTGTTTCTCTACCTTAAATGCTTGCACAGCTTGGATAATTTAAAAATGAACAAACACGCAAACAAAAGCACTCCCAAAATCCAGCATGTGGGGTTTTCAGGCCACAGGTAATTTTACTTCATTTTTGGTTTGTAAAAAGCACATATAAGAATAAATAGATATCAGTTTCTTCACTGTGATCCCACTGCATTGGATTTGAATACCACTAAAATGGTTAGAAACTTCTGGTCATTTTTTTAATGCTTTACCATAAAAGGTATGTGATGGAAGCTAGTAAAAGTTCCCCAAAGGGCAGTCATTTACAAAACTTGAATTAGAAGTTAAAACCAAAATAATTTCCTTTTCTCTTGCATCAAGAAAATGTTTGCTAAAAAGTAAAGTAAACAACACATCTGAGACATGCTTAACTGGATGAAAAAACATCTGAAACAGAGCTATTCAGTAGCCTCAGATGTACTTCACCTGAACAGGAAGTCTTTATCCAAATCAATTTAGGTACTTATTCTATTTGCATAAAGGATAACAGGCTTCCATTGCTTGTGAATTAATAGAAAGATGGACAAAACAAATCTGTTCCAAATATTGTGTAAATGGAAAACATGACCTCATGAAATAGACATGTAAACTTACTCCACATTGCATGTATTTTTAAATTACTTTCATCTTAGGAGAAAGAAACGTTTTACCACTATATACCTACAATTATTCGGTAATGGAAATGCTTGCAGATAAACTTCTTTACAGCTGCTGATTAACATATAAAAGCATTTTGATAGAATGAAACTGTCTTTTTCTAGATGAAGTTATCTATAACAGCCTGTGCCACCACTCCTAGCTTCATGCCACCAGCTTACTGGTGGCCTAAAGGCAGTTCTGTAATTTTGCTCTCCAAATTCAGATTTTTTTAAGTGAGAAATCACTAGAACAGCTCAATTACCATCTTTTTGGAGGTTGGGTGTGGGGCAGTGAGGAGAGACCTGAAGGGCATATATGCAGGTGTCTTTAACACCTCAGAGATCCTAGGCTGGAGAACACAGGATGTATCTTCTGGAGATCCAAATACATCTGAAAGATGTAGTTCCCTTTTAGAGACTAATTTAAGCCAAAATTTTCTAGTTAAACTTCTTGAAACTTTAAAAATCTGGTCTGAAATGTCAGCTCATTTCCGATTGTTTTAATTATTTTGTATTATTTAAACATTTTTTCCATTTTCTGGCTCATCTGGAGAGAGGCCTTATAGTTGGAGTTTAGTTCAATTAATCACGCATTTGAAGATTTAATGCCTTACCTTTGACATGAGGTACAATTTTAGAACAATGGAATGTTTAATCTTACTTACCTGTTTGTAATATACCAGCAAGCTGCCAACAACCCTGAAAGCCATGTTCCACTAAGAAGCCAGCTTGTTACATACAGAGCAATGACATAAACTGCCTGAAGTCCAAACAAAGTGTAGATATAAAAATAAACGGGCTCTAGGTACTGCTGTAAAACACAAGAACACTGATGTTGACATAAAACACTCACGGGGGGGATTATACTTAATATGAATTAGGTTTTGCTTTTACAAATTACAGAGGTATTAGGAGTATTTCTAATTAGAAAATAACTAAAAAGGGGAGCTATGATTCACTGCGCAATCTTCATAATGCACTTACAATCTAAAGTCATAAATAAACGCCTACCTGAATTGGAAGAATCCTATACAGAATGCTGAGAAACACCTCCTGGTAAACATTCATTCTTTCAAGTATGTTAATTGTCCTCACAGATTCAGTTTTATTGTCATATACTAAACCATGTAAACCTTAACGATAAAGAGAAATTGAAATAGGAGATTGTCATTTCCCCCCTCCACCTTCATTTGAACAGTGAATAACTTTTTCAAAGGCTATTTTAGGATCTCTCATCAAAAACTGCAAACTTTGATTCAGATCACATTACCTCTGAATGAACATGACCTTCTGAGGTCTTCAGTTTCCCTGCTTTGAATGTGATGTAGAGTGCTAATTCAAGTACTGTACTTTAGTAATGTATAAACCATTTATTTTTGCCCTTGCATTCCTAGCATAGGATCTGTGGTACATACTGGATCTGAAGGACCACTCCTGTCACTACTTTGAACACCGGTGATGTTAATATTGACAAAAGTGTAGTATAAATAAAATTGCTAAGGAGCAATTTAAGCACCTAGAAAATACGAGACTGTCACAGGAAAACCCCATCATTGTCCCTGATTTACTTGGAAGCTGCTCATTGTGTCACTTGCTGTCCAGGCAGACAGAAAAAAAAATGCCCCTTCCCACAAATGGCTCATAATTCAAGTTAAACAAGAGAAGAATAAAAATGAAAGTAATACTGAATAAATCAGCAAGGCTGAAACCTCAACAGGTATAAAAGTTGTGCCTCGAAGTGATTGCCTTCATCAGAATGTGAAAGTGTGGCACAGAAACCAAGGTATCATTGTGAAATTTATTATGTTCATAACTTGGTGGTTCACTGGTGTATGAACAGAATAAATCTGTGTCCAGTACAATTGTTACACTGTTTTTCACAGTTATAGTATTCCTTGTTCTCAACTAAATTTGAAAAAATACTAAAAATAGTCAGCTGCCAACACGAAGTAAAACTTACTTTACAGTTTACAATACCTTGCTGGATGGAAGCAGCCTGAATCATCTGCTTGTAGTAGGAATAATAAAGTCCACATTCTGTTCTGAATGAAATTTCTCTTTCAACTTCCTGCAAGTGAAAGTTCAATAGTAAATTTGCTTTCCATTTCTTTTCACCACCATGTGAAGCTGCTTTCAATTCAAATTCTTGCTGTACTAGGGAAATTAACCTATATGGTGGCTTGGATCTTTGGGTTTGTGCATTCTATGCAACTTAGTTCAAATAAAGGTAAAATATATGGAGAAATTTCGGGTAAGAGAGAAATGGCTGATGTGTCAATGCCTCTGTCAACTGATTCAATTCCCTTCATGATTCAGATATGCTGTTTGGAAACATTTTAGATTTTTTTACTATTTTTTGTAATATTCCATGCTTCGATAGGTGCAGTGGCCAACAGCTGGACTTTAAAACTACAAATGCTTGCTCTATGCATTTAACATTTCTTCCAGATTTAGATACCCCATAATATTCTGTGGCTTTGTCACCTTAAGGCTTGATGAATTCAGTGTGCCGTGCTTGGGGCTGCACCATAATGCCATTCTGAGATTTCAGCTGGCAGGGTATTCTGCTGCCTGTCAGCTGTTCATCACTCTCATACTTCACTTACAGGTTAAAGGAAAAGCGATCTTCTACTTATTTATAGGTGTAGGTAAAGTTATTATTTTTAATTTTAAAATGTCCAAATGATTTAAACTAGGTACACCTCAGACCATGCCTCTTTCTTGGCTGTTCCTGCTCCGGCAGGGGGATTGGACTAGATGATCTTTCGAGGTCCCTTCCAATCCCTGACATTCTGTGATTCCCTCCCATACTGCCCAGTACAGAATCTTATCTCAAAACATGTGTTTTATTGAAGTCAACTGTTGACAAACTAAACCAATACTAATTCTGGTCTGAGAAAAATCAACAGATAAAAATGCATCTGATTCAGTGTAAGTTCACAATTAAACTCTCCAGCTGCTCTATGACACAAAAATCATTATAACAACAGGAGAAGAATCTGACATTGGCACTAAATACTAAAAGCCACAAACAAAATTAGAATGCTGGATTTTGAATGAGTGTTTGTTTCAAGTTCATCATTACTGAAAAGTTTTCTAATACCAAAAAGTGGCTGATTCTAAGTGCTCATTAAAAAAAAAAAAAAAAAGGAAAGTTAACATTTGGAATTTATTAAGGGGGAGAGAGGAGTCACAGAGGGGGATCTAATTAGCAAAAATGCATTCAAACATGATTAATTTGTAATCCTGGCACCAGCTGTATTCAACCAAATGCTATACTTTATGAGACAAACACTAGTGAGTTTTACATCTGTTTCATGCTAAGATAACATCTGTTTTATTCACTCACAATACTTTTCCAGTTCTACAGCAATTTATACTTTTCCTAGTATTGCCTGTCAATAAAAACATACAGACTTATGGGTAAGCATTATACGAGCACATGTTTATCTTTCTGTGTATTCAATTGTGAGTGTTTAACAAAGAAGTTACCACTGTTCCAAGGGAAAAAAAGAACATAATCCTCCAGGATAAATAGAGAGTTGCATAGGATCTCAATTTATGCGATTCTATCCCAATAATATTAAGCATTCAAAAAATAAATAAAAGACTTTTCCTCTCAAGCGCAGTGCAACATTCTAGAGCTTAGGTTTCCTCAAACTCCTTAACCAAGTCATTCAGGATCCTGAGCAAGCAGCCGAAGTCCGAGTTGAGTTTTTCCATAAATGAAGAGCATAAGCAAAGCACCAATTACTTTTCTTTTTTGACAAAGCTAAAACACAATGCAGACAATTGCAGAAAATTTGATTAGACTTCACTCATCCCCAAACCTTCTTTGTATTTACAAATAAACTGCAGGGGATACTACCTGTTTGGTCTCACGCTGTAACAAAGAATTTGAGAAAAATCTTTAAAAGTACCTTTGAATTTTGCTTGGGACATGTTTACAAAATAACTTGCAATAGAGTTACAGCTATAGCCTTCTATTTGGGAAGATATCCTTAGAAACAATGCAAGTTGAGAGCGTGCACAGGCAAAACACGAACAGTATACGCTCACTGAACACATAGCTCCAAGAAGCCGGAGTATGTATGAAGTCAGATCAGTTATGGCTCTGTGTTACAACTGACTATTTTATCTCTAATAATACTTGAAATCTCATTAAAGCTTTTCCTGTTAACAGTTTAAAATTAGCACTGTAGCCACGTGCCTTATCTGGTGGAGTTAACATCATACTGAAGAAGGTATAATGTAAGATCAGAGAATATCTGCATTTCTTTCTCCTTTAGCCTGCTGAAAGATGAACTGAATGCTTTTTAGAATCTTTCCATCCAATCGGCTGAAATTGCTCATGTTCCAATGTTACTAGTTATCATATCAACTCCTTAGGATGAAATGAGAGCTACAGAGACAACAGAGTCCAGACTAAAAATATCTAGAGGGATTTATTTAAAATTTAATATCTAATGGCATTCTAGTGTACTTAAAATGAAAACAGTAATTACCAAATAAAATGAGCATTTCATGCATTGATGGGCAAGTTAATTGCAACTACAGACCTGCTGCTCTTAGTGAAGTTTGTGCCCCTCTGTATCAGTACAACAGAATAAAAATGCTGTATCCATTATGTTCATACATTGCCACAAGTCCATGCCTGTTTATACTTCAAAATATACACATACCTGTGGAATTAACCAATACTTGTTTTTGGAAGGAAAAGGCAAACCTAAATTGTACCTTCAATATATATATACAATCTATATATTCAAAGAAAGATGACAGTGGGTACAAAGCAGTATTATGTGTATAATACAACAGTAATTGTTTCAGTAAGTGCCAACAATTTTTAATACGCTCTACGAAAGCACTGATAAAACTATAGAAATGACTGTTACCTTAATATTGGAAAACCACAGGTCATTTTCATGGAGTGTGGCAACATAAACAGAAGTAAGAAGTCCCAGAGAGATGGCAACAATTCCACCAACAGTTACTGAGAGTATGTTCCACAGCTTTCTACCTGTATGATCTTAGAAGAAAAATATTTCACTCTGTAATTGGGAAACACATAATTCAACCCAAAGGAATTTTGGAACCAAAGTTATACATTGTCTGCGCTAGTACAGTTTACATTCTGTAGGTAACAAACACTGGGTTTTGAGAGGCCTTTGTGGAGATGTGTTTTGTACTTTTTTTTCATACAGCAAACTCAGAGTGCTTTATTTTCATGCAAAGTGAAATAAGGTGTGCCTTAAGTGGTAAATGAACACCAGGACCCAACACAAATTTACATAAATACCCATATCTAATTTGTAAATCTAAATTGGAATATCCTCTGGGGCATCTTTTGTAATTAAGGCAATAGAGGATGCATGTTAAATCACAAGGTAAGAAATTAAAATTTTCTTCAAATGTCCTACCAGCTGCCCAGTTTGGGCGGGTTTGCTTGGTTTTTATAAAAAAACTACACTCAAGGTTCAGAGTCTCACTAAATACCCACAAAGAGACTGAAGAGCAGCCAAAGCAGCCTTTGATAACGGTGTCATGCTTTGAATTGCAGATGACATCCTGTTGAAATCAGAATAAGATTATAGGTGGAACGATGAGAAAGAAGGGTTGCGTTTCTAGGTAGCTCAATCGGTTTATTGTACACTTACGTTACTGGTACTTTTAGGTTGGTTGTGTGTTTAATGTTGATATAAGGCTTAATATGGATATTTGTGATCTAGAATTATATCTCTGAAGTGGTTATTTCATACTGTTTGTGACATCTACGCAATGGGTACCAAATACGCAATTCAATAGACCGGAGGGCTGGCTGAGAACTATGATCAGTTTCCCTTTTAATATTTAGCCTAAGGAAACAACAATGTATGTAAAAGTAACAATGTAACTTTCCTTTCATCCACCCCCAACTGCATATATAAAAACATTTGGAATCGAAGTCAAACCATCCCTTAAAAAAAGTTGATTACAAAAAACAAACCAAACAAACTTTGACAACTCTAAAGTTATAATTCCAAACATAAATATTACCAGTATTTAATTACATAAACAGATCCTCAAATTAAGATACTTAATGTCTCTGAAATTTACCTAGCTAGTCTGTCCTATAGTCAAAAAGGAAAGGTTGCAGTTACATACAGATTTCATGTGCAATCTGCTTATATTGAAGTACAACTCAGAGGTCTTCAAATTCTTTTATGTGACCAATGATTTGAACTGGGATTAATTTAAGAACCTATGATGGCTATATGGAATTTGATAGTGTGTCACTGATACTAAATTAAAACCAAATTGTTCTCACCAATTTAAAAGAGGATTTAAAAATGGAGATGAGATGGACACACAGTAATCTGCATGCGCTTTGTCTCATCCGATTAATTTTGGTGATAGATATTCAAGTATAAAATGTATTTGGTACATACTTAGTTCTAACCTGTGCTTAGGCTAGATACCAAAAGCTAAACACTACTAAAAAGCTGTAATGCCACAGTTCTTTTCGTTACCCACCAGGCAGAATTTTCCCACCTTCTTCATTTTTCACATTCTTCTCCTCTGAAGGCTGATCTTCAGCCGCTTCTGTGCCTTTTCCAACCCTTCTCTGTCTTACAGTTGTCATGATGTCAGCCACTTTATTCATTATTCTTCAGTCTGACTCCTAGATGGACACACACAAGCAATGCACCTTCCTACCCAAGCATTCACTTGATGCTGTCTGAAATATCTGAAAACAGAACCATACTTTACTGCCACCAGAAAGTTTCACTTACAGAACTATACTGTAGTTGAAGTCTGGCCTACAGAAACACAATATTTTCAAAGTTTTTACAATTCAGATTGCAAATTAAATTATAGAAAACATAATTTTAATTTTGTAAAGGCTTAAGCTCACAATTTTACAAACTCTTGACCAGGTATTCAGAACAATTCATTATTTTGACTGCCATCACCTTTGGCCCTTGACTCAAAATGCACACCAGGCTCCACTTCTTTGAAAAAGTGTAAGCCCTTTAAAGAAAAATTACTTCTTTTAGGGTATTTTAGTTGGGCACCTAAAATAGAAAGTCAGATTGTTTAAATCTTAGCTTTCAGAAAATCCTGAATAAGGGGGCCAGAAGATGCAAAAATGATGTCAGAGAACATGTGCTATACAAAACTAGAGACAGCATAAAAAAAATCCTTGATGTTTTATACTATTAAAGCACCATAGTATTTGAGAACATCGCAAAAAAGACAAAAAGAAGAGCAGCTAGTCCTTCCCTGGTCAATTCCCAGGCACTGTCTGCTCTGTGAGTGCGGTCCACGCATAAAACTACTTCAGCCTGCCATTCTACAGCTGTCCCATCTAGGGACATGGTTTAGTGCCAGAGTTAGGTTATAGTTGGATTCAATGATCCTGAGGGTCTTTTCCAACCAAAATGATTCTATGAAAATCAACAACGCCCCATCCTGAATGCATAAAAAATCTGCCACCATTCCTGGGGTACAACTGCTGATATTTGTGTTACCACTGGTGTAACTGGCAGCTAATGGTAATGCTCTAAGGAATACGCCTCAACCGCACAACTTGGTTGTTCTAAAGCTTTCGCAGTGATTAGCTTCGTCTCCTTCCCCTGTGCCTGGGAGAACACGTGGAGCATAGATCCAAGTTGTTTTTAAACGGCTGGTTTGTAGAAAACCTGACAGCTAATTAACGCGGCCAAGGTGATCATCACAACCATGCTCCTTTACACTGCCAGTCTCGGCCAGCTTTCCTCAGTGCCCAAGGGAACCGTTTTGCCCGGCACACGCAGCGAAGCCTCGACAGGCCGCCAGAAGGGAACGTCCCGCCCGTCCCCGCGGCTGCCTGAGGTGAGGCCTGGGGCCGGGCCCGGGGCGAGGCCGGCGGGGCAGGCGGGCGAGAGGGCGGCCGAGCTGCCGCGGGCCGGCGGAGAGAGCGAAGCGGCCCCGGGGACAAGGCAGGGGCGGGAAGGCGAGGCGGGAGGGCCGGGCCTGGGGCCGCGGCTCCCCCGGCGGCCGGGGCGGGTCCCGCGGGGCGCGGGCAGCCCCGCACAGCGCCGCCCTTCCCTGCCCTTCCCTTCCGCCTCCGGCGGTGCGGGCGCTGCGGCCTGCGCGTTCCGGCCCGGCGCGGCCTGCTCGGGGGGATCTGCCCCCCCGCCCGTCTCCTCCCCTTCCCCTCCGCATCCCCCCGGCGGGGCCGATACCTGCCGGCGCTCCGAGGGCTGCGGGTCGCAGCAGCGGGGCGGCGGCTTCTCCTGCCGGCGCTGCCTGCGCGGAGACGCCCGGGCCCCGTCGCGAGGAGGGGAAGGGGCGGGGGCGGACGCGGTGCCTTTTGTTCGCCCTGCCGGGCGGAGCGGCGGGGCTGCGGCAGCCGGGGCGCGGGGCTCAGCGGCGGGTTGGGAGCCGCCGCCGGGGGAGGCCCGGGCGGGGAGGAGTTGCGGCTTTGGGGGGCGGGCGGAGGGGCCGCGGCCGGGCTGCGGGTGGGGTGGCGGGTCCGCGCCCTGCGGCGGGGCCTGGCGGGTGCGTTCCGCTCCCACCGCCGCTCTCGGGCCCGGCGAACAGAAGTGCGGCGGGGTCAGGCCTGGCTGCGGAAGCAGAGATGGGCAAACCCGCCCCGCTCTCAAACTCGTCCCTCCTCACCCCGGGAGGGTTTAAAGTGGTTTCAGTTTCAGAACGCGGCGCTGCCCGGGCTGGGAACGTCCAGTCAGCGGGGCCGGGGCCGGTGGCGGCTCGGAGCCCGGGAGCGGGGCGGCCCGGTCCGGCTGCCTCCCCCGGCGGGACCGCCCTGCGCTGGGCGGCCGGGCCCGCCGGACCGAACACCGGCCTGTTGTGTGGAAATGGTTGCAGGTTACCAGCAATGCGAATTCTACTGGCATTCCCAAACTACTAACGGAATCTACTCTGTAAAATAGCGTTACTTCAACTAAAACCAGTTTGTGCAGTAGAAAAGCATTAGATTGCCTTCGAGTGGTTAATGTATCAAAGAGTAAATGTTACCTTATGATTATAATACTATAACAGTGGCTTTATATTTGCCAAAGCAGTAAAAAGATATTATTTCAATATCCTTGTTACTCGCGTTCTAACTATATCGTGTGGTAGCAAAGTCCTGTTGTTAGTATCAAGTTACTCATAATCCCAATGTTAGTCAAACATCTACAAATCACAGTGTACAGGAAATGGTTGAATGAAATGTTACATTTAATTATACTACAGGGTGTTTCAAAAAGATGGACCCAATTTCAAAGCAAAGTGATTTCAAATTGGGTCCATCTTTTTGAAAGACGGTGCATCTATATTTGTGTTTTCTCCTGGATTGTCACATTGAATACTGTAGCAAGAGCCACTGTGAACTAGAAACACATGAGGACTCAGGTTCTGACTTAGATTTTGAGCCTACACCTGCAATCTTAGTTTCTTTTCAGCAGCCATATAATATGCTGTAAGCATGTCAAATTTCTAGGTTATATATTTTTTTCAACATTG
Organism: Streptopelia decaocto; assembly: GCF_964273445.1. Taxonomy (NCBI): domain Eukaryota; kingdom Metazoa; phylum Chordata; class Aves; order Columbiformes; family Columbidae; genus Streptopelia; species Streptopelia decaocto. The sequence goes on along the minus strand of NC_138666.1, from coordinate 15,140,110 downwards.
AAGAAGCCTGAAGTTTTTCTTTTGGGCAAAAGCATCTTATTTTGACCAATTCTGAGGGGTTTTTTTACCTAGCTAATATTAAGTCAGTATTAAAGGTGTTTCCCTTTCTGAGTGGCTCAGTGTGGTGGCTCTTTTTCCAATTAAGCCTAGAAGGGACTGCAAAAAAAAGAACAGTAGGGCAGTGCATTAACCCTTCTACAATAACTGAGTGCAAATACTTACCCGAGATACAGGTCAGGGTGATTCAAACCCCACTGGTGTGTGGTAGGGCTCTAACCCATTTTCTCCTAATTCCTGGGAGTGTTACAAGCACAAAACATTTGGTCAGTGCAGCTCTATCCAACAGGCCCGTTCCTGCAGCAGCTGCAGCTCTGGGGGGGCAGTGCCAGCAAGGGGGACGATGTCTGACCAGACCTGTGCTGCACAGCACACAAGGTGTCTTGGATACCAGTCGGATCACACGTGGCCAGGTTATTTATGGGGGGAAGGTAACTTCTGATGAGGCTCTTCATTAAGCTGAAGTGAGCAAGGTGTTTTAGCCCAGTGAAAAGGATGATATCTGCATGGCACATCCCACTACAGAGACTTTTTTTCCGAGGTTTTGCATTAGAGAAAATATGAAAAAGCTGTAGGACACAGCATTCTGTAGCATTGCATCTAAACCCATTTGTAGTTCCAGCTTTTTTTACTTCAACATATTTGGTCCAGGGCCATAACAGTAACAACAAAATGAAATCAGATAGTCTGTCTATGTAAACAGTAAACCATGGGAATACCAACAATGGGTACTCTGGTGGTACTTTCTCTTTTCTCTCCTTGCTGGCCAACTGAGTTAGACTTTGTGTTCTGGTGTGATGTTTTTTTTTTTTCCTCCTGATAAAGATGGGAATAAAAGCTCCAACAAGGCAAAGAGATAAGCTGTAGGTTTAAAATTAAGTTGCAAGATATATTTTAGCTTATGTGATAGATAAGCAAGAGTCAATCACCTGAAAAAAGCTGCATAAGGCTTTCACTCCATTTAAATTCAGGAAAAACTCCCACTAGCTTCATTATGAATTTTGAAAGTGCAGTTCTGTCCTTCAGCATTGTCCCATCAGAACTGCATGCAGGCTTACAAATATTTTTACTTAAGAGTCTCATATTTCATTGCTACAGTTACTTTTATAAAACTTGTATTAGCAGTATTAAAACTATAATAACGTGACACACGAGTGAGATATGGCAGTAAAATATTTCAAATGCTTTTCAGTTTAAACAGATTACCATCTCTCTAAACACTGGGACAGTGTTTTGAGTTTTCCATATTCATATGTCATACGGGTCAAATAAAAGTGACTAAAGGGTTTAACAAAAAAAGTTTATTACCAAAATACAATATTAAAGTCAATACGTGACAAACTCCTGTAAAGCAAAATAAATTATTCTAACGTTGTACAGTATTTCAGAAGGTAGTTAAAGTAGTACTACAGACTTTGCTTCATAGTTCCAAACAGTCGTCTATCAGGAACACAATCCTAGAGAGAGCTTAAGGCATGCAGCTTAATGTGCTGGATAATTTTATAAAACAAAAGTCATCCTATTTAATAAGATACAGTATCAGAATTAACTGCAGTCTTTACATGTCAGTTTTCTAAATTTTTTTATACTTTGGCTATAAAAGCAGTGCCATAGTGTTACAATACCTTTTCTTAAAAAAATACATGTACCCATGTCCATGAATATCAAATGCAAATGTAAACTTCTATTAAATATATCTTAACAAATGTTACTTTGAGCACCAACTGTACATTTTAAAAAATGATTAAATAAGTGCTTCTGAAAGAGGAAAATACAATAACTGACTGAATCCCACTCTATTTTTCCAGGCCAAGCATAAATTGGAAAGATGAAATATGCGCCTATTTATCAGTATAATCTAGTAGGAAGGAAGTTTTCTCTTTAGTAGAAGTATAGGCATTTAAAACAAAGCTGCAAGTTACAGTTCATATCACAGAATAAAATACAATTTAAACAAACAGGAAGGGAGCAGCCAATCATCTGACAGTTCTGTGATGTAAGATCTGAAAATATTTTAAAGCTTAAAGAAAGGGGAAGACCGCAGTATTGGTGACTTTGAAATGTGCTTAAAACCCCCCATACATAACATGCAACCAAGCCAACCATACACTTTCTAAAGCAAATAACCTGAGGAATAATTTCGCTTTCAGAAAAATTAAGCCTGTAATTACTTCACATGCAGAACTTCTGATGAAGTCCATGGGAATCGTGAGTGGGTAACTCCTGGTAAGCACCATGGAGACAGTTAACAAAAATCGCTGTGCATATGGGAAATAATTATTTGTTGGCATTTGTTAGGACTGATCGTGGTTTGTTAGAGGCAACTGGCTTTCTACTATCTTATAGGAGCACACGATCAAAAATAAAAAAGCAACAGGATGGCAAAGAACAACTGTGAATAGACACATCCTGCTTAGGAATCCCATTACAACGGGTCCTGGTGCATTGTACTTAATGCTGCAAGTGAGGCTTGCGCATACACCCGAACTGTCAATTTTGATTCAAGATTACTTGCTTTTTATGTCTTGGTTCACTGCCATCTCCTTCTTAGCTTATGAATGCAAGTTTCTTACCTTTTTATCTTTCACTAGCTGAGCAACTTCAAAATAATTATCCCTTTACACAAAAATAACGATGTGGCAAAATATTGTTTCTGTGAATACTGATGGGTAGTTTAACATTAAAGGTAAAAAGATATCTGTAGTAATTTTTTCAACAAATGGGATCTCTGAAGCAGAAACTTTAGATATATTCAAGATAATGTACTATTTTCTCATCAATTCTATATTGAAGGTAAAATAAGACAGTGTGAATATCCCAGTTTACTATCTCTAACTGAATTGGAGATCATGTAAATAAACCATGTTTTTCAAATGTAAAATCCATCTGTACGGATACGAAAAATAACTGAAAAGAATGTCTACTTACTTCACATATGTATTTAAAACACCTCAAATATCTGAAACAAAAATGCTTTGACATTCTATCCTGACCAATTTTTATAGCAAAATGCGTACTTTCTGCTCTCGCATTTATAATCAAAATAATAGATATTTAACCCCCAAAAACAAGTCAAATTGAGGATATTACTTGAAAAAAATATCTTAAAATGTACTTGTAATCTTCGTGCCTTTACCACGGCCTTCAGGTTTTATGCTGTTTCATAAATTTATACCAAGCCTTGTTGTCTTTTCCTGGTCAATGATAGTGCAATAGACTGTACACTACATATGCCACCTTCTTAGATTTACAGTTGTAGCTTATTTCTACGAGCAGAAATGTATAAACAGGAAGTAACCACAAAATACTATTTTCCTATAAGTAAGTTGTTTTTTAAGTAATGAGCTACTAAAAATCAGGTAACTGCATCCCCGTGCCAGGAACCAGGCATGCTTCATTCAAAGCAAAAATACATGACCAAACTAGAAAGTTTAAATCTGGCTGCGCAGGGGCTGCTTTGGACGTGCAACGACTTCACTTGATTGATGTATTTGAAACAATTTAAGTAGCCCACTTTATAAATAACCTAAACAAAGCTGCCAGGCAATTAGCCAATACAATAATATCCCAAACAGATACATAAATGAAAATCTTCTACTCCAAACTGCTGTAACTTACTTAAAAAAAATCAATCAAACAACCAACCAGAAAAAAAAAAAGCACTGTAGTTTTAGCAGCTAAAGGCTTTAAAAGGGAGAGATTTCTATGTGTTTCTTCGAAAAACAAAGTAATCCCTAACTCCCTTTATGAATCCATATTATATGCACTAGTAAAATTTATTCTACAAGTGACTGGATACCGTTTTTGCTTAAAATATTCTTTGCTTTTTTTTTTTTTAATATGATTTTCTACAGGAAGGTTCCTCTGTCTTTCACTGAATTATTTCTACAGTTACAGCTCTGACAGACAAATGGGAAATTTAGACAGCCAGTGGGATTTCCAAGAGCTCCAAAGCATTTCTCAAAATCCTACTTTGTGCTCACCTACATCTTTAGGAATCTACATGGGTTTAATCTACATCTCTTTGTGGCAATTATTGTTAATATCTTGTTCTTATTAAAAACATTGCTCATACGTACTGCAAAGTAATCACCACAAATTTAAAGTGACATAAGACAAGCTTTTTTTTTAAAATAGTTCTGCTGAAAGCATCAAGCAAACCATTAAGAAACAGCAGGTCATTATTATAAAGGATTTTTTACACATTATCAATTTGAAAGATAGCAATTTTTTAGTTAGGACCCGATCAGACAAATAGTTATTAGCAAAATGTTTCTAGGGGCCTCAGCTCCCGCTGCTCTAAATTGCTAGAAAGGATAGCGGCCTATGTTGAAGGACGACTTGGAGTTTGTAAGGCCTTAAAAACAGATTGGGAAAACCGAAATGCCTGTGTGTGCATGCAAGCACAGCCGTGCCCTCACCCACGCCCCGCTCCCTGCTTTCCAGAATCCCGGCAGCAGATTTTATGAGATCACACTGTAAAATCTGTATCTGGTCTGTTGCCAGTTTCAAAAAGGAGGGTGAAAAGTTCTTTGCTGAAATACTTGGAAAATAACAGAGGGAGGAAGCAAAAAGCATTTCAATTGATACAAAGCTTTCATACCTTTGGGTTTTAACGTACTGTACTAATGCATTGTTACTGACTAGTACCTGACAACAGAAAAGACAACCCAACAATCCAACGTTCTTGGCACCATATAGAGAAATAACAGGTAAAAAGGGATCGTTCTATTCCTCATTTCTTATATTTATCTCTTAAATGATTCATTAGTCCCCGGTTAAAATATTGTACTCCTACTGAAAGAAGGACTCAGGATGGGAAATCAAGTTTTGCTTGCAATTCTTCTCTTTAGCAAGTTTCTCAGGCAAAAAACAGCAAAGAAAGAAAATATTTACTCTAGGAAACCCTCTCATTAACTTACTGCTTCACCTAGTTTATGCTCTGAGTTGTGCCGTGGTCCTTATTTAGGATGATGTTTATGATTTCACCCTCATGTTCTTTCATATGATCCAGCAGGTTTTCTTTGTTGGTAGACTCAAAACCACAAATGCAGCAGCAGAAGAGAAGAACACAGTATTCTGTGCCAAGATGGGGTAGAGCGGAGTTCTTATCTAAACTGCATGAGGTATTCATCAAGTTAGGTTTTGCATTTTCATCAGAACCTGAAATTTCATTCGTAGTCTGGTTAATAGACTCTGTAAAAGACACCAGGTTGTCTGAACTTCCTAGTACTGTACTTTCATCTGTTTTTTCTAATACGGTTTTGTCAGGAAGCTGTCCTTGAAACCTGAAATAATAATAAAAACCAAAAAAATATCAAAAGGTACAGTTGTTGCTTTTGACAGGGACTTTATTTTGGATCAGAGGTGGGTCCTTCAAAATTTCTAGAAGATAGGGCTGGAAGGTAAATCAGACATACCTGCTGCTTTGTGAAATTGCATCATTAATAGCCTTGTTCACTTGTTCATAGTTATAGTTTTGGTCACTTGCATGTTTCCACATGTGGGACTTGAGGGATGGAGGATGGCTACACACATATCCACAGAGAGAACATCTAGGGAAAAAAAGTGGAGAAGGAAAAAAGGGAAACATTTTGAATTTAAATTTTACTAGTAATTGATTAGTTTTTCCAAAAGGCTGAGTAAACAGAGAGATACCTGTCAATTCATGGTTCCCCTTTTCAGTTTCATAACTCACTCAAGTTAGTTTGCAAACTTTCATTCTGAATTGTATGACTATTTTCAGCGTCTTAGAATTTTTAAGTTTGTTTTTTTTTCCGACTTCTTAAATGAATTAAAATCTTATCTGTTTGGCCTGTTAAAACTGTTTCAATACTGCAAAAATGCAATAGTTCTGATGGCTGCGGAAACATGGAGTCCATCAGCGTGGTATCTGGTGGGCAGGGAGTGAGCTCTCTTTGCCATTGCTCTGAACCAAGCAGGAGCTGTGTAATTAGCACTGATTATTTTAATTGAACAAAAAAAGCCTTTCCTGGTGTAGCATGTATTGGTTCATTTAATGATCACAGAGCTGTTCAAGTTGGAAAGGACCTTGAAGAATAAATCCTATTTACATAGAGATGTAGTGTATATTTACAGATACAACTCAAGACTGATCAAATCCCATAGGACTTTTTTCATACATGAACATACAACAAAGGAGGTTTTTAACAAGTGTTTTCTAAGATGATAAATTAGTCATCTCAGCGTGAAGGAGATGAGTGACACTGCATGACATCACTCCAGAGCAGAACAGTCCTCATGGTAAAGGTGTTGTAGCTCCTTGTCTTTTGGACAAGAAAACTACTTTGCTTAGCGAACTGCTACTTTGGAAGTCTGCAGTTTCACGTGGAAAAGGCCAGGATCAAATTTTTCTAGAAACTGGAGGTGACCTATTCTAGTAAATTATAGCTAGGAATGCATCTCAGTCCATCTCATTCCTCAATGAGAGTAAGATGTTTTCTGCTCAAGCAATGTGATCCTGATATGCTACACTGAGTCTGTTAAAATTACTATGACGCTACAAAGTTTTTGGAAATTTTTCAGAAATAGACCTGGAAACACGTATAGGCCTACGTAAAACAGCGTTACACGCTACAGTTCAGTAAGGTTTTACCATCTCCCTTAGTGGCAGTAAGATATAGTCCTTAAATGCTTTGCAAATAATCATATACAGGAAACTATTTCTGCTCAGTAGAAGATGGTGGAGAATAGCAAAAATCTCACAAGTTAGGTGAAGGCATGGTACGGTACCTTGCTTATGTAGCAAGATAATTCTGTCCTGCTGAGGAACAACAGGCATGTCCTTCTAACTCACTTTTCTCTATTATTTGATTTGGAATGTACTGTCCTATTTTTTTCCTTCTAATTTGAAGGCTAGTAAAGAAAGTGGATGCTTTCAAATATAGGCAAATTCACTTTCAGGTTGAGAATCCTAATATTTCTAGTAAGGCTGTTGCAAAACAATGCCATCATTAAAAATAAGGTAAAGCAGACCTTATAGTTAATTAACAGATAAAATTAGGCCAAAATTATGTTCTTTTACATAATACAGAGATCAACAAATAATCTTAATTCCATTCTATTTGCACGGGTATTCCACTAGTCGTCTTATACACGTGATTTTTCTGTGCCACTAACAGTGGTCAGTGGGTTGGTAACACAGTGAATGAAGTGACAGTTCAGTGTTTGTTTTTTGTCCCCTTTCAATTGCAGTCTTGTTTTTTGAAGTACATTGGTTTACTCAGGTGATTTACTAATCAGATTTACTTTGCTGAGAATAATATCATGAGCCAAATGCTGGCGACTGCTTTAGACACAGAAACTCAACAGCTTTTAGCCTGATGTGCTACACTTGCAATCACATAGTTAATGTATAGTTACATTATATGCAAGGCATTCCCAGAGAAACAAAATTATTTTACCATTGAGTTTAGTAGTAGAATCTTTTCAATTCTACAGCATGATTTGCCCTACTGGTTGGCCTACGTTGAATTATTAAACTTTACTGTTCAAGTGCATCCTGAACTGATCTACTGAAGAAACAATTATCTTGCAGCTTTTGATGGGCTATTTCTTTGGGGACCAAAGTGTGGAGGTTTTCAGTAACCCTAAGAGCACTCAGCAATACTGTATCAAATATGACAGGAGAGCAAATAGAACGTAGTGCTACTAGGAACATTTTGGGGAAAAATGCAGTGGAAAGACTCTGAAGTTGTAGAAGCAGATTTTATTGAGAAGAAACCCGTATGTGAATATGCTTTATTTGGATTCTTCCTATTGCCTTTAAAATCTTCCACTAAGAAAAGTTCAGTATATTCCTGATTTTCTTTCCTTCCCCAGCTTCTATTTTTTGTTGCAAATTAGTAGCAAACAGTTGCACATATTTGTGCCAACTTTCTCATATATATATGTATGTATAAAACCCATATATTTATGGACATACTACAAAGGACACAACTCACTTAAACATAATGACTGTTTGTACCAGTTCTTAACTAAGGCAGTGTGATGCCAATCTGGATTCTCACTAACATGTGTACAGTAAAGGCTGTGCCTAGACTAGGATACTAAACAAAGCCAGAGAACATTCCTGGGTACTGGAATTTAACAATCTATAATGTTAAATGTTAGAAGCCTCCTGGGCATGATTTTGGCACATGGATTCTCCCAAACAATTCCAGGCAGGTTTCGGTAATTAACACGATCCAGAAACTACTTGCAATAGACAGTATATGTGCAACCACCCCATTCTGGAAAGAAAAAGCTGAATACTGTACCAGTGGCAGGTCATGGCCATGTTTAACGAGCTGGCACAAACATTACCTGGGAATGCCATATCAAATCTCTTTCTCTCAAAAAAAAAAGTCACTGAAACAAAGAATTAATCTAGGAGGGAAAAGAATAGAATCTGAACTCTGCTTTCTATCTTAGCATAACAAAATTGCTACTATCACAGCTTTTTGCCAAATTAGAACTGTTACATACTTGTACTGTTCCATTAGCTGCACTGCCTGATGCTCCTGGGGGTGGCGCCTCATATGGCATTTCAAGCTATTCATATTTGTGGTGGCGAAGTCACATACTCGACATCTAAAGAGACAACAAGAAGTAAACTAAACTGCTAATACTATTCCAGAAATAAAAACCTAAGAGAAAGCAAAGGTAACTGGAAAGACTACAGCTGAAGACTGTCAATATTTACAGAAGTCCAAGTGATGAAGTTTTCAGCCTTGAGAATCTTTTGCAGTCCAAAAAAGCTTTCATCTTTGAGCAAGAATCACGAGGCATATGGACTATGTTCTTTCCTGACATCTGTCCTGCCACCTCTACTGAAGCTGGTGAGCGTCACAAAGCGTAAGGGAGCTGTGGATGCGACTGAACGGGTGCAGCCCTGATGCAGATTTCTTGGCTGTTTTGCAAGGGCAGATTATGACCATAAGAGCTATAGGGGACACAGTGTACTTAGAAGTGAGTCTTGTTCCTCAAGAAGATGTGTTCTACTTAATGCATTCTAAAAGTAATAAAATGTCAAAGTTTCAGACCATTTTACCTGAAACAGAAGTCAGGGAGAGGATGAACACATTTAGATTCAAGTGCCCTAAGACAAGTGTGTGACACCATGCTGTCTAAAATTTTATTTTTTACTTCTGTCACAATAACTTTGTATACAAACAATACATAAAACAGTCTGGATCTAGATTTAGATACCTGGACTTAGATCTCAAAGTACTAGACAAAATACTATGCTACTCATAAATACCAATATCACACAAGCTTCCTCTGTAAAATATTTTGAAATAAAAGCCATCAAACTCGGCTCAAACTCTGTGTCTTTATTAGGACTTTAGTTGCTTCTTTTTTTTGAAATGGTAAAATGTGCAGTATTTACTAAGTCTGGTCTATAGTGTGAAACAGTTGGAGACTGCAGGATACTTGACATTACTTCCTTTTTTTTTTTAAAAAGGACTTAACTGTGCAGTATTAGAATTCAGAAGGTATTGAATCTGCAAAAATGCATAACTGGAGGCTCTACGGTTTAATTTCCAGCATTTTTTGTCAAACAACAACAAAAAAGTTTACGGTTATAAAATCGGCAGCAATACAGCAGGTTGCTGTCTCATACTATGAAAGGTTGAGGAATATGTGTTTCATAAGGAGAGAGGTTCTCCTTCCCCTCTACTCTGCCCTGGTGAGACCACATCTGGAGTATTGTGTCCAGTTCTGGGCCTCTCAGTTCCAGCAGGACAGGGAACTGCTGGAGAGTGTCCAGCACAGGGCAACAAAGATGCTGAAGGGAGTGGAGCATCTCCTGTGTGAGGAAAGGCTGAGGGAGCTGGGGCTCTGGAGCTGGAGAAGAGGAGACTGAGGGGTGACCTCATTAATGTTTACAGATATCTAAAGGGTGAGTGTCAGGAGGATGGAGCCAGGCTCTTCTGAGTGACAACCAGTGATAGGACAAGGGGTAATGGGTTCAAACTGGAACACAAAAGGTTCCACTTAAATTTGAGAAGAAACTTCTTCTTAGTGAGGGTGGCAGAGCCTGGCCCAGGCTGCCCAGGGGGGTTGTGGAGTCTCCTTCTCTGCAGACATTCCAACCCGCCTGGACACCTTCCTGTGTAACCTCATCTGGGTGTTCCTGCTCCATGGGGGGATTACACTGGATGAGCTTTCCAGGTCCCTTCCAACCCCTGACATCCTGTGATTCTGTGAAATACTATAAATACTGGATCTTTATGGTTTTTGGCTGTGGTTTAAGTATCATACCAGGCCTGCAGATCTGTCTACAGGGTTTATGAAAAAATAAGAAGAAAAGCAAGCCAGATCAGTAGGCTTAAATTTAGAATGCAGCAGTCTGTATCACCAATGGAAAATTTTCAAGGGTTCCCAAATCAAACAGGCTGGATAACACCAATCCAGAAAACTACCATATAGAAGACACTCTACAGTATCTGCTGTTCCAACCCCACTAAATAACAAATAACAACAATAGGGAAGACTCTGAGGAGAAAAAAACCAAACTATTTGTATTCCACATTTGCTCTCTGGGCAAACATCTTGCAAATTTTTGCTAGTGTTATGGGATATCATTACAATGCATAAATCAAAACACAACATAGCTTCTTGGTTTGTTTATCCAAAAGAGAACTCAGCAATTTAAGGTGTTGAGTTTCCAGAATTCGTATTAAAAAGGTAGACATATGTTAGCTAAAAAATTCCATTAACTCAGGTCTAGTTTCCAGCCACTAGAGAGGGACAAAGATCCACACTGAATGAGCATAGATGGAATTTGCAGGAATTTATACAGCAACCAACAGACAAATGCATGATTTATTTTTCTGCTGGGGACCTGAGCTATAGTATTACATGTGATTTTAGATATCAAAGTTCATATATAAATCAATATAACATCTGTGTGGAAAAGTTATAAAATCTGATCCTAGGTGAGAGTGTTAATACTGTTTGAAACGTTTGAAAAAGATGACAGGACTGGCAACAAGATAAAGGGGAGAATTTTGCCACACTCTTTAGAAGCCAATGTGCAAAGAAACAATATGACAATGGAGAACACTTTGCAATAAAGCAAATCCAAAATGAACTAAGGTGTGCAAGGAGTTAAAGAAATGTATTATTGACCAAAGTTCAGTTTTACAATGTAATTATTTCTCTTTCCACATCTGAATGCTTCAAACTAAAGACAAGCAGTAGACTGCTCTAGCAAAAGATGCATCCAGGAAAAATTAGCAAATCTTAATTACATAGTTTGAGTCATCCAGCAAGGGTGGCTCCTTCAAATTAGCAGTAAAATTAGGTAATTGAAATTCTTTTAACAATATCTTCAAAATTCGATGAGCAATTAAGTAACCCTTTTAGTTAAAACAAGTAAACCAAGCATGTGGCATTAGCCAGTAATAACTGAGACACTTACCTATATGGCTTATCGGAGTTATGAATTCGTCTGTGATTTCGTACACCAACGTAAGTTGTGCTGGTATAGTCACATACATCACATCTATACAGTTTCTGAACTGAAGTCTTATTTCCTATATGGAACAAAATCCATTATTTTAGAGAGTTGCATTCAGCATTGTAAGAAGTTCTCAGATGATAATTTCAGCACAATTGAATTATGAAACATGAATTATTTCTCTCTATGCGGACACTTCCCTTCTTCCTGCAGTTGGGTTAAAATCCTGTGTTACAGCAAAAGGTCACAAAATGTGGAAACTGCTGAACCCCTGAATCAAATCAAAGGAAAAGATGGGCATTGAGAAAGGACAAGTTTCCAATGGCAAACATAGAAAAACAAAAGGCCTCCCAAAGCATCTAAAGCCTCTTTATCATCCACATATGCTCACACTTTCAGAAGGATCTGAGATGATTAAAAAAATAGATACTGACCAGATGTGTTAAGAAATAATTTGGAACTTCTCCAAATTACTAAAAAGCAATTGTAACAAAACTATTTTTTTTCCTTTCCAGAATGAAAGAGAATCTTGAAAAATTAATGGTTGCAGAGACAACGGCTAATGACTAATTTAACATGGGAAAATGTGTGCCCATAAGTGCAGTTTGAGTATTTTTGAGATGTGTCTAGACTTGAACAGCCCTATTCCTGCTCCCTCATTGAATAATGGAACTGCTTTGGGTTAAAATATTAACATTTGGGAAGAGGGATAGTATTTATTGTGTAGGTCATTTTCCCATTCCAGCCCACCGTGCAGCCTTCATGCACTCGCCAATGGCGAGAATGGCAGAAACATGAAGGAACACCCAGGTTGCAGCTGTTTAAATCAGCGCTACTGCCAAAAGAAACATCAAACTAAAATCAAAGGGTTTTCCTTCTGTATCCAACCTCTTCACTAGCCTAAGTCATTGGACTTTTTTTCCCCCCAAGTACAAGTAAGGTGCTCAAATTAATTTTATCTTTACACCAAATTCTTATTAGCTGGCTGAACAGTCAAGCCATTACTCTCATTTATGTAAATGGGCTTTGAAGAAACTCTGATAGAGATCCTTGGAGAATTTCTGTGGTGGCTAAAGATCACTACTAAAGTACATCCCCAAACCAAAATAAATATACAATTCAATAAATAAGGTGTGGGTGACAAAGTCAAGCTCAAATCTTGCAAGAACAGACTTCAGAAACTCATGCTCATATGAGGCACATCTCCAGCACAAACAAATAATTAGTTTGTGTTTGAAGGGGTTTACTACTAGTAGGATCCACCAGAAGACCCTAGGTGGGACAGAAAAAGTTGTATTAGCTGCATGGGTTTTAGTAGACAGTGCCTTAGGAATTCTGATAATATCAGCAGGTGATCTGCTTCCCAGGCCTCCCAGCTCCTCCCCAAACCAAAAATAACTCACCTCCCTAAAAAATATAAGTTCTGATGTCCCAAATAGGAATTGTGAATCCTGAAGAATTCTGTGAAAGGCTTGTCAAGGGCACTGATGGCCCGTGTTAAAGTGAGAGGAGGGTTTCCACTGTTCACCCTGCACAGTTTGAAAAGACAGCCGAGCTTGAAATTTGAAAAGAGTGACTCCAAAAAGATGGAAAGCAGACACATCTCTGCTTAGGTCCAAATACCATGAACCTCTTTCCAGTTTGGAGTAAGAAAAACTGAGTGAACCTCCCTCCTTTATCACTTCCTAAATTTTTAGGTGAAGAAGGGAGGAATTAGACAAACAGATTGAATTCAGGAGGACCTGTAGAGTTTATCTTGAAAAGAGAAGTTCCATCTCCTAAATCCAAAATACTGAACAGATTTTGTAAAGATAATTTTGTTCTGGAGTTTCCTCTTGATTATGCTGGATTCCAATAATCCAGACTGAATCTTTTCATTATCAAAGCAGTAATTAACAATCTTTCTGGTAAAACTCCTCTAAGGAGACATTGCAGAATAAACCAGTAGCACGAGTCATCCAAAATGGAAGTTCAACTTTTCACTTTGATATTTTCTTTTCCCACAGGTGGGCACTGAATTAAGTAAAAAAGAAGTTATAGATCTATTCTTCTGATACAGTCACACAGCTAACTTAAACAGTCAGTGACAATCACCACTAATTAAACTTTCACTCCAAAATCCAGCACTTCTGGTTCAAGATGCAAAGTAATTAGGTAGGGCTGATAATCCCAGAGGGCTATTCTGAAGAATACACAATATGATATATTGAATAAAATAGCAATCTGAATACAAACACAGTCTGAAATAAAATTTGAATAAATCCATGTGTACCAAGATAGCAGGAAAAATATTTTATATTTTTACTTTAGAACATGACAGAGCACTCACTCTTGTAGCATTCTTATAAAAATAATATGGAAGTAATATGTACCATGAACTCTTTGTGAGTCAGCTTTAAAGCAGAATATATCAGAGTTCTCCCTTTAGATTTTTTTTTCTTTAATGTAAATTATCAAAACAATGTTAATTATATGCTTGGAGACTTTGGAATTTATATTTCTACAATGATTCTTTTATGTATGTACATTTATGCAGAAGACCTCAAATGAATACAAAGACACTGGGCTGCAGATCTATGGGAGAAGAGGGGTTGTGTGAAGGTTGAGCTATTGCATCCTCTACTTGAATGGCTTTTCCATCTTAAATTCTGCAGCTACACATGTAGGAGCAACTACTTATACCAATCACTACTTTATATTTATTCCTTCAACAAAATGCACATAAATTATAATAAATCACATACTCTCTGGCTGTAGTGAAATAGCAGTTGTGTCCCCCACCCTCTCTGACAGCTTCTGTCTTCTGGGTTTGGGGCCTTTTTTGCTTTCTGGATGGAGGATACCAGTTCTCTTTAAAGTGAACATGGAAATGACAGATCTTTGTTCTGGCGCAGTAACAGGTGCTCCTGTAATGCTGCTGATTACCCTATTCCTTCATTATTAGACATTTACAATCTGATCACATCCGGTGTCATAATGCTCCCTTTTAATTTATTATACAACCATGATGAATAAAGAGACTTTTAGGACTAACTCTTTCATAAACAAGAAATGAAACTGTTCCAGCTCAGGCATCTTTCACATAAACAGATGCTATGCCATAAACTCCTTTGTTTTGTGTCGCTTTATAGGGATGACATCTGTTTGACAAGGGATTGTTGTACTGCAGTGGTATTGCAATTTGATTATAAATTGATTCTGAAATAATTTAAGCATTCCACAGTATGAGTTAATAAAAGTTTAAAAGGAGAACTGTTTGCATTCAAGCCACATTGCTGAATTTCATGTGGGGTAAACAATCAATCAAAGTGTGTGGCTGTAGCACTTTTATAAGATAATAATGAGCCAAAAGATATTTTAAAAAATCTGAAGTAATTAAATTGAAAGCAGTCAGTTTGCTTGAACAGAGGCTCCTCTTTCATGGAAGTTACGTTACAAGATGAGGATATAAACTCTAAAACCACCTTATTAAAACATACTGGTTTCAAAAGCAGACAGGCATCTTGATTTTCAGTCACCAAAACAGGGTGTTAGCTCAAAAGGTACAGTATTCCCAAAAATCTGATATGTTTCAGACGTTGCAAGTTAGTTATTCCTGTATCATGACATCTTTAAAAATCTTGGTTTAAAACAAAGGAACCATTCTAAGAACTAATAGTCCAAGTTGTGGTCACAGATGTTTGTAACCAGCTAAACTAACAATATTTTATTTCCTATCACTTCCATCACAACATTAATGCTATTTCTTTTGAAAGAAAACAAAACCAAACCTACTTAACAGGAACCATTCCCACTACCACCAGCCTGTCTTCTCTCAGCCCAACCTCAGACGGGTATCTCAGGCATTCTGTAGCACTAAAGATCACTGTCCTGAATTGAAATGCCTTTGGCAATGATGGTAGCGAAAAGGAGTTAGGAAGGGTCATTTTACCTGAAGGTGATGAAGTAATTAACTTTCACATTTCTAACTTGTATACTGAAAGCCAGAAAAAGAGGCAGCATGAGCTGACAGCAGTGAAGAATCACACAGAATCGCAGAATGTTAGGGACTGGAAGGGACCTCAAAAGATCATCCAGTGCAATCCCCCCATGGAGCAGGAACACCCAGATGAGGTTACACAGGAAGGTGTCCAGGCGGGTTGGAATGTCTGCAGAGAAGGAGACTCCACAACCCCCCTGGGCAGCCTGGGCCAGGCTCTGCCACCCTCACCATGAAGAAGTTTCTTCTCAAATTTAAGTGGAACCTCTTGTGTTCCAGTTTGTACCCATTACCCCTTGTCCTATCACTGGTTGTCACCGAGAAGAGCCTGGCTCCATCCTCCTGACACTCACCCTTTAGATATCTGTAAACATTAATGAGGTCACCCCTCAGTCTCCTCCAACCTAAAGAGCCCCAGCTCCCTCAGCCTTTCCTCACACAGGAGATGCTCCACTCCATCATCTTTGTTGCCCTGCGCTGGACTCTCTCCAGCAGTTCCCTGTCCTGCTGGAACTGAGGGGCCCAGAACTGGACACAATACTCCAGATGTGGTCTCACCAGGGCAGAGTAGAGGGGAGTTAAGACGTAAGGATCTCACTTTATTCTGACACGTACCATGTTGCTTTGGACAAATCATTAATGCTTCAAGGCGTCCAGCCTGGCTCATGCTGGTTAGAACCCTTTTTCACAAGCAGTTGCATTAATTTCAATGATTACTTTCACACTCACTGTGTTCAGCTGTAGAGGTGAGAGTAGAACCCAGAAATTCCAACTGCAATCTAAGTATTATTACAGTGCACATTTTGCTATCTTAAACCAATGAGAGACTACAATCAAGACAGAAAAGAGCAATGTACTCAAAATGGAAATACTTCAGCCAACAATTTTTCAGAGGTGATAAAATTAACAGCATTTTCTCACAGTGCTCTAAAATTGCAAAATACTAATAATTACAGTGTTGCCTTCAGAAGATAAATGCTGTAAATATTTTCAGGAACTTTAACTCACCAGAGAAGAGGATCCATTAAAGGTGCAATAATAAATATCGGGCCTCCAGGATACCCAAAGGATTTTAAGACCACATTTTCTCCTAAACTTCAAAGTCTGGCTGTTTTTCCCCTATTTTGCTAACTGAACACATCAAGGGTTTAGGTCTTGTTGTTGTTTTTAAAACAAACACTATTAAATTATAAGCAGATACACAGTTAAGCAAACATTCAGAAAATGAATACCTACTGTTACCCTGGCAACCGTCACAAATACAGGTTGCATTTTTAGAATAGTTTATATTTGCCTCTCTGGAGCTAAACCAAATGACTCATTTTGGACATTACCATAATTATACAGGAATTTCTACACACAGAATGGATAGTATTGTATGTATATGCTGACAGCAACCTACATGACCACAGTGAGTTTAAAAGAAGCTTGCTTTTCTTTACTGTAGGCAATTTGGAAAACACTGTGGCTGCTGAAAGAAGGAGAAAAAGATTGTTTTTCCTTAAAAATTCAGAGTAATACTCCATACCAGTTGTTTTTCTTAAGAAGAAGTACAAGGTCAAATTACAGGGGCTAAAAATGTCCTACCTACCAATAAATGTCAGTAAGGTATCTCAAAACCAACCATGTAAGTTTTGCACACTGAAGGAGAACATTATGACCAGTTTTACACAAATATAGCAGGCAGAAGTAATGTTCTGAGTGACTTTTTCTTACTTCAAGTACTAAATATAAACAGTACCTTCTCTTTCATCTGCTTCATTGGAAACTATTAGTTTGTTAGATGTAGCTGTCGAAAAGATATCTGGAAGGCTGTGTTGTTCTCTTTCATGATTTCGCAGTTGGCTCTGAAAAAACAATTTCCCATGTTTAAATATACACAACAAACATACACTACATATTGCAATCATTTGTGACATTGTTACTCAAGTTTTAATGACAACTGTTATAAAACATATTTTAACATATATACAGATTATATACAGGCAATTTTACCAGAAACAAAACAAAGTAAATAATTTAATTAATAACATAAAGGATTGATGAGAGTGACTGAGAGCATTATATGATTTGTGTTTATTTAGAAAAAATATTTTCTTCTTCGCCGTTTCCCATAGACAAGAGGTAAAGTTCTTTCTCCAGAATGATACTCCAAAAGCAATATTAAATTAGAAGTTAGAGGATGGCTTGTGTGAAAATTGACTCAAATTTCATATTGCCTAGTGACCTAAGAATATGTTATTCCTGTTTCTACTTGTGTGGGGAGGAGAGGGGAGAGCCTTTTGCTACCCACCCTGCACATTTTTTCAAACTAGGACTGAACAACAGTAAATATGGGAAAATTTGTGCTACTGTTGCCTTCGAGAGTTTCAGCTGTAGAGCTAGATACTGATGTTATCTATCCTATATTCCTGAGTACTGGGCTGAGTACACAGGAACAACTTCATCAGAATTAATGCTTAAAACAGTGATTATAAAAATGGCAGAAGTACATCATTCTGCTCTGGTGTGTAACGTTTCAGATCTGAGTTTTACAGAACATCCAGACCACCAGAACACAAGAAAAAATAAAATAATTTCTGCTTCAAAGAGTCCCATGTTACCCCCAAGTGCCACAATTTCTTCTGCATACACTTACAACTAACAGGCATATTTGAGCATTCTTCTAAAGTTTTGACTATTAAGTTCTCTGACGCTTCCATTTCTCACAGTAGCTGCTACACATGGGCAGAAAACCAACATGATATTAACACGTCCATAGGACAGTTCTCAGAAAAATAACTGATGTGAGAAAGCAAGTTTATTTTGGTGGGGAAAGCAGAATAATTATAGCTGAATTGTATATTCAGAAAGTGTTGCTGCCAATAATCCCCAATTGTAATGACAATGAAGCCAGGGTGTCAGACTGAATTGAGTTAGAAAGAGGGATCACCAGTTATTAAAAAAGTAGCAATATACATATATATTTTATATATTTAGCTGGTTTTGACAGGCACAGGAGAGAACTTTACCTTATAATGAAAGGATTCTTCACATTGTTTGCACTGATACATTCTTGTTTTGCAGTGGTTGATCATGTGGCTCTCTAGATCCTTGCTGTTGTCAGCAATGTGTTCACAGATAGGACACTGGTACGGCTGCCGCTGCCGATGGACTCTCAGGTGTTGTTTTATGTACCCTTTATTACCGCTGCTGTAATGGCAGAGGCGGCAGCGGTAGGGTCGATCTACATTAGGTATATATTCTACTAGGTTACTTCCAGGAATATTTGCATCATTTGCATTTTGGCATTGTGCGTTGTCTTGTAATTCTTTCAAGATGTCATCATCAGAAGCATTCTGATCTGTCCTCTCCTTCAGTTTTTCAATGACAGTGAGCAGTGACATACTGATGCCCATTTTAATTGGTGCTTCTGATAACTCTGGCCTTTCTTTCTGTATCTCTACTATTGCACATTCACTTTGGTTTAAGCCACTAAACTCCTCTGAAGGATTCTTAAGTGAGGATATGGCTTTAGAATGAGCCACGCACGGGCCATCAGCTTCTCCCTGCCCTGCACCTGCACCCACAGCATCTTCGCCAGGCAGAGTCCTGAAACCAGACCCTGTTAGTTCTGCAGCTCTGATGGGCATTGTAACAAGAGCTTCTGCAGCTAATGAGTGTAGCCGTAAAGACTCTGAATTTGTCCTTCTTCTAACAGGAGGTGCATTTTCATCAGTCGTTACATTTTTATTAGGGCTTAACTCATTATCTTTCTTCTCGGCATTATTCCATCCTATTATTACTTCCTGCATTTCATCTGAACAATAAACTTCATCAGGTTCTTCACAGGTAACACGGGACTCCTCCAAGATTAGGTTTTTTTCTGTTTCAATGTCAGTGTTCATCAAGAAAGGCTTTTGTAAGACACTTTCTTCAGCACCTGGCAAACGCTCTACTATTACATTAACATGACCCTTTTTATTTGGACTACAATTAATGATTTTCTGTGCTGATGAAAGCAGGCTATCGGCTATCATATTATCCTGTTCTGTATCGGATACAGTCTCCTCTAAAACCTCTGTAGCAGGAGAATGCACTACAGACTGATTTAACATCTCTTCCTCTTTGACATTTGTTCCTGCTGGCAATTTGCATGACAGTTGCTCAGAATTGCAAATCTGAAGCTGAAGAGAATGCTCACTATGGATATCAAGTTCATTGTTTTCCAAAGAAAGAACAACTGTATCCACGCTATGAGGTGTTTGAGTTACAACTGTCTCTGACAAGTTGGTAGTTTCATTTTCTTCCTCAAAGATAGGATAGGAGCAATCAACCTCACCCGCGTGCTTCCAGGCATGTGTTTTCAGCATCCTTTGCTGACCACAGGTGTACCGACAAATTAAACACCGGTACATGCCATACTGCTCGTAAGTATACCATTTCCTCCTACCCATCTCAGGCATATGACTAGACTGAGTTATATCTTTACATTCCAGATTTCCTGTCTGATCAGTTCCTGATTTGACACTTCCTTCCACTGGCCCTTGCAAAAATGAACTTGAGACATTTACACATTGCTGCACTTCTGTCTGGATGCTATTTTTGCCATCATTCTCGTGGCAATTTTGGAAGTGGGATTCAAGTTCTTCTTGGCTTTTAGAAGCAAAATGACATTCTGAGCACATTAATATAACTTCATTTTTCTGCCCATGTTGTTTTATATGTTCTTGTAGTGTTAAAAGAGAAGGTGACAGAAACTTACACAGGCTACACTGGTAGCATGTCACCTTCTTTTTGCTTGGTGGAAGACATTCAGTCACAAAATAATCTGCTTGCAACTCTTCAGTCTTTTGCGTAGCAATAACAGATAGCTCAATTGCTTTAGCTGGGATTTCACAAAGATCGTCTGAGTCAAAGGACTGTGCAGAACCATTACTATGGGAACGTTTTTTCCCTATTAAAAGGCATCTTTGTGACTTCTCATTTTCAACTATTTTGCTGAGTTTCTGGATAACATGGATGAGTGGATCAGTTTTACATTTTCTCTGATCTTCACTGTTCTGCAGTGTTGGGCCAATGACTGTTTCAGAAATCAGCACAGCTTCCTGCTCCCCAATATTTGGCATCAATACCGCAACACTGCTTCCTTCTTCCATAATACCTAGGAGAAACGGTTTTATAAAATATTAAGATATAAAGATGCACAATAATAAAAATACAACCCAGTACTATTTATATTTCTCCCTCTACTAAATGTGGAAGCCTAATGCCACCAACTTTATAAAAACTGTGGTATGGCTACATAAGTAGCCAAAAATTTTGAGAACATTTAGTGGATAGTGTAGATGCTACTCAATACAGCTGGACAGAATAATTCCAAGAGAGCCTATGACTCCAAGCTGGGCAAGAGAAGTATTTTTCAAGTATAGGCTGATTAGCACTGTTACAGCTATTGTCTTTTTCTCCACAAGGACTACACATTTGAATGGTAGACACTTAAATATACCAGTCAATACTAACTGGCATAGTTATGCCTAAAAGCCATGATATGATATGAAAATGTATTCCTAACATACTTATTCTGATATACTGACGTTTCCTAAAGCACATGACAATTTGCAACAACATCATTTACAAAACTAAGTTGTTTTGTTTTGTTTTCCTTGAAATGTTAGGAAAACAAAGTAATTCTGATATTTACTTGCGTTAGTCATGTTGCTATGACTATAATAAAGACCATTCAAGTGTCAAATCATACTTCTTATTATAAATGTCATTTTTGAGACAAGCTACTAATTGTAGCTTTTTCTACAATTCCTTAATTGTAGGGAAAATAAATTGGTACTAAAATTATAGAGTAATTTTTTTCTGTTTTGAGGGAACGCTAAAGGCAATAACTATTTCCACTTCCTTTAACCACATCTAACCATAAACCACAGGCAGTTATGTGGTACTGATGGAGGTTAAATTAGAAACCAATTTGTACAAATTTACATTAAAACATAGTTTGTGATGTGGTCAAATGTGAGGGGTGGAGGAGCTGGACAAAAAAGTCTTATAGTGAAAGTTACTTCTGAAAAAATGTCTAAAAATAACCTCTTCAAGTTCTGCTATATATAGACGCATGTACGTTATACACAATATCTGTTTTTATATAATATATATAACATTTAGAACATAAAGAGATGCCAGATATTTCTTTTTTCACTCATCCTTGAAAATGTGTTCTGAGTTCTTTCATGTGGACTTTTGAAAGGTATACAGGCCAAACCCTCAGCTATTTAATACTTTACACCTTTAGTTGGATCTATCCAAGCAGATTGAAAATGGTGAATACTGCACTGCAATAGTAGATCAATTATAGGAAACAGAAATTAAAAATTAAATATATTTAAAACAAAGAAGTGTCATTTTACGTAAGAGTATACCAAATGGCCTGCTTATTCAATTCAACTTCAGTATTGTCTTATTAACAGGAATCAATGTATGTTTCCAGAGTTATTATTAAACTGAAACACGCAAGTATTTACCTTTTTAAACATACAACTGTAGATGTCTCGATGTGCATATTTTGCTTCAACTTCTATTATTTGGCACAGTATACTGAATGACTATCTATGTGGGTAGGAAAAATTATGCCCCTTTCATGCGATATCTCCAATTATATATTACCTTAAAAGCAGCTTAAGGTTATTATTTGAAAATCATCCTATTTAGGTATACAAACTTTGCTGTTTGTTCCATACCAGCTGTAATATGTTTCACAACCATTATGAAAAGTAAATGAAAGTGCTTTTTCGCCTGAAAGCAGATTTAACATTACATTACGTGCTCAAAGGCATAATGTCTACTTTAAATATTTTCAAATTGAAAACGAGTTAAGGAAAATTATAAGCACATGGTGCTCCTCAGTGCTTTTAAAACTTTGTAAGTAAATGCTAAATAGGCAAATATTTCCCCTACTTTTTTTCATCTGAAAGCACCATAGAAACTAAGAGGAAAGATCCTAGATGGGCCATAAAAGAAATGCACTTCCACATACTACTGCTGTGTCACAAATGAAAACACAGAGAGCTCCTCCAGATGTACTGATTTCAGATGCTTGTAGCTGATCTAAGTTATCAGATGTGTCACTATGGTGTATACGTGTTATGTCATTCTCTGATTAGAGTAAGTTTGATGCTTACTGCTGCAGACTTTGGTTTTTAGAGGGAAGATAAGAGCTGCACACAAATATCCGGATTTTAATAACTATATCGCTTATCACTAAGAGCAAAGACGATTCAATCTCCCACGACATAAAAACTTCACGCTGCCAAACGCCTGTGCCAGCACGTACCCTTCACCCAGCCCATCCGGTAACTGAAATGCGGGGTCTGGGATGACAAAGGGGCCCGGAGGGGAAGATCCGAGCCGCGGAAAACGCCTCCGCGCCGCCGGTGTCAAACCCCCACCCGCCAGCCCGGCAGAGCCGGGGCGAGCTGCCCCGGGGCCAGGAAAAGCCAAGCACCGCTTTGCACAACAGCCGAACGCGAACCGGCTCCCGAGGGCAGGAAACTCCACCAGCGGCCGCCCGACGCTGCCAACTGCGGCCCCCGGGACGGCAGCTCGGGGACGTGTGCCCGCGACCCTCCTCCGCGCCTCCTCCGCGCTCCCCGCCGGCCGCACCTGCCGCCGCTCCCCGCCCGGCCTCCGCTTTATAACGCGCAGGTGCCGCGGGCGCGGCCCTCGAGCAGCGGGCCCGGCGCCGCCGGCGGGGCGAGAAGCACCGACCGGCGCTCGGGCTGCCGAGCCGCGGGAAGGCGGTGAGGTGAGTAAGGTGGAAGGCAGGGGAGGAAGGCGGCCGCTGTACGGGCCGACCCGGGGAAGGCTCCGCCGGGAGCCGCAGCCGCCCGCGGCTCCGCACATGGGCTGCGGCGCGCCCCCACCGGGGCCTGCCCGCCCGCCCCCGCGCCTGGCGCCCTACCTGCCGCGGGCCGCCACCGCCGGGCCGCCGCCGCCGCCCGCTCGCCCCGCGGCGTCCGGGGCCCGCCCGCCGTTTCACCGGGGTTTTAATGAAGAAAAAGACTTTTTTTCCTCACCTCCGGCCACCGCTTCAAGATGGCGACGATGGAGACCGTATCACGTGATCGGCGGGCTCGGGTCAGGTGACTGGCGGGTGGACGCTGCCACCGTGCCGCCGACTTCTCGCCGTTGCCACGGAGACGAGCGCGGGCCGCGCCATGGCAGCCGCGTCCCCCCTCGGTACCACAGGGCTGCGCACACCGGGCGGTGGGGCTGTCCCGCCGCCACCGGCCCCGCGCCGCGCCCCAGAAGGCGGGAAGGAGCCGAGTGGCGGTGCGGTTGTGTCCGCTCCACGCACCGCTGCCTCTTCTGAGGCGATGCTGGTGTCGCTGTCTCCATCCGTCCGTGCACGAACTTCAGTGTCCGCTCAGCAGAGACCGAACAACAGCGCGCAGCCGCTCGTGCCGGCCCAGCGCGGCCGGGCGGGTCATTGTGTTCAAAATAACGGGTGGTACCTCGCAGGTCCTGCGGTTCCTGACCCCCCGGCTCCTGCTCCTGCCAGTCAGAACTTTGTCAGTGCTCCAGTATCCAGCACAATGCGCTTCAAGAAATAGTGTAGTATCCCCAAAGGTATTCTTTTTCAGTACCGTTTTCAGACACCTGTAGTTAAAAAGAAAGGCTGAGGGAGCTGGGTCTCTTTAGTTTGGAGAAGAGGAGACTGAGGGGTGACCTTATTAATGTTTATAAATATATAAAGGGTGAGTGCCATGGGGATGGAGCCAGGCTCTTCTCGGTGGCAAACAATGATAGGACAAGGGGTAATGGGATCAAGCTGCAACACAAAAGGTTCCACTTAAATTTGAGAAAAAACTTCTTCTCAGTAAGGGTGACAGACACTGGAACAGGCTGCCCAGGGAGGTTGTGGAGTCTCCTTCTCTGCAGACATTCCAACCCGCCTGGACGTGTTCCTGTGCGACCTCACCCAGGCGTTCCTGCTCCAGCAGGGGGATTGGACTGGATGATCTTTTGAGGTCCCTTCCAATCCCAAACATACTGTGATACTGTGTAAATAAAAAAAGCCCAATGCTACAACCCCCACGTTTTGTGTCTAAAATGGCAAATCAATGCAAGTGTTTCCATGGGTAAATTGCAGAGAACTGACCAAAAGTTTTAGCAATTTAAGTTAGAAGGAATCTGGAGTTGAAAGTGCACGCTGCGTGTCAGTGTCAACCTCAGAAGCTGCGTACCAGAAATGTGCTGTTCAATGGAAACTGAGAAGTCAGGGGAATAATGAGTTTCAGAAGTGGCTTATGGCTCAGTGATGGCAACTAAAATCTAATGTTCATTTCCAGAAAGGGGCTTGAAGTATGTTGAGGTGGATGGGTCTGCAGCTGGATTTGGGGGGACCCAGTAAAATTTTAGCAACTTTTTGCAAGTTCACTTCTTCCCTCAGGTGGGAGTTTTGCTAATGATTGTATATTGTTTTGTAGGGATAGAAGACACATTTTAAATAGTGGCAAATCAGGTATTCAAGAGATGAATTTATCCATCCTTTCAATAGGCATTATTTCATCTCCAATTTTACTTTGTGACTTAGGTTTCTTGCCTTAAGAATCTCAGTGTAATTGTATGAACCGCTACAAAAGCTTTATAATTTTCACATTATTATAATGCATTATAGTGTATTATATTAATGGGGTCTCTGAATCCCCTGCTTTGTAGCTGTATGTACAACAGAGGTGAATCTTGCATGGAGCACTGTTCGGAATGGAAGCCTTGGCTTGTACCCTTCGAGGTGAACAGTGAGCAAGAGTACTGTGTGAGCACTTTGGCACCTGAGGGAGTAAGCTTTTTTCTTTTATATTTCTCCTAGGTTTTAGGTCTTGTCAGCCTGGAGGTGGCCTTTATCTATCATGAGGTAGATCCACCATAAAAGAGTGAAATTTGAAGTAGCATTGCAACACTGTTGGCAACTAAGAATTTTTCTGTCATTTATAAAGACTGACTGCAGCACATGAGCCTGGACTGGTTTTTCTTATTCTTTTCAGATGACAGAATCTGTTTCATACTGTACCTGCTGTTCTGTTTCTGGGAAAAAAAAAAAGTGCAGAGTGCAAAAATACAGTTGATTATCACATGAAAAATCAAGTTTTGGGAGTTTCTCAGAAAGTGGTGGTAGAGTTTGCATATATTTATATAGGTGCATGTGTATTGGCTACTTTGATTTATCAGGCTGACATCTTGGGAGTCCTTGCTATGAAATGGAGCTTCACACAGGGGACAATTTGATTCTCAAAAGGCTGAAGTTTGCAAAGCTCTCTTACAGAGAGTACGAGAAGAGTGGTAAGAACACTGTACAGGAAAAAATGATACTGTGTTATTCATGTATGAAAAAGTACTGTATTATATTGTGAGAGGAAATACCACAGACAGATTAAGAATGATTAGCAATACTGAAAAATTATACGGGGATGAATGAACATTGCATTGCTTCATTTAGACAATACAATAGAACATTATAGACATATGAGGATAATAAATAGTATAAAAAAATAAATTACACTTTAAATATGCTTCTCCTACCATTAGACTAACTAGATATTCAGTAAAGTTGAATGGTTGGATTTTCAAAACAGGTAAGGCAACTTTTAGAATTTTTAAAATATAAATGTGTAATTAACCTCTGAAACTTGTTGCCACAAGAGATTGTAGAAAACAAAAACTTTTTAAGAGTTAAAAAAATAATTAAATTTCTGTATCTATAGAGACAACATGTACAACTCTTCCAGATAGAATTAAAAATGTATTAACAGTATGAAATGTCAGTGTTTTTTGTATTGAGGGAAACATTGATAGGAGTCACAAAGAATCTTTCCCTGTGAAAGGAGTATATGATATTTTAAGCTCTGATGTTTAGATTGCAATATCCTTTGGGGTGATTGTGCTCACCTTCTGTGAGAACCCAAACTATACAAACCTTTTGTATAGTTAGAGTGAGTTATCTTTTTTTCACTATAGCCTCAGATGTCTTTGTGCTTTGGCACTGAGGCAGTAAAACTGTGCAGAATTTATATTACTTAGATGGTTTATTTTGCATTACACAGCCTTTTCTACTACAGAATTAGGAAAGTTCTGTATTAAGTCATATTTCAGCTGCAACAATGACATCTAGGGGTTGATTTATATTAATTTAATTTAGATACGTATCTCCTATTTTTGAGAAGATGGTTACTAATATGTTTACTAAATCTAAATTATTAGTATTTGCTGAAAAGCTGTAAATCTGATATATGTTGTATATTCAGAAAATAGCCATGGCATTTTTACCTTCCTATTTTTTGTGTTTTGTTCCTTGATCTGTCTTTTAATTATTTTAGTACTGCTAACACTGCAAACCAGTGAATCTCTCTTGTTCCTTTAGACCTTGTATTTTTTCATGACGTTATCAAATGTATACTTTTCTGTGAAGTAAAGGGAAATCTCTTTGACTCTGCTTTATGTGACTTATTCTGTCTCCTAAAATCACATCTACTTTATTTTTGTACAGGAAATGAGACCAAAAATCCCTGTATTCAGTCCCCTGCTTCTCCCAGCTTTATGGGTGTGTGGATATAGTCTTGACTTCAGATTTAAACCCTATGATTCAGGACCACCTCTAAGCTATACGTAAATCCAATTTTATGTGTGCAAGTAAGTGTATATGTAAAATACGTAATTGCAATTTAGAGGTGATTTAACAGCATCTGTCCTATTATTTGCAAACTTACTTTCTTTGCCTTGAATCTTAGTTATTTGACCATAAGTCACTTATTTGGAATTGCTTTTTACAGGAAAAAAAGTCTATATTTCTTTCTCATCGGCTTCTTCACTTATATTTACGACTTTTTCTCAGGAATTAGAGAATATAATTTTTTTGCAAAATTCCCCTCATGCCATTCTGTGGAATATATTGTGCTATCTTTAGCATACTGACTTTTTGTTGATATTGAGATGAGACCTGAATAAGAGCCCTTGAGTGTAAGAAATAGGGAAAGGCTCACCTTTTTCTTTAGATACTTCCTTAAAATTTTGAAGTAATGTTTGTGGTTTTGGGACAGTGTTACTGACTTAGGCAAAACTAAACCCTAAATGTTAGGTGCTCTAAAATGTACAACTTATAACTATATTTTTATAGAACCTACCAGTCAGTTGTAACAAGGTACTCAGTTTAAGAGAATGTGAAAAGTCATTTGACATGAGATTGCTGGTGATACACTAAAAGGGAGGGTAAACTAACTTCCTGCATAGCTTTTCTGGTGTACAAGAGAAAGAAACTATGACCAGTTGAGCTGAAAATAGTGAGACATTATGGAGAGTTTCACCTTGGCTCAAATCAAGGTGCTAAAATGTTCTCTACAATAAATAAAGGTGTTTTTTCTGATGCATCCTAACACCAACAGGGACTTTTTCATATAGAACTTATACTGATGCAGCAATTCTTTTCACAACTGCTGTACCTGCTGGTTTCATCTGTGGGGTGACAGCTTATTTCTGTCAGCGATATTGGCAAAACATGATTATAACTGCATTCCATATTAAATCTTATATAAAAATCTCACCAGAAATCACATCCCTAACTATTATTAGTATGTTAGTAGATGATTTTTACAGACTTGGTCAAAGTATCACAATGGACATATTTGTCTCTCATAGGAAGGTCGGCAGTGAATGTAAAGCAGAAGAGGATAAATCTGAGCTGTAGTTGACTCTGAGTAGGACTGGAGGAAAGAAGAAACAGGACAGGAAGATTTATAAAATTCTTAAAAAATAAGTAACAATTATTTTAATGTATATTTTTGCCTATATGAGTAATTGTATGATTCTGTATTGAAAAGGAGTGGGTTTGCAATGGTGACTGAAGGTGCTAGGATGCATTATGACTTGAAGAAATGCTTCAAACTCCCATGTTCTGCTTTGGAAAAAGTACATTTAAAAATAGCCAAACCATGCCATATTCTACTTAATTCATATTTTGAGGCAAAATATGGAATCAAGAGAATTGGATCCTCTGAAATTAGGGCACTGCAGAAGAAATTGTTAGGGGATGGGCTACAATTTGCTGATTCTTTGAACTCAATTCTGCAGTGAGCGAGGGCAGTGAAAGCCTCTGAGTCAGAATCTCACTTTCCAGTTTGCCTTTCCCTTTAATAGTTTGAAGTTCTCTACAGCTGTGGGAATGATATTGTCCACTGGTAGGTGACAAATGGACCTACCCACTGGTAGGTGATGACTCACCATTGCCTTCAAAAGACCCAGAGTTCCTCCTAGCCCTTAAAATATGCCATTTTCTTATGTCTGTCCTAATATAAAGGCAATGTGGTCTGTGTACATGTACTGAGGATAGATCTATTTTAAATTAGTGAAAATCATAAGGAAAGTTTGGATTGGTTTTTATGTCTGAATTGGCCATGGGGAAACTCCACCTAGAATAGGGACAAAAAATTATTTAGCTATACAGAAAATATCAAGGCGGTTCATAGAGACTTGCCACATGGAGGTACTATATTTTAATGTCAATTATTATTTCCCCTTTTTATTATTTTGTGTCAGTAGTGGGTTTTTTGTTGTTTTTGTTTGTTTGTTTGTTTTTTTGCCAGCTCTTACTTCAAAAAGTGCTTTCTTAGTTATGTAATCCAATTAAGGGAGCGCAGAATGTGATTTATTACTGGCAGTTGTAGCAAAGGGAGTCATATGCATCAAAAAACTCCTACAACAACAGAAATCTACCACTCTTTTTTTTTTTCTTGTTACAGTCAGAGAAAATACAGAAGCTTCCTTTGCATTCTTAAGAGAAATTAGCTGTATGTGAAGTGTTGCATTATAGCAGGTACAGACTGATCCCAGTTGTTACATTTTTCATTCATATATGCCCCAGTGACTGCCTTTGGTGTGTGTTTTACACATTCAAGAGAATTCATTTATGAATGATAAACTGCAGTAAGCCTGGAATTAGATCCTACATTACATAAATTAATATTTCACGTGTAAAAGGAGAGCCCCTAAAAAGAATTGGACTCCCTGGAGTTCTAATATAGCTAATATTCCTGTAATTGATTTAATTGCCCCCTACCCCCCTTTTTAAAGTAGTAGTTAAAAGGCATTCTTGTTAAATCAGTCATCGTAAATACACTAATTTCTGGTGTGAGAAACAGCTCCTAGAGTATGTCCTACATGCTAGCTCCCAAAGGATAAAGTAGCACCAAAAATCTGTAAATCCAGTCAGGTGTGAAACTGGTGTATCCATGACTTAATTTCAGTATCTATTAACAATAGAGGCCAGAATAAAGATATTAAGGTTTCCTGCTCAGCATGGAAACTGGATAATGTGAATCAGAAAATGACAAGTGCTTTTGAGTACTTCTCAGGGAACTGTGGACCAGGCATCTGTCCTTCAGTGAATGCTCTGGCTGGTCCTGGAAACTTTCCTTATGTTCCATCGATTGATCTGCTCCAGCAGACTTTTTTACTTGAAGTGCAATCTGTTTTTTGCCAAATGGAATTAGGTAGGAGTTTTTAATCTAGACACATAGGTGCTTGAGATGGGTTTTAAGCAGTAGATTGTAATTTTAGAGTGTGACATTTTTCAGGTAAGTTCAGTGTAGCAGTCATGTTAACCTAACCTTGATAAATTTTGCAAAATTTACATAGCTGACCACAGATTTGTCATGTGTACGATGGTATGAGGCTTCTGTTACGCTCCTGGAGAACTTTTATGAGTACAAACCTATCTAATTTCTGAGCATCCATACAAACACACAACACTGCAACTGTTTCATGCTACTAAATAAACACCTTGTTCCAGTTTTCTTCATAAAATATTTATTTGTCCTCCAAAACCTTAAATAAGAAAATTTACACAACTTTAGTATCTGTGCTATAGAATGTATTGTGCACTTATTCCCTTAAAATGTTTATAAAAATACTAATACAAATGTGACAAACCAGAGTTCACCATCCTACTGTGTTTTTCATGTTCAAGTTTAAAAAAGCAACAATGAAACAAACCTTAAAAGGTATCATGCCAGGTTTTTAATTCCCTTTTCAATTTTGCTAAATCAAATTCTTGTTCGTGAGTTTGTGTAAAATTAGAATCTCATGGTTTGTCTCACCTTATGAACATTGCTTGACATCCAAAGTTGTTTTTTTTCCTCTAACCCTTAGCACTGTGTGTGAATGTGGGTTTGCAGGTGCATGTGTGTGCACTTCCAGGTACACAGAGACATAACATTATTTTTTCATTGCAAGTATGTGTGTGGAATCTGCACACAACGAGCATTGAACACCTGCATGAAAACAAAGGAGTTTGTTCATTCTTAATTATTGAATCTTGCTACTGTTTATTAGATATGAGCAAACTGAAATGAACCATCACACTTTTCTGTAGTGACCTTGAGGTGGCAGCAGCATTACATTCATTTCTACCACACACCAAGTCCATTTAAGGTGAAAGTAAAATTTGCAATAAATCAAAATAATACTGATTGTTATAATTTTATTACCAGAGCATTAAGTCAATAAAACTTATCTGAAATGTCATTTGCATTGTATACAATTTTTACTAGTTATCAGGTATGTTTTAAAAGCATGTTTAAAGCAACCAATTGAAGAAATTGGTGATAAATTGTTGAAAAGCTGAGATTTGTCTAATGGTGTAGTAAAACTAAAGTCTGTTTTGATCTCTTGTATTGTAAAAGACTGTTTTTGAAGGCATTTGTTAGTACAATAATGTCTTGTGTCTTGACTAACTATATTTAATGTCCTAATGTCTGATTAAATATTTTCCTGCAAGTTGTCAGGTCCTTTTTCATTTGTGATTTTATGTAGGAAGGTCATCTAATTATATGAAACCCTTTCAGTGAAGGAGAATGTGTTTATTTCTTTTAATAATGAGGAATAATGAAACTTATTTATGTTGGAAGTCAGAGAAATTTATTGGAGAATTACAACATGAGAAACATGAAAATTAAAAAGAAAACAACAAACTTTTAATAGCATATTCATTACCAAGAAGCTTGCAGGTAGTGAAATAGTTGTATAAAACCAGTATATTGGGTGATATAATACTGTGTGTGTCAGTTTTCAGGACATGGTTATTTTGAATTTCTGTGTTGTCAATTACTACTAGGTTACTAAATTATTATTACCTAATTAGTCAAAAGAGGATGCACTAGAAGGAAAGATTAACAGCAGTTGCCCTAACAAACTTCTAAACCAACTTCTGGCAGGGAAGCCGGATCTCGTTGTCTGGATTGTGTTGCTGTTCTGCAAGACTAACACGAGTCTGGCCTGGAAGCCGAAAGAGAGATCTATTACACAAGTTAATCATGTTGAAGAAACAACGTTGAAAAGTAGTTACCCTAACAAACAGACAAAAATAATGGTAGGGATGTGTTTATACATCAGTTAAAAACTGATTTGAAAGAAACCCTTTATGTAAGTGCTGCTAAAGGAGTCCCAATAACTGATTAAAGATAGCTTGTATAATAGTTAAAATAATTCAGTGGTAATTTAATGAAAAATAAGGTTATATTGATTAAGTTTTGGATTTATTTCATCTTCAGGGGTTTGTATTCATACTAAGATAGGATATTTAGATATGTTTACCCTTATATTCTTTATTAATGTTTCACTTGTTTGACCAGTTGTACCTTGACAACTTTTTCAGCTCCTCATGAAAGAATATTGATTATAAACAAGTACAGAAGTATATAAACAAAAATAAGTTGAATTTTAGCTTCAGAATGACATGTTTTTAGATTTAAAAAGCAGACAGAGAATGACAAACCACAAGCCAAACAGAGATTACAACACCTGGATGCTGTTTGGGCTCTGCCAATGTTTACCAGAGCCAATACAAATACTATTGCTTCACTAAGACATAGATCTGTTTTTTTATTTCTGTGATCTGTACTGTAGTTTTCTCTTTGCTGTTTCTTAAGCTAATTTCTATGATTTTACAAAATTTCCAAAGGTATGAATGCAGTGAGTGACAAAGCAGCAGAATAACTGAGGTCACAACAGTATTCTTATGAGGAATGGAATTCACTGTGACCCTCTTTCTTCTTTCTTTCTGATTTTAACCTTATGGCTGCATATTGTCAAAATATATTTACCTCAGAAATAAAACTAAGGCAACAATTTATGTGAGCTTAACGTAGTTAACATGGAAACGAATGTAATTTCTTAGAAATATATATAAATGAGGTTGAGAGGCTATCCCTAATCTCCGTAAATTACGAACATAGATTATAACTGTCTCAAAAGCAGAGATGTGCTTTTTATTTGTCTTTAGAGCACCATAAACCCACATTTTGTTGGAGAAATTTAAAAATTACAGTTGTTATATTGGGGGCTCTTTGTAAGTGTACAAAATTCAAATAAACAAGTTGTCCTCGACTTCATTGGGAGAAGAATCTGTTATAGCAATTGCAGAATATTCCAGAGGTTTTGACCTGGAGCCAGTGTTGAAGGATTCATTCAATGTTAGTTTAACATTTGCCCAATGTTTGTGAACTAATGTTAAATGAGAGCTTGTCATAAGACTTTGTTGTCCTGAAATTGCAACATGGCTGTTTTAAAAGTACCACTGCTGTACTGAAATGGAAGGTACCTGATGTGATCTCTTTCGGTTGAGCTGTGTATTGTCTGACAAAATGGGTATTTTATTATTTTGTGGAATAATTTGTATAGCAAACATTATATTACAAACTGTTCAGTTAGCAAGACTACTGTTTGGTAAAATCACATTACCTAGAACATTAAAACAATCATTCTAGAAGATGATTTATAATGATTTGAACATGTTTGTAAAAAATAGATGACCACTGTACATTTACAGTTGACGCAGAGGTCCCTAATGTCAGGAAAGCACTCTTGACCTTGATGGGTAGTTGTAATTCAATTTAAATCAATTGCCAATACAAGTCAAATGAAGTTCTTATGGCTGTCTAGTGTGCACTTCCCCATTCTTCTGACATTATTGTTCTACTCCAAGTCATTCTTCAATCTTTTAACAGCTGAAAGGGACCTGCATTCTGCAGCTTTATGAGAAAACAGCACTAAGTTGGACTTCTCTGTGTTTTGAAAGTATCTACTCCTTTTCACTGACTTTATTTCCAAGCTAACTAAGCAAACCTTTTTCTACATAAAATGCATTACTTGGCCTGTTGCTGGCAAAGCCGGATATTTCACTATTACAGTGAATCCAGAATGCATTTTCTGTGGCTACAATTTTACTGGTGATTAATTTAATTTGATAGAAAATAAGCTCTTCACTCTGAAAACTGGGTATCTCATTGTTAGTATAGCCTTATTAAAAGCTTTCACTGTATGGTATATTCTAAGCATCGTTTTTGGCATGTTTTGTGGGGTGGAAGAGAAAGGGACACAAACATCTTGAAAATGTATCCCCCGTGCATGTCCGGATACTTATTTCTTCAAAGGACTTTGCTAAAATTAGAGATGAATATTTGAACAGTGGTAAAAATTTGTTAAACATTTTGTTCAAAAGCTACAATCCTTATAAATACAGATTTTTCTAAAAAAATTGGGTTTTGTGTTATTAACTTTTAATGTTCTCACTCCTCTACATGTATTTAATTGTCTACCTTTTGACAAGTGGGACTATTAAAAGGTCACACCATGGCACAGTGTTTACAAGACTGAAAAAAACAAACGTACAGATACTTTCTCAAAGACAGAGAATACAAATTATAGCTAATCCCAATGACCTATTAGAGAGCAGTGTATGGGAAAGGGACCTGGGGTCCTGGTGGACAGCAGGATGACCATGAGCCAGCACTGGGCCCTTGTGGCCAGAAAGGCCAATGGCATCCTGGGGTGTATTAGAGTGGGGGTGGTTAGTAGATCGAGAGAGGTTCTCCTTCCCCTCTACTCTGCCCTGGGGAGACCACATCTGGAATATTGCATCTAGTTGTGGCCCCCTCAGTTCCAGAAGGACAGGGAACTGCTGGAGAGAGTCCAGCGCAGAGCAACAAAGATGCTGAAGGGAGTGGAGCATCTCCTGTGTGAGGAAAGGCTGAGGGAGCTGGGGCTCTTGAGCTTGGAGAAGAGGAGACTGAGGGGTGACCTCATTAATGTTTACAGATATCTAAAGGGTGAGTGTCAGGAGGATGGAGCCAGGCTCCTCTCGGTGACAACCAATGATAGGACAAGGGGTAATGGGTACAAACTGGAACACCAGAGGTTCCACTTAAATTTGAGAAGAAACTTCTTCTCAGTGAGGGTGACAGAACACTGGCCCAGGCTGCCCAGGGGGGTTGTGGAGTCTCTTCTGCAGACATTCCAACCCGCGTGGACACCTTCCTGTGTAACCTCATCTGGGTGTTCCTGCTCTGGAAGGGGGATTGGACTGGATGGGCTTTCGAGGTCCCTTCCAATCCCTGACATTCTGTGATTCTGTGTAATCCTCCTGATCCCCCCCAAACCCTCTCTCACAGGTAGTCCAAGACTTCAAAGGGTCCTGTATTAATGAGAATAATAGGCAAACTCAATTTGACTGATATGTTAGCATTAAATACATACAACTAATAAGAACTGATAATGAAAAAAAAGTGATTCTGATTGCCAGTGGAACCTGGTTGGGATATTATTAACAGGTTGCTGCAATTAATGCAAAACTAATCACCAGTCCTCCATGGAGAGATGCAGATTGCAACTTGTTAGAAGGCCTGTTCTGTTCAATAGGATTTGTACTGCAGCTAATCCACTTAGCAGCTTCCCATGTTTCTCTGTTGAGATTTTTTTTTTTTTTAGGAGGTAATGAAGTGTTATTCCTTCCTAGAGATTCTATGGATTTCTTTAGTTTCTATATTTTGATTCTTCTGTTTTTACTAAATATGTAAGTATGTTTGCCTGCTCTTTCCCATTCCCACGGGCTGAGATCAAAGTAAGTGTCTCTATCTCATTCATTCTCCTAAGCCACTGGAAACTGTATTATATGACATGAAGCTATAGCTATAGAACTGACCACTTGACATACAGGAAATGCATTGCATATACAGTCCTCATTGGTGCAACTGAAATTAAAATATTCTGCTGTTCTACCCATCTGCTGGTGGGCAAGAATTGCTGCATAAAACCTGCATTTTGGTACTTGTCAGTTTTGGTAAACACAACATGAAACAAACCTGTGTGGTTTGTGTTTTGTTTAATTAATTAATTTAGAAGTAGTTATAGACAATATTGTTTTATTAAATGGTCTTTTACTGCTCCTTACAGTGTATAAACTTACCAGCAGGCAGTAGAAGGAAATGTATCAGTTATGGGTTGGTCTGTTCCTCTACAAAGAACCTTGTCCCTAAGCATGAGTCATCAAATACCATGACAATTTCCGAAGGGAGTAGCTGTGCGGAGCAGAGGTAGAACGTGTCCTTATGGCATCGGTAGTGTCATAGGAAGACACATTTGAATCAAGACATTGAATTGTATTTACCTCCAACTGAAACAAACGACAAAATCATAATGTGTCTTAAATTCACTGGAGAAGCAAGTTCAGGCTTAGTGCAGAAAGGAAGAGCGTTGGAACGTTAATGCTTATCTTACAAACCCAGTTTTAATGGCAGTGTAAATATCATTGCTTTTAATTAATTATGAAGGGATAATTCGTTTCCAGAGCAAATGTAGCATGTCTTATAAGTAAATTCTGTAAATAAAATGGCAATGTTATTAAAATTGAATGTCTGGCAAATATTTTGTCCAAAATTACACACAAGTTGGTCAGTATTTGTTTGTTTGTTTGTTTTTACTAAATGTTGTGTTTTGTTGCCACTTTGAAACTAAAGAGCCAAAACATAAAAGGTTATGAAATCTCTTTATCTTCTGTACACCATTGAATGTTTGACCTTTTGTTGTATAACGTAGTCTTTTCATACATTGAAGATTTTGATCCAGATATGCAACCATACAGGAAGAACTTCCAGAGAAGAAATAATTTTGGTTTGTGCAGCCTTTGACTTGAAAGCCATTTCTAAAAAAGAAAAAAAAGCCATCTGCTACTTTATTGTTTGATATCAGTGGCAGAATAATGTCCGATTTTAATATCATACTGCTTGGCTATGTACTACACTAATTCGTTCTGTGACATCAATGAATCAAAGCAGAGTTCCTGGTAGAAGAACATCAAAAGGAAATTAATCTCCCTGTGATAGTATTAATAATTTCAGAATGGACGTGTTTTGCTCAATTAATGTAGCCATTGAAAGCTGTGTTTTTGTGGTCGGTTAGATCGATATCACAACTGCTACACAAATCGAGTGTGTAAGAACAAGACTGGTACTCTCCAGCCAGTCGGCAGTGCCATTACTGATGGACAAGAAGTTTACTGAACGTCCTTGGTTGAATTTTGTGGTGACTTAAGGAAAGGAGACATGGAGGTATGAACTTGGTGGGCTTGGGGGAGCTGTCTGGAAAAGATCCCGTCACTTTTCCATACATTGGGGAAGATGGTGGGCCTGGCATCACAGGTAGCATCAGCAGAGCTTGCAAGCAGAAATTAACTATGTGATACTGGAAGAAATTTAGTGGAGACTAATTGGTAAGAAAATTCAGGGATAATAAATGCATCTCAGGAAAAGACGTGAAAGTACAGCATACTCGAGGTGTGTATTCAACATCTGTTTCTTGTAAATACTGTGTTTTTAGAAAACGGCTTTCCCCCTCGCTTTCCCCCTCGCTTTCCCCCTCGCTTTCCCCCTCGCTTTCCCCCTCGCTTTCCCCCTCGCTTTCCCCCTCGCTTTCCCCCTCTTTCCTGGGCAGTATCTTGCCCTTTCGCACACACGCTGTCACCGAGGTGTCCCCAGCCTCGCTGAGGGGCTGTGGTGCTGGGGCGGCTGTAGAACCACCTGGAACCGGCTGTTTTGGCGCCAAGCAGCCCCAAGCTCTCCCCACAGAGACCAGCCCCGCCACAACCTGAACAGGGACACACAACACAGCGTGCTGATTAGCTTTGTACTAATAATCTCTTAATTTCTTTGTTCATGTAAGACTGCCAGTGATATTAATGAGATTATTTTTTGTCTAGGAAGATGCAGTGAGTTTTTTTTTAATGATTCCATACAATTCCTAACAAGACTGACACACTTTATTCTGGCTCAGCACTGTGAGAATGATGGCTTTTTTTCTGCATCAATGAGATAAAATCAGGTGCATTTACAAGCTCTCTCCCTCTGATATACTGTAATAATATCTTGAATTAAGGACAGTAGATGGGTGAGCAGCCAGTATGGTGGAAAGGCTTCCACTACATGTCAGCAGAAACCCTGGAAGAGTCAATAGAAATCTCACCATCAACATCTCTGTTCTGGTGTCTTCTTCACCACCTCCTTTGCTTTCCCTTCTGTTCAAGATAGAGTTATCAAAGGGAAAACAACTTAAAGGTGTTTGATAGCATGACATGTGAAGGAACTGCTTCATAACAGTGATAAATTCACAGTACACCATTTTGATGGCTGCAAATGTCCTGTTTGGATTGTCCCCGCCTGTTTAAAAGGTATTTAAGAAAGTGCTGACAAGAAAACTGAAGTAATCCTCCTGTAAGCATTGAACAAGAGCTTGTTCCCAATTGCTCTCATGGAAGTTAAAGGAGACCATTCTATACTGGGAGTTAGTCAAGTTTGTGTGGCTTTGCACACAAATCCCAAGGATCTACTGTGTCTGCAGAATCCAGGTGGGTTTGGTTTTGTGTGTGTTTGGGTTTTTTGTTTGGTTTTGTTTGTTTTTCATACACATGCATGTTCTAAATAGCAC
This sequence comes from Streptopelia decaocto, assembly GCF_964273445.1. Lineage (NCBI taxonomy): Eukaryota > Metazoa > Chordata > Aves > Columbiformes > Columbidae > Streptopelia > Streptopelia decaocto. Next base: position 15,101,816 of record NC_138666.1, on the reverse strand, counting down.
GAACCTCTGGTGAACTATAAGAATGAGAGATGACGTGTCCACCGCAGCCTTGGGAAGCCGTTCAGGAAGATGTGCTTCCCATCCCGTGTTCTTTCGTCCCTCTCCCCCAGGCCGCACACCGATATTGCGCTTTCAGAGAACACACTCACCCACTTCCTCTGAAAGCCGAGTTCACAAAACCTCCTGCTCTCCAACTTTCAAATATCTTCAAATCTGGAAAGCAATAAACTCTAAATGTGTCTTTATCTGAAGGAATATTTAGACAATATTTGCAAGCATGGAAATGGTATCTGTAACTAGGGCTAATAGCTTATCTTCTTTATAAGAGAAGGGAAAGACTGTGCTAAATATAAGCATGTAGAGTTAATGTCCATTTAGGTGTACTAAAAATCTGCACTGTTTACTGAAAAATTTAGGTTATTAACAACATAATGTGTGGTAACTATATGTGCAATGGCTACCTGGTTATGAGCTTTCTGCTTTTCTAAATTCCTTCTACACAACATTTTTTATAAAGACACAACACGCCGTGTTTAGATGGAGTCTTGCAGGGAGAAATGCAATTAAAAATGTTGTGCAATAATACATTCTTTTTCTTACACATAATATATTTGTGAGCATCATCCATGCAGACAAAAGTGCTGAGCAGAGTAATTCAGGACTTTACATCTCTGTACCATATTGGCTGCTTTAGCAGTTTTAGTACAAAGGCAGTCATTCAAAGAAGAGTATTAATGACAAGAAATAGAAAATAGTTCATTAATTTTTTTGGTACAATAAGAATGAGGATGTTACTATATAAAGGTTTGCCAGATCTTAGTTACATTTTTCCATTTTAATAGAGGTGGATTAAATCTGAAAAGTTCTCTAGAAGAGTGGTGAGGAAGCAGCAATACTCTTGATTTTTGACATTCAAACACCATGTTGTTGTCGGTTAATAATTTTTCATAAAGTACAAAAAGTAGTGATGAGAAAAATCTATCTACCAGTTGTTTTCCTTTGGTTAAAGTTGGCCTTTGTATTTCCTTTCTTTTGTCCAGGTTTTCTTTAAGTTTTCCAGATACTGGACATCCTGAGTACACTTTTTGGTGGATTTTCTGCAATTGCATAAGTAAGATGAAGAAAATATTCTTAAAATATTTACCCTATATTTTAGTTTTTCTAATGATAACATAACTTCTACTCTCCTCACTAGCATTCACAAGAATTCCATTTTACTTTCTATAAAACCAGGTCACCTAGTTAAAATAAAAATGTAAAAAGCTTGTGTTTTAACACAGAATGCAGTAGTTCAATAGGAAAAAAAATCCAGTGAATGAGATTTTAGTACTCTGATAAATCATAGCAGTACCTTTTATTGCCTAATTAATTTACAACTACATACTGTAAATACTAATAATTAATAGCAGTACTGTTTTCCTAACTTGGCTAGAATTACTATTGTGACCCTTGGTAATGTTGCAAAAAAAAGATTCAGCATTTTGACCTGTGGATGTGGGTGAATGTCTTTTATGGGAAATAACAAAAAGTTTCAGAAACTAAGTTATTAATCTTTTGTGAATTAAGTTTGAACCTGTTAAGTAGCTGTGAAAGCTTTATAAACAAATATCTGATAATTGAGCAAATACAATTTGTTATGTTTGTAAGATTTTATTGCATTTTACTCTTAAGAAAAATTGGGAGAACAGGATGTACTCATTTATAGGAATTTGCATCTTATTATGCATCAATGCTCTGGACACATGTCTAAATCAAAATGTGAGGAAATAAAAAGCAATAGTTTTGCCCTTACATATACTTTTTGGAACTTAAAAGTGTTCAATCTAACTTTACAGAGGAATTACAAAACATTTTTCCCATATTGACAGGTTGAGCAACTGTGGTGCTGCACTCCTGAGTGCTCGCTGCCAGATTTGTTTGAATTCTGGGTGGGTTTGCTTTCTGTGCTTTAAAGCAAAAAAAGAAAGAGGATTCCACCTTTGCAGCTAATCCAGAAGGCAAGGGTAACCCTGCATTTTTAGGTTTCTCTATTTTGTAGATGCCAGACAGGGCACAAATTCAACAGAAGATGTCAGGGAATGCTGTTGTGTCAGCTACAGGTGTTGTCAGATGTATGACTGCTACAATCCTTGCTTGCGATTATGACTTTATGACTTAAAATTGTGATTAATTTTAGAATACCTGTAATCTGTTTATAGTGTTATGGAAGTCAAACTTAGTGGTAGGGTTGATAAATTGGCTTTCATGTTAAGCCTTTTAAAATGGAAGTTTTCAGTCACTGTGGTGAGTATGTGCAGAACTCCTGTAGTGTCAGTTACTTATAATCTTTATTGAAGGAAAATGCTCTTAAATATGAGAAATGTCAATATTGGTGTCATGCTGTTATAGTCACACTCTATTTTTTTTTTAAATTATCTTTTCTCATAGAGTGTTAATAATTATATTTCTTTGTCAAAGAATCATATTAATACCTTGATTTTAATAAACTTAGTTTTCTATAGTTTATATATTTGTTTTTCATACCTAAAGGAAGTGAAGTGCAATGTAGGTTTTGAAGGAAATAATTCATTTAAAATATATGTTTTATCCATAGAGCCCCCAAAAATTAGTTTTTAATGAGCAGGTATGTCATGCCTGCTTTTTATAGACATACATTAAATATATTCACTTATTTAAATATTTTGACATTATTGTTTCTAAGGAATGAAGCACATGATTTTAAGGCTATTTAACGTAAAAGGCTCAGTGGAACTTTTCAGTTGGAAAATTACAAGACTTTTTCTATTTCTACTCAGAAAATACTTTGTTACCTTTAAAGTACACATTTAGGATAAATATATACATAGAAAAATAAAAAATCTCGATGAAGGGTTGACTGAGAGATTCGAACATTTTAAATGTTCATTTTTTATAGACTTTTTAATATACTGGTGATTCATTTATTCCCTGAGAGACTCAATACATTTAAAAGAGCTATAAGAATCCCTCTGGTATATGTATAGTAAAATGCTCATCAGTTTGTCTTTCTGTGATATTCGTCAGATTTTTGCTAGTGATCGGTCAGTTCAGGAAGTACTAGTTATATGAGTAGTATATTGTTAACTGGTGGCTTATTTATAATCTGAGCTGTTGATATAAACTCGTGTTGATCTTCTAGTCTTAATTCAAACTATGTGGTAGAAATATATTCATTTCCTTGGGACACCTGCATGTGAAGAACCTGTAAGCATGAATTCTCTATGGCTTCTTATCTGCTCCTTTTAACACTTCTTCTTGTGTAATGTAGTCTTTGGTATTAATTTGCAACAGATATAACATTATTAAGCAAGCTCCTATTCCAAATTTGCTGGTTCTATAATGAACTATGCTGCAATCACTTCTTCACAAGGAGAGGGATCAGTAAACTTTACGAGAAAACTGCCTCTATTCCCGTGGAAATTTCACTGAGCCAGAGTGAAAATTATGTCTGTAAAGATACTAAGTAGAATAATAGAAGTAATTCATGAATCTTCCCCCACCCAATATATTCTAGAAAGACTTGCCATAAACTGGTAAAATAGACTTTCAGCTGAGTCAACAGTATTGTACGGTGCAGGATCAATGTCTCAAAATTCTGAGTAATTTATAACTTCGAATGTGGTTATTAACATTGACCTGGATGGAAGCAGACATAGCTGTAGGAACTAGACAGCACAGTAGTGTGGGTGATGAAGCTCGAAGGAAGCAGTGACTCCATCTTCTGGCTTAAAAGGGAAACTTAAGAATTTTTGATTGAGACTTTTCAGGGGAAAGGTAGAAAATACAAAAAGGTGTTCTCAGAATTAGCATTCAGAAAATTAAATGCAAATACGAGTAGCAAAGAAATATTCCATTCATTCCTTCCATATTAATTTTACTTTTTTGACTGCAACCAGTTTCATATTCTAGGATAAAGCATATTGTAAGTCTTCATTACATTCATATTACATAGGAAAAGTTGGTTCAAATCATTTTTCAGAACAATGATGTTATCTTGAAAGCAATTTAGAAATTTTCTTGATACTATGGATTATTGATTGACAACAGATGGCAGTAGAGCAGATGGATTTACCTGGTAATGAACACACATCAGTGTATGAGACATATGGTTAAAATTCATAAAGAGGCATTTAGGAGCCTAGTTCACTTCTCTTAGATTATTTAGGCACTCCAGAAAATATTATCCTTCTGTTAGGAATTGACTGATATCGGGAAGATCTGTAATAACAAAACATGGGCTCATTTCTGCAAGTTAAGTCCTTCCTCACCCAACTGAGTTGCTGCAGAGACTGAAGAAGCCTTTAGCCTCTCTGAGGTAAGCAAAGCTGTTCTTTCCGTTCCCTCCTCACCTCTGAGTCCAGCTTTAGTGCAGAAAGGAAATGTCCCAGTTGATTTTGTGTTGTTCTAATTTCAGTTTAGTATCTTAGCTGGAAATGCCTATTTCACCACCTGGAGCCACAAGATAAAGTTGAGAGTTTTCTCTGTATTGTTTTTACTCTGGATTTCTACTCAAGTAAATCCTAAGGAGACGCCTCTTTCAAGATGTTCTTGTCCCCCAAGTGCTTGAGAATGTCAGCGCCGGTGATCTCAAAATCACATTAGATTTGAAAAAATTATGAGAATACGAAATGATCAAAGAAAGTCCACATTTAGACTTTCTTTTATAGACACGATTTTGCAAATATTTTGTTATTTTAGCTCACATCAATTTTTAAGAGAATTGGGATGTCTGTAGCAAGTAAAATTACCAAATTATATTGCAGCCATATACCAGTTTCAATGGATCTAGAATGTGACAGTAAAGATTATTTGTATGCATTGAACTTTATGTACATGTCTAAACAACAACCCTATTTATGGTAGCTTGTAACCTATGTGTACAGTTGGCTAAACAGTTTAACTATTCATGTGCATTATTTTTATATGATGGAGTGCAGTACAGTAAGTACACCCAAAAGGATAATACTGCTCACTCCTCTTGTGCTCGAGAGACCAGCAGGGACTGGCCATTTAGGGCTATCAGTAAACCAATACTGTGCTAGGGTGAAAGGAAGCATATGAATCATAAATGTAGCATGCTTCACCTGTTTTGTTGCTAGCTTTATGATTTCATGCTGCTTAAGCATTATGATTTTGTGATTGAACTGTCTGTTTTCCTCCCTTGCAGTGTAACAAGATGACATTGAAGAAAACCCTCCTCTTTAGGTTATAGCGTGTTTAAATATATCAACATGCAATCTGAATCCCTGAAATAGCCCTGATTTGCCCTCTATTCTTTTCAGTTTGTGAGTCTGCACTCTCTCCTAAATTACTACATGGATACTGCAAAGAGAAGAATAATAAGAGTCAAGAAGTTTTCTTCAATATGAGAGTGTTTGACTCTCATTTTACTGTTTGCTTTTTCTTCTGTGTCATCTTCTGTATATACTACATGCTTGTTATACAGTTAATGGAAACAAGGATAAAATGTCTGTAACGTCTTTCCTGCCAGTTCAAATCCACATCTCAGTATGAAATTTTGTATTAAATATCCATATTTAGGAATACTTCTTTTTAAAAGAGTACCCACATTTCCAATGAAGAGCTTTGCACTAGAAGGCCCATTAGAAATTACAATGGTAGGGTGAGCTCTTTTTTTTAAATAGAATCAGTCTTTATGGCACTTTGAAACAGCTGATGCTGCAATCCCCTTTTGACAAATTCTGCAATAGTTTGGCATGAATTTTGTTTTAGCCTAAATTAAGGTATCTCCAAGGATGATCCACACTTATTGTGTCCTTTGTGGCCATTATTCAGAAGGAGATTGGCTGGATTGCTGCTGCCAAAATTCCTCATTTCTGCCATGCTCCTGACATATGACTTATGCTCCCTCTATGCTACTGATGGAATTAGCTGTCAGGTTAAACCATCTTTAGGAACTCAAGCTGTGCGAGTGTTCAGGTTTGCTCCATGCTGTCTACTAGGCAACCAAAATGTGGATGAGCTGGAATTAGTATTTAGAGGTGTTCTTCCTCCAGTTCTTTTGAGCATTCTGTAGCTTTATTGATGTTTAAAAGCACTGAAACAAAGAAGAAACCCCAGCTCTGGGGAAAAAGAACCACATGCTTCAGGTCCCTGTATTCCACCTTAGTGTGACCCTGAGTACTCTCAGCCCTGTGGTGTGAATGGGCAGAGCACAGGCCTGGTCATGTCCAGAGCTTCCCTGCTCCCTTTGTCTTGTACTAAGTACTCAATACATTTATCTACAGAATTGTGATCATTAACTGATCATTAATATTACTGTTTCATTTATTTTTACTAAAAAATTGGTAGAGATTGTTCACCATAATTCACATTTTAATTAAGTTGGTGGGTACTAAATCACAGCCGGAACCAGACTGGTAAGAATGTGTTTGTGTATAAAGGTATGGCCAGGTATATTCTAGAAGTACGGACATGCCTAATTCCCACTAATCTTCAAAGAGCTCTCAGAGCTCATTCCTTTTTTCATTACAAATTGTATGCTAACCTGCATCTTTTTCATCATTTTAGTGAGCCTTTGAAGTGGGTGCTGATTTGTCATTACTTTGCTATATCTGTAGATAGAATGGGTGTAGATATTATTGCTAGTATGTGTGGCAAATTATATTGGCTAACTTCATAACTGATTTCTCATTGCTGTGGGCTGTGCAGTGATGAGTCACGTCTCCAGGTCTATGAAAATCTTTGTTAAGGAGCCTGCGTTTGGCTCTCTGTGTGCAAGTGGTAATTTTGCCACAGAGCTCAGTGGAAGGAAGCAGATGTGGTCAGACCCTTGTCCCCTCTTCTTGTTTCTACAGTGGTGTCAGAAGCCTTGGAAGTTCCCAGACCTTCAAGTACCTTCAAGTCATTTTGATTTCTGACAACTTAGAATATCTGTAGCTTAATTAGATGATTAGCCCAAACGTAATACTCAACTCAAGCAGAACCCAGCCAGGACGCTGTAGTTTTAAAGCTAATTAATGATTCAAACGATAACAATTAGAATTTTTTTCTGTTATTTTATTTCTGCTTATTGCTTCAGCCAAGGAATAGATAAATCTGAAGCTTTTTGAACAGAAGATACTATTTCAATCCAGAAGACCTTTCAGTGCTTTTTCAAAGAAAAAGATGGAAGTTTTGTTTTGAATTCAGAGGAAGCAAGATCAAACTCTCAGTCAGTTTAGACATAAGAAATGAACAAAGGGATTTGACACAATAACATGTCATTTAGATTGTTCAGGTCACACATTTATTTGAGAGTTTTCTCCTCTTCTTCTGAATAATTTCTTTATTTTTTATCAATGTAATGTTTTATGCCTTGGATTTTTATAGTACATTTGCATTTCTGATGCTGCTATTAGACAGGAGCAATAGAGCTTGATGGCAGCAGCGAGGTCGACACAAACATGTTAGAAGTTAGAGAGATGAAAGTTCTCTACTATCACTGTAGTTTCAGAGCCATTACTTACAGGAACATTCAAGACCAATGGCCACTGCATTTCAGATAAAAAAAGTGACATTTGCTTCAAGTTCTTTTTGCTTCCTTTGGTATTCTGAAACCTTTGGGTTTGAGCTTGTAGTGTTTTCTCATCATTACTGAATTTTGGAAACAACTTGAAAAAAGAAACTGAGGGGGTTTTATATATATATGCATATATATAAGAATACAACTGCAGGAGTGTTTAGATGAGAAGGAATACCAAGTAACAGGAGACTTGTGAAAAATCATGAGTGTTGCCAAAGCAGAAACAAGTGAGAGAGAATTAGATCAAAATCAGCATCCATTGTGTTCTGTTTAGACATTTTCCCATTCACCTTCCTGGAAAATGATACTATTATGTTTCCATTAGGGTGAATTCTTCCATATGCATTGCTGAGCTGAAATCAGAATACTAGACCAAATACAGAAGTCACTTGTTACAAAACAGCAGTGCTTAAGTTCTCAGAACTGTGCTGACTTAATCAGTGGTGGGTTTCTCTTCTGTGTTTCTATTGTGATGACTCTACCTATTAATTCTTTAGTAACCTGTTCATTGGCTTCTTGATAGTGAGTTACTTCTTCTGACTGAATATTCACATTACTAACTGGTAAGTCTACTAAACTGGTAAAGAAGCATAATCAGCAGTATTAGAAAAGCCTACAAGAAGAGGATACCTTAGGCTCAATTAATCCCAAACTTTGACGTACTCTGCCATTTGAAACATCTTAGTGGTCTCTAAGGCATTCTCGATGGCTTGATATCCTCTCAATCCCTTCACCCCTTTCAGCAGCTTGCAGCCTCAGGTATCTGTGAGAGACACCTGTGTTTAGGAACAAGTAGTGAGCCCGCTTAGTAAGATGGTAGAAGTTGGTAAAATAAGTTGTCAGTGGGGGAATAAAAAGAGATGTGAAAAATAAACTTAGAGCATTGAAATATACATCCCCCCACTGCTCCCCTGATGGTTGGAGGAAGACAAATGAATTCTAGAAAGGTAGTAAACCAAGCGGAAATTGTATTTCTTTTTCAAATTGTATTTTAAATAATGTGAAAGCTCCTGTTAATTCCTCTCAACACCGAGCTATATCATATGATGAATTGTATCTGCAAATTCTGTCTTCTGAAGGCTGGAGACAACATTGTTCCGGACCTCTGCTGAGGAATACCACACACACGTTCATGGTTCATGATATTCTGTTTTCCATTGATCAATAACTGTCATCTGTCCCCTGAAGAAGCTATTCCCTGTGTTTAGAAAAAGAGTTGTCTCTGGGGGGAACTGGGAAAGCACAGCTTTTAGTGATGTGTTCAAGATTATATGAGCAGTTTGTAGTAAAGCTAGGAATAAACCCCAGATCTCTTGATCTCTGTTCTTTAACTATAAAACTGTGTTTTCTCCTTGGCAAAGCCCTCTTTCAGTTCTGCTCATACCTCATTGTATCCATCTGGACATGTTAGTGCTTTCTGTAACATAGTGAAGTTTTCACCTTGGAATCTTAAATCAAGATAGGACTACGTATAACAGTTTATATGCTGTAATTATTGCAAAGCAAGGAATAGAAAATTAAAAGGTATTATAAAACTAGCAGTTTCAGGTAGAACTGCCAGACTTGCAGGTGAAATGATTATAATCCTGTAGTAGAACATGGAAGTGTATTTGTTCTCTGTGTATGTTCACTGCTAATCCAAATGCCCATACCTACCTGCATAGGTCCTATAATATGAGAAAAGGAAACTGAATGCCTGACTGTCGCAGTAGCTCTAGTTGCTGAAAGGTTCAATTCACAAAGAAGCTGTTTATGTCAAAAAAGCCAGTAAATCCAAAAGGAAGAATCCCCACACAATTAGATCATGAACAGAAGAAATCAGTTCTGTATTTTTGAGCCTTTCATCAGCAGAATGTCATTTGGTATATATGCTATTAGATAATTTCAAGCCTTCCTTTAATCCTTCAGGTGCTACTAAACTGGGTTTATAAGGCAGTGAGACTCAAATGACACCTTCTGTATGTATTGTGCTTTCTTGAGATAAAAATAATGATATGTTAATTAGATATTTCAATAAAAGTAACCATATCTGTGTAACTGCTGCATAGGTGCATGACTGAAATAGAAATGGCAGAGAGAAAAGAAAGATGAGAAAAGAAAGGAGAAACAAAAAAAAAGCAAAGCAGCTGCTTACCACTACCTGAAAGAAAGATTATCTCTTATCCTAGTTCCCTCTTGCTGAATAAAACCTGATGTGATCAGGTCACTGCATGTAAAATGCTGTAAGAATGTGATCTGTACTTCATCATTATAAAATTCAAACATTCTTGAACCTTTTATTCCACCCTGTTCATATTTATCTTTTTGGTCCTGTCTTCATCGGGTACCACATTTGTATTGATAAATTGTAGGTACTTGGAGATGTATTGATGGGCTGAAGACAGTTCAAAATGTAGAGTGCTGTGGCTTTGCATATCATTACACCTAGCTCGCTCTTTGCCTCTTGAAAGCTGTCGATTTGTGCATTATTGCTATTCAGGCTGATAAATGACAGTAATTGTTCTTAAGTTGAAGAGCTGGCTTAATGTGCTGACTTGCTTCGGAATTCTGAGCACCAGGGTTAAACTAGTGCTCCACTGGTTCTAACAAAATGGTCTTTTCCAGCTCAGAATAGATACTTAATTGAATTACTTTGGTTTTCATGCATTTTGCAGCTTTGCATTTGAAGAAAAAATATTCATAACAAGATCAGGGAATTCAGAGCTGTTCATAGTGAGGTCAGGCCTGGTATGTGCCCCCACTTCAAGGCACCTGCTCCCAGCGAGGCTACCACAATTAAAAAAAAAGTTGAGAGGGAGAATATGTTAGTCCTATAATGGCACTGAAAAAGACATAAAAAGTCAGATGTAGATGTATCCCTATTTTTTTTTTCCACTGTCCCAGTGGTGGAACCTTGTTAGACACACTTATAAGGATGAAATACAGCTCATTCTGTGAGATTTTTTAAACGGTGTTTTTCTATGTGTAGTGGCACTGATTTTTCAGTATATTTCATCTAAGAGTGTGCCTTAAAGCCTCTGTTAATTCTACAAAAAGACAGATTTTTCCAGGTGTAACTCAGGAAGAATTCCTCCTGAAATTTGGATTTTTTTCTTTCTTCATTAATGCCACGGAATTTAAACAAAAAATTCAAAATTTTCAGGAGTTGAGTGTGGTTTGTATTGAATTGTTCATTATTCAGCACAGTTTATGGGTGCTGCAGTACAAATCAAGGCTCACAATCAAAATGATTGAGTGTCTTGGGTTTTCATGTTCCAGCCACTTGTCTTTGTTTTAAACAGTCTCCATATAGTTCTTTTGGGTGACAGCTTCGCATTTCCACACTGATGCAAAAATTTTGAAATCAGATTGACAAAATTGAGCTGTTAAAGAAGAAAATAACAGGATTCAGGGTGAAATTTATTTACTTCATTTTGATTCTCTATGATGACTTACTTGTTTCATGTATAAATATTGAGCAGGATCAATCCCTTTCACATGAGGTACAGAAAGTGTTTCCTTTTACCTACAAAGACAATATATTTATTAATGGTATTCTGTAGTTCCAGGCATGATATTTGGGATTTCATAGGTTGGCATCATATAAATATTGATTTTTCATTCAGGGGGAATTTTAGTCACTACCTTACTGCAAGATTCTTGTCTTCTTATTTATAACTGCTGCAGCTTCAGTATATAATGTATATTTTCAAGCAAATGTTATGAAAACACTGGAAAAAAAAACAAATTCCATATATGTTTGGTTGTCTTAGTAAACAGGAGTCCTTTTCCTTAGTCTTAAAAAGGAAGATTATCTACAGTCAGATAAATGTGATAGATGATCAGTAGATAACCTTATTTCTTTTACTAAGACTTGTGATTGTTACCCTATGTAATTCAAGGTTAATTCTCATTCAGATAGTCCCTCAGCTGAGTTTTTAAATCAGTCACCCAACATCTACCAAGTAATCCCCTGCCAACTTCTATGAATTCAAGTGTAGATTCGATGTCTGCGAGCACTGAAGCCTCTCCATGGGTATGCAGACCTACCCAGCATGTATCTCAGGTGATCCAAGAGTCCTAATGCGGTCAGTTGAGCTGGGAGACAGAAAGGGTTATACTACTCATTGTCTATGTATGAGATTTACTATTTTGGATTACTGTTGTTAAAGTAGGTAAAGTTTTTACCACTGGTGGACGTGATCTACCTTGACTTGAGTAAGGCATTTGACACACTCTCCCACAGACATCTCAAGGCGTATCAGGGATAAGAGGGTCATTAGGGGCAGTCAACATGGCTTCACCAAGGGGAAGTTGTACTTGACCAACCTCATTGACTTTTATGAGGACATAACAAGATGGATGGATGATGGCAGAGCGGTAGATGTGATCTACCTTGACTTGAATAAGGCATTTGACACAGTCTCCCACAGTATCCTTACAGCAAAACTGAGGGAGTGTGGTCTGGATGATTGAGTAGTGAGGTGGACTATGAACTAGCTGAAGGGAAGAAGCCAGAGAGTCGTGGTCAATGGGGCGGAGTCCAGCTGAGGCCTGTATCTAGTGCAGTGCCTCAGGGGTCGGTACTGGGGCCAATATTATTCGATATATTCATCAATGATTTGGACGAGGGAATAGAGTGCACTCTCAGCAAGTTTGCTGATGACACCAAGCTGGGAGGAGTGGCTGACACGCCAGAGGCTGTGCTGCCATCCAGAGACCTGGACAGGCTGGAGAGCTGGGCAGGGAAAAATGTAATGAACTATAACAAGAGCAAGTGTAGAGTCTTGCATCTGGGTAGGAACAACCCCAGGTTCCAGTATAAGTTGGGGAATGACCTATTAGAGAGCAGCGTAGGGGAAAGGGACTTGGGGTCCTGGTGGACAGCAGGATGACCATGAGCCAGCACTGGGCCCTTGTGGCCAGGAAGGCCAATGGTACCTGGGGTGTATTAGAAGGGGGATGGTTAGTAGGTCAAGAGAGGTTCTCCTTCCCCTCTACTCTGCCAGCTCCTAGAGGGACGTTTGTGCTGTTTACATTAGATATTTGGGTTAATCTACCGAATGTAAAGTAAATACTTGGTTACATAGGCTGTAAAAAGCTTCAGTTTTTCTTCCTTCTTATTCCTTTGTTGCAATACAAATTTCTTACCTCTACAGACACTTGTGCATTTACTGAGCTAGACATCATTGAAGATCCTAGTTAATTCGTATTTCCTCCATTCCATGCCTCAAATAGATTTCCCAGCAAGAAAAGACTCATTACATTACTATTATAGTCTGAAAAATGTAGGTTTTCCTCAAGCTGCGTTTTTACTAATTTTTCCTCACTTATCTGCTTTAAAATTAAACAAATAGTAATTTCTTACTTTTGTAATGGGAAAACAGCATCAACTGAGTTCATAGAAAGGTGGACTTCTTGGGCCTTACGTGGATACAGTATTTCTTCTCAATTTTATTCAACCACTTTTCTTGACAGAGCTCATTTTTTGTTATTCATGAAACCTAAAGCCATTGCAGCATAAACCTTAATGGATGCCATCTTTCACATGCTGATCTTCACATGCCCAGTTTTCTTGCAGGGTCTCTGATAGAAGGTTAAAGAATATTGTGACTCAAGCATATATTTTATTTTTCTTTATCTACTCTTCTCTAGTTTTTAAATCTCTTCTATTCAAGTCAAGATAAAGAAGAAAGTATGAAAATTCAGCTCATAGAAGAGCTTTGGAAATACATAATTCAGAAATGTTATGCTATTTGGCACATTTAGTATCTGTCCACAAGTTTTATATAATTGCTAGTGCTTTTTTTTCCAGAAATTAATTTTTATTTCAAAGAAATATGCCTAATCGTTTTAGCTCCAGGAAGACTTTGCAAACATAGACATCTTGTTATAGATTTGTTTCTGGCAACGTTAATAGCATATTGTATGCACTTTTCAAACACAGAATGTGCCTCTGCTGAAGACAAACAGATGTCATCTTTCTGAATGTATGGACTGAAATAACATTTGTGAACTGTTTTATTCAGCCAGTTGGTATTATGACTATTTTTAATTTAGTAATCTGCGAGTGACTGCTTTTAAGCTCTGATTTAGAGGCAAAATCAGATACTATGGAATCCAAACTACGTCCCTAATTCCAAAATAACATTGAGAAAATACCTTTTTTTTTGTTTTAAGGTTCTAAGCACCTGCAGGTTCCACTGAAGTGAGTTGAAATCCTGAAAAGATGGGCAGCTCTGAAAATCCAAAGTTTGGTTAAGAAATGTTGGGCAGAGCACTGGTTCCTTTGGTGGATGTGAATTCTTCTTTTACCTTTTTTCTTAATTGTAGTGTTGGAATAATGCGCCATATCAAAGACAATACTGAGAAAAGTAAGATGAGTATTTTGACAGGAAAGGTGAATTTGTATTTTTCTCTCCATGCATTTCATTCTTCCCTTTAAAGAATCATTAAAAGTGTTACAAGCATGTGGTCTTGTGGTTCTGCATCATGCTGAATCAATAATTATCATTTCCAGCTGGTTGACTGTCAGTTGACCTAATGGCAATTCCCTGTAGTGACCGATGTGACTTTACACCCTTTGTCTGACTTCATTCAGCTCTAGAGGTGAATGTGGCTGTAACTTTGGTGTAATCAGGGTCAGGTCTGGCTTTGTCCTACAGCCAGGCTGATGAGGGCTGGTCTTGGGTCTTTATTCCTTCTGGGCATAACTTTTGTTTGCACATCTATGCACTGTTAATGTGATCCAGCAGGAGATAACTATGCAGACATTTCGTGGGGGCTGAGGAGGGGTTTGCCGCCTGCTTTTTCACTTTCCTATGTTAGTCTGTATGCTGTATATAGACGTGCCAGTATTAATTTCTGTTATGTATTCAGTATTCTTTCTGAATCAGAGCTGCACCACTTTAATTGGCTGTGCAAAGCCATTTCATGTGAGGGTGCCTACACCAGGAATCTTATCAAAACTGACCAAGTCCTTCCTCCAGGAAGGAAAAGGAAGCAAATTAATTGTTGCATGGAATAAAAAATATTATTCAGAGAAGCGTCTACCAGAGGTTGGAGTGGAATGGATCTTTAGGCAAAATTCCTATTTAAAGCTTATTTAAATGCTATGCCCTATGTAGAACAATGTTTTCTTCCTAAAGGATGAACTCTTCTGCTGTAGGCATGCAAACATTGTTTTAACAGCCTATACATCACCCTTAATTTAAGTTTTCCCAACCTATTCAGTGAAAAAAAAAAAAAGGGTTTTCAGTGTCTTGAAACTTTGTGAAATGTTACCCATTTTTATGGGCTAAAACTTGCAAGTTCCTGAAATGTTTGTGTTTCAACTAAAATGTTTTAGGTGTTTCTGAGAACTAGAAGTATATTATTGGCAAACATTCAAATAGTCTTACACTTTTTTTTTTTAAGTTTTAATGTTCATTTTCTTTGCAATAGATGTATAGCAGGAGGACACATTTGTTTCGGTTTTGCATTTTGTTGTCCATATCACTCAGACATGTGTCCATGTGTTCATTAGAAAGTTTTAAATTGGCAGGTAAGTTTGCCCAGTCAGGATCAAGAATTCTGCTTTGGAAAGACTACACTACAATGCAATTACATCTTGGAAGTGTTCTCCTGCAATTTTAATGTTTGCTCATTAAACATCATGGTTGATACACTGATAGGAATAATTTCAGTATTGAGAAAGCATTAAAGATTAGCTAGTTATTTGGAGGTTGTCCAACCATTGCAATAGTGTTCTCACTCCAGGTTCCCGATTAGCTGAATCATTTCAGGTGTTTTGGTACTTCAGCATGGGTTGCACTTGTGGAACCAAGCTGGTTGATAAGAACCTGCTGTGTCAGGAGGGATGGATGAAAGGCTGCAGGTGAAACAACAGCAACCCGGGGCCAAACCAGACTCACAGAAACTTTACTTTCTTACTTGGAGGAGTAAAACCACACTCTGATGTGTTTGTTTGAATACTAAGACAAAAGTCTCAATCTCTATTTTCATCAACTCCTCCTTCCCCACATTTCTCCCCTCCCCACCCAATCATAACACTTGCTACAGAGCCTCATTAGTCCAAGTGAGTGCAACTGGTGCTGCAGTTACAAAACACCTGGGGGAAATAGTTCCAAAGGATGATCTCACTTAGTTCAGCAGTTGCAGCAGTTCCAGTGCATCCTTTGTGTTTCTGTTTTAATGCCTGTGTTTGGAAAACATCCAGACTTTTCTGACAAAAGAGGTATGTGCAAGGCATTTATGAATATGTATATCTGGTTTAAAAATAATGCATTTTGTGTGAGAGATTTAGAAAGGATTATTTGATACAATAGTGGTTATTTGGTGATGAGTTAGACTTTTGCTTGTGTTTGAAAGTTTCTATGAAAACTATGGAAAAGCAGTAAGTAGGCAAACTCCTTGGGATTTTGTAGTGCAGAAGATATTTGGTCTTTGTTTTCTTTGTAAGTTCAGACCACTACATTTTTTAGATTTTTGCTACAATCAAGAAGCTTAGGAAAGTTTGCTTGCTTGCTTGTTTGTTTTTCTTGGCCATCTATAATAATTTGCTCTACAGAGCTCAGCATTCAAGGAAATATCAAAACTTTTATGATTGGAAATATAAAACCCCCATATTTTCTGAGCAGATTCAGTCACCTTTTATTATGCTTAAATTGTGCCAGGTCATGATTGGCACGTGTTAGTAATCAAGGTTCATCACACCAGATTTTATGTCTGCAGTGTTCAGAATGTATGTTTTTAAAGTAATGAGCTAACAAGCATCTCAAGGTTTTAGCTAACAATGCCTGTTTGAACATGGTGCATTTTCATATGATGCAACCCAAGAAAATGCAGAGGAGTTAGCGGCATTTAAAATGGACTTCATATTTATGCAGTAGTATTTGAGTAAAAAGTATGCAAATATTTCCCTCCTTAGCTAATATTTTTGAGAAGTACAGCATTGTGTGTAACACAAAGGGATGTCTGTAAAATTGTCTGTATTGCATACTTAGTCTGTAAGACTATTTAATGCCCTGCAGAAATAAACCAACAACTTCAAAGGTTGTACAAGCATGGTAGATTTCTCCACCATTTTTTTAGAAATATCAAAAGCAGGAAAATCCCAAAATCTGGAAAAGCTTCTAGAAGAATCACTTGCCTGAATTAGGTTTAAAATTTAGAGATTCTTAGCTCTTTTCATGATTCACGTCTTTCATTTTCCACAAGTTTTTTACACTCACTTCTGTAGGACTTGTGCTAATGTAAATAGAACAAGTGAAGCTCTAAAAGTAAAATACCTCTTAGTAAGTTTAATCCATTTTTAGTTTAAAAGATTTCATTCACTGTGAACGTTCTTTATCATCTTCTTCCCGAACATCGGTGAGGAGAGTCACAGAAAACCAGAAATGCTGGTCTTCAATAACTGCATGTTTCCTATTTTTCTTCTAGAGGAACGTTTGGAAGGTAGTTTTGAGGAGTGAAAATTATTTATGTGTTGGGTTTGTTTTTTTGCCTTCATCTCTTTTATGTCAATTTCCCGTAAAAGCGATAATGAACTATGTTAGCTTCATTTGGTGAATGGTTTCATTCTAACAGAAGGGGAAGATATTAAGTATGCAACAAACAGAGTCACATATGAATCTACCAAGCAGACCACAATGTTTACTCCTGCAGGCTTTACTGTATATGAAGCTAGTGGATTAAAGTAATTAACTGATAAGTGTATAAGCATTTGCAGAGTGAGGACTTTTTGATTAATCTTATTTTCTCTGAGATTTCTGCCTACACCGGCTTGTACCCCAGGATCCCATCTCATTTTCTGTACTTAGGTCTTTGAGTTGTTCTTGCATCTGACTTTGTTTCCAGGAAAACACAACAAATCTGAGATCATTACAGCATGCCATAGTAATTAATAACCTTTGGTTTCTGTTTGTAGAGCAGACCTGGTAGTTTTAAAGGATATTTTAATCTAAAAATCAAATGGTGAAGAGATAAGGGAAAGCATTAGTTTGTTTTGTTGTAACAGATGCATTTGTTGCCAAAACTGACCATCATTTGGCTGAGATAGCTTTGTTATTTTAGATGGATAGCTAATTACTGTCCTTTTTTTATTATTCCTATTTCTGTCCTTCGTGTGGTGGTTGTGAATTAGCTTTGTGCCATTTTCTAAAGTATCGGGCATTTTTATACATTTGGTATATTGAATGGCAAATACTTGATGTAAAGTCTGCAGTTTTACTCCATAACCAGATTGTAAAATATGAACTGAATTAATCATAACTGCAAAGAGTAATGGCACATTTTCTCTTATTTTATCTTTACTGCCTTTCAGATCATGGTTTAAAATGTTCTACATCTGGTGCACAGAATGAGGCAGCAGCTTTGGTAGTGGATAGCAAGAGGCAAAGGTCAAACCAGAGGCTGCACAAATATTGTGCACTGGATTTATTGTTTTAATTAAGAGTGTGGCAGTTCATCATAAACTGTTTATGGTGTTTTTGCACAGTGCAGCATTTTGAAATCAGCTGTTTTAATGAAAACATAATGTCATATCTGTCAAAGTTCTAAATATTTTGAAAGTGAAATATGAAAACAAGAACTTTAATTCTGGGTTTACTGGGATTAGCTCTTGGAATTGTTTTAAAATCCCTTATGTGTCATATGACAGGTAGCATAGTTCTGTGGTAGAAAGGGAATGGAAAGTACTACACGGAGCTTGTTATTTAATGGTGAAAATACATGCTGAGGGCTAGTACACTGAAAGACAAAGCTGTTATGATTTGCCTTGGAATGCCAGAATTAAGACATAAACAGAGATAAGGTACTTCCTTCCTTCTTCATAAACAATATGTAAATGCTGTATCCTGATTGTGCTTAAAATAGAAAAAACCAAGACCCAACAAATAAACCCCCCAAATCAATGGATCCTTAAACCTGGAAAGAAAGAAATATGCTGTGGGTCATATGATGCCGTGATGTATTAGCATCAGGGTCTCTGTAACTAATTATTTACAAGACTTAATGTCTTTCTGTGGACTTTTAAGGCCGAGCATTTTGTAGTCTAGCAATTTTCTGCTATCGTTATGTATTCATGCAGATATGTAAGGCAATTTTGCTTACATTTTTTATATAGTCTGATAAAATATTTGTATAATCTGAAAATTATATTTTTGTTGTACTCTCCTTGGAAAATAGAAATTAAGTCTGTCATTAGATGCTAGGCCACAGTAGTTGACTGAGCAGGGTAATGTACGTTACATTTTGTGCTATACTTGGTCAAGTTTCATATATATCGTATTCCACGTTATTTTATTAAATTTAATATCTGCACTTCCTATTACCAGACATGCCTCTCATTCAAAGCACAGAGGCACAGTTCTCTAATCAGAAGTGACAAGCTATATACTTTCTTTCAGCCATTATTCGGTAGCCTAGAGCAAGGAGCTCTGTTTCCTTGAAAATGTTTTGAATTGGGTTATTTTTATTGAAGTATTAAAGTAATTCTTCAGATTTTAGGCTATTATTTAAGTACTTTTGGGAGAATGCAATAACCTCTGGATTCTGTAGCCTTTGTTATGTTAACAATTGTAGCTGCTAAATGTATCTTTTTAATGCTTGTTATGTAAGTGTCTGGAAAAATCATCTGACTGATAGAAACTAACAATATTTAGGAAATAAACAAGATTAGTTGGCTAAATTAGTTTACTATTGAAGTATAATATAAAAATGATTCACTATTTAAATATACCAATAGATTCTGGTCACCATACCTTCACCAACAAATGTACATGATTAACTATTTGCTAATTTTTTTGCAACATAAGAATATATCTGCCAAATACGAACTTTAAAGACTCCGAAAATGATACTTTCCTATTTTAAGGCAATGTATTGCTTGTGATGATGTTGGTTAAAGCGCTCTACAAAAATGTGTAATATTTGGGTTTGTTGAGTATCTTTGTTTGAAAGGACTTCTGGAGTCTTTTCAAATTTTGTACCTCCTTATATTTTCTTGAAGATGGAAAGCAGTGTGAAAATGTCAAATAGGTAGGGTAGATTTGGTGTCAAGGAGAAAGGAAGCAGTTGTCCCAAACCCCAGAGATACCCCTTTGTACCTCTTCTGAGAAACGCATCTAAGAGAATCACAAGGTGAAGTGGTGTTATTGGGGGCCATGGTCCTTTTGGGGTACAGAAGTTTTCTGAAAGTTTATCCTAATATATCAAACATTGCCAGTTTTCCTCCCATGTCTTGTGTGTGTATACATGGGGGGAGATGTGTGAAATATAATGGAAGAACTACCAGTATTAGAATTATGTGAATGATGTGAAGAGATAGAGAGTGTTGTCAGCAGGTCTTCCTGTCATCAAAAGAAATTCTGGCCTTTGTTAAGTGGAGACAGTGAGATTTGTGAAATTTTACAGTGATGTTGATGGACACATGAGAGAATGATAATGCTAAGAAACTAACTCCAATTTTGAATAAAGATCGTGTTCTTCTAGGGAAACATCATGGGCACAATTCAAAGTATTTTGCCAGAAACAATTTTGTAACAAATTTCTGCCAGTTGAAGGCATTTTTAATATCTTGTTGCCTCTGTAGTTTTTTTTTGTGTTTTTTTTTTTTTTGGTATAGTATGTGTTGGGTGAGAGCTTTCTTTTGTTAGTATGCTTGATTGATACTGATTAACAGGACCATGGTATTAAACATCAACTCTGTCAGTGTTTTGTACAATTTTGGTATATTTAAAAATGCAGTGGGAGCTAATCAGTGTTTAATTGACCAAGACTATCCTAAATCTAAACATAGCTTCGTGCATATATTATCAATTCCAAGTGATCACGTTGTCTTCTAATTCAGATGAATGAAAACGTAGCAGATCCACAGGCTATATAGACTTTGCTAAGCAAGGAAAGAGAAACAGAAAGTACCCCTGAGCACGTTAATGGGAGAGTAGGAAGACTTGCAGACAATGTTAGAAATACGTATGGACAAAGTATTGCCAGGCACAGTGCTTTTGTATGTAGTTTTGATTAATTAGGTACATACTATACTACTTGATTTCCAAATGCAAACTGTATCCCATACACAAAAATGACTGTTCTGTGGAAAATATGGCCTTGAATTGAATTCCAGAATGATAGTTCCTGCAGTTTGGTGTAATTAGATTTACACTTCAACTATATAACACATTTTTTGGAAATGAGTTTATCACTAATTGAAAAACAAGAATGGGTAATATTAAAGGGCTTAATATTAAATGAAATGGGTAAGAACCGATGTGAACTAACAGAGTAAAAACCCACCAGAGATGACCGAAATATGTTGGAAATTAAAAAATGGACTCTAATAATAACCAACGCTACATGGAGAGAATGAAAACATAACAGAGTAATGATGTTACATGTCTAAAATCTTTTATAAGATGCCGAGCAATACTTTGAAAAGATACACAGTGGCAGTAGAGGGCTTCAGGTAGAAATGTAGATGAAAAATACAGGAAATGCTGGCTTGAAAGTAGCTGAAGACAGGGAGAATATTAGGGGGAAGGATCTCATCCTGGCCCTGTTTTCTTCACAGACACTGTTGGAGACAAGGTACAAAGTGAAATTACCCATTGATCTGACCCGGTGACTTGAGCCTTAGAGTTCAAGTGTGCAACCTGAATGGTGGGTAAGTGATGCAGACTCGTCACTGCTGCAGGGCCAGCGCTTAGACCAGCAGTAGGGGTGAGTGGGATTGCACTGCGGAGGGTTATGGCTGTGGTATACAACTACCCAAACAGCTTGAAAATGCTTCTGTTAGGTAGAGTCAGCTAAATCTTGCTTGCTATTTCCTGAACAAAGTGATGTGTCTACTATTTAACATTACAGCAGAGCTGTATATAAAGCAGCCAGTACATGCTAAAATTAATAGTAGATGCTGACCCAGGATATGCTTCATAGGATGCCATCTCATCTCTCCCAGATAAATGACTCTCAGAAATTTGTTAGCAATGGAAACATGAGGAAGAAGTTTGCTGTTCCCGTTCTGCAGTGATATGGGCTACTTTTAACATGTTTTTATTCACTGCTTGTAGCGATTCAGCCTGTTGGATTCGATCTGGGTACTGCTTGGTGAAGTGTTGTGGCAAAAGACAGGCTGGGTTAAACATACAATTCCTGTTAGCCTTGAGAATCTGTGGATCTTTTCCAGATGTGCAGATCTGGAAGAGCACTAACAAATATTAAAATTCATACAGTGCTTTGCTAAAATTACATGATACAGTTTTCATTGATGAAAGATGTAAAATTTTCATTAATATATACAACTTGACTATGCTTAATTTTCAGAACTTTTATTTTGTAAAATTTGGAAAGATGTCAGTTACTTGACAGGGCAACATGCGTTCAGCATTGTGGTGCTACTGTATATACATAGGAACATTTAATATTTAACTTGTAAGTCCTGAATTTGAAAAAAGCATCCGTATATCTGCAGAGGAAATGCATACTGTCCCTAAGAGGCATTAAAAACCCCCCAAAATCCAAAGAAAAAATGAAAACAAATTATATTCCCTTTAAAACTACTATTCCTCCTTTCTGAGATGCACATGTTTTTACAACCTGCTAATGATTGATACAATTTCATTTGTAGGAAAGAAAATTGTTATTAATAATAATGTGGACATAAAGGTAGAAATGACAAGAGGATATGTAAATGGAATCAGATATCTAGAGTTTTCACAAAAGACACATAAATATTTATCCCCAAATGGGACAGATAAGTAGTATTTAGTGAACTTCTGTTTAAATATTAGTAAAACCAAATGTGAATGGTAGAAATTATGAAGTAATACACGTGGGAAGCAGAACTTCAAAACTTTTTTTCTCTTAATTTTTCTCAAATGAGTATGTTTATTATTGAATGATATTGAATATTGACTATTACAATTTATTCTGTTACATAGTGCTGGCATATTATGTGATAATTTAAATGATGCATTTTTAACAAATGTCTAATTAACATTCTTAAAGAAAAACCAAAGCTTGATAGGCCAATTTCTATAGTCTTAAAGCAAACCCCCCCCCCCACATATTTATTGTAATAATCTACAGCAAGATAAAATGAATAGAAGTATCTGAAAATACATTAAGATATATGTATGTACATTGGACATTAGTGCTATATATAAAATATATTGTGAATGTGTTTCAAAATATTTCAAACATTGTTGACCTTTTTTATATAATACCGAGCTGAAGGAAATATATTTGCATAGATTTAGTAATATATTGTAAATAACTACACAGGACAGTGCACGTTTTTCCTTAAGATGCAGCATTATAAGCAAGACATTAAATTATGCCTATCAGACAAAGCAGCAGAATCTCAACATTTTTTTTATAGCACATTCTATTGGGAAGACATCTCTGCTTCTAAAAAGCACATGCATTAACTGCCTGATTCATGTGGTGACATGTGGCATATCCAAATGTGTTATGGATCTCCCAGGAATAAAAACAACATAGCAAAATCATCACCTTGGGATGTTCATTGAGTGAATATTTTACAGACATACTCCTTTTATATTTATATAATAATTTAGTGTTATGACAATTTTTTTAGCGGTGTTGGCAGTTTTTCTTTTTTATAATGGTATTATATTTGTGAGCCTATTAAGTGCACATGGGCTAAACTACAGAAAAAAGTATTTTTCATAATTCCTTAGGGTGCTTGTAGCAAAAGAACCATATTGGTATAGAAAAATGTTAATAAAAGGTCAAGCAGAACTTTCCAATGTTTATCATGATAGCAATAGCAATTTGGGGCTTTTTTGAATTGTATATTGAAGAAGCAGATTTATGGAGGACATAGAGAGGAAATTATACATGCTATAGTTTGTACTTAAACTCTTTTTTTTAAGAGACACATATAAGTTTTAATGATAAGAAAAATAATTAATTTCTACCACTTTTTCATTCAAATATCTGGAAAATGGTGTGAAATCATAGGAAGCGAACTGAAGAAGTTTGCTTCTTTTGCTGTGTTTCTGTGCTACAACTGTTGCTGTGTTCTCTAGAATCCAGAATGCTGCTTCCATCAGTGTAGGCATTTTTGCAGCTCGAGAGAGCTGGCACTCAAAATGGGAGCAATGCTTTTAGTGTATTCATGTGCAACAGATAAAGAAATGCTGGCTTATAATTTAGGAATTAGTCTGTTCATTCTGGTGCATCATCATATTCTACTCAAGTTTGTATTTGCATTGAAACAAGGACTATAGCTGGGTTATTGTCGATCAACTCTCAAGTCGCTTGGAGTCATGTAAGAAAGAGCTCAGATTTTGATTTGATGATTCTTTTGGAGTGTTTCTTCTTGCAGAGGTGCTCTGCTTTGTTTAATTATAGAGTAGATGTGCCTATCTAGAGTGCACAGTTTATAAAATGCTTTTCCATGTTTATCCAATGAATTTGAAGTAGTAAAAGCTGGGTAATGCATGTGTTGACTATCTCTGAACAGAAAGCAAGCTGGTTGATGATTCAGATTTCATTGGTACCCCACTGGGTGTTCTTTCACACTGACCAGGTGTCTGGTCTTGCACTCCTCAAGTCTGTATGATTCTTTTTTTTTTTTTAAGGATATTTAAATACAACCTATGATGAGATTAAATATGGAATGAATGTATACATGTGTCTTTACGCTCTTTTGCTGTGAGATCACAGCATCAGTAGTTACTAACTCCTCAATGGAAAAGTAGGAAGTAAATTAGTGTGCTGCTTCTTCAGCATTCGTTTACTTGAGTGTCTGTATCCTAAAACAAATAAACCGCTGAGAGGCTGAGGGAGCTGGGGTTGTTTAGTCTGGAGAAGAGGAGGCTTAGAGGTGAGCTCAGCACTCTCTAGAACTACCTGAAGGGCAGTTCTAGCCAGGTGGGGATTGGTCTCTTCTCCCAGGCAGTCAGCAATAGGACAAGGGGGCATGGGCTTCAACTCTGCCAGGGGAAATTTAGGCTGGAGATTAGAAAGCAATTCTGTGCAGAGAGAGTGGTCAGGCATTGGAATGGCTGCCCAGGGAGGTGCTGGACTCGCCGTCCCTGGAGGTTTTTAAACTGAGATTGGACATGGCACTTAGTGCCATGACCTAGTCAATGGACTGGAGTTGGACCAAGGGTTGGACTTGATGATCTCTGAGGTCTTTTCCAACCCAGTCGATTCTGTAATTCTGTTTTTTTTCATTGTCCTCTTGGTGACAAGACTGGGCCATAAAGTTCAATATTATGATAATGAATGAGTATTTTCACACCTGCTTCAGAGTCTCTCATTCCTGATCAGCTCAGAAGACATGGATGATCTACAAATGGCAATGCCAACATGTTCAGACCCAATACTGTGAAGATACTAATTTTCAGTTAATTTTTTGTTTCTTCTTCAACAGATGAAACTGTACCAGGTGCATGTGATAGTGTATGTACAGTGCATAAATTATATTAAGAATTCTGAACTAGATACTTCTCTACCTTATTTAGAAAATAACTTTCTTCATCTGCTTTGTAAATCTTGCTCTGATAGTATGCTATGCTTTAATTATATACAAGTTACAACGCTGTAATGCTGCAGATTAAAATACTGACCACAGACAAATACCACATCTCCTCAAAATCGAAATGTGTTTTCTGTGCAAAAGTGTAGATAAAGGCTATTTTCTTGAAATTGATCCAAGTTGGCTCCACAGGAACAGAAGCATGAGCATCCAAAGTAGCTGTAGCAGCAGGAAATTCACTTTTCATTGCCATTTTGCTGTATCCCTTGTGAGAAGGGTTGAAAATAGTGCAGGGAAACTACAGGAAATCTATATCAAATTTTCTTAGAGATCCATCTTATTGTTTAGCAATTTTCTGTTGTATCATATTAGCACTGTATTTAGAACTTATTTTTGGCAGAGACAGTAGTGGTGATTTTTATGTGATCAAAATGATATTAAGAATTAATAAAGAAGTGTTAATGAAGAGCAAATGATGTTGGTAAAATAAGGTATGTAAAAAATATAAACAATATCAGAGTTGCCAGTACAAACTAGTATTTAATATGCTGCTTAATATCTGGTGTAAAGTTATTAATGGATTCCACTTTTATCATATGATCTAGAAAAAACATTTTCTTCAAAGACAGAAGTACGGGCGTTGGTAGTCAAATTTTGCCTGCCTACAGAATAAATGTCTTGGAAATTATCAATTCGGTTTTTATTTCTGAAATGTTTGAGTTTCATATTAGAGTTTTGAGTTTGACTGTATGTTATGGTTTCCAGCTACCAGGGATACAGGGGATGGCATCAAGCCTAAATTAATAAGCTCTTCCAGGCTTATTAGGCTGGGCCCTGTGCTGACACTGCCAAATTCGGCAGCTGGGGGAGGAGGGAGGTAGCAGCAGGGCTTGGAAGAACAAAGGATGGAAGACAAGGAGACAGCATCAGGCAGTGGCAAGAAGCGGCGTGGTGGAGAGTGGAAAGGGAGGGTAGTGGCTGGAAGGAGGCAGGTCGCAAGGAGGAGAAGAAAGGGGAGGTAATGAAGTTCATTCCAAAAAGAAAATGGGGGACCAAGGACCTGTTTCTTTCAATAGGTAACATGAGACCTGATTTACTTCTGAGCTAAAATAGTTATTTTTCTAAAATTGAACTCTTGGGACTTTTACACGTAGAACTGGTCTCTGGTGTAAGCATTGTTATGGGTAAGCCCTGTTCATTTTTTGATGTTAGCTAGTATGTAAACAACAAAACCAACCATCTCTTAAGAAATCCCACCTAGTCTGTGCACTGTAGTTTAGCACCTGAAGAGGTTCTACCTGTGGGGGCACAGAGGTGGGTTCCTCTTCTATCTAAACATTGTGAAAACTCCTCACCCTGACTGGTGGGAGTGGCTGGGCAGAGGGGAAAGGGGAGGCCTTACAGCAAGGGCAAGGCTGCTGGAATTGGCGCTTGTTGACTGCTTTGAGCTTGTGACGATGGTCAGAAAAGTCACATTTCTATACAGTCCTTCAAGGATTGTAATTGCCTTCTCAAGCTCATCTTCAGTCTCCATGGAACTAAACTAAAGTCAGCACATCTGGAAGCAAGATGGCAGAAATGCCAAAGTTCAGTCTTGACCTCCAGTGGATCATCTGTATTAAAGAACAGACCTCTTGGAACTACTGCGGTGTGATTCTGTCTCTGCTTTCTCCTTTCTTGATGAAGTGATCAAGGAAGAGTTCTGACAGCTTTTCTGCAGATATTTTCTTTGTTTAAATTTATCAGACCCGGGAGGAGTAGTAATTTGGACACAGGCACTCACTCTGCTGTAATAGGAAGTGAGGTTTTGTGGTACATCTTCTTTAAAGCATTGTCATTCATTTTTCATGGAATATCAACCTTAATTGAAGAGCTCTTTTTCACTTTTCAAGAATCTGTGTATTCCTTCCTCTTCCAGTTGTTCCTATTTTGAGTGCCTAAGATAGCTTGCATTTTTTGTTGCCTACCTTGCCCAAAATATCCAATATATTATGTGAGTTTTAACTTTAAAAAAGAGTGGCACTGAAGCAGGTTCGAGAACTTCGAAATACATATGATGTGGTTTTTTTCTGTCTTTGCCAAGTTTTGATAGGTGCCTAGATATGATGCAATGAGCTACCCAAACAGATGAAAATGTACAATACCACAGTAATGGTAGTATCTAGCTATGCCCTGAGTGCTGTTTATGTTCATGGAAATACCTAGTATTATCTTCATATGTTATTTTGGAGACATGGGGAAATTACTTTTGTTAAGCTAGGAACAAGTGTTCAAACTTGAGAAGACTGTGTAATTAATATGAACTAAGAATGTACGCAATGATCTGTCACTCACAAGGAACTGCAAACGGGCTGTTATTGAGAACATAAATGAGAATTAGACGTGTGTCCTGTTAAATTACTTGAAGGTACCTCGCTGTCATTTGTGCCTTTGGCTGCTTCTAAAGTGTGAATTTTATTTGGACATAGTTATGTTTCTGCTAGGTCTGAACTCTCTTCTTTTTGCTGGGCTTTCTGTGGTGGAGGTTCCTTCACTCACGAGTGATCTGCTCCACGCAGAATTAATGTCTTCAGTGTTGCTCCTTCTTCCCGGAAATAGAGAGTGTGTAGATAACTGTATTTCCTTTCATTAGTTGCTCTGTTTTTTTACTGTGCTACTTGCTAGAAAATAAAGACTATGTAAACTCCTGCCCAAGTAACAGAGATTCTTGTTTAAGGCAGATGTAGAGACTCATAAATAAAGAGGAGCAGCCATGTTACATATTGCATGATAAGTGATTGAAAAATACTAAAGCACATTTATGATTTAAATGTATCCCATTCTTAGCTACTTGTCTAATTCTAAAAGTTTTATCTGACTTGTATGTTTTTGACATCTTAGCTGCTCCTGGAATACTTCCTATCTCCACCCCTCTCCTTCTAAAAAGTTCTACCTGCATCATGAATGAGGATTTTATAACAGAGGGATGGATAATGTTAAAAACATATCGCAATTCTAAGACATGTTCCGATTTCTGAAATTCATGCTTATATTTGTTTACCAGCAAATGTAGTTTTCAATTTGTTGCAGCATTTCCCCTTTTATTTTAAAATTGTTACGGTAATGGATAACTCTTTTAAAAAGATCCTGTTTGTGAGATTTCACAGTAGTAAATATGTTACTGTAAAATGAATAATTTAAGATTCATGATGAGAAATTAATTGTCCAAAAGATGACATTGTTGCAATTCTGCCTATTACAAGTTGTTTTATTTTTTTTTTAAATGTCCCTTCCTTTTGCTGCTGTAATTAACAAAACTGCTGAGTGACTAGAAATTATAGGAGTAAAAAATTCAGAATATGACTAAAATTTGGCTAACATAACTCACCAAGGATTTTCTATTTATGTGGTAATATTGGATGAGGATGATCTAGAATTAGTCAGTAAATGTATTAGTTTCAAGCATTTTTCCATCTGAGTCCTGCTTTATGCTCAGCATTTAACTGCAGCCTTGTAGCTGGCAGCTATTGCTGGGACACTGAGAACTTCAGGAAGATACATAGCAGTGTAAATAGCTGGGTGAAGGAAAGAGAACTTTTAGGATAATTACATAGATATTAATCTATTTTTGCTTTTGCTTTGTCATTAATATTTTGAATTTTTATTATGTGTTTTTAGAGTATTGCGAAATCTTGCCTAGGTTCTACGAGTAACCCTCTGAAATGCTCTTGCCGCCTTTTGGGCGGTGTGTTGTAGCTGCTGACGGTCCTTAGAAGCCGCCCTTTGCTGCGCGCCGCCCTCCTCTGCTGGTCTCCAGCGCTGCTGCGCTCTGGGTGTCCGTTCCCTGACCGCCCCGCGCGTTTTCCGCGCCCGGCGCCCCGCCCCGCCCCGCTCGCGCTGGCGGCAGCAGCCGGGGCGCGATCCCGGGTCCGGCCGGTGGGTGGGAGTGTGGGCACGCGCACGGCGCGGCGCGGCCGCGGCGGGACCGCGCTGACCTTTGCCAGGCTCGATAGCCTCCCATTTATCACTGATCACAAGAGTGGAATGAACATATTTACTTGTGTTTTACTTTCCACTTATAATATCTAGTGGCATGGGAGGAAAATGAAAACAATTGTTCATATGGGAAATTTATGTGCTTCATCTGCCTGTATGATTTCCACAGTTGTACCAGTGCCACTTAGGGACTGGTATTGCATTTTACATCTTTAGGCTACAACAAAGTAGCTTTTCCATCTGCTGTGAAGCCTCTAATAATGCTTGTCTCGCTGTGTTTTTGTAGTACAGTGTTTCATTTGAATAGCAGACTTCTTTAGCTCTTTGTTTAACAAATGCCTTTCATCTGATGTAAAAAACCCCACTTTTGTTTTAAGGATATTTTCCTTTTATCCTTAGTGAATGGAAGATTCACATTTCTGATTTCTCCTCTTGTGTGCTGGGTACAAATTCATTTAAATACCTGAACTAGCTTTATTCCAGTTCCTGAGTTCTAGATGGAAATTTTCCTGGATATTATGCAAAGGGTTTCCAAATTCATTCCCGTCATGGGTTTGTCACTATGTTCATCCTATTCTCTTCCATGCTTTACTTATTCACATAGTCCCATTAAAACTGATGGGATTAATAATGTAAGTAAGGAAAGTGGGAGTTTTAATTTGAGCATGTTTTAGTTTTGTTTTTCCTGACTTAGTTGTTTTCCTCACGTTTGAACTTCTGTAATGATCAAGCCTGTAATATTTTCTGATTTCAAGCACCATTTTTCAGAGTTGTATTAGTTTAAAATGTGTATGTATCAGTACACTTGTGCAAATCTACCTACAAATAAATTCTCTTTTCACTAGTCTGTTACAGTATGTTAACAATGGTAGTTTAATAAAACTGTGTTACAATGTTGAATGCCCTATCATTTAATTCAGTTAAAATGTCTAGAAAGGTAAATGATTTCTTTGCACTTTGCAGATTAAAATATATATGTATATATACACACCAGATTGTGTTCGCTAACTGAGAAGTTTCTTTCCTTATTTCCCATATGTTAGCAGATTTTGGTGGTTTATGTATTGTAAGCTTGCTTGTCCACAACCTGATAATTTTTAGATGAGATTTAAACAAAATTTAAGTAATTTGTTTATGGAGTAGTACAAAGTGAATAGGTGGGACAATAGGTATTATAATATATTGTTTGGAATTGACATATAATTGTAAAATTAATAAATGTATTAGTATATTCTTAAGAGTGTAATTGCTTTAAAAATAATGCTACATATTTAGCAGTGTTTATCAGCAGATAATTTCCAGAGATACGATGGGTATATGGATAACAACTTTGGTAATAAATTATGAAATACTGTGATATACTTATGGATTTTATATTTCTACTGTACTGCCTGCATTTGTAATGTAGTTTCTCTTTATTTAACATGCATGCTTTACAGATTGGAACCAGAGCCAGATTACAGGGAAATCAAATGGGGTAATAGAGTGAAACTGCATAGAAAGCAGAGTTGGATGAAATTCCGAAATAATTTTAAGATTGCATTCTGAAAATTCTGATTTCATAATAAGTTTTTCACTCTAAAAAGAAGACACTGCTGTGTGTGTGTGTGACAGGGATTCCTCCTGTTCGAACGCTGCGTCCAGAGCACAGAAAGTACAAGCACATTCTGCTTTGGTGTGAGGGTGATTAGAGGCTGTTGCAGTCCTGAGTTTGCCAGTGTACAGCAGAGTTCACAAGATGCTTTACCTTGCTTTTTTAATGTATTTATTATAGGCAGAACACACTTATGTGTTTATCAGTGTTAGGATATATGAGTAAAAAAAAAAAAAATCATGAAACATGCACAAAATGGTGCTGTTGCATAAAAATGTATACTGTGTGCTGAGCAGTTGGATGGTACGTAGATGGATGTTATCTGAGGCTAATCCTGTTTTTAATGCTCAACCCAAGCACCTTGGGGCTTCGGGACCTATATTTAATTTATTATTTGTAGCTGTCCTTTTGTTTCTGTAGAAGTGATACATTTGAAATGCTTTTACTGTATCTATTTGCTTAATTTAAGAGAGAACCTTTACTTGCTTAAAAGCAAACTTTTAAAGTTACTGAAGGCAAGCAGCAGTCTTCTTCTGAGGTGAATGGAACCCTATCTCAGCTAATTAGAATTTACCCCATTTTCCCAGCAGTCTTACAATTGAATTATTCAAAACTGCATTTCTTTATTGCATGTTGCCAAATTCCAAGGTGAGAAAATATTAAGATAATGAACAAATACTTATGACAAATTAGTAACCTTTATGTATAAGAAAAACAATTTCTATTAAGATTAGTAAACATGATAAAACACACATTATACTAGAACTGGACAGAAAATGGTTTGATACTGAAATAAATATGACGTGTTTTAACAGGCAAATATCGATAGTGGGAGATGGATATACATGTATATGTGGCTACGTTCATGTGCAAAGAATTATAAGATGCTTCTTTGTTTATTGTTGTTTTCAATGAACACAGGATGATAAAAGAACTAAAGAATGCGAAATATTTTACTATTGTTATTTGCATTTAAGTTTTTAAAATCTCTTACTGCTTGAAACTGAAGTTAACTTTTTAAATTATTTATGGTAGCAATAATGCATGTTTTTGTTATTGAACTATATCTCTATAGTTCATCTAGTGAACAAAATCCTCCCTCAGCTAATTATAACTTACAGTATTTTCCCAGCAGTCTTACAATCAAATTATTCAAAATTGCATTTCTTTATTGCATATTGCTAAAACCCAAGACAAGCAAACATCAAGATAATAAACAATTATTTATTGCAAATTATTACCTAATATATAAGATTAACAGCTTGTAACTATTAAGATTAATACATGTGGTAAACTGTATTTATTATACTTATTTTGTAGCAAATATCTTTGTATAAAACATATGTTTATGTATTGCAATTAATGAGAAAAAGTGTAAGATTAACAATTTAAGCTGTGTTTTGTTTTTAGATTTATGCACACTGTAAAACTTATTTATTGCACTTATTAAAAGTATTTAATGATGGACTTTTAGATGCTATATTTTTAATGTGCAAATATAAACTAAAGGAGTGTTAAATTACAAAATGGAAAATTATAACTGAAGTCAAAGGATCTAAGTATTTTCTGCTATAAATCTGCTTTAAAATGATCATCATTGGAATTACAGAATCCTTAAATTGTGGCCTTTATAGTACGTAATGAGTTGTGATGAGTTTCCTTTTTAGAGGCTTTTTTCATCATTAGAACTAAACTCAACATCTTGCTCTTAAAGATAAATGTAGCTCATAGTATAAACATTGGAATCATATCTTTTTATGACAAGAAGTTAAAATAACATTTCTGAGAGGAGAGAACAAAACCAGACAACTTGTGATGCACTGCGAGGAACAAACTGAATTTAAAAGTGAGGCTTCTGCTTCGTCTGTGCAGAAGAGCGGCTGCTGCAGCCACGTAGATAGCGCAGGTTGGCTGAGATGATGTTTCAGTGCTCTTATTTGGGAGATACTTCCTTGGTCCAAGTATTTCTGAACAGATCTTTACTTTTGCAGAATTATGAGATTTTTCAGCATCTTTGATGCTTGCTTCATTTTGCTAGCAAATTTTTACTGCTTCGATCTGTCAGTGATTAGACTCTGGTGTAATAAGTCGTCTCAGCATTTTGTTTTAGAAAATATCAATGCATTACAAGTGCCTTCAGAACCTATTAGTATACTGTTTTTTTTTTTTTTGTAAAGGGCCTGTTTTTGAGGGAAGGAATCTTTCGGCTGAAACACACTTCTGCTTCTTCTTATGTGACCATGCTTAGTACCAGGCATTTAGAGTGTACTGAATGATGTAATTATAAGACACAAGTGATTTTCATTGGGATTTCATACTTAAGCAACCAACCAAGTCCCTAAGCAGGCTGGGTAGGAGAAAAACCCCATATTACATCTATAAGTTGGTGTGATGGTGGGTTTTCTTTGTGTGTTTTCGTTTTATTTTTTTAAATTTTGTTTGAATGGGATTGATTCTTATTAAACACTATACAGACAGTATTTCTAAAAATATTATATGTAATTCTTATATCACAAATTGGGTACTTCTAATAGTGTTTGTTGTGGTTTTTTTTTTTTAAAGAGCATTCAAAATGTATCACGATATGAAAGAAGGAATTAATAAGAACAGCAAGCTGTGTAATTTTAATTTCTTTAATGGTATTCTAGGCAATTATTGTCACAATTATTGTTTTTAAACATTCTGTGCTGAGTTTAACTTGATGTTGAACTTCAAATGTTGAGCTACAAGTATGTTTGAAGTCGGGTAAAAATATAGCTAAGTTTCTTTATGATAACTACAGTGATTTGCTGGAATGAGAATCAAGTAAAAACATTATTTTGTTAAAATAAGTGGAGATTTTGAACTGAAAATCAGGTGTGTGGTTTTTTTTGGTTTTTTGGAGCATAAGGAAAACGTCCTTTACTTTTTGCTTACAAAATGTATTTTTGGTTTTGTGGTTTAAATGCATTAAAGCAGTGATGTACTGAGTAGTTCTGCTTACTGCTGTAGGTGTTACTCCAGTTCACAAAAACTGAACCAGGTTTTCTCTAGATGTAATTTATTGTTATACAGTCATTTGATGAGCTTTTCATCAGGGAGCTAATAAGAGGAACTGATCCTGTTGCCATTGAAATCAAAAGGTTCTCTGAGGCTCTTTTTTAATTCCTTGCTCGTTATCGACACCGAGATTAGCGTAAAAATGCCAATCAAAATATTGAGGTTATTTTGAAAGCTTATGTTTTTAGTATGATGCTTCGGTTCTAAAACACAGACCTTAGTTTGCTAATTTTGAAGTAGTAAAGATCCTGTATATTATGTAAACATCTGCGGAACTCTAGAAATATTTGATGTAAGTTCTCTAATGTGATTTTGCTGCTCAGGGAGTTGAAATGCTCTGGTTTGGGATGTGCGTGGCGAGCTGAAATTTCCTGAAGTAGGAATCAGTCTCTGATGCTACCTCCCGTCTTCAAATTTACGATCGCAGGAACAAGCATTCCACAGCAGCCCCAAGCCGCCTAGGATACTGTCCTTTCTGTGACATTGGCCAATGAAGGATTTAGAGGGAAGGAGTGGAAGTAGCAGAGCAAAAATAGCATTGTATTTTCGCAAATTTGCGCTATTTCTGGAAACCAGCAATTTATGACCTGTACTTTTATACTCCTGATTATCCTTGTTTCTTGTCTCGAGTGCCCTTTGTATTTCTATTATCCTTTTTTTGAGAAATGGTTACCAGAATGCACTCGGGTTTAACGATGCAGGTGCTCAGTCTCTGCTGCGGAAGGGCAAAATGGCTCGAGAGCAGGACAGAGCTCAGTCCTTTGTTGGTGTAAACTCCCAGAGCTGCCATCTGTGACTGGTGTTTTGTAGGCAAATACCCTCACAGTGTGAGCTGGGACTGTTGGAGTCTGGTATCAGAATTATTGAGCTTTAATTAGGCCCATGATGCTCCTCTTCCTCGTGTCATCATTCTCAGGGCAGAATGGACTCAGGAAAGACACTGATCTTGTGATCAGTTAACAAAAATGATGTTGCCACCAATGAGTTTATGTGTGTCTGGTCCTAAGAGGTCCTGGCTGGTGGACATTGCGGCTGTGCAACAGCTCACGGGATGAGGTTTAGTAGTTGCAGAACTGAATATGGCATTTAACAAAAATCACAGTTTAGACAAGTCCCCCGATTCTGTGTGTGTTTTATTTGGTTTCTTTGAGATTAATTTTGGCATTTCTGGAATTTTACTTCACCGAAATGAGAAAAAAATTACCAGCTTATGCAGCTGATCTGTGAAAACCCACTATCGTTAGGCCATCTAGAAAAAAAGAATACTAGTTCTTGAACAGTGGCTAAGAGCTTGTTTTTGAAGAGTAGATTTCATGTGATTGCCACATGATAGTGATAGTGCATTACAAAAAACCAAAGTGCTGAAACAAGTAGGGTTTTATAGGACCATTTATATTCTAGGTTTATTTCTGCAATAATTTAAACTTTTTTCTACTTTGCAATTTCTTTGTGCTAGTAAAGGTTTATATAGCTTTGGAGACAGTGCTATCTGGAATGTTAAATCTGACTGGATTACCACAAAGAAACACAACAGCATAAAGATATTGGCTACTTAAAAATACTATTGAAACTGAATAAATGACATATGCAGTTTATATGAAATTTGAACTTTTTGTGACATCAAAACAGAGTGGACAAAATAGAATGAGCGTGTTCACCTGGAAGCTGGTGTTACTGTATTTCAGATATTTAAAGCTTTCTGAGACAGTCCCTAAGATTGATTTCAGAGATACAAATAGGAGGTAGGGGCTTTTTGGGGAGGGGGAAAGGGGCTGTGTATTTTTCCTATATTATTTCTCATAATTTCTTTTCCCTGCTGCCTGTGAAGTACTGTGTATTTTGAGAGATGTGACTCCATGCCACAGGGTATGAATTAGGAAAAACTTCTACAAGTTCTTGTCAGAGAACGTTTATCGATAAGGTTTTTCACTGTTGTGCTTAGAAAATACAGGCAAAAAAGTGACTGAGAAGTGTGGGGTGTGTGTGTTTGTTTGTTTTTTAATCAGAAATTGATTTTTAAAAACACACAACCTCCCAATAGCTAATACTTTACTTAAAACTGTTTGGGAGAGAGTCCTCTTTGGTGTTACCATAAACTGTACAGTCAGTCAGATGCATTGTTCATGTGGTAACTGAAAACCGGTACATTAATGGAAAAAATTTCTGAAAGACAGAAGTCTGAACAATGTAACAGATGTATTTATCTTCTCCTGTCAAATAGGATGGGGGTTCAAAGCTAATTTCATTTACAGAGGACAATAATTAACTAAGGATGATTTGAAGTGCGGGTCATACAAGTAGCTCTGCAAACATCACAGAACAACCAATAATGGACTGTGCTGTGAAATTGTCCACGCCAAGAATGAACTGCGAGATGTAGTTGTGGTGCGGGCAGCAGGAGTGCACGGGAAACAGGAGTGAGAAGGTTCTGCTCATCCTGCCGAGTTCTTTGTGTATCAAGCCTGATATCAAACTAAGGACACTGTGTCACTGGCCAGAGCTTTCTGCATTGAGTGGATAAGTAGTGACCAGCTGGAGGGGGGTGTAGAGGGTGTGTGCTGTGATTGTTTGTGGTGTGTGTGGGGTTTTTTGTTTTGTTTTTAAATATATTTCATACAAGTTTTCTTGTCCAGATGGCTCCTTGTACTTTGGATCCGGCCCTTGCAGGAATAAGTTGATGCAGAATATTTCTGCTCAGCCGAGTCTATATCTGAATCCAGAACTTTTACCATCAGGTTTTGCTTGTCTGCAGACAGATTGTAGTCTAATGGTGATGTTTTCCTCCCCCCCTTTTTTTTAGTTTCTAAATCATATGCATATTTTTGATACACAAGACATACTTTTTAATATTGCTTTTCCATATGCTGCTGTAAATGTATCCGTTCCACATATTGCATCCAGGGATTTTTTTTCTTTTTTTGTGAGGGGAAAGTCTTATTTATCTGGTATTTATCTGTACTTCAGGAAATCTCAGGCAGGACAGATGGAATTATGAAGCCCTGGAAAGACATACACTTGCTCCTTAATGGTGATGGGTATGAGTCAGGATTATGAAATTGAGGGAGCTTAATTTATGAAAGTGCAGATGAGAAGGGATCTGATCCATAAGGTAATATTTTTATTTACATGGGCTCCAGAATATGAAAATATCTAAGGGTGATGACAGGATTTTCACGTGTGGAATCATTTGGTCATAACACTTGTTTAATAGCCACTGTTCTTTTGCAATATTATAGTATGGGAGTCAATATTTGAATAATAGGTGATGGCCAGATAGAAACCATTTTTTTTGGTCTCTTAAGTAATGTGTGCCTTGTGATTCACAGAATCACCGAATGTTAGGGTTTGATTCTGTGATTTGCTACAGTTATACGGACTATTCTCATTCTATCTAACTTAATAAATGATATTAACATTTTAGCGTACAAGAAGCAGTCCCTCCTGACTGCAACTCACAAGGTTTTTTGGGAAAAAAGAAAGCAGTTATTGTGCTCTGAGACTGGGTTCAGTCTGTGTGATAGTGGTAGCATCGTACAATAAAGCAGAATAGAGCAGTATTAAAAACACCCTTCTCTTTCCTGCATAGCCAATGCAGGAAGTTGTAATTATCAGCTATAGATTTGTTTCTTGTTTTTTCAAAGCTTACACTACCTGGTAGCTTTGATTATAGAGTATTTTGGGCTTTACATACATTGCCTCATTAGGGAAACAATAAACCAATTTTAATATGTCTCAGTCCGCTATTTTCAGATGAAACTGTCATCATGGGCCTTTTTTGTTACACTTCACAGCCTGGAATATTTTTTCCTTTACTTGAGCATGTTTTCTTCTCCATATATATTGCAGTCTAGATATCAGCATATGTGGCATTAGGTGAAAAAGGCAGCATATAATGCAAACTAAGTGGATATTCCACCTGAACTATATAAAAAGAAGGGAATTGACACCTGAGTGGTATCTGTAAGGGCTATGAACTGTCCTATTCTGTAGGCATAGTGGTGTAAACATGGAGTGATGAGAATTTATCACACTGGAGTTGAGTTCAGAACCTCTTTGGATGAGCATTAATAAAATAGGATAAATTAAAAGTCAAATATTTTAACATTAAAATATAACTAGGTTTATAACTCAAAATAAGAGTAGAGTACAGATGCTTAGATTATTGCCTTTTGTACTGGGTCTTTACCTATAGATAATAATTACAGAAGAAATAAGAAGACAGGAGCCATGCTCTAGGAACACCTGCCTGCCCATTGGAATTGGTGAACAAATTCATTGTTTTGCTTTGCCTCTGTGTGTGTGGCTTTTGCTTTGGTTATTAAACCGTCTTGCTTTTACCCTTCTGATTCTCTCCTTCATCCCATGGGGGAGTGAGTGAGCAGCTGTGTGGTGGTTTGTTGCCGGTGGGGGTTAAACCATGACAATAATGTAATCACATGGAGATGTTTGTTTCCCTTTTTTCCTTTTAGGAAGGGTCTTAAAGAAATCCTGTCATTTTGACATGCCAGAAACATGAGGTGTAAGATTTTGTCATTATACTACTGGTGTAGTAACATTCTTTTGTAATGTCCTTTCTTAAGGTTACCACAGCAGCGTTAATACTAAACAGAGGTAGAGTTTTGTGTAGTCACATGTAGAAGCAAAAAAGATGCATATTGCAAATTATAAGATGGCTTTTTGAGAAGCTAGGAAGGAGGTGAATGCTTCTGTCAGAAATGAAGTTTAGATGCTCTACAGACTGCTAGTTGGAGAACCCTGAAGAATACAGTCACAGAAGGTCAAATTCTGCTGTTGCATCTTAGTTCAAATGCACACTAAAAACTTACTCTTGCCACCACCAATCCAGGAGGATTTATAAGCATGACATTTAAAAAAGATTTTGTTCACTGGTTTAAGTAACATGGGAAATTATTATATCAAAAAGTTTATTTCTCTTGCAAGTGGGCATTCATATGAACTTACTATTGTAATAATGCATAGGTTTTAAAGCGGCATGTATGTATTCATATCTTCTAAGGTTCTTCCAGAACTTACAGTCTGAGTGAAGTAAGAACTTGTTTTAGTTTTAATAATTACTTTTTTTGGTGCTGAAATAAAATGTTTCATGTCTTTCACTGTTGGTCTGCAGATTATTTGGAAACCTCTTGTTTTTGGGAATAACGGTTGTATTTATAAGTTATTGAATGTAGTCTAAACTTTTTTTTTTTTTTCCCCAAGAATGTCAAGGTAATTCTATTGTATATTTCTATCATCTGTGTTACTTAAGGGTCTGTTCACATGTTAATTCTTACTGTGCCTGAGGACTCTGCTTGTAGACCGGGATCCCATTGTATTAGGCGGATATCAACATTCAAAAAAATCCATGCTTAAGCAGATTAAAAAATTAAATTCTTTTAAATTTATTATTCTATTTGTCAGACTGGAAAGGTGTGTCCCAACTGAATTTGGACTCTGGTATCTTTTTATCTTCTTTCTCTTATACCTGCTGTTTTATTTTCAGTCTTTTGGTTGTCTTTCCTTCAGTTCTTCTGAAGGGCATGTGAGGTGGCCAGTGGCTTCTCTGAGCTGTGTTCCCCCTCTGCCCTCGCCCTCCTTGCTTTGGCCCCCTTGTGTTTTGCTCGACCTTTATGGCTATCAGAGGCCAACATGTGCTGCACTTTTTAGGGTTTCTGATCATTTTTCAT
Organism: Streptopelia decaocto; assembly: GCF_964273445.1. Classification (NCBI taxonomy): domain Eukaryota; kingdom Metazoa; phylum Chordata; class Aves; order Columbiformes; family Columbidae; genus Streptopelia; species Streptopelia decaocto. The sequence goes on along the minus strand of NC_138666.1, from coordinate 15,062,493 downwards.
GATAGGCAAAGAGTGCAAATTAAGATATTAACAAAATGGTTCCTTTCGTGAAAAAAATGTAAGAGTTTATTCCGACTCTTTGTTTTGTTTTGGTTTGGTTTTGTTGTGTTTTCCTCTCAGAATACTTCCACTATTTATATCTAGTCTCCATTTAAAAAAATAATCTTTATTCATGTGAAGAATTTCTGTGAGAGAAATCACCAGTATCAGTGTTATCTGGCAGGTCTCTACTCTGCAATTCTCAAGTAAGTCCTGTTTAGAATTGGCAGTATCAGTATAGATGACATTATCTTTATATGGTTTTGAAAAAAAGAAAACAAAAAATGCCATCAATGTGAAGGTGAACTTCAGTTGCGATGCCTGTAGGAGGAGTTTTCATGCCATTTTATTTTTGTTCAGCAACTTAGATCGTGCAAGAACTGTCTGAAGACAGATTTGTCTGGCATGAGAGTAACAAATGGATATCTCATAATTCTATTTCTTATTTGGTTGTGTTTTTTTTTTTTTCCAATCAGCTGTACTGAAATATGATTCTGCCCCCTCTTCCCCCGGCCCCCAATGAGATTCATGAGCTTTACTGTTTTATTCTGGAAAAGCCTTGGTAGCTATGGGATTGAAGCTCACCTCTGTGATTTTTCTAAATCACAAAGTGTGGTTTTTTTTTGCATTTGACCGCATGACATTCCAGGTCTGCTCACCAGAGGAACTGCTATTAGTATGTCACATGTAAAATTTATTCTTTGTTAAAAATGACATCCTTTAAAATATGTTTTGCGAAGTTTTTACATATAACATCCTCTGCAAAGAGTGGTCTCTATTTCGCAGTTATGTGAATGGCTTAAAAATTTACTTAATTGATACATTTAACTTCCTTGGTAGGACTCTTTGGATGGTTTGGTCCTGCGAGCTTCTTTTTCTAGTTCAGGAAACACTGAGGTGCCTTTACAACAGGCTGCGGTCTATCTTTTACTTTCAGTGTACATTTTTAAAGTGAATAACATGGACTATTGAGCAACTCCCGGTTAAATGTCAACAGGACAGACTGAAAATGAAGGGGCACATAGCACTGCTGGAAACACAGCTTGGTGTTCTGTGAAGTCGGTTGACATACTTGCTGAAGCAGTTCTTGTTCTATTGCAGTCTCTGCCTCTCCGACACCCCTTCTACTCCTCCTTCTGAATTTTGTGAAGGTCTGCATAGCTTTGTCTGCACGCATGGATCTCTTGCTCTGCAGCATCTTTGTTGATTCCTTGGTTAGTACTTTCCAAAGATGAACTGAAAGGGAAGGGTGGGCTTGCAGGCACAGGAGAACGTTATCCTGATTCTGATGTCCTTGTATAACTTTGCTTGTGACAGCATTGTTACCTTTCTAGTGAAAAGGTCTTGTGTCCCCAAAAGTTTGTGAGTGCTTTTTGATTAGGAACATGAAATGTTGCCTTAAATCACCTTGAGATTAAAAAAGGGACCTACTTTAATTTATTTCTGATGATGAATATATCTTGGGAAAATTGATGAAGTCACTTCTTCAACTGGATTTTGTCTTTGATTGGATGGACTAGGCAGAGTGATATAGGAAAAAATATACTTTATAGCCTAAATGCTTATATGTATCAGATCTTCTTTTATATCTGTGTAGTTGTATTTGTCTTTCATCTTTTATTCATGTCTTTTATACATGTGGATATAAATGTTTGTTGATTGCCATATCAAAAGACAGAAGTAACATCATAACAGTCTGGATGAAATGCACAGTAAGATTTTATGATACTCAAAAATTTGCAAGAATTATGCTCTTGATATTTCACTCTTTGAGCCTAGATATGGTATGTGAGATCACTAGCAACTTATGAAACGCAAAAGGATTTGGTTTAGGAAGATGTTAGTTGAAGCCTTTCGTGCTTTCCACTCTTGACAGTGATTATAATGAAGATAATGAAGTGGCTGACAATAAGAGTTTTGAAGAATGAAATACGATAAGAAAGGAATTGCACAATAGATTAAAAAAATGGTAGCTCAACTCAGTAGCGTGTGGATAACCAAAAGAATAATTCAGAGAGATACATGATTTTTCAGAATTCCAAAGTCCCAAAATACCTTTTTTTGATAGTTCTTTGGCAGAGCTCTGCTCTCTATATTTGAACTAAAAGCAAAACTGTAGGTTTGACTCTCGCTAGGTCAGCTCTTTTTACACTTTAAGACCAGAAAGGAGGTATTGCAATGGAGGTTCCTGGGTACGGCACTGCAAAATTAAGGGCTGCAACCACTGAACTTCCTGACTTCAGTGATCTGGAAGTTGTCAAGGTTAAAAACTGAGTTTATTTATGTTGTTTATGAAGCAAGAAGTGTAATTTATCTACTGGGGCTAGGAGTCAGCTAAGACAAGGTGTGCAACAGATGCATCTCAAGGTTGGGTTTAGGTTTTTTGGACTGTAAGAATTGCTTTAATATACTTAATTGAACAAATATTTGAAGAGGCCAGACCTTGATCTTACAAGTATGTGTTAAAACCGTTGAAGTTATTTCTTGAATGCATACAAACTCAAAATGTGGATAGAGAAAATGGTAAACTGTATTTTTACTTCTAAGAGTGAAGAATTTTTCCTCTATTCAAGACAGTGGTAGATGTTTCAAACCAAAAATGTTTGGTTCATTTTGATCCACTTGTACTGCAAAAAAACCAAAACCACAGGCAGTTGATGTGCACAGGATGATGGTTGCAGCTCCCATGAATTCAGATTGTGTAAATTCATTGACAGTTCTAAGATTGCAGATGTGTCAGGGCACATTTTGAAGATCTTGACATTGCATAGGTGAGGGTAAAGGCTGAAGTTAGACTGGAAAGCCTCTAGTACTGGCAACAACATGCACAGGAAAAATAATCCAGCCTGACTTTCAGATTCTAGATTGTTTGCAATATCAGTAGGGAACACAACATGTTCTTTTACAGTTGTACTGATAGTATGTGTTATAGAACAGGAAAGCATGTTTTGAGTGTTAACTGGACCAGAATTTACTTATTTCTGCTTCAAGTATAAGGATTTTGTTCAGTTTCATACTCTTCAGAGGCTTTAATTTTGGCTTAGAATTCAAGGGGAGCTTAAGTCTTGTTTGGGACATATGAAAATCAGGCAGCTTGTATTTAGCCATTAAATCTTTGTATCCAAAGTTCTTGATTTCTAATTTTGAGGTAGAACTAAAAATGAAGGTAAAGGCATGGTTTCTCTTCCCCTCCTCCCCCTCTGTAGGTACATGTATATATTATTTTGCTCCTGATATAGTTAATTAACAAATAATTCTCACTAAAGGAATTGTGGAATACTTTTTATCCAGTGATCTGCCTTTTTAAAAAATGGATATTTTGCAAAGTCCTATAGACTGGTAGGTATGGTAGATATACCATAACTTGTAAGAGAAAGCTCTCAGTGGTACAAGCAAGAGAAGGTGACAACTGGCTATGGGATAGTAGTGTTGTGAGAGAACTCTGGCCTGCTTGTTCTGCGATCGAGAGCTTTGTGTTTCCTTTAACCTGGTATTTTACTAACAGGCATTCCTTTTTTTGCCCATAAAATGAATGACCTCTGACTCCAGAAGGCAGGTACTTCATTACTTTGCACATCAATAAGGGAAATGAGAGTGACACTTGGAAGAGAATAATATGAGTTTATTTGCAAATGGAATCCTGGTCATAAGGTGCTCCTCTTAGCAAATGATAAACAGGAATGAAAAGTCTGGGTTCTGGAGTCTGCTGGTGAATTTATCATGACACCACCTATTTCTTCCCAAAAGTTTTTCATAGGTGCAAAATCCAGCACTTGCCCTTGTTAAACTTCATGCAGTTGGTGATTGCCCAGTTCTATAATTTGTCTAGATCCCTTTGCAGGGCCTCTCTGCCCTGCAGAGTAGCAACAGCTCCTCCCAATTTTGTGTTATTGGTGAACTTCATGTTCCATCAAGTCCCGCATCCAAGTCATGTATAAAGACATTGAAGAGTGCTGGCCCAAAGATGGATCCCTGCAGAACCCCTCTAGTGACTGGTCGCCAGCCCGATGTAACCCCATTTACTAGAACACTTTGAGCCCGCTTGTCAGCCAATTGCTCACACACTGCACTGTGTGTTTATCCAGCTGTGTGCTGGACATCTTGTCCAGGAGGATGCTGTGAGAGACAGGGTCAAAGGCTTTACTGAAATCTAAAAAGATCATGTTGACAGTTATACGTATGTTGGCAATTCTCTTGCATCCAGTGTTGGTCTCAAAGGTCAGCAATGTCTTGCCTACCAGCCTGATAGTGTTAGAGAACATTTCTATACAGCTTTGTTATGTATGTGTATCTTCTTTACTGAAAGCCACAAAATCAACATGTCATTTCCCTCTCTTCAATTGCCAGTAGTGCCAGCTAGAAAACTTAATTATTGGTTTGAAAATTACATTTTAATAAAGATATACCGAGCTGGCTCCTCATACATTGTGAGATTGACGTGATTTCTGTCCCTCCCTTCAATTTACATCTCCAGGTAATAGTTTGTCTTGGTACTTGTAGCTTTTTGCACACATGAACAAATTTGAACTGTAAGTTCATGTTTCACTTCTGGCAGAACAAATTGTGTATAATATTTGTTAATTGATTTATTCTTTGCTTGGGAAACTGTGCTGTTTAGGGAAATACCCAATCTTTTTAAACTGACTTTAAGTAAAATAAATTAACCTTAAATGTGGAAATACAGATACTTTCTTGCAACAACTTAAAGAAAATACAGTTGAATATTTTGCTATATATTAAGAAATATTTTTGGTAGAATTAAGATCAGTAATATTTTCAGTCAATTTTTATTTTAAAAATTTGATAATGCATTTAAAAAAGAATATTCAATGAGAAATTAGAAATTTGTGGTGTATATAAAATACAACAGAACAGAAGTATACAAGTATTATTTTCTTTCTCTACTGGTAACAGGTTTCATTGAGTTTATGGAGAGGAAAAATTGGCCTGTTTGGTCAAATATAGTTCTTGATTATCCATCAGATATGAAAGGGAGTTCTGTAATGTTCTCTGAAAGCTTGCAAAATTAGGCTTTGTCAGAAGGGAAGGTGAATTTCAAAAGCAATAATCTGCTTTCAGTGGCAACGTGGATTAGTTAGGCTGTGAACTGACTTTGAATTCTTAGTGGCATAAAAGGAGGTAAATCCAGTCTCCAGCTCTTATTCTGTAGCAGTTTTAAGGTACAGGTTACTCTGAGGATGAGTCGCTGACTGCAACACACAGAAATACGGCTTCTGTCATAGGTCAGATCCTGACTGCGTTAAACATGTGGAACTTTGATACCCAGGTCAAATCCTGTACAGCTGTAAAAGAGCAGGTTTGTCATGCGGTCAGGAAAACTAAGTATGTTAAGTTGTTGCACGATTTCATGTCGCTCCATGTATATGATAGCTCAGTAATCATGACTGGAAATAACAAACAAGTACATGAGAGGAACTAGGTTTGCATCAGAAAGCATTTTGGTGATTAAAGAGCAACTACTAGGAATTAATTATAATTTGAAAAGTTTCAGTCCTATTCTCATTAAAACCAATGGAAGCTGACAGGCAGCAAGATTAAGCTTAGTGCCTTTGAAGGTTCTTAGTTTTAGTGCTGTTATTCAAATTCTTCACTTCTCCTCAGAAAATGTGCAGCAGAAGGACTGCAAAGAGCAGACAAACGTCCGATCACCAGAATAGCTCAGTGATGACTCGGTAGGGTCACCTTACAGTAGAGAAATGAATTTGTTCGTTCTATCTTTTCTAGAGTTGATCAAATGGGCTTCTGGTTGTGACCGTCTATGTGGTTTAGACACCTGTTCAACTAGGAGCAGAGCCAACCCCACCAGTTACTTCATAGCTACTTGTGCATTTTCACTGCTGAGCTCCAAAGATACAATTGTAAGCTTGGTGGTGGCTGCTCTCTGTTCAGGAGTGGATGTTGTAATAAATGCTACAAACTTACGGTGGCTGTGATATCGTTAAAATTTCAATATGGCAAAGCAATTCAGAGAATCTGCTTAAATTCTCTGTGCGCTTTTTACTAGCTCTGGAGCAAAATTTTTCAGAGGCCAGGACTGACCCATCAGAATGTACATTCAAAGTAGCCAATAAGCAATCCCTTTATTATTTATAGCACAATCATTCATAAATGTATTTAAGAAAAGAGATGATCTATTTTCTACATGTTCCTTAAAGGGCTTCCATTTTAGCTTCAATTGTAATTTTTACCTTTTTCAGTAGAATTTATTGACACAATGCCTAGCACAAGCCCTGGATTTTGCATCATCCTTTTGTCTGCAAGCATATTCACCAGCCGCTTAATTTGTCATAGCCCTGGAGGTATCAAAACTAATGAGCTTTGTTTGAATAGACTTTTTCCAGTTCATCTAGCACACTTTGGGGTAATCATTCAGTTTCTGTTTGCTTCTGATGTGAAGCATTGTGGGAAATATAAGAAAATAATGGTTAAAAAAAGGCAGTATAAATTGTTAACAGCCACATTCTCTGAAAAGCCTTAAAGATGTTATATTTTTAATTTCACTATTTATTGAAGTATTGTGAGTACCTTAAGTGCAATCATTACAAGATAATATCAAAGGAGAATCTGATAAAATGCTATTTTTCAATTAGCTCTGAGTTTAATTCTTTGCTTTTTTAAGTATTTCACAGCTAACAAATCTTTAAACAATCTAACCTTTCAGGCTTTGGAAGTGGACAAGGTAATAACTATGAATACATAATATTGTAGCAGTGGTAAGGGTTTAAAAATCTATTACTTGGATTACATACAGGAATATCTTTTATTGGTCAGACAATTGCATTTTCATTTTTATAAAGCATTTCCCTATACTCGGTATTATACCACAGAGATACACAAAAATGGAACGCAGAGGTGTGCACAGCATTAGTAATTTCTGAAAGTGTCAGATATTGTGTACGGCATATGCTTTTAATCTCAAATTCTTAGGAAGATTACCCTTTTTGCCAATTAGGTCAACATTGGTGGTTTATGTTATTTTTGCCTTGTATGGTCTAGAATAATATATCTTATAGGAAGTTTCCAATTATAGAATAAGGGGTTTCAAATTCTTTTTAAAGTTAGTGCAATGAGGACAGGTTTCCTAGAACTTTTGGTTAGTTTCTTCTAAAAAAAACCCCAACAAACCCGGTAGGCCAGGCTCTAAATTTGATTGCTGAGCAGCTCAGTGAGTTGTTATGTTTCAACAGGATGTAATGAGCAACTGAAATGTACTGTGTGATAACTTTGCATCATTAAAGCATAACACTTCTCAATAGCCCACTACAATCTATAAGGGGTTGTTTCATGTGAACAGTCCCAGGACCTCTTAGTATATTTTCACATTTCTCATCGTAAGTTGATTTGATGAAGAGTTTTTTTCTGTAAAGAAGACTGAGAAAGAGGGAGAAAGGAGGTGGAGTAAGAGACAGAAGGACAAGAGAGGAGTTATTTGCTTTTTCGATCAATTACGATCTCCTTTGGAACTTTTTTTATAATGCATTGTCATATTAAGATGACTTGAAAAAAAGCTAGCAGGAGAAATCATCAAGTTGGCAGTTAGCTGAAACTCAACCTACCTAAAATTGAAGTGTGTAGAAACTGTGACAAAGCTTGTATCTTTCTTTATTAACTGATTATTATTTTATATTGGTAGAGCACAGTGTGGTGCTCTACAGAGAAACCCCTGCTACCATTGAATAAGACACCCTGAGTATTAGAAACAGCATTAGGTTCATGACCAGCTTGTATTCCTGAGGTTTATTTTACATCTCAGCTGGTCTAATTGATGTAGGTGGAGTTTTACACTAAGACAGCTACAATATTTCTGTACCCGTACTGGGTCTTGCTCTGTAGCTCTTCCTAGCTACACTGTGCTGTGTAGACACGCACTTAGTGACACAAATCAGTTTGCAATCCAGGGCTTCTGTGGGTTCCATGTGTGATATCGAGTACTTAGATGGCATTGACAAGCAGTGTTTGTCTTCTCAGGGATAGAGCTATAACTTCTGCTTGTTGCCTTCACTGGCTTATTCAGGTTTTCATCACTTTTGAATTGGATTGCTGCTGTGAAATCTCCCCTCTTGGAGGTCACTGGAAAGGCAGTTCAGAATACAGAATGCAGAATATCTTATGTGAATAGCTAAGCCAGGTTCAATAAGTACAGTAGCTCCCACAGTTAAGAAAAAAGATGGTTTTGATTTATACTTGATGTTATGGTTTGGTCTTTATGTATTGTAGAATTAAGATTTGCTAAAGAGCAGTCTCTTGATTTGCATATCTGGGGACAGAGAAGGGATCATTGTCAAATAAGAAACATGGCCAGGATAACTTATATAATACAATTGAGACATCTTATATGAGGGTGCAGCACCTCTGGCTTCTTATCCTATGGGAAGACACCATCCCTCTTCCTCCACTCCTATTGCTTAAATGTTTATGACCAAGACATAATTTAAAATATACTCTGTATTTGGTCCAGCTTAATTGAACCTTTTGGTGCTAAACAGTGATCAACTCTCAAATCTCAGTCATGGAAGCAAGATCCTAGAGGAACTGCATTCAGAGAGGATGTTCAGGGAAAAAAATTGTCTAAAAGTTTTTCCTGATATGTTGTTGGTGGCTTTTTTTTTTGATATATTCTCAAGGTTAGATTTGGCCAGGTAACCTCAGCATCGTATCCATGGAGGTTTTTCCTATTCCAAAGTATTTATGTGATTTCTTGGGATTAAACTGATGATTTACATATTGGATTATTATGAAGTAGAACTCAAAGTACAGGGTTATGAAACATCTGTCTTGGAAAAACATCTATGTTATAGCTATAAATAATAAAATAGTAGTTTCATGAGAAAGGGTGCTAAAATATTAAATGATGCTGTCTATTCTTTTTCATTACATGTATTTAATGCACTTTTTATTGTCTTTACCACTTCAAAAAAATTTCTTACTTGAAACATTTAATTACAGTACATTACAAGACCAGTAACTGAGGTAGATCTGGATTCTTTATTTAACTTCCAATTGCATACTGGTTAAGATTTATGCAAAGTTTTTAGGACCCCCTCAGGTATTGTGGAAGGTTTCAGTCAGATTTCTGTTACTTCCCTAGAAGTTTGGCATAGAAAGAATGCTAAAGGTGCCATGTTTTATTGTTTGATTTGTAGAATACGATATTGGGATTCCATACTAGACAGATACTTGAATATATTGTAAGAAACAGCACATTTCTTTCTAAACCATGTAACTGAAATAACAGCAACGTTCATCTCAAACAGACGGACTTGTCTCCGCTGAGAACTGGGGCTCGGAGGGGACACTCTGGCTGTGGCGCTGTCGCTGTTGTTTGTGAAGTGTGGAGCATCACGGGAGGGAGAGTCGCCAACATCCAAGGAAACAATAAAACTATAGGAACAAAAAAGCCAAAAGGTGGGATAGAATTTGACTTGGAGAGATGCTTAATAATAATTTCTGAGGGATGCAACATTGAAAAAAGAGCTTGGAACCAAGAATAAAGACTCACGTGTTCCTTGTAAATAAACATAACTGCAGCAGAGTAACTCTGCCATCAGGTTGTGCTTCTAAGAGAAACAAGCCTGACTGAGCTTAAGCTAAGCACTCAAGAAAAAATAAACCACATTGAAAGAAGTAGTAGCTGCTCTCTGTATTCAGGGACTGCCACACAGCGCATTTATTCCTCAGGGAGAGCTTCATTGCTGAGTTAACTATACACGTGGCATCTCAGGCCTTCAAGTCTTCACTGTTTTTGTCAGACACTTGCACTACTCTTCCTCCTTTCATGGATATTGATTGTGGTGTTTAGTCTTTTTGGGTTTATTATGCTAATAGTTAGATATTTATAGCAGTGGGTGCAGATATTGTTTTTGATATGCTTGTGGAAACCTAAATATGGGTATATTTGAGGGTTTTTTCCACTCTGAAGTAGCTCACGCTCCTAAGTATTACTGTACTGATGAGTTTGAATGAGCTGTTGAGTGCAACAAAAAAATTTGGTCACATTGACTATCTGTCAACTTATGTTAGAAATTTGGAATATCTGGTTTGGCGTATCTGGGACAAAGTTGCTAAAAAATGCTGATAAAAGCACCAGACCCTTTGTGATTAGACACTTGGTTTTCAGCAGTAACAAAAATGTACCAACAAAGTCCCTGAAAGGAATGAATGAAAGGCTGCAGTTAACCTTGTGACTTTGCCTTTGCTTGAATTACTTCTTGGATTAACAGTCATTGCAACGATAGAAGGTGTTACTGCAGATAAGCTTAAATGTTTTTGATGATGTGTTGTTTAAAACTCTTTGTGAGCGCCCTCTACTTCAAAATTTCTATTTTCTGCCATAAAATTAGTTTTTATATCAGCACCCTAGAATATTTATATTTTCTAATACAGGAAGGTTCTATCTTGATCAAACTTTAATTTTGCTATATTATATTTGTTCAGTGAATAAATTTCTACAGCTGTAAGTAGACAATTACTTTTAAAATATGTAAGGTGTTACAGACTTTTAATTAAGGTTTTCTAATGAGTACATTGGAATAATTCCAATTTTTCAAATTTAAAAAAAATGTATGTATTTTTAATTATGCAGGTGATTTGTTTTCCATGTGAATAATGCCAGTGAAATCAGTGGGGCAATGGTATAAGCTGCTTATACCATTTTCCTGCTTTGTACCTTTGCGTGTTTTACTGTGTCAGGAGCATGGAACTGATGTAGAGGTGGAGCCCCGTGGGCTGAAGCCTTGGATTTTTGCAAATTTGGGCCTACAATTGCATAGTACTTTTCTTTTTCCTGAGCATAAAGATGTAACGTAACATCAGCGGATCCTTGAGAGTAGTCTGCCTGGAAGACTGTTGGTACACACCGTTTGTGGAATGTATTCAGTGGAGAGAAGCAGCCAAATAATGGCCAAAGGGAAGTTTTTATTTGTTTATTTTAAAATGAACCCACTGTGAGATATGAATGCTAGTTCGACATTGCTGTTGAATTAAATCCTATAAAACTGACAGAGATTATAGCAGCATTGTTTAGCTGACAAAAATGTATGGAGTACAGTGGACTCTGACTCACGTTGGCAGGAATCAGCTTTAGGGAATTCTGCTTCACCAAACCGATCTCTTTACTTCTAATATTTGACAGTATAGCCATTCAAAGGAATCAAAGATGAGAAATATGAAAAGAGAGGGATATTTTAGAATAACTACCTTCAGCTGGAAATGAAATCTGATATTAATTCTTAGAGAAACATAAAATTCAAAACCTCTGAAAGAAGGAAAAATACAAATGTATTTTTTATGAAGACTTTTGCTAAAACCTTGGAGGTCTTCCTTCATTCTAACACCGAAAGGTGAATATGAAATTTGTTGCTAGAAAATTATGTATCATTGTGGAACTCGTATAAGATGCACTCAACAGTTAAATGGAATTTTTATCTGTAATCTTACAGAAGATTTATATAAATTACCTTATAAAAACCTGGTAATAGAGGGAAAGAGTACCAAAAAGTAATAGCAGAATTGTCAGAAGACATGAGGAAGCTTGAACAGTATGCAAGATGCATTCTGAGTTTTGATTATTGTACACACCTTAAAAACTTTCAAATATGCATGGCTGTGTGGATCGTGTGATTTCTGATGCTAGGGGTAATACAGACCTGTGGATTACTTGCTCCTTGAATATTTGATGCAAACATACAATATAAGCAGTTTGGAGTTACCGAAAGTCTGTCAGTATTTGTTTTAATTCTGTAATATCTTAAGATGTAATCACACCACTGATTTGAGGAGGGAAAAAGTACTGTTTGGATAACTCTCTCTCCTCATATATCTTTATAGATTTATCTCCACTATAGCCAGAGTTAGAATTGCCACATGTTTGATAGCTAGTTACCTCAGGAATTCAATATAAGCACGTGTTCTCTCATAGCCGACTTTTCTTCCCGGTTCATTGACTTGGTTTCTTCCATGGATTTTCATTGTAAGTATGGATACTGGACATGTTATGCACTGGAAAAGTGATGGAGCAGCCACCCACCAGGCTGGAACAAGAGTTCCAGCAGCGCTGGTGTTCACATTGAGCACCATGAATAGCATGTAGGGTCAAATCCTGGTTATGGTTGGGGTCAGATCATGTTTGTTTCTGTGGTACAGCAGCTGTTTGGTGCTGGTTTGTTCATGCTGACTTGGAAGGGAATCTGTACATCCTTGTTGGAACTGGTAGGTAAAAGTAAGTTGTTCAATGTTTTTTTTAATACTTTTTGAACTTGATGTAAGGTCTTGCTTCTATTGAATTATGTTAAACTACACTCAAGTTTCTACATATTTTCATTATGGATATTCAAATTAAGTCAAAGGTACTCGTAGCCTTCCCATAACCTTTGGCAGCCATCTCTTTTAAACAAAGCTACTGTTTTGGCAAAGCTTGAGTAGAAAGTTAAAAAGTGTGCTTGAAGTAGTTTTCCCCATCTATAGTATTAGTTGTTTCCCAAATGGATAAATGCTGATGAAGTGATTAGGAGTGTATTATTTTAGAGAACTTAGTAGATTTGCCTTGGTTATGCTGCTGGAACGCCAGTTTTTAGACAATCATCACACTTGAACTTGGTTTCTGACACTCAGCTGAAGAGCTACTGAGGGATATCAGGCAGCCAGGAGCTACTCAGATGTTAATATTTTGTAATATTTACGGTTGGGGTAAACTAAGATGTAACCTGGGAGGGTGACATTAACTTGTTAATAAAGATGATGCCAGCACTGCCATTAATGATGTGGGAGCACGGTAATTACAAGAATGGAAGTTCTTGCTTTAATGCCCACCTTTCAGGTTCTGGAGGGCTGCATGGATGGCTGATTTCAAGACGCTCATTTAACAACACATATTATTGGTGGTGACTTGTATTTAAATGTGTACCTACTGTTGGTTCACATATATCTATATATAAAATAATATATAAATATAAATATAGATATATATTTATATATATTTTATCAGCTTTTTCCTGTTTTAAAGGAATGCTTTTTTTCCCCCCACTTTTCTTTGTTATGCCATCCTGTTCATTCTGAGGTATGTTTTCATAGGGGAGTTTAAAATGAGCTGCCTGACACATGTATTCTTTAGCTAATTCTGAACATGACATAAAAACGAATCTTTTTCTGCTACAGTAAATATTTTTGTAATACAGCATGCTTATTTGATGTAAGTAGGTTTCTGAGATACCATGCAAAATGGGACCCAATTTTATTAGAGTAGCCTAAAGAACTGAATAAATCCTTTAAGCCAATTGTATAAAAATGCAAATTTAAGTCAAGCAATTAAAAACATATAGAAATTAGAGATTTGGATTTTGCAGAGCAAGCTTTCCACAGCCACTGCCAGATTACTATGCAATTTATCTGGATTCTGTCAGCGATAGTCAGACTAGATTTTGATAAAGAGCAGCAAATCTGTTCCTCCATAGCTCCTGTGACTTGCCGCAAATTTCATTCAAGTTGAAGCGTCTGTACAATCCCTTGAATAATTTGGAGTTAATCATTTGTACTTCACAGCCTCTGATAGGCCTTAGACTTGGGGGGTGGGAACAGATTTGGCTTTTTAATCGCCTTGTATATTGTACAGCGTGAGATAAATGACACAGACTGTCTGAAATCTACATTCTTGCTTCTGATGCAAAACTGTAATTAATTTTGTGCAGTGTTTCAGAATTGATCGTGGTCACTTGAATTTCTAATTTTTCATTCACTTCAAAGACTTTTTTTTAAGAATGTGCTTAGAGTGTGTGAATGCTCTCTGATGCCAGTGTACTAAATGACTATTTTACGCCTCTTTTTCAATAAGGTGAAACAGAGGTCAAGGCGTGTGGCTCATGTTTATCTCTGTCCCAACCTGCTTCAGGATGTATTTTCTGACTTAAAGGAAATAAAATCAAACTTATGAAATTACATCTAAATACTTAGACTGCACAGTATTCACTTCTGTGCCTCGTAGAAATCCAAGAGACTTCTTTCAGAAATCCTTTTCAGTATAAAACAATTAAGCACAATTTAGGCAATAATTACCCTAATTAACTACACTATAATGTTTGTATTCAAGATTATAGAAACATTGTATCTGTTCTCTACTGCAATAATAACAAGTCTTCCTAATTTCTCTGTATTGATAGTACTTGTATGTGCTTCTTTGTTTGGTATATTTCACTGTAAAAATATTTGTCAGTGAAAGATTGAACAATATGAATGAATTTGATTATGCCATTGTCAAAAAGCCCATGCATCACAATTTCTTGTTTTTAATCACTACTGTAAACCTCACAGCCTGAGGGCATAGTTTTAATTTGGGTGCCTTACTAATGAAAAGAAAAAAATAATTGTTTTGCCTGGATTTAATAATAAGCAATAAAATCAGCCAACCAGATTTTACCTCTGCATTCAATCTCTTTTTTATTATAAAACATTTTTGTCCTTTTTTTAGATTACAGGCGTAGATACCGAACATTTTACTAATAAATATTTCAGTTTGCTTATGAAGGCTAATGCTGTCATCTGAATATGGAATTATATTTCTTTCATGCTTCATTATCATTTCATGGTAGTAATGACAGTGAGGCGATGGAATATTTACAGGCTTTTCAGAAGACATTTATCCAATACATTTCCCTGAAGGGCACCTAGGCTTAAAGATACATTATCCTTTTATAAAACACTGCCCAGAATCCCAATTTCCGAATCAACCAATCAGAACTTGCTTTGCAGCAGTTACTGCTAAAACCCTCAAGCCAGACTCATATTAATCCTGTGAATCTGGTGTGGGGGTGTGTGTGAGTGGAGGGCCGGGGAGGGGGAGAGGTGGCATTCACTCCTGAATCATCGGGCTTGGGACTTTAAGTAAAAGATGTTATTTCTTCTGTGTGGATGCAGGTTTTCACATCTGTACTTAGCACATTTTGCTGAAGCTGGGTAGACTGCAGTAGCAAAGGCTGGTCATTCAAGTTTGGACATACCTTTTGTTTAAAATGTGTTAGACTTTTGCTTTTCCTTACAGTAACCTGTCTGTTGTGTGGCTGTTAAATGAGCAGATTCCTCAAATGTTCATTGCTATACATCAATACATTGCATGAATCCATCTTATTCTAGAAGCATTGAGGCACTCCATCTGTTGCTCTACTGTGATCTTTCATCTAAAAATATCATAAGAGGTAGTATGTTACAGCGATTAGTATGTTGGAATATGTTATGGAAACAGGATTTTGCTTCTGCTACTGGCCTGCTTACTGATGTGTGTCTGCACTCTATTTGGCAGAGCAATAGACAGATTTATTTTCAGATTCCAAAAGAAATCTAGCTGAGATACCACAGAGCTCTGTAGGACCTAATATACTCTGTGCACTTTGTTAAGGCTAACTCGAGGATCTCAGCTGTATGGAATAAGTAATTTAGACATAACGTGTGCACCGTTGAAATTAGTATAGTGGAAAGATCCCTACACTGGCAGTCCCCAGTACTCAGCATACTGTAAGGTAGCAAAAGGTGAAATTTTTAGCAAAAGGTGTAGAACAGATCTTTCTTAGAAAAAAATCCTCTGTAATTAACAGCGTGGAACAGTCTTATCTGAGAGGTGTACATCCTAAACTGCACACAGCTTATATTATCTCCCTCAAAGGGTTGATTATATCAATTTCTCCATCCAGGAGTTCTAACTTACAGTTTCAGAATACTGAGGTATTTCAAAGTTTATGCAAAAATTGCCACTAAAACAATTGCATATACCATCTGTTACAGCATGCACATATCCAAGATACTGCATTTTATCCCCAGAAGGGGTGTAGAAAATACGCACGTCTGCCAAAAAAGTTGAGTGGCTCTGGTGAAGTAGTTTGAAGTTATGTTGATGCTCTTTGGTAGCCAATGTTGGTGCTTCTGGTAGTTCTGAAAGCAGGTACTTTTGCTCCTTTCCTGTCTTTCCTAAAATGTAAGTTTTAAAATTCACATGGGCAAGTCACTTTGGAGAATATTTTTAGTGAGCCTGAGACTCAGTTCTCTCTCTGAGAACTTCATCTTAATTTTTGCACACATTAAACAAATTTCAGAGCAAGAATAAATGAAAAAAAATACCTGCACATTTTCTGCTCTAACTGCTTGTTTTGTGCCCAAGAAAAGATAATTAGAGATAAATGTGCTCAGATGTGCACCTGCATATCAATTTGGCTGCAAAAATAATTTCTGTTGTTCAGTTCCCAGTGTCTATCAATGTAACAGCTACTACATGAAGCAGATTTACCAGGTCTCAGGCCCCAGATGTTGTTGAAATAAAGGCACAACTTACTACTCTATACACAAAGAGCTAAGTTCTCAGGGTGAGACTAATTTACTCTCCTTTCTTCAATTGTATTAAATGATATGTGTATAACAACCTGACCACTGATGTAAAAATGACTAGTGATTCTTGAGCTAGCTTGCTCAATTTAGGTCTGGATAATATAGAAAATTCTTTTGCTTCTGTAGTTATTGGGCATCTTTTATGTCCATCAATATGGGACCAGACATGTCTAATGCCATTTTGATAAAATGAGAATTCTCTGTGTACCTTTCATTGGAAGGGAGCACTTCCATTCATTTTCACAACATCAGGAAAAAGGATGTCAGATATTTGAGCAGAAATCACTCTTGGTAGCTTTCAATCCCAATGAAACCACAAAGCTGTTCCACAATATTATGTAATTCCCAGTTAACAATCTTGTGCATATCTTTACTAATGACATTGTTTTCTCTGTATTCTCCATTGAAATGCTTAATGATTTCTAATGACTTCTGGATTACTGAAGTGAGTTTTATCTTGTAGACTGTGTGTACTTGTTGATGTGTTCTGTCTGAAGACTGTAGATATAAACAGGGCATGAGTCACCATTTTGCACAGGCTGTTTGGGTTTGTTTTGGGAATTTCAGTGCTGTTGACACTGAATTAATATTAAAGTTGCTGGTTTGCCTATCTTCCTCTGTCTGGAATACCTATAGCTGTAGTGGTTTGTGATACTTATGATGTTGAACAACTGGTTTATAGAATGTTGGCTGTACTTCTGTGCACTGTATATCACCATTGGTAGTGGACTGTCTCAGGAGAAGGTGCCAATGTGACAGTGGAATATGGATACATGCCATGTAGCTTGAAAGAGAGATATAGTTTGGTATGAGTGGCAAACGAAGGGAACTGGGCAGACCTTCATGAAACCTAACTTCTATGTGAAACCCCAGCCTTCCCCCAGATTCAGAACTTGAATTACTGGGCTAAATCTAAAATGTCAAGATTCAGGGTTCGAGGAGGTGCAGAAAAACCTGACTTCTGAGAACAATTATCTTAATAAATAGCCTCGTATTTTATCCTTTTTGGTTCCTCTCCCCTCTGTCTACTGAAAGGTCTGTCCTTGGCAATTAGATACTCTGGATACATGCAGATCCTTAGTTGTAGTGGGAAGGAGAGGTCTGCATGAAAATATATTAGATATGTATAGGGTTCACTCGATGTGAATGTTTCTGAGAATTAATATTTGGAAACAGCAGCATGAATTATTTCTAAGATATTCCAGAAAAAGCTTCACTCCTTATGATTTACTTTGAAGAATAACACTTTCTTTCCAGGACTTGTTTCAGTACGTTGGCTTTAAGAGCCTCGAAGGAAAGAGACCTCTCTAAAGTGAACACTAAACTGAAGATATATTTGATTACAAAGGGGATTGTGCATAATAGTAATTTGTATCTCTAAATAACCTCTCATGCAGTAGATTTACAGTTGGGATGTGTGTGGGGGTGTGCCTCATGCTACAGGATCATAAAGCTTGTGGATAAAATGCAATATATTACTGGAACATGTCTTTTACCCTGCAAGTATCTCATCCTACAGTAAGGCCCTTTTTAAAAAAAAAAAGAAAGCAACAAACTCAACAACACCCCC
Organism: Streptopelia decaocto; assembly: GCF_964273445.1. Classification (NCBI taxonomy): domain Eukaryota; kingdom Metazoa; phylum Chordata; class Aves; order Columbiformes; family Columbidae; genus Streptopelia; species Streptopelia decaocto. Next base: position 15,044,501 of record NC_138666.1, on the reverse strand, counting down.
AAAAAACTCTACAAACAAACAAAGAACAGCACACCAAAATCACAACCAAACCAGCCTATCAGACAAAAGGCTGAGGGAGCTGGGTCTCTTTAGCTTGGAGACTGAGGGGTGACCTCATTAATGTTCACAGATATCTAAAGGGTGAGTGTCAGGAGGATGGAGCCAGGTTCTTCTCGGTGACAACCAGTGATAGGACAAGGGGTAATGGGTTCAAACTGGAACACAAGAGGTTCCACTTAAATTTGAGAAGAAACTTCTTCTCAGTGAGGGTGGCAGAGCCTGGCCCAGGCTGCCCAGGGGGGTTGTGGAGTCTCCTTCTGTGCAGACATTCCAACCCGCCTGGACACCTTCCTGTGTAACCTCATCTGGGTGTTCCTGCTCCATGGGGGGATTGCACTGGATGAGCTTTCAAGGTCCCTTCCAATCCCTGACATTCTGTGATTCTGTGAAAAAATCCAGGGCAAATACATCTAAATTAAAGCAATCAGGTTTAAACAATATTAAAAAAAAATTAAGGAGTTCTGCTTAAAACAAAATTTTGCAACTGCAACTTAGTTCTTCCTGAATAAAAAAGATAGGGATAATAACAATTAAAATACCATAATCCAACATACTTTCAGGTGTAGGTAAGAAAAGTTACCAGGCAATTGGCACAAAATTACTCAAGCACGTTAATTGCTTGCTCCGACCATTTGAGAGCCTTGCAAAGAGGAAAAAAAAATGAAGAAATGAATAACTTATCATGTTTGCAAAAGAAAACTCTGTAGGCTCTGAAAGATGTTCTTCCTTGCCTGAACAAGTGAACTCCACTTGACTGCTATGGAATGTCATTGCTATTTTGGCATCACCGGTCTGGTAGAGCCTGTCCTCTAGTTTTGGGATTGCTGAACTTTCTCTTTCCCTCAGGATGAGCCCATTAACACTCATTGAGTGCCCACTGTAATTTTGATTTCTTTACCAGTTGCAGATAGCAAGAAAAATGTTATAATTACATTAGACAGGGTGTTCTGAAATTAGTGTCTATCTAAGTAGTATCTTAGTAATTTTGCAACACTTTTTCTTCGAAGCCAAAGACTACTTTTACCTTGTGGTTAACCAGGAAAAGGAGGTAACCTCAGGCAAACACTCGCCCCCATCGCTATCCCTTAAACCTCCTGATAAATCCTAAGCAGCTGCATATGACTGTTATTACTCGAGAGAATTTGAACTCATAACATTTGAGATTAAACAAAGGACTCAAAGCTGCTCACCAATCAAGAATGAAACATTTCCACTCTGCAAGACTTGCCTCAACAAAGAATAAATCTGGAAATCATTAACTGTATTTTTCCTTTCTCTGCTCTCACCCTCCCCGAGTGTGCATCACTTTGTGTACTGGTTTGAGGCAGATACAACCCCTTGTAAAGTTGTCATGGCTGGAATCTGATACAGCACTTGCTTTAAAATCCACTTTGATCAGCGAACATTAACCAAAGTGTCGACAAAAGGTCATTTTGCCTCAGGGAAGAAATAGAAAATTTTATGTACAGAACACATTACAGTGAGTACAGGGTCATTATAACTATAGCGGTTGTGCTGGGGGATGTGTGGCTGTGTGCTTGCTTTTTTCCCCCCTCTCGGTGGCTACTATATGACTTTGAATTTGGCATGGAAGCACAGGCTGCTGAAGCAAAAACTCCTCCCTCCAGTGATCACATGAGCCCCTGTGAATTCTTGACAGGGCCAGTGAAGAGCTGTGTCCCACAGCAGGATCATATTTTTGACATAAGGCTTCAATTGCAAAAGTGTTGATGACCAGTGCAAATGTATCGATTTGTTTTTTTTTTCCTCAATAGACCAAAGTGGTGTTTGCAGTTAGAAGAGGAGAAGAAAAGCTAGTGAAACAGAGTTGAATCTACTTCTTAGAAGCCTGGGTTATCAAACTCATTAATCTACATGTCAAGAGGCTAGGAATGAATAATTGTGTGTAGAATTTATCTGCCAACATGATAGCTACTTTTCAGCTCTCTCTTCAGAGCTCTTTCATTGTGCTTGGCTTTATTATATGCTTTGTCTTTTCTATTTCTAGTCTGTTGGGGAGGTATAGAAATATGTACCTCAGCACTACTGAGGACAGTTGCTTTGAAACATGACACTGGTTAGTTCTTTGCATCACATTTATTCTTACCTAGGTGTTTAAGCATCAGGGTAGCTTGCAAGATTTATTCTTTGTTCAAATGTTAATTCTTAGCATTATGACTATTATTCCACTAAAAAAAAAATCACCTTAGAGGTAACATCTTTGTGCCATTTTCGACAGTTTTGTGGACAATATAGGCTGCTTTATTAAAATAGTGTTCTTGTTAGTAGAGCTTATAAATGATGAGGATTCAGAGCCTTTTATAACAATGATGTTTCAAAAATCTCAGTAGAATTGAGTTGCTCTCTATTATTTGCCACAGGGATTTTCATTGCCATGAAAGACAAAATCTGAAACCAAAGCTGGTGTGGAGAGGGTGGTAAAAGCAGCTTCTGTGAGGCTGGGAACTAGTTTGAGTCAGAACATATTGTAACTAACTTTCCGAAAGAGCATTGTCCTGATTCTGAGCTTGAACTTGTTTCATGCCAGTGTGGCAGTACGGTAGTTTAACTGATTTATCCAGAATTTCCTCTCCATTTTGTTTATGCCGAATCTGCATGCCTTGGTCTTGCTTACTATGTGTGTTTTCAAGACAAAATGTTCATGTGATTTTGATGTCACAATTTTATTTGAGATGTATAGTATCTGGGAGCTGTTGGTCCTGACAATTTCCTGGGGGTATTTGGTGGTGTGTAGGTTTTTGTTTTGGTGTTTCTTTTTCTTTCTTTTTTTTTTTTTTTAATTTTTTTTTTATTTTTTAACTAACATCTATGATAATGTACCACAGTTATGACCTTTGCTGTGAAAACCATTAAGCCAGACCAGTCTCTATTTTATTGATACCTAGGAATTAATAGACAGAGTGATATATATTAGTACTCTGAGCAAAAAGTTCCACATGTGGTTGGGCACGTCCTTGCTTCAGTCTGAGCTCCCTGGGTCCTGTTACCTGGTACAGCCAAAATGCTTTGTAGTGTTGCTACCCAGCCATTGCCTTCCTATTCCTTTTCCTCGTAATCTACGTGACACCGGTAGAAAAATTCAGCATGTGGCCCTTATGACACTGATATTATAATGTTATAATTTGACTAGTGAGAGGTAAATATTCTATTTTTAAAGGGTCATGCACAATGCCTTCTCATATTTTCACTAAGACATACTGATGAAATGAAGATCTGCAATGAGAAAGGGAGGGAGCTCTTTATTCAGTGTGTAAATGGTAACTCAGAACAATGTTTATTGTAACAGAATGAAAGTACTGCAAGTCTAAGTGGTTTCAACGATGTTTCCTTCATCCCAGGAGCATCTGAACCCAGCTTCTGCCTTGTCAGCCACATTTATGATGTGTTCATAATTAAATGTCCACGAAGCTCACAGCATGCTGACCACAGAGGGGCCATAAGCAGTAAAGATAAATGAGAGAGAGAGATGTAATATTGCTTCACTTGTGGGTTTAGTCTGATGTTAAAGATTGTCAGTAATAATTATTAATATGTGACCTGGTTGAGTCTTTATGTGAACAATCACAATTTTAATAAAGTGGTAAACTCTGCTCTCTCTGTGTAATGTCACTTTATGTTTAACTGTTTTACAGTTAATATTAGAATTTCAGAACAAATTTCAGTTATTGAAAAATATCGTGGTAGCCTATTAATGTAAACATGCTGCTAATAACATTTTTATTTAAAGTTTAGATAAGACTAAAATTTGAATGAGAAATTGAAAAGAGTAGTTACAGCCTCACTTGTGGTAGGGATCAAATCTAATTTGGTCAATTGTCACCTCAGACAAATCTTAGGAATCCTGTTTTGTTAATATCAATAAAGAACAGCTGGATGTGTTATGTATGGCATTTATTATCCTGTATCCTTATGCACCTAAAACTCCAATTTACTGTAGTGTGTCCACTGACCTGACTGTTGCCAAAAATATCTTTGTGGAGCTGGAAAAGTGCTTTGTTGTTGCATTTGATATTTAAGATTTGCCACTTATCCTCTTCCTTCTGCTTGTATCTCTCAATTTTATTTACAGATAATTGACCAGAAGATATGTTGCAGCTTAGAAAATTAAAATACTGTAAAATAAAGGTATTTGCGAGGAAATGCCATCCTGTGACTGGCACACTGCTAAAAACCACCCACTGAATATTTGAGATGTCTTAACTTTTATAAATTTCAAATAACTGCAATTGTACAAGGGGGTGTTTTTTTCCAGTTATACCAGAAACTGACACTGTGATACAAAATATTATTTTTGAAAGACCAGTGAGTATACCAAGGCAACAAGTCACTGTTAATATCGCTATTTTGCTGTTTTAAATTTGGTACTATAGGAATGCCAGCTGCTTACAGTCGCGTACCTGAGTTTTGCTGCTGTTTTCCATCATTATGGAGGTGGAAGGAAAAAGGATGAGTTGTAAAAATCAGCTATTTTTAAACAGTCTGCAAAGTTTTTAGAGCCAGTTAACTTATTTTGTTTCAAAACAATTTTACCTTTTTTTCACATAAAGGATCATTTAGCTTCTTATGCAGAAATAAATGTTATTTTGAAATCTGTGTGTATATGTATAAAAGGCAATATTTTACAGCTGGAATTCCTATGTATTTGCTGTATTTTCACATGTGTAGAGCTGCAGTTAGTAGTTATTACCTACCTAGTTACTGGCTACCCATTGTGCTTCATAAATTCTGGATCAGATTCTGACACTTTTAGAAACATTTGTTCTTCATTTTATAGTGGTGGTTGTGTTTTGTTTGTTTTGTTTTTGTGTGGGTTTTTTTCCTCTGAAAGGTGGAAGGAAATTGTTAATCTGAGGGATGATAATGGAGTAGATAGAACCAAATTAAATAACAGATATCTTCCATCATGCTCTTACTGAAGAAGTTAATGGGCTTATTTGTGAAATAAGATACAATGTAGCCTTAGTAAAAATAGGAAAAACTATCTTAGAATTTTTTACTTTTAATTTGGGTAGAACAGTGGGAGCTGAGAGGTGAAAATTCTATTTCTTTTAAACGACTGCAGGGCATAATCTGAGCACAAAATACTACCAAGCCATTTTCTGCTGCCTAATAGGGGTGTTTATGCAGTAACAACTTTATGCTGTTCTGCTGTGTATTGAAATGCTTCTTGATTACCTGTGCTCTAAAGGGTACAGTTTATCCCAAAGTCCAACCGTTTCTTTAACTCACTAGTGTATGCAAACTATTAATGATACTTAAGTGATGTGTACATCATAATGGATAGATCTTTTATGACATTAATAAAAGTAATTATATGCATTAATATGGTAAAAAAAAAAAAAAAAGGAAGTAAAATCCAGGAAATGTTTGTTAAATGCAATCATTTATTGGAAACAAATGCTGTAGCATTGTCTTTGTCTGGTTGATCAGCCCAAGCATTTTATCAAAGTTTGCCTGTCAGGCTTGCATGTCTTTGCAAGCCTAATTGATGCTAATAGACTTGAAAAGAGGAGGAGTAAACTTAGAACATAATGCACATATAAAGATCCAGAGAATCGGTAACTAGTTATAAATGCATCAAAGTGCTTTCAAATGAAAAGCTTAAACAAAGGAATAACATTTGGATAATAAAGAAGTCCATTACGCTTAAATGGCTATGAACAGGTAAAAAAAAGGTGTTCTGTCAAATCAATACTTGTAGTGCAAAATTAATCACACATTTGACAAGACATGATTCTGTGTTATTTCCACCTACTGTATCTGATTCCATCTGAACATCCATTATTAATAAAATAGTCTCTCTCAAGAAATTCATTATCCCAGAATAAATACTTTAATTTTTTGATAAAATGTAGATTTGAAATATTATTTCACAATTCATTCAGTTCAGGTATTTCTCATGAATATTTTTCTCTATCTCACTTATATAATTGTATCTTTCTCCCATTAGTTCTATTCACATCATACTTATCCTTTTCTTATTTTACACACGACTCCTAACTGTGAAACTGTGGCCTACATACAAAACGTCACTCAAACTAATAGAGGCTGAGCACTCTTGGTTTTAGGAGTACATAATAGCAATCTGTTTTCTGCAGATTTATTTCTTTTTTTACTTATTTTCTACAAAAAATAAACAAACAAAAAGGATCACGTTGATTACTGCTTTTGAATGCTATAAACAGAGAGTTTATGAAAAATTCTGTTAGTGCTGTAAATGGTGATGACTCTGGGTGGTGGGAGGAAACAAAATGAAAAGATCCACTCTGGTTCCTGCTGAAGTAAATGAGAAGAACTATTGAGGCGAGTCAACAGCCATGACTATTTAAATTAAGATGTTTAAGAGTTTTGTGAGAGTCAGATCTGAAGGACTTGATTTGATCTTCCAAAGGAGGGGATAGAAACCTTTTCTGAACTAAATTACAATCTTACATTTTAATCCTGTGTAGGAAAGCCTTTTGCTTCAGTAACTTTTTGTGTTTGTATTCTATAACATTTTAAATCATTTTTATAGTAGCAGATTGTGATAATCTGAATTTCTGCCTTGCAACCAAAGATTTTGAAGTAAATTGCAAAACTCCAAGCATTTAATGTTAGGTCAATATAACTATAGCGATTTATATTTTGTGTGTAACTTTTATATGCTGGAAAGAAACTGAATGGAAACAAATATTTAATGCTTACTTCAGAGAAGTAAAATATGGAAACCATGGTCATTCTGTAGGTTTCAAAATCATAAGTATTGGGATCCACCGTTCAAATGTAAAAGTTCATTGGACCATACCTACATCAGTGGATTGCTACTCCCCCAGTTTTTTGACTATCCGGGTAATAAAGTCTAATGAGATAATGGAATTACACTTCTTTATTGAAGCATATTAAATTATCGTTAACAAACTTTAGAATGAAAATGCGAGTGTTAAATTCCATTCCTTTGTAGTAGACATTTGACTATGCAGTTACTTTTACATTATTTTATAATGTTGACAGTTTTTTACTAGATATTCAGAATTCATTATAATAAAAGAGCATTGTTCATAAGAGACATTGGCCTATGTGCTAGATAATGAAATATGATAATATACTTTGCAAGGCTGCAGTGTAATAAAAGAATTCAAATTTGCTATATAAATGTAAAGAAGCAGAAAAAAACGCTGCAGATGATACATTTTGTTCTCAGTACACATTATATAAAATAAGCAAAGTGTTCATTGCCAAAATTTTGAAAAGTGCCCAACTGGCTTATGATGTTTTTTTGGCTTTTTAAACTATTATCTTGAGACATGCGATGGGACTTAAATTTAGACTCTTATAAGAACACAGGCAGTTGACTATCAACATGTAACTATCAAAATTCTTAGCTAACTAGGTGCTACTGAAAAAAATCCTCCTTCCTTATTGTAGATATCTGATAGTTCTCTGTATGATTAATCTAGAGGACAAAAGGTTGAAATTATGGCCTTGTTAATGTTAAAACTGGCTTGGGTCAGGATGTAATATAGCGCCAACTTGAACTGTAATTTAAATTGGAACAGTTGGTGTCAAAATCAATAAATAAATGAATTTTAAAAAGGAAACAATCCCCAAAGTAGCAGATGTATGCTGTCAGGCACTGGCCACAGTGACTACGGTAAGGAACTGAGTGGGAGTCAATGCTTGGAATGCCTTACAGTCCCTGATCCTGATGTCACCGAGAATGTGTGTGGCGTACAGGCAGATACCTTTCCTGACTTCCTTACTTGGGGAAGAAAATGATGAGTACTGTATCCTTATGAGAAAGGGAGGCTTTAGGATTTAAAATTCTGGCAGCTGTTGGGTGTTAGCTCGACAAATTATTGGAGGAAAAATTGCTTTAAGCACTTTGGTGATACCAGTTTGCCTATGTATAATTTTATTTATTTGTTTTTTGGGGGTGGGACTGAGTATTCTGGCACTTAATTGGTTTAGTTGTGTTCCATTCTGTTTCTATAGACCTGGATATGCAGATGAAAGACACAAAAGTGAACTTGTATTTTTAACTAAGTCTCTCACTGTCTGGATGTCATTCTTGGACTCACTGCATTGAAATGCTCCTAGGCAAAGGGTACTGTTTGATCAAATTTTGGACCATATTCTGTAAAAATAGAAGAGAGCTACTCTGTTATGAGTTGAAGGTGTCCACCTTTTTTTTCATGAGTTATGGTCTAGTTAAAAAGTCAGAATCCTTTAGAATCATCGAGCTGTGAAGTAAATGTAAGTTCTTGACAAAGAATATAGACATTTAAAGGTGATGTGGCCTTTGGGGTTCACTGGGTAATATGGGTGTTGATGGCCTTTATCTCTGTCCCGTCCCAACAGATGGGATGAGTTAACTCTAGACGCGGCACGTGCCCTGACTCAACAGATGAGACCAGGTGTGAGTTAACTCTGGGTTAATCCTGCGTGGTTATGTGAAGTGAATCACAGAATCACAGAATGTTAGGGATTGGAATAACAGACAATCACCTCTGTGGTCCAATTCAATTGTGAGTTTTACTAAAAGTACTTGTTGGAATATTGGTTACAGTGCATGGTGACTTGGCAAAAGTATAACAGAACTTATCAACACATTAACAGCGAAAAAACCTACTACAAGCGATAGATTGGCAACCATCGGTAGCTATAATATGAAATTTAACCAGAAATCAACAGCAGAGCTTAAAGATGGTGTTATCCTTACATGTTCAAAAGGGAAAGAGAGAAAGAGAGTGGTAGAGAGGGAAGGAAAACTAAGGTATAAGGGAGAGAGAAAGAGAGTAATATATATATATATATACATGGAAGGAGAGACAAAGAAATGGGGGTATAGAAAAAAAAAAAGGAGAGAAGGAAAGAGCAGAGAGAAAGGAAGAAAGAGTGAGGGATCCAGTCTCTTACAGCCCCACAGTGTGGATGACAGGACTTGTACGATGATGTGTGGCCTCGGTGTTCCGCAGCGAGGATGCTGGGGTCACGAGCACAGCGTCCTCTGATGTCTGGTTCAGAGTGAGGGTCCTCAGGGTGCTGGATTCCCTTGGTGAGGCCAAGCTGGTATTCCCCGCCTGTGCTTGTTTTGGTGAGCTTTTTATAGCTCTCAGAGTAGAGGAAAGCCTGGGGGGGAAAGTGGTGATTGCGAAAGAGGGACAAGTCTGCACAAGTCCTGGGCCACATTAAGGGGTCACTGCTTTGCCCCTTTGTGTCGTGCAGAAAATCCAGGGGGAAGGGGTGATTTCAAGTGATCAACAAGTCTCGACAAGTTGATTTGGGTGCTCTAATTGTGTTCCTGTTTTGTTCTAGTGACATAATAGAAGCAGATGTTGTGTTAAATGTAACTTTTCCCTTTTAGTACAAGGTTTTCTATATGCCTGCTCATCAAGTGGGTCTAGCAGATAACACTTCTGTAGCTAGTATTTGATTAATATGATGGTCATGCCCACTTACTCCTCTACTTGAATGTATGTGCTTTTGTTATAAAAGAAAATATAAATGGCATTGATCATAGCTGAAAGAGTGGCTCCTCCTGAAGTCTTTCTTGAATGGAAGTTGCAGAATGGTGTCTTTAGGGGAAGCTTGCTGATTCTTGATTCATAAAGCTATTTTTCTTCACATTAGAAATAAGAACTCAAAGTGGAAATGGTACTAGTACCAGAAAATACCAATGGAGTTTCCTCATTCAGCTATTGGGAAGTTGACAGTTAAATACACTCTCGTCCCTTTCACAAAGTGTTGTTATTACCTCTCTTTGCTCTGCTGATTTCTGGAGTTACCAATGTGCCACTCAGGTTGAAGCTGAGAGCTGAGAACTATTATAAATTCATGTTCCAAAATACAAATTAATTTCTTCATCAGAACAGGTATGTCTTACTTGTTCCGCCACAATTTTTGCAGATTTGTGCAAAACTCTGTTGCTGTGTTCATAAAAAGTAACAAGGGTGTCAGTTAACTTCAGTTTTAGATAATGAGACTTTGAAGTTGACTTTACTTTCTCAGTTGATCACTTTTTTTTTGGTTTGGTTTTTTTTTTTTTTTCATTAAACATTTAGTTTTGATATTGCAAGAAGCAGTTCTATTGTTTTAGGGTACCTCTTTTTTCATTGTCCTGTTAGGACTCCATCAGCTTGGGAGTTGGCCTGGACCTATGAATGCAGGCAAGAATCCAGAGAAGTAGCACTATTTTGTTAGGGATACCATACCTCAAACTCTTATTTGTCTAAGACCTGTGGTGAATAAATTCCTCCATGATAAGAGATTTTTTTGCTATTGATAAACATTAAACTTCATTTTGGTTTTGTTTGTGATCTCTCTGACCAGCCTTTTTTTTCACAGAATGTCAGGGATTGGAAGGGACCTGGAAAGCTCATCCAGTGCAATCCCCCCATGGAGCAGGAACACCCAGATGAGGTTACACAGGAAGGTGTCCAGGCGGGTTGGAATGTCTGCAGAGAAGGAGACTCCACAACCTCCCTGGGCAGCCTGGGCCAGGCTCTGCCACCCTCACTGAGAAGAAGTTTCTTCTCAAATTTAAGTGGAACCTCTTGTGTTCCAGTTTGAACCCATTACCCCGTGTCCTATCATTGGTTGTCACTGAGAAGAGCCTGGCTCCATCCTTCTGACACTCACCCTTCATATATTTGTAAAGATTAATGAGGTCACCCCTCAGTCTCCTCTTCTCCAAGATAGAGAGGCTCCCTCAGCCTTTCCTCACATGGGAGATGCTCCACTCCCTTCAGCATCTTTGTTGCCCTTTATTTTTCCTTCTGTGAGTTTGCAGTTCTCCTTTCTGAAACGGAAGGATTATATGTAATTTATTTCATGGGAATGTTTTATGCTTGCAAGAGATGAACAGATGTTTAGAAAACAAAGCTACTAGTCACTGGTTTTGTTACAGCTACACTAGTGATCAATTGTATGAATTTTACAGCATAGCAGTATTGGAATGGATATTACGGAGGCATTTCAATCAAACATGGTGCCATTCTGAGTTTGAAACGTAGGCTTAGATTTATTTTTCTAGCAGTGCAATCCTCAAAGATTATACTTCATGCACCATTTTCAGGCATGTCAACCTCCCTTACAAAATGCAAAGATGAGCGTTATTTCATAGAGGTGGCACAAAGTAATACAGTAAAATGGATTTATTTCATCTTAATTTATTTAAAATGTGCACCAACTGAACCGGGGTAAAATCTGTGAGATTAAATATCTTGTTCACATGAATATATTGGAGAAAAATATCAACATTGTTCTGACTGAAAGGAAAAGAGGAACAAGTGGCCTGCTTTTACAGGCATGGATGGAAATTGTTCTGGTGATGCGTTTCACAATATTTGCGTATGGATTTAGTTTTCTGACATCCAAGAGCATGTATTCGCTGTGGTCTGAGGTGTCCTGTGAACTCTGTTTGGGAATACTGTTCAGTGGCTTCTGCAAGTCAGGACTTCTGTTCTTTCCCTGGCTGTGCAGCTGGTTTGAAACAGTACCTAGTGATATAAGCTACAGCCTCTGCTAGTTATGACTAAAGACAAAACTTAATGTTTAATATCATTAGTATTAGTGTTTTAGATACAGTTCTGGGTATAGAGCTGTGTTGCCTCAGTGGAACCAAGTACATCTAAGCCACGAGCAGTTTTTCTTAGAAAATGAAGAGTCTGACAGCATAGCAAGGTTTAAGTAGATAAAAAGTATAAATGTTGTCTAACTTCATTGTTCTGGATAATAACTTCTTACACAGTTTGGGCTATGTTCCCTAGGGTGTACCTGAGCATGATCTAAACTGAAACTTCTCTAGAGGTGTAGTTCTCTGCGTTCACTTCAATGTATGCTTAGTTTGTACTTTATCAAATATTTCATCTGTCCATGTCCCCACCTACAGCTTTTCCATCTTTCCCCTCTACTTTCTAGTTCAGCATACAAGTAAATTAAGAGCTAGGCTATTTTATTTATTTATTTTCCCTTCCTTTCTTCTTCCACCCCACCTTGTTCAAACCACCTCTCAAAGACAACAAAACTGAGTTACGTCTCACAGAACTTTACAGGATGACGAGATGGGCTTTCTCCTCTTACAGGGGAGACCACATGTGGACCAAACGCTGCCCTTTAGGATATTTATTCTGTTTAAGTTTGTGATTGTCAAACTGCCAAAATTTTGAGTGTGCCTGTTTCTGCAGGTCTGTTTTGCTGGCTTAGCTCTCAAAACACACAAACCATTATGCAGTGTATGGAGAAGTTTCAAGTTCTGATTCTGACTTCAGCCAAACACCTGTAGATATGCAAAAAGATATCTGTCTAAAGATAACGTCTTAGATTTACATCAGAAAATTCAAGCTATTGTTTTGTTACCAAATAGTCTATTGAAACTATTGAAAATTGAGTAAGCTAGTTCTATGTAATTTCTATACTGTGCATGACAGTGCTAAATTTTACTTTTAAAATTCTATAATTTTTATTAAAAGCTTGTAGTTATGGCTATTCTGACAGAAATTTCACTGTTATTTTTAACAGACATGATGCTAAATTAAAACAAAAAAAACCCCCAAAATTAAGCTCAAAACCCCCAAACAAATGCAATGCACAAATTTTGTTAAAAGGAAGTATGACGTGGTGTTATCCTAGATTTATGAGTGATTGCATTATGCTTTCTATCAAAAATAATATTTAAGTACTACTTTTCATACAAGAGAGCAGCAGCAACACTTTCCAGATAATAGCTTTTGTTTTGTGTCTGTCAGAGTTACAGTGAAAAGCTTCAGTGACCACAGAAGCAAATACGTGCTTCTTTACATCGAGCAAAGTAAGTGTAGAGTTTGGCTATGCCATTGTCAGCCAGGAGTTCTTACTGAGGAGTGTCATCAGCCTCCAGAGGATTTTATGGATCTGAAGTCGCTTGAATTGGGCTTGACTGCATTAAAGGGGCATTATGCGACACAAGCTTTAGGTAACTGGTTTATCCACTTGCAGTGTTACAGCAGTCAAATTTCCTTTGCTGCTTGTTGCTTGAAAACTGCAAGGGGTCACACTGTGTCAGCTGATGTGTCAGAGTGTGAATGATACCAAAACAAGCATAGGATTAACAGAAAAAAACCCCAGCATTACCAGGCCTTTGGCAAAGATGGCCAGAATGCCAGGATCTGATGTAAGAGCATCCCAACACTGACAAATTTATGGCTTTTGTTATGTCAGCTGCCTTGCTTGCTTTCACTCCGTCTCTGTAGATATGGTCTGTTAGGGTTGCAGCTGAGCACCACGAGTAAATGCAAAACATTGTAGTGCTGAGCTCTGGGGAAAAAGTGGCATAGAACAAAGAGATTTTGCTCTTTGAGCAGAGGATAAGACATTGCATGAGTACAGGAGACCAATGTACTAGAAGTAACACAATCAAAATATCAAAGATGAGAGACAATTTGGATTGCACTGAGTGAATTCATCAAACCTCTCTAACCTCAAGATGACTGCTAGACAAGGTATGCATTTAATTTGAGTATGAGTAATCACCCCCAACACCCAATAGTTTTAAAATTTTCATTTGCAAATATGTTATTGTGGCTTAAATAATGATGGGTGGCATCAAGATGTGATTATCTTGCTTCATTTGAACTAGATACAGAGTTCAGAAATTTACTTAAATGACTAGGATTACTTGCTTTGGTACTTTGTCATATAGAAATCTCATGGGACTTAAAAATTAAGATGGGCTAAATACCTGTTCTAGATGCTTTGCCTTCTGAAATTTTGGTAGGAGGTTTATGGGACTGAATCATGAACGAAGTTGTACATAGTTTTGTTTGGAAGGGACGTTCAGAGCTCATCCAGTCCAACTCCTGCCATGAGCAGGGACATCTCCATCAGATCAGGTTGCTTAGACCGCCGTCCAGCCTGGCCTGGATCCACCACCTCTCTGGACAACCTGGGCCAGTGTTTCACCACCCTCATTGTAAAAGCTTTCTTTCTTATACCTAGTCTAAATCTACCCTGTTTGAGTTTAAAAACATTACTCCTTGTCCTATTGCTACAGGCCTTGGCTGTTGCTTGAGCCACAAGGAATTTTGTGTTTATTGGGAATGTATTGAGTTGTTCAGCTGGGAGGACTGAATGATAGAAGAGTGCTGGCAATACTTTACTGTATAAGGCTTATGCTCTGCCTGGGCATGGAGAGAGACACTTCAGTGCACAAGCTACATATTCTTTCTAGCGCACAGGACTTTTGGTGTTGCTAGAGTTGAATTAGGTGGGTTTAAATGTTTAAGACTCCTTGCTGCCCAGGGTTCAGGGTGTTCTGTGGAACTGGGTAGTTGGAATTAGCCCCATCATGAAATGGCTGGTGATCCTTTGAGAGTGGTTTGCCTGTGCTAAAAGTATATTTGGGGATGGCTTCTCACATTAGGAAGGTAGGTTGGAATCAAGACTACAAGTTCCTTTCGTATTGTGGAGGAGGAATCTGAAGCGGTCAGGATATTCACGAGTTGAGTTTTCCTTGCTCTTGTGGAGGGTTCCGAGGCAAGGTTATTGAAGATTAACTGGTAGCAATACCAGAAATGATGTATTTTATTATGGACATGCTGACACAGAAACAGGGAAATACTAGGAAATATTAAGAAAGTGCCAGACCACACAGGATTTCTCATTGGGTGCCTTTGATTTCTGTGTTTTTTGAAGAGGAGTATATACTTTAGGCCAAATAACTTGCTCGTTTTAGAAAGGTGCAAATACTGTTTGCTGCTTGGTTTATTAATTTGCTCCATGAGAGCAAATGAGCAGATTATTCTGTCCTATATGCATGAATTAACTTGTAAAGGGATATTATAGATGATTAGATGATTGGTATTAGTCTGATAGTGTCTGAAAGGCACTCTGAATAAGTTCTAGTATGTCCGCCTTCTTCCTTCATATTTTTGTGTACCAAAGCCTCAGTTTTGTCCAAAAAAAGAAATCCGTGTACTTTTATTCTCAGTTTATTCTTTCATTTGCAGTTTTAATATATACATAGTTAATGTGGCAATGTAGTATAATAAGTAACATGATTAATAAAGCAGTTCAAGTTGTATTTTATTAAAAAATTGCACTATTTTAGAACTTTCGTAGATATCAAATTATTATTCCTTCAAAATAAATGAATGTTACATATACTGTTTAGCCTTTACAATGGGAAAAGTTGAAATGGACATGAGTTCACATTTTAACTGAGGGTGATAAAAACCGTATACCTCAATAACAGATTAATCATTTTGTCACTGTTAATACAGCTTTCTTGAATGGATATTGTTCCCTTGACTTCAATCTTGGATTCAGTTCAGTTGACCTTAAAAGAAACTTTGAATAGTCAAAAATGTCATATGTCTTTGAACAAGCTGTTAAGCCTTTGGTTTTTTGCTCTTAACACCTGGAGCAGATAACGCTACTGTACTGGTTGAAGGACACTATGCAGAAGCAAGGTGAATTCTTAGGTTTGCTTCCATTTTAATCTGGAGTGGAATACAAAAATCATGGCTGGTTATGAACAGCTATTGGCAAAAACTTCCATTAGTGCCAAGTATTGTGCTTTCCTGCTGTATTTTGACACTCACTGGCCAACAGGGCCATTGGTTTAATGTGGTGTATAGTGGAAAAAGTACAGAGATGTTGGTTGCATAATGCACAAGCTCTTCTCCAATGTGTCTTGTGCATCCTGTTTGGTGGTAGCAACCATGGAAAATAAACTTTATTTCTCAAGATACATGATCGGTAACTGAAACATTAAAGAGGACAAGTAAAATAACATGGAATCCATAGGCTACGGTGTTACCAATTTTATGCTTGCTCACCTCAGTGTGTGCCTGTTAAATACAGCATGAATGAAACCATCAGGGTTTTACTGGTCTTATGTTGTTGTTTCTATGCCAGTTTCTTTTCTCTTGCAAAGCCATTTACAAATGATTGACTGTATGATAAACTGTGCGTTTCTTCAGTTGAGATTCAGTCTTGACCCCTAAAAATGTCATGTACATAGTAAGTCAGGCTTACTTTGGACGTACTGATTTCTGAAAAAAGCCATATTTTTGGAATATATGGCAAGTGATCATTACACCATTTTCTCCAGTGAGTTTCCCCACCCTCCATCAGCAGCGATCTCACCTTGACATCTTTGCATTAGATCAACTTTTACATCTTTGCACTGTATCAACATTTTTTTTTGTTATGTGTAATATACAAATCATTGTCCTTCAGCATCAGTCACACAGCATCTTACCTCAACTCTTTATCAGAACAAATATGCATAAGCAAATATCACCTGTTTTAAAGTTTAGCTCCTTTATATACCTTTTACATTACCCCAGGTTATTTATAGCTTACCAGCTCATATTCCACGCTTACCTAATTTTTGTAGAATTCCTTCCAAGACTACATGATAATGGAACAACTTGTAGTGGTGAGTGACCTTCTCTAGCAGTAATTTCTTCCCTTGGGCACTGAAATTGATTTTCTTCATCTTGGCATGTGAAAAGTCAAAGCACGCCTCTCGCCCAGCCTCTCCCAGGAGCGTACGGTGGCATCGGAAACAGATCACATGAATGCTGCAGCTTTTAGGGTGTTCACTATGGCAGCATCACAAAGAGGAGAATGTTTTTAGGCGGTTTCCCTCTGTGCTGTGATACAACTTTGTTCAGAAACACCATTTACTGTGGGTTACCTTCTGACAGATTGTTTTGGGGATGTTTGGAGATATGGGCAATAGAGGCATTAATTTTTCCTTCACCTTTACCATTCTAACCTCCTTGTCTTCATTTATATATAAAATACAACTAACACTGGGCTAAATGCATCTTTGATTGTATACATGCAATCCATTTATGATACTATTACATGCAGTAAATTCATGAGTGAGTGCCTGCTGTGAGAAAGCCTACATTAAAATCGGCATGTCGCCTGAGAAGGGCAAAGCTCCTTGCATGAATATGGTATCATCTGTTCAAAACAAGAGTTCAAGGTGTGCCAGTCTGATGTGTGTATGAGCAAAAGGAGGTATGTGCCTGGAAAGTTGTCATACCTAGACATTTGTTTCTTGGCTATAGCTGTGTAGTGTTCAGTATCTTTGAACTTTTGATATACCTTGTGAAGAAAGTGAAACATAATTCATCAGAAAAACAGACAATCACTTATGCTTGTAGTTGAAAAACTTCTGAGGATTTACTGAATCAGATAAAATGTTATGAGGGAGCAGGCCAGTATGTTTGGTTCGGGAGAGTTTCACTTTGCTTTTTTCAGGTACAAAAGGAGAAGGGAGGGGATAGCAAAGAAAGTTTGGTACTTAAGAGGATGCCAAGTGAAGGTATCCTGCCTTCATTTAGTGGATTGTTTCTTGGAGGTGTGGGGCACTGAAATGTCAGTTCTCCAAAGACCTTTGGCTCGGCCATGGATACAGCCAGCATCAGTGTAAGTATATGTGTATGTATATGTATGCACACAGGTGAGTGTTATCCCCCAATTCTGCACTCCCCTCTGCTTCAGCCAGTTACTCTGTAAAACTAACATGAGTGGAGCTTGTGTCTGAGAAGTTTCTTGGGTAGCAGAATAACTGTAGATAGGACAATTCATGGGTAATAGTGCAGAGTTCTTTTTAAAGTGCGTGGATAGTAGAAAAATGCATATATAAGTTGTGTGTGTTCACTTTAATTCTAACCAGCAAAACTGAAAAAATTTGAAGTGGTTAGTTGGCCTATTCAGCACAGGAATAAACATATGTTGGTGAAATGTGTGATTCCATTTAATTTCAGTATTGATCAGAAACCAATCGATCAGCCAATATCCTGAAAACATTGAGCAGAATAACAGTGGGGAAAATATAAACTGTACTTTTTCTGGCATAAATTAGCAAAAAACCCAAGATATGATATATATATATTTATGTAATAAAGATACACTAATGTAAGGAACAAATTATGTTAGCAGGCAAAACTAACAAGCAGTTAATGAAAAAAAAAAAAAGGACGATAGAAGCGCGATGGCAACTAAATGGGTGAATAACCTGTGTGTATAAGGTTTCATGATAAACGAATCTAAACAGCAGTCATTAAGCATAATTTTAACAAGATCTCAAGAACAATAGTATAAGCAATTGAAGAGGCAACAACCCATGGTGGGGCTGTAGCATGTTCCTTCCTTCAGTGATCGTGATAGCACGCTAATTATAATTGTCAGCAACAACATCCTGTGGTGAGCAGAAGAGTTTCACTGTCATCTTTACATGAATGTATTGTGAAAGGGAGGACACAGACAACTCTATAAAGAAAAAAAAAGGAAGAAAGGAAAGAGAAAAAAGTGCTGAAATAGATAGCAAAAGAACTTCAGATAAGAGGATTTCAGATAAAGAAAGTAATAGTGTAACATTAAGAACCTTCCAGTCAAAAGGCACAGAAATAATATTGAAGACAACATCTCTGCTTCCTTTTGACAGTTTACAAAATTTAAAAGGAAATTTTAAATACCTTTCACACTGCAATATGAGGCTTCATTCAATCAAGGATATTACATAAGTACAAAGGACTTGGCTCTAAGAAAGGAGGTTCGGTGTTTTTATGTGGCAGTTAGAGCTCATACTCTTCCTCCTTACATCTCTGTATTCTCGTGCACCCTTTCTGCTTCTTATTTATGTTCCCCGGCTTTCTAATTACCATCCCATAAAGTCACACACAGTATATTTAACCTCAATTCATACTGCTGTAGCCATTATCATTTGTATCAGGGAGGATATTTGTTTGAAGACCTGCTACAGATGACTCCTTATTACTTGTACATGACAGATATCAGTTACAAGAAAGGTCTAATGGGGCCATAGTCATTGGAAGTCTACAAATCAGATCTTAGTGAAGGTTTCATTCTCTTGCATGGAGGGTCATGAAAAGTAAGATTTCTCTCATGTTTTTATGTAAAGACATTCAGAAGAATAAGAAAATTGTATGTTGCAATCTCTTAAAATTTTGAAGACTATCTTCTGAAATTTAAGGTAGGAAGGAAAGAAATCCAATATGTTGTAAGTTCTAAAGAGCAAAAGCATAGGATGCTGGTTAATGTATATTTAAAAAAAACGTATCTTAATAGTAATGATTTTTTTAAAATAATAATTATTTTAGCTGAGTTTAGGAGGGCGTTGTTCTGTAAATATTTGCGTGGGAAAGCCAGTTATTAGCAGTATAGTGCTTAGAGAAATTTAACTTGTCATCTTTCTGACATCAGGGTATAAAAGCATCAGTCCTTCAAACTGAAAAGATAGCCTGTAAATAAATAGAGGAAGACAAATTTTCTAACATAAAAGTGCCGTGTAAAAGAAATAACTTTATTTTTGGCAAAAGCAAAGCTGGGTTGGAAAGAAACAATCATTCTGAAGACTAATTAAACAATTTAAAACTCAAACTGATTTTTTGTTATTTCATATAAATCTGGAAGAGTTGGCACGGCTTGAGCTATTTGAGTGGTGTTTGTTGCACTTCTTCCTCTGAGGCATTTAAAAGCCTCAAATATATTGTCCAGTACAAGTTGTTCTGCTACTTGTGGGCTTCCTATTCAACTTTTCTGTTTCGAAGATTGGATAGTGACTCTATTACACATTAATCAGATAAGATTTAATGACTCATTATTGGAGTTTTATGTACATTCCTTTAGAATGCTATTCTATGAAATAAGTAAGTAATCAATATATTTGAGAAATGGCAGTTTTTTACATTGGTAAATGTAATTCTGACATGGTTTCTTTGATTAACAGTGAGGGAGGGGGGGAAGGTAAATCAGTGTGTTTCTAGGAGCAGAAGTAGACATGTGAAGTCTCACGCCAGGTCATCTTGTTCACCAACATATAGTGATTGCAGAGCATTGTGTAGTTCTTGTAAAACCCATGTGGATATACCTGAAGAAAAAATGGTGCCAATGTGGAAAGAGTAAGAGTAACAGATAGAGGAAATGGAGAGGTGTTCTCCATGCTTATGGCTGGCTTGTCTCAGCTTTTGTGTGGTTTCTGAGATAAACTGAAGTTCAGGTGGGAAAAAGAAACAGTCTTATATGTGAACTACCTTTAAACTGAAGGATTTGGGGAAAATAGAAGTAACTATAAAATGTTTCTAGGAAGAGACTATAGCAATATCTGTTAAATCACACTCTGTGGACCGTACAGGGCACCTCAAACCTGAGGCGCTGAGTAAGCTCTGGAGATACCAGATGAGTATACTATGGGTTTTGCTAATGTTCTCACAGTCTTGAAGCCGCATAACCCAACATTTATGTGTTTAGATTAACAAACAAATGTAATTGAGTTTTCTATTTGTCACATTCAAAGTAGTTAAAAACATAGTTTGTCTTGTAACTCCTGTATACTGTGAATTAATAGATACTGTGATTGATTTAGTGTAATGTGGTGGGCAGAAAATATAAGACATAGGTACAACTTCAAGATAACCATCTGAAAGCAATAGAAATTATGAAATTAGGTATTAGATTATTGTTAACAACCCAGATTGAATTTTTTAGATTTGAGAATGTGGACAACACTATTATTTTGGTAACATTCTTCAATTTCTTTCTCAGTTTTTGAAGGTATTTTTTTACTGAACAATACTAAAAAAAAATAATCTTCATGTGTAGGCATGCCGTATTACTTACGGGCATCGCTTTTTTTATAAGGATAAGAATGAAGATAAATAAAATGTTGTCTTTCAAAGGATAGGGCTTTATATTGCCTATGAAGATGTTGCAAAATCTGTGATCCACAGTAGAAAGCAGATTTAAGGAAAAGAGATTGTTGGCAGGCAAATCTAGTCAATCGCAGAGTGTATTTCAGAAGTGATCATAGTGTTTAAAACTTTGAAAGCGTCCTTGAAAATCACATTGTACCTACATTCCTAGGGGTTCAAAGGCCTGGGAAAGGCAAATTCATAGAGAGTTTTATGAATTTGAAAAAAGAGAACTGAAAAGGCATAGCTTAAGTTTGTTTTAGGTACTTGGTGAATGAGACACAGCTGTCTTGAGTTCTGGAACACAGGACATTCAATGAAACTGGAAAAGAGTAAGTGTAAAACAAGAGTGAAAAGAAGTTTTTCATCCCGTAGATGTTTAGAGGTGTGAGAAGCCTTTGCCAGAAGTCACGTGCGACCGCTGCTTTAGCATTTTAGACGTGTCGGTGGGTAACAAGAAGATCTGGAGTTGTTACTGTAAATCTCAAAGAAAAGTTTTGAAATAATTCTTCGGTGTAAGGTAAGTAGTTAGGAATAGGTTTTTCTAATATGATACATTGTGATTAGGAATGTTTCTAAACATTAAAGAATTTATAAAAACAAATACCAGAGACAGAATAGTAGGCTAGATTGACCACTGAGGTCAATTATCACCTTTATATTGTTTCTATTACCACCTTTATGTTTGCTGCCTATGGAAGCTTTTTCCCCACTCTCTTCTTTTGATTTTCCTGGAACAACTCAGGACAAGCCAATCTCTTTGTAAGTGGATGAAAAGGAATTGTAATGGAGAGAACCCTGCACAAAGGGTATGAAGCTAAAGCAAAATGTTGAGTTCTGCTTAGTTGCTCTTTTTTAATTTTCCTTTTCCTTCTAATGAATATTTTTAGTCAGAAGAAATAGTATCTACTACAAGTATATATAAGACTTCAACCTTTTAAGCAAAGAAGGGATTAAATAAAGCAAGCACTTCTGAAGGATGCTATGCTACTTATTTAGGTCATTTTAAACATCAATATGAATAAATGAGAAGTTATAGATCATCATTTCACCTTAAATTTACAGATAGTAAGGTGTAAATTTTGCCCTACAATTTTCTTAAGGTAGAGATTTTTTCTTTTTCCTGTACAAAAATTTGTTTGCCAATGTCTGTAAAATAGTAAAAACAAGTGAAAGTATTTGTTAGGAAACATTCTAAGCTTTTTAAACCTAGAAACTGAAGCTTAACTAATTTGGAATGAAAGCTTGGATTATGATCCATTTTTTTTTTTCTTAGTGTAGTAAAAAAAAAGCCAGTGGGTCTATGACTCTCGTTTGGTTTGTATATTGAGGAAAACAACGTCTGATTTCCTCCAATCTCACCTTTGTACCTCACATTCAAAATTAAATGTGGAGAGTATAAATTCAAGGCAAACCATTTCAATCTATGAGTACTTAAACAGAAAAACAGAATATGGGTTTATTACATCGAAATGCATTTTTTAAAGTAATTGAAATTATTAGGATCTGTAAGTAACTGTAAAGTTCTACAGATCTACACAAGTTTTAATAAAGCTCTGGCGCTTTTCAGGATGAGTTTCACAGTATAGGATGCAGGGTGTTTGTTGTTATTGTTTTTGTATTTGGGAAATATGCTTTTGCTATGGAAGTAGCAAAACAAAGCTTTTTGGTCTATGTTGCACCAGGTCAAGTTAGAAGGTTGGATAGTTCCTGTGCTCTCATGTCTTTGAAATTTGTATTCCACTTGTAATGGCAGTATTGCTTTTTCGCATTCATTTTTTTGTTGTTTGGTTGATTAAAACATGCCTGAAATTTCAGAAGAGTAGTTAACTAGGAGTTTTTGAAACATTTCATGTAGAAAAGTTATGATGCAGATAATGCTGTGGGGAATCACTTCCAAAAGGATTTCTTATGTGAAGCAGAGGGGAAAACAATGTATGCAAAAAAATCCCCACATTGAAACACTTAATCAGAGAAAGTACATATGTTTAGCATTTGTTTAGCTTTTTAGCTTTTTCTGTTATTTTCCCTGAAAGTAATATTTTCAAAGTATAGTAACCTATACAGAAACGGTGTCACAAATTGCTTGCCTTCTTTCTGTAAAAACATGCTCTTTCTATTTAGTTGAGAGTAGCTAACAATGATAATTGGTAAACATTATCAACAGAGAACTTAAATAGTATCTTTGGAGTAGGCTAAAATTAGTTTTCGTTACAACCCATTTGTAAATAATTTGAACCAAATATCTCAAGCTGAAAATGTAAATGTTTTTGTTTTTACTCTCGAGATGAGGTCAGCAAAAATCTGTGACAAATATGATTACTTGAGTGGAGGTGACATGATTTACTTAAATCAGGCAATTTCTCCATTAAAGCATTGAAGCCTCAACTCATAAAAAGACTGCTTAGCAGATGAACTGTAATGTCTTCCAGCATTTGTTATATTAGGTAATTTGAAAGAAAAGAACAATTATAGGAATGAATGTATATCTGTGTTGAGTGGGAAAAATCCAGTTTTTACAGCAGGGGGTGCCTAATTTTTAGCAGATAAAATAGGGCTGTTTCATAAAAGCTTCTTTATAAATATTGTACAATTAAATATGTATATATGTTTAGATTTATGTTGCCTCGGGAGGAAAATGCAAGGATGAATCATTCGGACAGCTGGGTTCTTTATACTCATTCCCTGCCTTCAGTGCAGAAAATCTTTTCCCCTTCCCTTTCCTTCATACCTGATAGGAACAATGGGAACACCACAGGTACTGCAAGCCTCACTACTGCTGGGTGTAGGTGTTTTCCCTCTTCATCCCCCTCTGCTGTGTGCTACTTCGAATTAGCAAGGATTATTACACCGGCAAAATTTGAAACTGCTGCTCTAGCTTCTTTCCACTATTATGAGCTGAGCCAGAGGCCACACAATATACCTGATTGATTAGCAAGGACTGTAGTTACAGTAACAGATGTTGTATTTTCTGCACATTCCATGGACTGAAAGTGGCTGAAACAAGGAGATTCAGAGTTAAATCTGGATGTCTGAGCACACTAGAGCATGTGTTTGACTTTGAAGAGGTTACACAGAGGTGCTTTTAGTGGGTTGTCTTGCTGTTGTGGTCTAAACATCTTTTTGTTCCTAAGCATTTATATTTGCAGTTGGACTCTCACATTCTGCCCAAAGAGGCTGTGGAGTCTCCTTCTCTGGAGACATTCAAACCCGCCTGGACATATTCCTGTGTGATCTGCTCTGGTGAACCTGCTTTAGTAGGTGTGTTGGACTGGATGATCTCCAGAGGTCCCTTCCAACCCAAACCAGTCTGTGATTCTGTTCTGCTAAGGGAAATGAGATTTGTAAAGAGAGGTGCACTTGTTTCACCTGGGAGAGAGTTAATTTTCTTGCTAGTAGCTAGTATGGTGATGTGTGTTGGATTTAAGATGAAAAGAATGCTAACATACTGATGTTGTAGTTGTAGCTAAGCTGTCAAGGACTTCTCAGCTTCTCATGCTGGCCTGCCAATGAGAAGGTGTGGGGTGAAAAAGCAGCTGGGAGGGGACACAGCTGTGACAGCCGATGCTGACTGACCTGAGCGATATTCCATACCATGAGATGTCATGCTCAGTAAATGCCCGAGGGGGAGCTGGCCAGGGGCGATCACTACTTGGGGATGGGCTGGGTGTCACTCAGAGGGGGGTGAGCACATTGTGCATAAGTTGTTTTGTATATTCTCTTATTGTTATTATGTCTTCCTTTGCTATCCTATCAAACAGTCTTTATGTCAAACTAAGGTGTGTGGGGTTTTTTTCCTGATTCTCACCCCATCTCACTGGAGAGGGGGGATGAGTGAGCGGCTGTGTGGTGCTTGGCCGGTTGCTGGCTGGGGTTAAACCATGGCAGAGTGTAAGGGAAAATAACTGTTTAATCCTGACAGCCAGTGTTTCTTGGTATTAAAGCACTACATGTCGTAAGACCTCGGAATTCAAAATAATTCAAAATAACCTTTAAAATTAAATGGGCACTAAATTAAAAATTTAAATATTTAGCTATCCCTGGAAGTGACAGTATATAAAAACAGTCTAGAGTAACTTTTTAATGTCAGTTATAAAACCATAAAGCCAAAGAAGGAATAAATACAATGAAAACACTGATTAATCCTCCTGTGTTGCAGTTCCACTTCATACTGTTGTAATGCGGACCCTTTCCTCTGATATTACTCAAGAAATACAAACAAGAAGCATTTATTATCTCCCAAGTAGTGCATGCTATGGAGTGCCGAATAAGGAAGTGAGGTATTGCAGCTGTTATCTTCTGAACTAACTGCTACTGCGTGTTGCATGACCAGCCCTGGCAGGGTTTTTGTTCCCATGAATGAATAGGCTATAAATCTGTCGCAGCTGACACTAGCAGCACTGCTGGAGAGTGTAAAGGGAAAATTTGCAGAGGAATCTTGTGGTCTTTGCTTGCCTGGAAAATGAGTTCAATAAAATGGAGGTGATCAGTGCTTATTTATAGGCCAAGCTGATACATCCAGCATTGGCTGTCAGAGTTTAACTTAGTGTTTCCTCATTTATGCTCGCTCTGTAAAGCAAAACATGGCGCTGTAAAAAGCTTATATAATGCTGTTATACTGTGCTAGTCACTATTGTCGAAAATAGATAAAGCAAAATAAAGGGAGGAAAAGATAAAAGCACAGATAAAACGTACAGGAAGGATATGGAAGAGGCTGGCACATGCCAGCACCCTGAGAAGGGATGTGAAGCTCCTCAGAATCATTTTGCTTGAACCCTAGATTGAAGGTGCTTGGCAATTACTGCTGTATTATAACAGCAGATACGTCTTGAGAGCTCTGCTCTGGAAGGAAGGCATGGGGGTTTGATTCAAGTTGAGGGAAGGACTGAGGCGTTATCTTTTTTTTTTTAATGTAGAGTTCCCACTAACACCAAATCCTAAGGTATGCTGGAAATGTATCTAATGTGTGTATGCTGTTTTAGGTAGAGGGCTCATTTGTGGATTAGTGTTGCATGGCACAGTGCTTAAATAAGACAAATGCTAAATTGTAATTTACTGAAGAGAAATGTTGAGATTTTTCTTTTTTCCATGCTTTTAAGTAGATGTTAATGAAACAAAGCATTTTCTAAATTTCTGTTTTTGTTGCTTGGTGACATTTTATGAACAAACTGATGGTAGGTAATTTCAGGCCTTTGAAAATAGTTAATTGTAGCAGCATACTTGTTAAGTAAGGAGAACAGCAAAGTGCCATTTTTTTTTTCCTTAAAAGTGGCTTAAAAAAAAAAAAGTAACGGCAAAAATCTAGTACAAACCACATACACAGCACAGGATAGCCTGTACATAACAACTGCACCTGCTCAGGCTGGGTGAGAAAGTTTCACCTGTAAGTAATTAAAATCTTTAAAGAACAACTCACCTGTTGAAAAATGGGAGTGGCTCCAGCTTTTGTGAGATTTGTTTCACTGGAGTTTGGAAAGCTGTGGGTTTGGAGCCAGTCAGGATGCTCTGTAACCAGGAGTATGAAGAATCTAAAACCTAGGTTCACTGGAAAATTGCACTGAAAGACAATTCCTCCTCTTTCTCCTAATGATTTATCAATTGTTTGAAGTTTACAGCTTGTAGCTGTATTTCCTGTTGTATTCAAAGGAGTTGATGTAAATCTACATGTTCATATTTCTGTCTTAGTGCTATAGTACATGGAAAACCTATAAACTCTTCTGCTCCTGCCTTCTTTGGTAGAAGTGACCTCTGCCCAAAAGCAGGGAAGATGTGGAGTAACTCCTCTGAGTAAGTGTACTTAATGCATGACATAATCATGCACTGGGGATATATGTTGTTGTTGTTTTGAATAAGTACTTTGACTTTTTGCACATGTACTACTACAGTGGTTTAAATTAATTTTCTGGTTGTTGTGGGCTGTACTAAATGTAAGAACATGTACAAAACAATGTGTACACACACATGTGCAAGTATGTATCTCGAAGTGATGAACCTAAATAAGAGTTTTTGTGAGGGCAATGTAGGATGGTATATTCAAGTGGTCATGGTCACAGTGCCTGGCTGAAAAGCCTGGTAATCCATGAGTGCAGCACTGTGTGACTACATTAACACTTCACAATAAAGGATGGCAAGTGGGCAGATTTGCATGCAAATTAAATTTTCAACAATATTTCTGCATGCAACTTCCATTACAGTTGGGCAACTTTACACAATTGAAACTGATGACTAAGAAAAAGCATTTATAATTTAGTAAATTACAACAGCAATGCCTGTAATCACCCAGGTTAGCTGCTGAAGTGCCTCTAGGGGTTTGATGAGAAGGAAGAGAACCTTGAAGAGGCTCATGAGGCAGCGTCAAACACTGTGAAATGAAACAGAGTAAGAGAAGCTGTTGTAGTCTGGGCTTGGTGGAATAAAGCTAAGACAAACTTACGTGATACAGGTAACTTCTAATCAGTGAAACAAGATTTGGTTGATCAAACAAGAAAGAGCAGTTAATAGTATGATAGTTATATTGGAACCAAGGCCATGTTTTGTTAAACTGTATATGCAAGACATTATTAAATGCCTAATGAAAATAAAAGGTGATTGGTGACACGAAGAATGGAAGGAAAATGATACCATTTAGTATAGCAGGTCCTGACAAGTATTGAATGTTCACAGCCCCCAATGGACCCTTCAACAAATATCCACGTAATTTCTACATGTGGGAAAGATATGTTTTGTATTTACATCATGCAGATAGTTTTGTGTGAGATCTGCTTGGAAGTGGAGATGAATAATGCTGAGTCAAAACTCAGAATATACTGCCCTCTCATGACAGTTGGGTCAACCTAGGAGCATGCAAGTGAAACAACTCATTAATTTTTGTTAGAAGGAATTTTGGTGCTTTATCATTGAGCCATATGGTTGTATAACTTGTAAATGCTCTTCCACTGTGATACTGTGTTTTCTTTTGTCTTTCATCATGAAAAAATTTATGGGGTTATTATTTGTTGATCATTTCCTTTTCCAAAACAGATCCTTATAACATTTTAAAATTATTTCCTATATTGTTTATTGTCAATTTACTTGGATTCAAAATTGGCTCACTAGCAGACTGTTGAAGATCATTAAAATAATGACTGAAAGTGCTGGCAAGGTGATAATGAAATTAGCATCTCTCTTCTCCATAAACAGGTTAATTTTTTAGGGCGATGCAATGATCAGTGATAACTGACAGTGGAAAGACGAGCCTGAGAAGTTTCTAGATGTTTTATTGGATTGTAAATTGTTCATACTGCATTGTAGGGGTTTTGTTGGAAGTGTGTTGCCTGGTGACAGCCATACAGATCACTTAGATGTTTTCAAATATTAGATTCTTCCACACATTTGGAGCCAGGTTGCATTTTGTGAAATCCAAGTTATGGAAATTAGTACTGTTTTTTGCCTGATGTTGAGATTACCTCTTAAACAGTTTTTAGGCCATAGCTGAAAAATATTTGAGTGTAAACTCTGCTGTTTTTTTCTTATTCTAAGAAGGTGGATCATGAAAAAATGAAAACCTTCTTGTCAGTTATTTGGAAAACCTCAGTGAAGATTTCTTTCCTTCAACAGGAGATACATCTGATGTTCTCATGAGAGTTGATGGCTCTATTATTTATCTGCTCTATTCCCCCATCCCGTAAGCGGTTGTTTCTTCCATTTCTGCTACTCTTTCTTCAGGCCAAGGAATTGTCAAACAGTAGAAATTTCTGTTTGCAGGTGACTGCTTTCTTTCTGTGTTCTGTAAGACTATAGGTACACTACCTAAAAGCATCAGTGAAGAAATATTTCTGCTTCGTATATTTACGTGCGTGACTTTGTTTGTTCGAACTTCAGAAGCAGAGGGTATCCTGCCTCCAAAAGTCATCCTTTATTCGGGGCTGATGGACTTGTTTCTAGCAGTCTCATCATGAAAGTAGTGGCTCTGCCTCCAGAAGACAAAGCTTAATACAAATACAAAAGCTGGTCAGGGTATCACCACACTAAGGATTAGCATGGCTGGGGGAGATTTATATGGAAAAGTGGAAAAGTTTTCACAAGAATGACAAAGTGTAATGGTAAGATGTGCAGCAGCTCTGATGAACAGGAGCTTGGAAAAGACTTAATTTCTGGTGTAGCTCTCACAGACCAGATAAACTTGTACACACACTTCATCCAATATACCTGTTAAATTCAGTGCTTCTGTAAGAGTTTCCTGCTTCATCTCTTTTGTTTGCTAGTAAATCATGACCGTAAAACCCTGTCTTACATTGTTTATCTTTCCTTTTTTGTCACAGCTCTGTACACTGTACTTTTTTTTTTTTTTTTTTTTTTTTAATATAAATTGCCTACCACAACTACTCCCGATCCCATGTTGCTGTGGTGGTATAATACAGGTATACAGGCAAGTAATCTGAGTTAGGCAGAGCTGAGAGTGTATGCTTTTTCCTAGCTAAGGGCTCTTGAGAGCAGTGGCTCCCTCTTTCAGCTGTAGTTTAAGATTGATGTTAGAATTCCCTTCCTAAGACTGAATGTATAATGTCAGAGCGGTGTTTATATTTTCCTACAATAAACCACCAACCCTACTTTAGCAGGCACTTAGCCACACCCTGCCATTTCTGTCCCTTACCACAAGTTGTCAAATTAATATTGTACATACATATATATATATATTTATAACAGTACTAGGTAGTTTTACAAGTGAGAGTTGTGCTACAGATGTTGTCATAATGAGTCATATTAATCTAAATATATATATACTGAATTTTAAATACAAGTCTTGTGACATTGGTACTATTTTTGAAGCAATGACATTAGTATTTTTCCAGATAGGTTCTGTGTATGGACACAAGGGGAGTATGTATGTAATTTTTATCACTGCTTTTGGGCATATTTATGTTAATAGGAAATAAGATAATGCTGTTTTGATGTGGTGTGGTGCTTTGCAGTTTATGGGCCTATGAGGGTGTCTCTGTTCCTGTTAGTGCCAGACTGGTGGAGAAGGTGCTGATCCAGAGCACACAACTGAGTTACTGGGAAGCGATTGGTGAGAGGTGACTTAAAACCTATGCAGTCACAAATGAAAAGGTCTTTTATTAGGCTATAAAGTTGCAGAAGAATCTATAACATGTGTATATTAAACTACCATCCCTTGGGATGGAGATATTGTTGACAGTAAGGAAAACAACTTCAAAGGAATTCTGAAATAATATTCAATTCTTAGTGAAATAAGCCCTATTCCTCACTGTTAGATAATCCTGCTTTTTCAAGATACCCTTAATAATGCTGCTGGTAACTAATTTACCACTTCTTCTAGCACACATTGAGATGTTGGGCTGTTGACCCATTCGAATTAATATAGTTATTTGTGAATAATGTAATTTACCAAAGCACACCTTGCACATTTAATTATTCATGCAAATTACACTAAGAGATATTGTAGTATTGGTTATGCAGATTCAGTGCAAACAGCGTGTTGGTGCAAATAGTGTTTATGTGGAATTAAAAGCAAGATTTTTTTTTTTTAATTGCACATTCAGAGGAGAATTGATTGTCAGATATTATGAATCCTAAAATGTAGCCTAGAGTAAAATGGCAACACTTGCTGAAGAGCTGGAACACTGATCAATGCAAGTGCTATATTTTAATCCATCAAGTTCCTTTGATATACAGAGATGGGCAAAACAAAGGTGTCTCTGTGCTTCTTAGTTTCATTACATACATAAACAAATCCTCATGAAATTAACAATACTTTTTATGAAACAGATTTAATTCTTGATTAGTCATTCTGAGCTCTTTCAAATTAATAGGTATTTGGCAGGATAGCACCATGTGATACTTTAGCCGTATAACCAGTGTATTGATGCTCTTAAAGAAAAATTAGAGACGTACTAAGCATGGATGTTAAAGCATAGAATGAAGGGGAGTTATTCCTGATTTTCAGCCTAAAACAAAGTAGAAAGTGTCAGTCTGTCCCTGACTTGTTACTCTATTCAATATGCAAGGCAGTGACTAAACAAATGTGTCCCATGCACACTTTGTATTTAGAGAGAATACTTTACAAAGCTTTGACTTAGGTAATTTGGTTGCTGTACCATCTTGTACTTCCCTTCTGCAATGCAATCTTGTACTCTTTTTGCACAAAGTTCAAGTGTTGAGAGCAGGTGAGATGAGGCTTCAAGATAAAAATAGAGTTTAAGCTGTAATTTGCCATCGCAGAAAAGAGAAATGCCAAGGATGAATACAAGCTCCCTAAGGCTCATCAGCTCAGCCTACATTCCACCTGAGGTCCTGTGTCAGTGTATGGTGTTAACTTTAATGGCCTTGAGGTAGCCTTCGTTCTCTGGTCATGATTCTAAATATGCTCTCTTTGTTAGCTGAGATCATTTCTTTCTCTCTCATGTGTAAGCAAGGTTTTGCAGTAATAGATGGTTTGTACTGAGAGTTTGCCAGGCAACACAAATCTCTAGGGAGGCTTAAAATGTCCTCCTCTTAAAAAATGTCCAATTTAACAGCTGTATTTGGGTGTTTGAGGCCTTGCAGTGTTTGTAACAACTATGATGGCTCTATTATGATAATGGAAGAAAGCTACATTATGAAAGAAATGCATTCTAGTTTTTTCTTGGCAACATAACGTAAGGATCATTCTGTGTGTTGGTACTAAAAAATCAAAAACAGTTTAGGAAGTTGATGTGAACACTGTTTCTTGTCATGTGGTTAATGGATCTGCTGTTGTATTTGTGTTCATTCCAGCTCTGCTGCCTTACATCAAGAAAAATTATGTTTTTTCTTCAATACCACAACACTAGTCATCTTTATATTCAATGTATTCCCCTTCAAATCTTTCAGTATAAAATGTCTACCATTTTACTGGATTTGAGTAATTTTCCTGGTTCTTGGCAATAGAAAAGGGTCATTTTCTTGAATATTGGTGTTGCATTTAATAAGTTCAATTTGCTATAGTCACGTTGATGCATGAACAAATGCAATTTTGTGCGTGTGTGTGTACGTAGAGCTGTCTGGAAACATGGCTGTATGTATTTACTCTGGTTTTACTTCTGATCAAAGCAGCAATAAATCTTTTGCCCTTATAGATACAGTATTTACACCCTTGCTAAACCTTCTTCCCTTTCCCAAAAGCTGTTGCTTATGATTGGCTGGGCAGATTTAGGAAACAGTGAAAATCTTTATGAAAAGGAGTTGCAGTGCATGAATAGTAGGCATTCTTCTCATTTAAAGAGGTCAAATTGATTTTTGTGTGTGTGTGACAGAATTTGTTCCTAGGGTGAGACTTTGAAGTAAAATTTCAAAGCATTGACTAGAGGTGCAGCTCTGCAGCTCTATATTGACTTTGTTCAGAGATCAGGAGCTAGAACTGCATGCTGCACTTTGAAAATTTACCCCTAAGTATTGAGTTTTACCTCGGAATAATTTTTTTCCAATAATTTAATAAACCCCTGAGAATGTAGTTTATAATGGAAATGCTGACATACTTATATTTAATGCTAATCACTGAAAATTAGTAAGATCTTTATAAAAGAAGTTGGGCAAAACCTGCAACTCAGAAGTCTCCTGTAGTTAATTAACAGGAAACAGTTCAGAAATACACAGTCCACAGAACACTGTGTTAGAAGTGGCCATGAAAATAGTAATGTCATATTTTGGTTTATTCCTTATACTTGGCATTATCCTCTAATTCATAGAAGACTGCTTCTGAACACCCAACTATTTCCCAAACGTGTATGTGCATTGCGGAACTGAGCTTGTCAAACTTAGAAGTTGAAGGTGAGGACGGTTTGTATAATACAGCAGTGTGATGGCTCTTCAATATAAAAATGTCAACAAGACCAGTGTTGTTACGGTCTTGTTTGTTTGAGTAGGAGCTCAGAAAAGAACGTCAGCCAGCTGAGAAATTGTGTTGACAGTGTCCAGAAGGATGATTTTGAGTCCAGGCTTGTTTGCTGTGCTGCTTCCTCTTGCTTCTCTGTGGCTCTTTTGTACTTCTCCCCTACATTATTGTATGGTAAAGTAACTACAATGACCATCTCTAAATACCTTTGAAAAGAGACATGTGGGGTGGTGAGGAGTATAAGAATCACTGGTCTTGGAGATGAAAGATGATTTCTGGTGATACAGGACTGAGGTTTGTGAAACCAACCTTCATTTCTGAGCCTTGCAAAAAAAGGCTGGATTTTTTTTTTTTTTTTGCATGTTGTAGTCGCTTTGTGCTGTTTAGGTGGTGGTTGTGTTTTGCTATACTTAGCTGGGAAGGAGTTTCTCTAGATACAATTGTTAGCTCTGAGTTTGGCCATGGCTGCGTTGCTCTCCCATCACATCCACTGTGCTACTTGTACAGGAGCCAAAGAAGACAAAATGGCAGTAACATCTGCATCTAAAATTTTGTATTGTGGGTTGACGATCTCAAGTCTTAGCGATTTAAATCAAAACATAGTACATTGAATAGCATCTCCTTAGAAGAGCATTTTAAAGAGGAATTTGAAGGGGAATGGTGTGGTGGACCTGGGGATCTTTGTAGAGCTTATGGAAGGCAACGTGGGAGAAAGCATGTAGATAAATTTGAAAAAGGAGTAACTAAATGCGTGTATTTTCCTTTAAAAAAACTGTTCCCCAAATACTAACATTTAATATTTTTAGTCACAATGGGACTCCTGAATGTCGCATCCAATTTATACGATTTTCTGTAAAAAACCAACCAAACAAAACCCGTGCATCTGGACTGACAAGCTGTATGCCAAGATTCAGCCAGATGCAATTTGAAATGTCCAAGACATTAAACGTGCCCTGAAATGGAGCTTTTAATGAAAGTGCCATCTCAGTCTCAGCTATAGCGAATGCCAGTGTAACACACTGCAAGGAATTTATCATGCCAACTCTCAACTGCAAGTAGGTTACACTAGTCTGGAAGTAAATATACTGAAAGTCTGCAGAAGTTAATGCCTGGGAGGTGATTTTTCCTTTACATATCCCATCCTGCCTGCATATATTTTTTTATGTAATGTATTTCTGATAACTACATAAATTTTACCAAACTTAAAAGGGAAAAAAAAAATAAAAAGAAAGAAAAAAGTTGTGTGTGGTGTGCTTGGTATGCATTGTTTTCTTTCCTTCATTAATTCTTGCTGGCATTCTGGATGCTCAGATGAACAATAGCAGTAGCCTGTAAAGATCAATACCAGATTGCTGATAGTGCCTATCTATTCAAAGAGTAGATTATTTGATAAATGGCTTGGTCCATATGTTTTGACATTTGCTAGCTGTATAGCCCAGACCAACTGGTAGAACTGTAATTCCATCATAAAAAGCAGGAGCAACAAACGGAACATTTCCTTTTTGGTACAAAACCTATATATTGTAGTTTCAAAGCAGAAGCAGTAGATTTTGAGAGAGAAAACCAAAACCTTCAAGTTGTTAAAAGTTTATATATGTTTTTAAGTTTTGTAATTATGGTCTGTGAATACATTGTATATAATTTGTATTTCATGGCTTTGTAGTTGACATGATTCAGATCTCATAAAATCGTAATCCTGGCTATTTTGTTAATATCAGTGTCTCTATATATGGATCAAACAACATCCTCTGAGAGAACTCACTTTTATCTCCCCCCCAAACTTGCCCTCTTTTAAAAAAAGTGGGAAATTTAATGAAAGATATACAGTAACAAGAACATTCAGAACAGACTAAAAAGTTAATGAAACTTCAGGCAAGCATCTGGAACTTTATATGCGCTCAGTTTTCAATTCCTAGCACTTAGGTCTGAATTCTGAATTACTTTTGGAAGATACATAGTTATCCTTTCTTTTCTCTCAAATGCCTTCTAATACATGCTAAACCACAAAGTCCTGCACTTAAACAAAGAACATTTTTTCATTTAGGTAGTAGTAGTAGTCAAACTCTTATCTATCTTCTAGCCTCAGAGGATAAAATAACCTTTTTATGGAAGGCATATGGCAGCATGCTCTGTAAACTGAATTCAAAGAAACAGTAATAGCTACTGTATTTATTTCAAGCTATTTATGAGAAGAATTTGTAAGTAAATTTGTGAGTAAAATTATAATTTAAAATTTGAAAGTAGGAAGACTATAGCCAATTCCTTGTTGCTGCATTGAGAGACTAAAAATCGTTATTTCAGAAGTGATTTGCCGTCTTTGTACAGGGGGATCTTGTGCATGTGAAAGGTAGTATTGTAATAGATATGGCAGGAAAAATACAGTGAAAAATTGTACCTGACACACTTCGAATACATTTTAGAGCCTTATAAGCAAACAGGAAAATGATGTTTCTCTCCCTATTTTGTTACTTTGACTTCGTGTGTTGAGAAAGAGGATGGTGTTTGCTTGAAGGTCCCTGCCCTCTGAAGGTCTCTTGTGGAGTCAGTTAAGGCATTACTTGCTGAGTGGTGGTGAAGGATATGTAAAACTTGTTCCTCTACCTCTTGCCATGTGTGACAGGCCCTTCTGTGCCAGGAGGTCCTTTTGTGAGTGTTGCTGTCCCTTTTGGGGTTTGGAAGGGTTTCCCTTGTCTATCAACAGCAGCAGGTTGGTACCTCCAGGGCAAGTGAAGAGGAAATTGTCCAGTGAAGCAGGCTGTAGATACTCAGCTATGAGGTCTGTGTCTGGATCTGTGATAGGTTGAAATGATCTGGTTTAAACTGAAATGGATTTCAAGGAAGACAGGGAATGGGGTTGGAATTTCTGAAATGACAATGACAACTTCCTTTCACCTTTCTTTCGACCCAAGATTGTGATAAACAAGAAATTTGGTCTGAGAAAAAGGTAGGAGGAGTTAATTTTCCTTCACAAAATGGAGAGGAACATAAAGGGAAAGACAGTGTGAGCTGGCAGAGGTATTTCTGGGTAATTCTAAGGTTTAACAAAGTTAAATACTATCCTGTGTATCTTGCCCCCTTCCTACTTGTTTTGAACAACCAGAGATGGCTTAATGTGGAATGGTGGAAAACAGACGTCTGAGCAGGGGAATTGATCACTCACTGAAAGGTACATACAGTATTATTTAATGTTTAAGGAATGGCGTTACGCAATCTGGTATCAGAGGATGTGGGGTTTTTTAAGACTTGCAGGAGATAAATGTAAAATGTCAGTATTTCTCCTTTAAGTAATTGACAATAAGTTGACATAAGATTCCTGAACCACTGCTTTCAGAATTATCTTAAAATAGCCACTCTTGTTTTCCTGGTGTATATACAAAGCAGGTGTATTAACATAGTAATGATCAGATGTTATATTTAGCTCTGCATTTTCAGAATCTTTAGCAATGTAGAAAAGGATGACTTGACAGGCTTAATTCAACACTGGGCAACAAATAAAGCTTATAATGAAATTAACATAAATCATTAGCATTAATCATTCAGTATTATTGATAGCCATATAAAGAAATGTATCACAGCCCTGGAAGTAAAGAAGAGAAGAGCAATGTTTCTTGCCAGCTGTCCTGACGAGCTATGAGCCCATATGGTAGTGGTACTGGCTTTCCTTTCTAATTTTTCTCCTCTGCTTGAGCTGTCAGAAGCCCCTCTCTCTCCTTTTCTTTTTCCACAGACTGCAGAGATAGATTCTATGCCTTTTTAACGTCAGATTTTTAGAACAGGTCAGACTCCATAAACATCTATGACTGTCACTAGCCATGTGACCAACATGAGCAAACTAGCTGGGTGACAATTAACAGGCAGTCTACATCGATCGTTTTCAATTTGGTAACCTTCACTTCTACTTACACTTTCATCTCCAAAACCTAGTAAGAGTTTTCCACGCTGGGAAACAAAATCCTCTTAAAGTAGCATTTGGAAATAACATACTGGAAAACGTGTGTGTATTTGAAATTTGATATGAAAAACTTAATATAAATGCAAGTGTGTTTCGTGGTGTTCAGTCATTATTCCCTGGATAACTTTCTTCATTTTTGTGCTGCTTATGTCCCCTTCTCCTCTCCCTTCTCCTCCTCTTCAAAAAAAAAAGTGAAAGAATTGAGGTTAAAATAATGAATATTACTAACACTGCTTGTTCTGGAAGCTTTTGAGAACCTGAAGTTACTTGGTTATCTCTATTCACCTCAAGTATGCTCAATGTTCAGTGAAATATTAGGTAAACATGGGTACAGGGACTAAGTAGCAGGACTGATGATCTATCCCTACAGCTATCATCTCAGATGCTTGTCCTAATCACAGACCTTGCATACTTTGTTCGTAGCTTTGGCATGCTTTCAAGTGTTTGACAAATCTTCAGCAGAGCGGTGCACACACTCAGCGCTGTGAGAACACGAGCAGAGTAGGTGCACTGCGGAGGTGTCACAGAGTCAGAATCTTTGGATGGCAGTGATCAAAATTGCCTCCTTTTCCATTGCCTTATATTTTTACCCGTTCCTTTAAATTTCTTTGTATTGCATGAACAATTGAAATTTTTCTACCTCTTGTGAGAGTCTCCATTTTCTGAGTTAAAAGGAAGTATAAAGTGGCTTCAAATTCAGAAAGCCATGGATATGCAAGCAGTTTTCATGTATCTTTCATAATTTTTTTTACAGTTGATTCTTTGTATTTATCTTTAAAATGTTTAAACACATGGAGAGTGAGACTTTTCCATTCTTGATTCAAGATCACACAATAGATAAGGGATATGCTTAGGCGTTGTCAGAGCATTGCATGATAGTACAGTACTGTCAGCTCTCCTTAAAGTGTCTTTCTTTTTAAGTGTCTTGACTACAAGGATCTGGTACGCTTAAATGCAGGTTACTAAATTTAAGTTACTGGACTTTCTGTTGAATAATTAAATATCCTTTTTCAAAGAACAAGGGTCTGCCTTCTATTGCCATAAAATATTCTTCATTTTCAAGTTAGTTACATGCAGAAGAGCATAAAGAAAACAGGTGCTTGAAGGAAACATGTATGAATGTAGAAAAGAATCCCATACTTTGTCACTCTTGGGCAATCATGTGTTCAATCCTTAAATTTGCGTGGGACCTTAATCTCCAATATAGAAATACGTACCATTCCCTTATGCTCAAAGTCAGTGTTGCAAGGGAGCATAATAGCCAGGACTGGTATCCTATAGCAAAGTGAATAGATCCCTTAATTTCATGGTTTAAAAAATACTTGAGTTGACCTCAGTATAATTCCTATATTTTAGTCATTTAGGTGTCATGGCTCAGTAATCATTCATTAACTATAGTGCTTTTCAAATGAGGAACTGAGATGAAAATTTTTCTTAATGATGACAAGTGATGTAATTTAGTTTTATTCGTATATTTTAGTGGTGCCCGCTAGCGTCGCTGTAGTTAAGGGTCTGTCAGTGGTTCCATTATAAACCCCTATTTTCAGAGGGTCTGTAACTTGAAAATTGATCTTGAGCTTAAAACTGGCACCCAAGGTCTATGTCCTGGAGGTTGTTTTTATATACAAATTGGCATTTTGGGGAGCAAAGGAGGAAAGGTTAATAGTTTCTCAACTGTAAGAACAAAATTGAGGATTTTCTGTTTTAGATTTGTATTTGTGCCTTTATCACACTAAAATCACTTAATCCATCTCAACACGAAAGGTAAAAAGCCACTATTGAGTACTTTATGACCAGAGAAAGGCTGCAGAACTTAAGCACAGTGTAAGGTTTGCATTGTAAAAGCAAGCCCATGGCTTTGGAGAATCCTATGGTTCTATGACCCGAGGCTGAAATCTCTGAGTGTAGTCATTTAGGAAACTGGGGTAGGCATAAAGCAAAGCCTCCTCTTTCTCTGTGCAAGACAAGAGAGTCAAAAGAGATGTGCTGTTTTGCCTCCTGCCATAAAGAAGCTGCAACAAAACTGCTACTAATATTACAAAAGTAGTTTTCAAAGGATTGTAAGGTACTTACCAGGCCTTAAATGGTATCTCTGGAGTTGAGAATAGACTAGTAACTATAGCAGTGCATTACCAAAAGCTCATGAGAGAGAAGGAGAACGAGTTGGATCCTAGCTGGAACAAAATGAAGACTGCTGCTGCTGTCGTGATGGAAATGGGAGACCCAGCAAGGAAACCTCCGCGGCTCTTGGCTTGCGGCAATTGCTTTGCATTGGATTCTGGAATACATAGAACAGATTCACTTACATTCACCTGGTATTTCTTACTGTAAGAAACAAAAAAGTAAAGAAAAAAAAAAACATTTCACTGTCTTTCTACAAGTAGTATTAGTGGATTCCCAGTTTTTCATTCAGTTTACAGTTATGGTCTTGTGGGATGTCCATGTGATTTGAATTCAGTCCACCTGAGAAAACATTACTGCTTTTGAAATCAGTAAAAATGCTGTTTACAAAAAGTCACCATCCACTTGTTTGCTGTAGTGAGGAATGGGCATGATAACTTATATCTTAAGCTCTTATTTCGGTCCTTCCTACAAATGGGGTCCTAAATATGTATTAACAAAATGAAAGCATTTTGGCTCATAGCATAAAGATGCTGTTTTCCTTAAGTACGTAGGAAGTATAGAGAATAAGAAATTGCACTAGTGATGGCAGAAAGGTGGTGTCCTTAGCTGATACATTTTACAGTTTGGACTACATTAAGTCTGTTTTGACAAAAGATGCTTTGAAAAAATTCATAAGGTGCATAGTGTTGCAGACAGATTCTGGTTTTGTTTTGCAAATCTAAAACCGGCATAGAAGATAGGCAAGGCTAATGCTCTCACTGTCCCACCTGTTGTCTGGTATCTAAGCAGATGCGTAATTTGCCGTTGTAGTCACCAGGAGCCATACATATGCACAAAACATATTAGGGATGAAGCATGATATTCTGAGTCATGAAAATTGAATATTTACACTTAGCTTATAATTAAATGGCAAAAGTTTTAACACTGCACATGTATTCTACTAGAAATAAACAACAGGATCAGCTCAGTGAATACACAGGTGCTCTGAACCTTTCCTAATTATCAAACTGAATCAGCAATTTAAGATTCACTTAATAAAGATGTCCAAATATTCAGATATCTGTTACCTGCTTCTACACATGGGTAACACCAAAAAACATGTGCTTTTCAGTGGCAAAATCACTGGAGAAGAAAAGTCTTTTTTTATTTTTCTTAAGGTTTAAAACCTCCAGGGCAGTTAGAAAACCATGTTTTTCATTGAACTGTGTCTTTTTGAAATTCACAAGCTTGACATGTCATTGGCATGACGTGTCTCAGTCCGTTACACAGAAATGCCACATTACACTGTGTGACGTGACAGGCTGACAAAAAGGGACATGACGCACCAGCCCAATGGGATGTCAAGCCTGAGAAGTTTAAGCTACGCTGTTTGCCTAAAAAAAAAAGCGAGGCAGGGGCACACTCTGATATCCAGCACTGTTGGATTTTCAGTTTCTAAAAGATTTTCTTGGTTCGGTCAGGCCTCCCTCTTGTGTTTGATAATAAACCATGCAAATATAAGTTTCTGCTTTTGTATGTTTTACCCTGTGGGACCATAGTCTTGAACCTCCACTACAATACTTGGCAAACCTTTGCAGAAATCCTGTAT
Source organism: Streptopelia decaocto (assembly GCF_964273445.1). Classification (NCBI taxonomy): domain Eukaryota; kingdom Metazoa; phylum Chordata; class Aves; order Columbiformes; family Columbidae; genus Streptopelia; species Streptopelia decaocto. Next base: position 15,004,215 of record NC_138666.1, on the reverse strand, counting down.
GTTAACACTTGCAGCACTTGTGACACGGAGATCCGAGTTACAGAGCTACTGGGTACTGCGTTTGGGATTGCTACACACATAAGCAAGAATTGCTCAAAGATCGCTGTGATAACATAACATGCTGTAAGTCACAGTTCAAAATATATGAAGGTTTTGGAAATTTTATTTAGTCACGTCAGGCTTCTAGAAGTTAGTATAAAGTCCATGCAGGGCAGAACGTATGGAAGGGCAAGAGAGCTTAGAAGAATTAAAAGATTGTTAATAGACGAGTTTTTCTTCTGAAAAAGGCTTTCCCTTGATATTTGTTTCCTTTAAGTAGCAGCGAAAGTATTTCAATAAAATCTAAAGAGTTGAAGAACAATATACTTAATTACTACAAGTAATTTCAGAGCTAATGAATGTGATAAATCTCTATAGCAAAGTATTCTTAGCTACTGATCAACATAAAATGAAATAGATTAAAGTCAGTGCAGATGTATCTTCTAGTTAATTTTACATTTGGTGCGGAATGGTGAAAATGAACATATAGACATATGTACACATTTTAGTTTAGAATTTAAATATTCTGAGTTGCATCATATATATATGCTTTTAATGCAGTCATTTACATGCAGACTTTGACATGTGTTTTTTAATAGGTTGCAATAATGGGTTGAGTTAAAATAGACAAATTAAATTTAATATTCTTAAAAACCTGTCATGGTGGTTCATCTATTAAAAATAATAATTTATTCATGGGTAATCAGTGCAAGAAATAAATTACTACAGTTTTGTTAGATTCTTTGCATTTTGTGTATTGTTAAAACTGTGTATAGAGATAATAATCTAAAATGAAATGTATTCCTTCTGGATTGATACCTTGCTTGCTAAACATATGGAATAAACTTTGACTACAAGGGCATAAATCAGTTAAAATACACATTTATAATGCTAGTGGGATGTGACCTTAAATATGAGTCTGAACAGTACTTCCGTAATTCCTGGTAGTAAACCATGTCCTTCTACTTTCTCTCATCAATTTGCTGCAAACTGATGCAAGAAGTTGGTGGTTCCATCTTTTTGCAAATAGACTTACCTGAACTATGGTTAGTTTCAGTTTATGTACAGTCTTTCCTTTGACTTAATGTGCTTTGGGTTGTGTCCAAAAATGTATTTTTAAAGCTGGACAGATTCTGAGAATTCAGAGAGAAGTCTGGTTCTAGTTTAAAGTAGCAATGTTGCTGAGAAACTTTTTCTCTTCTCAAAATGTTCATACCCAGCTCCAAAGACATGAATAAGGTGCATGAATAATTGCACACAGCAGGTCCCTCTGACTCTCCACGCCTGTTTATTCCCCCGCATTGTGGCTGACAGAGCATCTGAAATGTCTGTGTAACGTATCGGAATGAGGTCTCGAGCTACTACCTGTAGGCAAGGCACACGCAGTCTGCTCATAGAAACGGCCATAGTGAGCAGAATGAACTGTAAGATCAGAGAAGGGTGCTTGAACACCAAACGCTTTCCCTCTTTCCCCAGGGAATGGGGGAGAAACTTGAAGAGAATGACGGAGGCAAACTGAGGCGCAAGGCACAGTGCGGGGTCTCATGGGACGTGCTGTCACCAGAGCAGTGCGGTGTCTGGTATCTGGATTGCACGTCTTCCCTGCTGCCTTGGTCTGGGGATGTTCATCAGACTAAAAACACCTGTGTTGTAAAACTAATGGCCAGCATTTTGGGAGGATGTTGTATTTACACAAAGTCATGTATGTATAGATTTTTGAAATCTGGAACTGTAATATGCAAACGGACATGCAATTTCTGCACAGAAATGTGCACAAAGGTAGTAGTAGCTTAGTAAGGGACTGGATAAGCAGCACTACCGAAATTGTTCAGCTTGCCTCTTCAATGGGGTTCATGTTTTGTAGCTGGACTTTGCAGGTGTTCCACCATAGCATCATTAAACTAAAATCAGCAACTCAGATTCTCTTTTTTCAGTTACTTCTGCTTTCTCGTGGCTGTTGAGGCTTGCCAGTGCAGTTTGCTGTTGTGGGGACCTTTGGAGCAGTAGGTTCCAAAATTGAGATGAATGGATCAGTTTGAAGCTATTAGATTTTTTTTTTTTTTGACTCCATGCATGCAGCCTGGTGTGGTGGTGCACCTATATTCCATATTCAGTTAAGAAATGTGAGAACTATGCAAGTCACATGTTTTCCACATGACATTAGTTACTCTGACATCACAGTGTTCCCGAAGCTGGACTTCTAAACGTGACTATTTCTATCCAGATCCAGTTCTGCCATTCCCAACTTCTTGGTGTAGCTGAGCCTCTGAGCATGCATAATGAAGCTATTAGTATTTTATGTATAGAACCCTTTTTCTCTTGGGGAAGGAAGGGCTTCCTGAGCGTGTTAAGCAAAGCAAAATTCATACGAATCATATGGCTAAATTACAGTACATTCACTTATGCCTTTGAACTATATGATCTGCTGTGAAAGACCTGAACATTTGTAAAGGTATGGAAAGGGTATGATCTGGGATCAGTGCTCAATAAGTCAAGCTTTAATTAAAGCTGAAGAAATGTAAGTTTGTTATGGAAACAAAGAGAAACACAGAACAGAGTGTGCTGCAAGCCAAGCCCCTGAGATACTCAGGAACCCTGCTTTGAGAATCTAATCATCAACTCCCAAAACATATTTGCTAAACGTTCTCCAGTGATTTTTCTTTCTGTATTTTGAATTCTATCTGTTTGGAAAATCCAGACTGCCTTTTCCTTTAAATTTAATGTTGGTACATATTCCTGATGCAGAAGAAGGACGTGAAACTATGAAGCCTGATGATACTGCTTTGGATTTTAGCTCTAATGAATAACACTTCTTTCATGGCTGGTGGTCTGGGTCAGTGGAACAGCTAAATTGGTTAAAAATAGGCAGATTAACTTGATAGTTCACTTTTTTTTTTTAAAGGTGACGGGTTTTTTTGTGCTTTTCTTTTGCTTGTTAGTTTGTTTTATTTTATTTTTTTAAACACACACATACACAAAACCCCAAACAAGAAACAACCAAAACCCCAAACAAGAAACAACCAAAACCCCAAACAAGAAACAACCAAAACCCCAAACAAGAAACAAACCAACCCCAAACAAAACCAAGGAAAAAACCAAAACAACAAGACACCAAACTCACAACCTGTGGTCTTGTTATTGCCAAGCAGGATCTATCCCAGCTGCTTTGGCAGAGGCTGTGCTCTTCTGAACACTTTGATTTTAGCTGCATCCTTTTTGTTATCATCTTTTGTGGCAGAAGTTATACTTGTTTGTTGGACTGTGACTTTGGGAAATAAAATATTAAACAATATGTGCTTTTGGGTCTAAAGAACTTTTTTTTTTTTTTTTTTTCTTTTTTGGAGCCCTTCAGTTTTATTTATACAGCATTATGCATGTCTTTGCTCCTGTAATTTGCAGATTCAAATGATAATAAACACGCTCTTTGTGCTGGACGAAGCCTAGAATTTGAATCCTTGCCCACATAACAAAGTGTCACATGAACCGAGTGGCTGCAAATTACCTACTAATGTATTTACAAGCATAAGAACTTTAAAAGTGCATGCATGTTTTCTTCAATCTGCAGAACATGATACAGTGTGAAGACAGCATTCAGTTGTGTTTGCACAGAGAGCACAGTGATAGACAGATGGGCTTGGAGAACAGAAGTGACAAATGTCATAAATTTCTCTTAAAGAAAAGTGCTATCATTTCTGCTACTTGCTTACATATGTTTTCAAGCATGACTGTCTTAAGTGTTGCTTATAAGTTACATCACACTGATAATCCAGTTGCATCTTGGGGTTTTCAAGAAAGGTCTAAATTCTGCAAGAATTCTGTTCTCCTTCTGATTCACACTCAGTGGATGCAATCAAAGCAAGATTGTTAAAGCAGTTCTGATTATTGGACAGATAATTACACTTTGAAAGAATAAAGTTTGGTTTGTTTGTTTTCAGTTTTCTATTGGAGCAGATTGTTGTAGGTGTTATATGTTTTCAAAAAGCTTTTCTGAGCACAAGTATGCACAGGCCCTTTTTAGATCATTCTCACGTACTATGAACTTTTTCTAGTTCAGGAGGTTGATCTCTCCCAACAGCGTGTTCCCTGAGACCATTGTAAAATACGCTAAATAGAATTTTGCCTACTAAATTGTATTCACTCTGTGTTTCCTTTGTTAGAATCCCCTCCTTTATTAGACAAGATTTTGTTCAAAAGAAAGCTGAGGGAGCTGGGCTTGTTTAGTCTGGAGAAGAGGAGGCTTAGAGGTGAGCTCAGCACTCTCTAGAACTACCTGAAGGGCAGTTCTAGCCAGGTGGGGATTGGTCTCTTCTCCCAGGCAGTCAGCAATAGGACAAGGGGGCATGGACTTCAACTCTGCCAGGGGAAATTGAGGCTGGATATTAGAAAGAAGTTCTTTACAGAGAGAGGGGTCAGGCATTGGAATGGCTGCCCAGGGAGGTGCTGGACTCACCGTCCCTGGAGGTTTTTAAACTGAGATTGGACATGGCACTTAGTGCCATGATCTAATAAACGGACTAGAGTTGGACCAAGGGTTGGACTCGATGATCTCTGAGGTCTTTTCCAACCCAGTCGATTCTGTGATTCTGTGAAAGCCAACACCTCAAACATTAGCAACTGGATTTCTCTTGAACTTGTAAACAATTTTACTGACTGCTGCCTCCTGTAGTTTAGCAGGGGAGCAAACAATGCAATCATCATAAGAACGTTGGAATTGTCAATTTTTCTTCAGGGAAGTTGAGGTGGAAGGTTACACAGACTTCCTGGATGAACTTGCTTGGGACCTCTGGCTTCCATCCCCAGGCATTGGCTTGGGCTAACGCAGCTGCTGCAGGTGTGTGCACGTGCTGGTTGTGGTTAATATAGGTTCACACCTTGGAAAGTTTGTTTGTTCACCCCTGAGGTTGTAAAGTTGTGGATGATGTGATGAATCTTCCTAATCACGCTGAAGGTTGTATTCATTTTCCAAACTGAAAAATATTTTCTATATCTGCCTAGGAGTCTTTACTTTGTTTTTAAAGCTGGTTTGGTGGCAACTGTAGATAAGTGCTCACCTAAAACAAGTAATACTGTTATGCATCCAGGTAGCTGAGCTGCAACAAGTGAAAAACAGGAATTTATTTCATTTTTATTTACTCTCTTTTTTTTTTTTCTTCCCTCCCAGTGAACCTAATGGGTGTATTCTCTCCTGAATATGTACAACTACCAAAGAAGAGAACGTTGGATATTTTGGATAAGCTCTTAAATTATGACGAAATAGCAATGTTAGTATCCGATGTTTAGAAGGAATGTGATGTAGCCTATATGCATTAAAATTCTTATTCAGGGTTGAAATTAATTATTTTGGTAGCAATCTGTCATATAGCAGAGATTTGTGAAAAATTGAGCCTTGGTTGGTACATTTTAGGATTCATTGTTTTCAAGAATACTGAAGCTAAAATGTGGTCAAATAACTCCTTCTGGCCTTTGAAGCACCGCCAAACATAATGTCACATTCTTAGGGCATGAGTAGTTTTAGGAACAAATGGTTTTAAAGGAGTCCAGGGGCTTGTCTGTAGCTATTTACTAATGGCAAAAAGGTAACTGAGAGATGGAAAATTGTAAATAAACAACAAAATATGTTTAAATACTATCCTCATGGACATCTTCTTTCTCTTAAAATTTACTCCTATGGTTTCATATGCGATGTATTATTAACAGTGTTTATGTGCAGGGAATATCCAAATTACCTGGTCCATTTTGGTCATGATGTAGGTAGCAGTGTTTATAGTCCTTGCAAGGAAATATATTAAATGCAAACTGTTTCTCATTTTAGGCATGCAGTTGACTATGTTTTTTTCATAGTAAAAGGCAGTGTTTGCCATAAGGAAACAGTGGTGGACCTGTTAGTGATGTACGTTAATTGTAGGCTGTTCTAAGGTGCTATCTGCATGGGTAGCTCTGAGCTTTTCTGTCCAATGTAAAACTACTTTTATTTTTTTTTGTTGTGTAAGTGTGGAAGGCAAAAAGCTCAGGCGATGACATTACTGTCACCTGCTTAAAACAGTATGAAGTTCTTCAAGAATCGGCATAATCTCCAGGGTTCACTGTTTTCCGTGAAAGCATTTATTTCAGTCAAAATACTTCACATTTTCCTCTACGCAGACATTTCAAGAAAAGTTAAAAACATGCCATTTTAAAGGGAAACCTTACCTTTCTTTACAAATATACCTACTTTAAAGTAGACTGCACCATTGTGGAATCAAATCATACACCTTATTAGGCACATCCGATTCACATGAAAGCTAACTAAACTGAGGTGCTTCTAATAGAAGATGTAATTGAAACTGGTTTAGATTGGTGAACAAGCCTTCCTGTTCACCCTCTTTCTTTTTTAATTCATTGTTTTATCTTGTGCCTTCCTCAATAACTGACCCTTTAATTCTCTTTAAATTAAAACAACAAAAAAAAGTCTCTTGGATTTTTACTTGTTTTTATTTTAGATGTATGATTTGCCCTCTTGGAGCAGGGGGAAACAATCTTGCCCATCTGCTTGTAAAAGCATGATGAATCTTTTGAATATGCGAATGTAAGATCTGTTGTTCAAGATGTCATGTTTTTCCCTCTGTTGTTAGCTGGGAGACAACACGGAATACCCTGATTTACCTGTGTAATCCCAGTGTGTCTCAGGTGCCAGGACTCGCTGTTGAGATCAGCATGTCTCCTGTCAGAAGTGGCTGGAGTGAGACAGGGACGGCATGACCGCTGGGCGCAGAAAGCTGCAGAGGTCGGGTTTCAAGGACAGCCAGCATGGCAGTGATGTGGCAGTGACAAGTTGTCAAGCGAGCAAATATAAAAGCTGGGTTGGGAGGGAGGGAGAAGGAAAAAGTCTTGTCATTTCTGATGAAATATTCAGTGTAGCAGTGGACCAAGTGGCTTATGCTCATGAGTCTGGTGATTGTTTTTTAAGAATGGTGGAGAGCTGATTGCTCACAGTGGAGACCTGTTCAGTGGTTGTGAATACTTTGTTTACTACCCTGATGATGCTCCTCAAGACATGTATGTCATAATTCCCTACTTTAAATTTCTGGATAAATTAAATGTTACACTTTGTTCATAACACTAGCAGCATCACGCTTGGGTAAGACACCTTTCAGAGCCCTAAACTGCTGTTAAGTCACTTGTATAGATCCTTGAGTTGCTATGGAGTGATGCATCTTAGAGAAATTTGGAAGGAAAACTATAATAACGATGCCAGTTCTGAATGATCATAAATAATCATAATTAACAACTCTGCTGTGTAATTTTGTTGGTTTGTTTTCAGACACTTTTCATTTTATTTTGAATTTTTTCATATTGTACTGAATTGAAACACTTCTGCTTGTAGTTCTGTGTATTCCATAGTATATGAGATAATAGCATACTTTATTTGTCCCTGAAGCAGACCACAGTAATATGGTGACTTTTATCTCCTGGCATATTTGCAGAGTTCTCAATGCCAAATTTCCTAATGGTAAGAGTGTTGTACTACATGCACATTATTCTTGGATCAGTAATGCTTTCACCAGCCTGCATATGTGTACATGCACACTAATTCTCATGTATATGTGGAATAAATGTTAATTTAAGCTTGATTAGTGTAATCTCATTAAGAATAAATACTACAAGGAGTGTACCATGATTCCTAGTGAAGTCCTTGAATAGCTTGCTATAATGTGAGGAAAACAGATGTATTTGTCTGCTGAAAGAGTGCCTGCATATTCTGTTATGCAGAATTTAGCAATCATAGTTCTTTTTTTGTTAATGAACACATTTATTCTTAAATTAGTACACACGATGAAATGCTTTATTGTGGATATATATGGAAATAATGCTTTAATTATGTGTTCTGTATTAGATTTCTTCAGGGTGTACTTTTAGCTGCCATCAATTACTTTAACTTAACTTTTTGTTTCTTTACATGAGAGAGCAGCTGTATATTGACAACTAGTGATGCTGAAGGGAGAAATATAAAGTTCTCTTTACTATCCTACTCTCTACTTTCTATCTAAAACAATTTAATTATTTTTTAATTCATCTGCAGCTGCTCAGGTTATAGTTGTGGTAGTGGGAAGATAGAAGGAATGAAAACAACCTAAATCCATAGTCAATAAGTCAGTATTTAAAAATGGATGAATATTACTTTTTAGCCTTACAAAAATAGGCTTGGTTGCTTCAGAACGTAGATGGGAGAAGAAAAATTTCCTGAGGCAAAATGGTCTTGGAATGAAAAGAGAAAATAAGCTTCAATGAAAAAAAAACTACGAACATATTTAATGATTCAATGTAGCTTTGTCTTATTAAAGAGCGATATAGCTGAAGAGTAACCTGAAGAGTTTGAATATAAAGAGAGAAGCAAGAAAAAAGAAGTCAGTTTGCAGAGGGAAGGAGAGCAGCTTGCATGGGGAGCCTGTTAACTGGGATCTTGCCCACCTGGGGGCTGCTCAGCATCAGCGTCTCTGCCACAGTAAGATGTGAACTGCGCTTCCAGCCAAATCGCTCTGTCTGTCTCTCCCTGGGGGTTTTTGGCAGCGGATTCTCAGAGTTGCAAGTTGGCTTTCGCAGTGCCATGTGCTCTCGCTCCCTGCCGATGCACACTGCAGGTGATAACACAAAGATATCAAAGGCTTTCCCTTCAGTCTCCCTCTCTAGAGCTCCATGTTTTCCAAGTAAAAATAAAAAAAGAAAGATAAAGGAACACAGGTTTCTGAGGTGGACTAAAGCAAAAGCCCCCAAATGACATATGTTGAAATCCAGCAGAAAAATTATTCAATATTGGTAATCTGGCAACGTGATAGGCTCTTCTCTCAAAATAAGACTGGGAATTTGAAGTACCTGTAAAAGAGAATTTGGACTTTCATTTTTTAAATGCAGATTTCTAATATTTTCCTAGTAAAAGTTTCCTTGGCAATGTAAACTCATGCTTTCTGTGAATGAAAGACCTTTCAGTTACCCCCACTATAAAAGATGAGAAAGAAGAACTGTGAAGAACACTCAGCTGCTGCCCCAGAGGACCGTGCACCCCGCTCTGTGCCTCCTCCCCGCGCTGATTGCCTGGGCACTCTTGAGCAACGTGTACATTTGTCCACAGTCCTTGGAAACTGTGAGAACTACCCACTAGTTATGACTTACAAATACGCTATTTAACCATGTTATTTTGGTTGTAAGAAGTGCTGGAACTGTTTTGTTTAAAATTTAACATTCAGAGTTGCTACATACTCCCGTTATGTACTATGGGATGTGGTGTAATCTCTGGTCATTGTCTTAGAGAGTTAATCCGTTTCCAGTTTTGTCAGCTTGGTTCTTGCTACTGGAATAATAGAGTATCTGAGCTTTTTAGACACATGGTCCTGATGGTTCTTGTTGTTGCCTGTCTTCACCTTGTGAAGGCTGCTTTCACAAGCAAGCAAGTGATAAAGTGCCAGTCAGTGTTGTCTTTAGGGTCACTTTAGAATTCAGTTTTCTGAAAGGTGGCTGGCAAGCAATATTTTCATTTATATGGGAAGGAAAAGTTGGTGCAGCAATCTCGTGCATATTTCCCTGCACTAATTCAAGCAAAAATACTGGGAGGGACAGGAAACTATGTCTGTAGCCTCGTTACCTCTCTTTTGTAAGAATCATTAACGTTTTGCATACTTGTGAGATTTAGCCAGTGACCACTTACAAATCCTGTGTGATATCTGTATATTTTACACAGTGGCTGCTCCAGCCTTTGTGTTAAGAAAAAGCACAGCAGTGGTTGTTTTGCGTAACCTCCATAATTTGCTTATTTTAAGGCTCTGAATTTGTCAGGTGTTTAAGCACATGCCCACCTTTGGCTGTACTGCTTAACATCAATAAGTTTGAGGCTTTTTTTAAATAGCTAAGAAGGAAATCAGATGCCTCTTTGAAAATCTAAATATAAGTCTGTAGGGAATTTGGTAAAGCCATCATTTCACCAAATCCTTTTATTGTTCAGTGAAATCTTGCTTGAATTGTGTCTTATAGAAAAAAGCCACGTTGTAGGTACTGTGTGTTCTGGCTTGCCAAACTGGTTTAAAAATACATCTTTTTTATTGTCTGCACTATAACATATTCAATAGTGTGTATTACTAATAGAATAAATGAAAAATGTATTTCTTTAACACTGTCATCTTTCTCTCTGACATGCATCTTGAGATGATTTGCAAATGCTCAGTTGTATAAGTGGCTTACAGAGGGAAATCAGCCTCTAATGTTATGCTGATGCATGGCCAGTTGCTTGAACCCATTAATGAACTAATCTCTGATACTCTAGTAAATGGTATTCTTGCTCTTGCATGCTGCACATTTTAATTCAGGTAAAATCAACATTAAAAAAAAAGAGAATTTAAATGGATTATGGTACTTCTACCTTTTTTCTCATACGTACTTTGAGAGAAATTAGGAAGTTTGCTCTCCAAAGCAAAGCCTTGTTGTGTCTCTTTTTTCATGCTAATGCAAGGTTATTAAACCTCTGCTTTGCTTTTGGATGACCACTGCAGCTAAATAGCATCTTCTACATAAAGAACCATCTTTTAAAACAATATATCAGGACACTTGTATTAAGCACAAGGTAATTTTTCTTTATTTGCCTTTCTATCATCACTGATTATGAAAATAGTTTTGTGTAAGTACAGATTGTCTCTCTCTTATAATCAGCTACCTCCTGCCCGATTCCTTAATTAATGGCATAATTCAGTGTTCTGGACATCACAATCACTTCCAGGGTAGTGAAATAATATCAGAGCTGCCTGGAATGTGTGTAACGAACCCCCCCAAGTGAAGGTCGTGCCTCTGTTGTGTTTTCCTATCCATGGAAAAAAATATGCTCTCAATCTAGATGATTTTTGTTTTTAGATTAAAGAAATAACAATTGATACCTCCCAGAGAGAATGAACAAGTATAGAACTTCCTGATCCTCCTCCTTAAACTGCCTCAGAGCTCTGTACCTTAATGCATGGGTTGGTAGTCCTTCCCACTAATTAGCACATACCACCCTGTCTTTTTCTATTATTATTTGTTTTTCTTAAGGAATCTGATAGGCCAGGACTGAGACATTTCTGTGTGTTACAGTTTGCAGTGGTAAACTATTTATCAGCAGTTTTCTCTGCCTTAACTTTTAAGGTTTTGGGCTTGTCTATTTAAATGTCAAGGGCAGGAGAGAGTAGTTAGTGCTTTGTTCCACAGATCTTGACAACCAACAGCTAGAAGCCCAGGGAAGAAATCCAAAAGCCTAAAGTCATCCAGTGTTTCAGCGGAGTTTATCTAAATCACGTATGTTTTCCAGACTCTGATTTTTCTTTTAGGCTGTAGAGTGTTTCCAGTAGAGGTCCACAATCGTTCATGAAGCTCCACTAAAAACCCCCAAATCTGCTGTTCCGTAGCTCTCCAACATTCAACCTATTATATAGTGCTGTTGTTCCATTGCTGTTATCTACTACTGCATATGTAAGTTCATACATTTCAGTGAAAAGTCACTACAGCACGTTGCAGAGCTCCTGAGATTTTGCGTTAGGAGCACCAAGGTACTTTACATACTATTGTCTTTTCCACGGGTCATGTAAGATATACAACTCATATTTAAACCACCTCTGGTTAAGGTGAATCTTTTCACTTGCTTCCTGTATTGATGGGTTTGTTCTAATGCCTGTTCACAAATCTAGCCGAAATGATACAGGTATTACTCCAATTTACCATAATTTGCTAATTTTAGTGTTTACTTTTGATGAAGATGTAAAGATAATGATACTTAACACCTCTCAGATAAATGCAAGAGTCTGAAGAGACGTATTGTTGGCTAATTTAAAAAAAATTAAGATCGGCAGTCGGCATGATGAATTCCATAGCAAATGGCTGCCTAACACTTACCAAAATGTTCTGCGTATGTTTTTTTTTCTTCTCAGCATTTACTGTGTTGGATTTTCTACCTGATTATCTCAAATTTAATGTATCTGGTGAGAACAGAGATACACAGAGAAATATTTCATTAGACAAACTTTCTCCTTTGCTTTCTTAAACTACTTAGAAATTGCATTTTGCCATGACTGTGGTGCGGTAGAGATTACATTTCTGAGGGGGGAGGAAAGACTTATTGAAAATCGATTATCTCCATGCTGGAAAAACATCAGCAATATTTCACATATTGCTTAGATGATTTCCCTGTATTTATATAATGGGGATCTTTTCTTCTGTCTACTCCAGGTCTCTGAACAGGTTTAGGCACTGTTTATATCAATATGTAACTCGGATTTAGTGGTTGCAGTTTTTGATTCCCATTTCTTTTGAGTTCCTTGGTGAGCACTAAGTAGCTAGGGAATGGGTCTTATTAAATTATACCTTGAAAGTAGTGCAGGCGCAATGGAAATTTTAATGAACATGATTGTTTTGACACATAAGAATTAGAGCATGTTTAAATATTATACATAGTGTATGAACTCCTGGCACAAAATGAGAAACGTGAGGTGTTCTTTTTGTTTTTTTTCTAGCAAATATAGTTCAACTTTAAGTTCCTCTCAGGTTTAAAAAAGTCAGTTTACTTAGGACAGTTTCTGAATCTTTTAAAGTCTCTGTATTTCAGATTAATGCAGCCAAAGAGAAGGCATGGAAGGGTGGGATAGTGAACTCCAAAGCTTTGGGATGTCTGAATTTTAAAAACCAGGTTAACCTACCCTAATTTGAACTATGTTCCATTTGCACATTGATAAAATGAAATTTATAGTTGCTTTTTGGCAGTGTTCAAATTTACATTTGACATATTCTATACTTTTGGCATAATATATACTTTTTGCTCTTTTGACCAGTTTTTTATGCAAATAACAGTAGCAATACAATGTATTTGTCTGTTGTCCCAAAATAAAGTGCACAATTTACAGGGTTATAAAACCATGGCTTAGAAAAGATTTAAAGGGTCTCTAGCCAGGGCTGCTTTCAGAAGTTTGTATGGGAATATATGGGATTTGCAGGATGCTTTATGCTAAGAGATTTTCAAAGTATTTGTTTAGTAATACTGTCTGTTGTGTTTTTTTCACTTCTTGGGAACTGTTCTCATTTTAAATGGCTAGATATGATCCCAAAATTTTAATGGCTAAATGTGTCCTTCTAGAAAGTAGTATTCAGCTGTGACTGGAACAGTCAGTGGGCTGATGAGTATATATATTTTTGCATTTGGGCTTCATGATGGAATTCTACTTCTTAGCTTTGTTGGAGCCTTTTGGTTTTCTAAGAATAATAGAGTTCATATGACATATGGAAATGTGTGCAGGAAAATTTGGGTTTTTGGTGGGAAAATAAATATCATTTAAAGGATAATTTTGGTTAAATGACTAAAATTAAGACTATTGAACACTTGACCTGCTTTTAAAATTACTATTATTTCTTTATAATAGAATACAGTTCGTGTTTTTAGAGTGTCCTGTTTTTGAAAACTGAAAAATCAAATATGATTATCAGTCAGCTCACTGTTCCAACCACAGGCAACTTGAATCAGAAATGACATCTCAGTATACTGATCAGTTCTTGGACCAGACTGAAGATATAAATTGCTGGTTCATTTAGATCTCTGTATTATAACTGAGTATAGTTAGTAAAGATATAACATTATAGTAGAACGTGAGCAAATAAATAAGGACAAAAGTACAAAATAAAGAATTTAAAATTATTTGAAAATATTTATGAGTTTTGTGATTTTCATTTAAGTAAAAATTTTTCATCAAGTATCTCTTCCAAAGTTGATTGATTTCAAGCAACAGAGTATCCTTTGTGTTCTGTGTCAGAGTACAGATAGCCTTATTCTACTGATTGTCATGCATGGAATCTATAGGTACAAATGTTGGGCAAAGCAGAACAGTCTCAGTCAGGACTGCACTGAGGTTTTGCATTGTCTCTGGACATTACTCTTGGTCTGTTGTTTCTCAGGTTCACATATCTCATATTCTGCTCAAGGGTTTTGAGAATTCGCACAGCCAGTAGTTAAGATGCTTTCTAATACTTTGCTATCGATTACCCAGATGATTACTCAACCTTTAATAACTTGTTCAGGAGTCTTAAGGAATTGTCTTTGGAACCTTCCAAGGAGTCTGAAATTCAGCTTTCCTTGGCGGTGCTTCACTTCAAGTAATGTGGGAAGAAAAACCTTTGTAATACAAGACCTGACTGCTGAAATTTCCTTACGGAGTGTCGTACAGGGACAAGATGATGTGCCCAGGCCCAAATACCTATGTGGAATATTTTAAAATTATGCTTTTAATCTTCCATTTTCCCCTATAAACTACATGCTCTGTCAGGTGAAGTTTATCAGTAAGTTCCACCAGAAGATGACTTAAGTGCGTAATTAACTTTTTGGATTACGTATTAGATTACACTCAATTGGTTTACGAGATGTATGCACACCCCATGTTTCTGATCCTCATTAGTAGTTCCAGTGAGAACTTGGTTGTTGAACTCCATGGCTTTAGCTTGTAGGAGCAATGGCTGAGGAAAAGGAGGGGATCTTGGCTTTCACTGAGACAGGTACTTAGCCACACCCAGAACCTTTAAGTACTCTGAATTCTCTAAGTTAATAATAGTTGTAGTTATTGTGCAGGGATACATATTCTTGCAGCTCTCTTGGTTTCTGCTGTTTATTTGAGATGGATATCTCCTGTGGTTTTGTTTTCAAGCTAGGCTGAAAAGGGGAATATTCCTTAAACGTGTATAGATCAGCTGCTGTTCCCAAAGAAGTGAGAGAGGTAACTTGCTTCCTGCAGAAGGTGTTATCTACAGATATGAACTCAACTCTTGCCTTGCAAAAGAAAAGTGCAATGTCTCATTTATGTGGAAGTATTAATTTTTATTTCTTTTTGATGTATTTCTCACTATGGCATATGTATGTGATACAGAGGTTTATGATGGTTTATTTTGTTACCTACAGACAAGATAGCCACAGGGACCGACACATTAAGACTAACGCTGTTTTGGCTTTTGTTTACATTCCTTTTATTAAATCTATTGACTGTTTGTTTTCAGATTGGTTTTAGCTATTTACTGCTTTCCCTAAAATGATATTTTGACGTTCTTTTTCCCTCTACTGTTGCTCCTGATGGTTTGGTATTTATTGGAATGCAGGAATCATGGTGAGGATATTGATTTGTGTTGGTCTTTTTCTTCTTTCTTTCACATGGTCATTTAGATTGAGCCATCTGCTTGACTAATAGTGGGAATGCTGAAGAAAGACATTTTCTTTTCAGCTCACTTATGAATTCTACTTTCAGATAGGGGTTACTCACTTGCAAATACGAAGATTTGAACTGTGATTCCATAGCATTATATATACAAAATCAGGAACTACAAATTATGTTCATCCAAAATATTTTCTTTGTTGGTGCCTTGTCATTGCTCCACTATTGATTCAAAGAGTGGCGTATGAAGTGCATCTTTTCTGTAATCACATCTGCAAGCAGGCAAGAAAAGGACCATTCTTATTCTACTAATTTTGTCACAGTTAATATCAGAAAAAAAATACTTTGATAAATGCCCTGCATCCAAGGATCTCAAATACTCCACAAGATGGTTTTGTAGCGTTGTTGCTATGTTGTTGCTGTGTATTGTTAATTAGGAGAGAGGGCAGACTGTATCTCGTGGAAAGTTGCCCAGTGTTGAGGACTGCACAGTGAGTCCATACAAGAATGCAAATAGAACAGACACAGTTCTACTCCTGGTCCCCCCTCACTTTGGCTGTATGAACTTTCTTTTTTAGCAAAATTTGTGCATTCAAAATAAATCCTCAAAGCACCAAGGTCTGAAGCTAAATGGGAATAAAACAGTTTGTGCCCACTCTGACTGAATGATTGAGAAAATAATGAAAGTAGTAGATGTTGTGGTGAACATGGTCTCCATGGTCACGTAGTCTCCATGATTTCCATCATATTTGCAGAAGGCTTTTTCTTTTTTATTTATTTATGTATTCCCAGAGGAATGCACAGTCACCTGTAAGTGACAAAGGAAGGAAGTTTACTCCTGGTAACCTCAACAGGTTCATATGTGTGGGAAGTGGGCATGAACTGTCACAATGAGGGCTCCTGCAGGTTCTCTAGAGAGGTGTCACGGTTGAGTTTGGCATTTATGAAATAGCAGGGGAGTAGACAGGGTAGATGTTGCTCTGCAGGATACTCCCGACTTTTTTCTCCTCCAGGCTGGAACACAGTCCTTTCCTTGGTTCCTTTGAGAGCCTGGGAGTGGAAGACTGTTGACATATTTCTGGAGTAACACCACTAACAAGTTCTATTATAGATACTGACTTTGTTGCTCGTAATTGTCCTCTCAGGAGGAAAATTTTCTACTTTGACTGTAGAGGGGATCTATGCATCCTGCTAAATTAGATGCCTAAGTTTCGATGGCATGAATATCATTAATGATGCTAATTTAAACCTTTCAGTAGTTTCACTGCCAAACAACTTGGGTAAATCTGGTTCACATTTATTTTCTACTAACCTGTATCTTTCTATCCTGTTTACTGTCTCATTCTTCCCCATAAAGACCTGTAGTTAGTTTCTAGCCCTGCGCTTAGAAAGGCTTCCTGGCATGCAGTATGGGTCACTTAAAACTTTTGTTCGTTGTAACTTTTTAGCCCTCTAGAGTAATGTCTCTCAAAATCTAGATTCTCTTTTGATTTCTCTGGGGGAAAAGGATGGGAAAAGACGTCTGGGACTGCTCTACTGCAAATACTTCTGCTTATAGTTACTTCTACAAGTAATCCCTTTGAAATCAATAGGGAATATTCCCAGTAGTAAAGTTAAATAGTCTGAAATGTCTCACAGAATAAAGCATAAGGGTGGGAAACATTACAGAATGTTGTATGACTTCATTACAAAGGGCATCACCACAAAAAAGAATCCCCCTCTTAAATAACCACTAATGAACTTAATACAGCAGGTTATTTTATAATCCATATGTCTTTCTAATTGTTCTTTATATACTCTATTGAAGCTTTTTTTTGTTAAGACATCAGCATAAATATTCCAATTCTGAAATAAAGCTTGTTTCAAGACCATCTATGAATGAGAAAATAAAACTTGACCTTTGATACATTCTATGCAACGTTCTCTACCCTTACTTATTATCTCCTGTGGCTGTTTCCTATCTATTGGCATTACATCATTCAGCTCCACTTATGACAATTCTTTCACAATGTGATTAAAAACCAGCTGTTCTAGTGGGTGTATAACTGTGCTATCTAACAGCATTTAAGAAACATAAGTTGCAGAGAAGTACTTTACCAGGACTTTTTTTAACCAAGTAATGAAGAAAATAAGTATACTTTGAAAAGCAGCTCTGAGTCAGGACTTCAGTAAATTAAAGTTGAATCAGTAAGGCCAAATCATGTCTGGAAGCACATTTGTAAACTTCAGTTCAAACTGCTCCCAAATATCTTAAGTTAGGATTTTGGCCTGCTTTTCACAGCAGCAGTACATATTTAATGTACTTTGTTCTGTTGATAACATAAATTTTCAGTAGCCACAACTTGTGGTCTAAATTGTTCTCTTGAGTATTTGGGAGGCTTTGCGTGCTTCTCGAGTGGAAAAAAAAAATGGCCCAGATTATTCATTAATTTATGTGAAATTATAAGATGAAAATACAAAAATCTCTTTCCAAATCCTCAAAGGATGAATCATGACTCAGTCTAAATGTTGACATGCAGAGAATGGAGCCTGAAGTGTATGGCTGAGAATACCTTTGTGCCCAGAAAACACAGCTGTGAAATGCAGATTCCTAGATGCTGAAATTATTTTGTGCCCCAACTTGCAGTTTGCATTTTTATTTTCATTATACAACTATGAAAGAAACAGGAGAATTTTTAAAGTATAAAGGAAAAAGTTCTACTCTGTTTCTAAATAGTAATTTCTATAATGCATAGTCGAAAGCCTATAGAAATATAATATTACAAAACTGAGGTGGCAGATATGTATGAATACCATTAAATACAATTTTATAATGAAAATTTTGTCTTATGAAGGTGAAACTTTTAGATCATATTAGAATTCTAAATTTTTTATGCATAGCAATCAAATGACCTCTCCATATTGCCACATAAAGTATAGATTTAAAGTTAAATGATCCAGTCAGTCGTTTAGAATTTTCTTAGGGTCATCTTTTACCAATAACCAAAGATGTTTACATGTGGTTCTCTGGTTTCTGTGTTTGTATTATTTACATTTTATGAACTGAAGAAAGAATGACACTTCTAAAAACTGTTTTTAATAGCCTTTGTTTATTGTTAATACGTAGCGTTCCAGGCTCTTGCTCTAATGATTTTTTTCACACTGCATTGATAATTAAATTCATTCATTTTCCTGGCTGCACAATTCTTTTAAATAAAAAGATATGGGTAATAATACCTACTATGTTGAAAGTACAGAGGAGAAAAGGGCAGATCTGCAGCTTCTAGTTCAAGGAGAGCCAATGGACTTTGCAACTTACAGGATAAATAAAATCAGAAATCTTGAGTCCTACACTATAGTAACGGTAGATCGTGAAATGTCGCTTTGTTGTTCTCATGCCATAGTACATGCAATATTTTTTCCAGTAAAACTGGAGCTGTAGGTATGTGATGTATTATCCATTGCAGGAAAAGTATGAATAGTAATTTTTGTTATGGTACTAAGTGTTGGTCCTCTTAGATGCCTGGAGACGGTTTGCATGTTTCTACCTCCTAACATATACACAGTAGCAATAATCCTCTTCACACCACTTCCACTCCCCTCGCCTTAATGTCAATAAACAGGGGAAAATATTGTGAACATGTGAAAATTTGTGACAACATAAGATGGATATAGTAACATAATCACTCCATTCTGATCTTATTTATTTGCTTATATGGGCTTATATGGCCTCTGCAATTTTATCTATTTAATGAGATTTTAGGTTTGGGGATTTTTAAATTATGCAAAAGGGAGTTAATACTTAATTGCTAATATAGAACACATTCTTAGCCTCATACTTCTTTTTTGTCCTATTTACAGAACTCGAGCAAAAATCATTATGACCATTTGTCCAAATATGTAGTTTAATTGTATTTTGAAAAAAAGAAGAGTAAATGAGTAAGAATTTATAAAATTTAAAATACATAATAATCACATTTTGTAAAATTTGTTTTAAGCTGGAATACTACAAGTTTGCAAAAGCAATTAACAGAAAAAGTAATTTTGAAATAGTGATAAAATGCTTTAAATGAAAGAAATCTAGATCAGTCTGAAGGTATTATTTTCAGCATCTTAACTCGGGCTCATTAATTCTTTTGGACTCAGTTTGCTGAAATTTTCTTAATTCTTGTCTGTCCCCAAGTACACGGTCCTTGAAAGGGTGAGCATCTGCTCCTCTGAAATAGATACTTTCCTAGGTACTCTGAGGTACAACTTTCCTTCTGTGTGTGTGTTTTTTTTTTTTTTTTTTTTTCTCCTTTCCTTTCTCTCTTCACCTTTTATTTGTATTTATTCTGTTTATTTTATTTGTGTTTCTTTTCTTGATAGAGTCTCAGTGTAAATGAGTTCTGTCAAAGGTTAATAGGGCTGGTAGAGTAATTGGAGTATTGAGGAGGTCCTTGGTGGAGATTCGTCATTAAAAGCCCATTTGGAGGTCTTCCTGTCTACCTGCATTCTTGAAGGAGTATTGAAGGTATGAATGATAACCCAGCCACAAGTTTTCATCCCACTTTCCTCACCAGTTGGAGGGCTGATAACGTAAGTTTCTCCCAGCACTGTGTTACGTCATCTTCAGGTATTGAATATTGATGAATATGTGCTCAGGCTGAATGCTGCTACCCAGACATCTTGTTTTATAATGATATAATAAGAATATGACGTCCTAGTTAGAGCAAAGATGTAAAGTTTCCATTATTTCAGGAATTGAAAATGTTCTGTTCCTCACATTTTTAACTTAAAATATATCTACAACCTGTATTATCTTTAGTAATTCTTGGTAAGCATCTCATAACTTTTCACATGTATCTGTAATTAGTGTGGATGTTTCTGCCTTGGGTATCCTTATTTCTCAAACTTGTTAAGAACAAATGAGTGACTTAAAAGAGATCTGAGCAATAATCACTGATCCCCAAGTTGAACACGGTAAGACCTGTACCAGTGTCAAGTGCCAACACTGATGTATTTGAAAAGGCAAAGACTGAGATGCCATATGAGACACTTCTCCTGTACTAAGGAACAGGATACCTGTATGTTCTCCCCATTGTCTGAGGTCTATCACAGAGGGAGTCATGAGGGAGCCCAGATAATCTTTTTAACTCATCTACTCATACGTTCAGGTATTATGATCTCCTGTCCCAATTATTTCTGCTAGACATGCCTGAGTGTTTCTCTCAGAGATAAAGACAAGGGTGTTACATTCAACTGCTTCTGCTCATGTGTTGGTGTAGATAATGAACTCCCAGATGCTGAATCTTTGAGTTTGTCAGAAGTTGTTACTCAAATCCTACAGGAGTACTGAAAGCATTCCTCATGGAAGTCTGGAATCAAAGTAGGTTTGAATCAGCATCATCAAGTTGGATACATGGTTCCTGTTTGGGCCGACTTCTAATGAAAAGCTTATGAATTAAAGACAAAAAGGGAAGGAGCAGGTAAGAGAAACTTGTCTCAAACACCAAAAGAACCAAAACCAGAAAAACTTAAGCTACTGTTTACTAAATATATTGCAGTGGAACTTAGATTATTAAATACTCCGATATGGAACAATTCTGTTAATTGTGGCAAAAAAGACTTTTCTAAATGATACATTTCAAATGAGTAAATTGAAGTGACTGTCTCCTTGAAAGTCTATGGGGAATTCTTCTAGGGTAATTCTAACAGGGAGTTTGACCTCTTTAGCACAAAAGACTGACTGGATTGTCACAATTCCAGGCATGCTCTAGGTTTGGCTGAAATCTCTAAGAACAGTTTCATTTTGTAAGTGCGCATTGTGTTTAGGGAAGTGAGAAAGTTGAAACTTACAGGAATGTTATTACTCATTGCATTTGTTTTTCTAATGGATGAAATTGATACTTACTGTATGGGCTCATTGTCCTAGGGATTTCCTTGATGATACCTTATAAGAAAGTGATGTCACTTGACAAAGTTGGTAACAATTGAGGAAAAGTCAGTATGTGCTTTGCGGTGAGAGGTCTTTGCTGGCTGCCTGAGCATAGTCCACATTGCTCCAATGAACTGCGAGATCAGACAGATGTGGAGGGCAAACTTGCATCTAGACCACGTGTGTATATACATGCTTGTTTCAAACTGTAGTTTACTACTTTTTAAGGAATTACTAATGCTTTGGGTACAACCTCCAAACACCTACTAGTGAATGCTTCTATTCTTGCAAAGATGTGGGGAGGTATGTATTCCTCTCTGAATCCTTTCCTGTAAATAATGTTCATACAGTCTGTAAAGTTTGTCTGAACTAAAACTGCCACTTCTTATTGTGGAATCTGAGGAAATTTTAATCTCCATAGAGAAGAGGGGGAGGAAGGACTGGGCAATAACATTTAACAGTTAAACATCACTGCCATGTCTGGAAGGTGAGAATCAATTACTTGCCTCCTCCAGCAGCATATGGATGGATGGGAGAGAAAGTTGAAGGTCTCTCCTATCACCTGCAATTTTCATAATAGAAGGAGCTTGGCATGCCCTCACTTCCTTTCTCTCTTACACAGTTAAAGGTTTTTTGGAGTCTGACATTGACTTCTATCGCATGGGAAGGTGACGGTGCCTCTGGTGTCTGTGCAGGGAGCTCTGCAGCTCCTCCTGTGAGCCTGTGTGCAGTGCTGCTGGAGATTTAGCTCTGCAGCCTCAGCTTTCACAGAATCACAGAATGTCAGGGATTGGAAGGGATCTTGAAAGCTCATCCAGTGCAATCCCCCCGCCGGAGCAGGAACACCCAGATGAGGTTACACAGGAAGGTGTCCAGGCGGGTTGGAATGTCTGCAGAGAAGGAGACTCCACAACCTCCCTGGGCAGCCTGGGCCAGTGTCTGTCACCCTCACTGAGAAGAAGTTTCTTCTCATTTTTAAGTGGAACCTCCTGTGTTCCAGTTTATACCTGTTGCCCCTTGTCCTATCATTCATTGTCACAGTGAAGAGCCTGGCTTCATCCTTGTGACACTCGCCCTTTACACATTTATAAACATTAATAAGGTCATCCCTTAGTCTCCTCCAAGCTAAAGAGCCCCAACCTTTCCTCACACGGGAGATGCTCCATTCCCTTCATCATCTTCGTGGCTCTGTGCTGGAGTCTCTCCAACAGTTCCCTGAAGGGCCCAGAACTGGACACAATATTCCAGATGTGGTCTCACCAGGGCACTGTAGAGGGGCAGGAGAACCTCTCTGACCTACTGACCACCCCCCTTCTAATCCACCCTAGGATGCCATTGGCCTTCTTGGCCACAAGGGCCCAGTGCTGGCTCATGGTCATCCTGCTGTCCACCAGGACCCCAGGTCCCTTTCCCCTACACTGCTCTCCAACAGGTTGTTGCCCAGCTTATACTGGAACCTGGGGTTGTTCTTGCCCAGATGTGAGACTCCACACTTTTTCCCCACCCAACTCTCCAGCCTGTCCAGGTCTCTGGATGGCAGCACAGCCTCTGGCGTGTCAGCCACTC
The DNA here is from genome assembly GCF_964273445.1 of Streptopelia decaocto. Taxonomy (NCBI): domain Eukaryota; kingdom Metazoa; phylum Chordata; class Aves; order Columbiformes; family Columbidae; genus Streptopelia; species Streptopelia decaocto. The sequence goes on along the minus strand of NC_138666.1, from coordinate 14,981,544 downwards.
CTCCCAGCTTGGTGTCATCAGCAAACTTGCTGATAGTGCACTCTATTCCCTTGTCCAGGTTCCCAGTCCACCTCACTGCCCAATCATCCAGACCACACTTCCTCAGTTTAGCAGTGAGGATGCTGTAGGAGACTGTGTCAAATGCTTTACTAAAATCAAGACAGACCCCATCCACTGCTTTGCCATTATCTATCCACCTGGTTATGTCCTCATAAAAGACTCTGAGGTTGGTTAAGCACGACTTCCCCTTGGCGAAGCCAGGTTGACTGCCCCTAATGACCCTCTTATTCTTGAAATTCCATTGGAAAACAGTGAGTTCTTTTATTAAAGTCTGTTCCCATTTTGCAGGGTTTCTAAACTCTGAAGTAGCAGGACTGTGTACCATGCTATTGCAATTATTCTTAAAAAATCCCATCTATGTTTGCTTTCCAGAAGTGTATTGAGGTTTAAAGAAAAAGGGAACATGTTGGACAATACTTTGTGGATTCAACATAACTCAGTACATTTTCCAGGCTGAAATGTGATTTCATGTTACAATACATTTGTGAAAATCCAATTTTGATGTACAGTCTTGTGTCTGTCCTAACAACTAGTTATTTCCCTGGCTTGCTCAACAAAGAGAAATAAATACAAGAAGAAATTATCCAGTGTGTGGTATGCTGTACGCGTACTTATGAGAACAGAGTTACTACGAGTCTTGTTTCTTTGACGAGGGAGTTTTGTAGATTAGCTTATTTTTTTACTCTTGCAACAGAAGCATGGAGAGCAAATGCTACACTGCATCCTTTATACATCAATAAATAACCATTCTGCATGGTTCTAATCACATATATACAGAAGTGATGGTAATAGGGAGAATGTTTGTATTGAAGGTATTTGTATAACTCTGAATGCAGGTGAGAGATCTGTATTCTGTGTCAAGTGCTGTCTTTTCCTAATATGTCTAGTGCTTGATCTGTGTTTCAATGTATCTCTTTCTTCATAATTTCTCTCTTTTTTCTTTTGTGAGCAACGAATGTCAGTAAAAAGGAGAAAACCATCCAGTAAAGTAACCTCCTTAAATCTGGAAGATACATGGTGATGTTTTACTTCCTCACATCTAGACTATTTTTGCAAAAGTTAAAGGAATAATATATTAATTTTCTTTATGTTAGTGTGATACACTATTTTGAACATGAATGCATCAAATTCCTCTCATTTAAAATATCTGGTTAATAGGTTGTTAAAATGATTATTCCATTAAAATATATTACAATTTAGTTGTTCATGATTAGCATCACATGGTTTATATTGAAAGTTTATGCTTAAGTATTTTTTTAAATCATAAGTTGTTGCTTATTTCAGCCTTAGAAATATTGTGAATATGATTAGCAGAAAGATAAATGTTCTTTGTCTAAGAAGCAAGTGATTGTTGGTAATATGAAAAAGTCTTATCCTTTACCTTTATAATTCTAATAAAGAAAATTTATGAATACAGTTGATAGCTGAACTTGCCCAATGAATATATTTCACTCACATGCACGCTGTTCCAAAAATACAACTTCAGCTGTTTCAGAAGGCTTTAGAAATAAATTCTCTTCCCCAGTTTTGCATGATTTTTAGAAAATTAGGTCAAAGGAATTTTCAATTGAAAACACTACTTTGTCATGTTATCTACAACATGTCTAGCAAATTTATAAATCTAGTGTTCATCTGAGTAAAGTTCCAAATCATAATGAATGGTTTAGACAGCATTATCATCAATTTCCTACAGGTGCAGCTGTGGAAATCAGTCACTTCAATCAAAAGCCCCTGTCAACTTTCACACACTGTCATTTTTTATATTCAGGATTTGCTGAAATTAACAAAAAAAAAAAGCCAAAAAAAGACGACAATTCTGTACTGTAAATGTCTTTACATCGCTCCTACCTTTGGGTGGTGCTTTTGAGCAGTGCTGCACTGTTTCTGTTCAAAGAATTTAACAGCATTCATATTTTTACACTTTATACTAACACGATATTTCTTTCGTGATATTATGGAGTTAAAATTGCACTGTGTGTTTTAACGCACATTACAACCACCTCTTAAGGCAAAAAAAAAAGTAAATTCATGCAAATGACTTATGGAAAGTGAAAAGATTTGGGCTTCTTCATTCATTGCAGAAACAGTTGTTGGGAAACAGGCGTTTTCTTTTTGTGGACTCTATGCTTACCACAACTCATGAAGTTTGTGCATTGATAAGAGCTATCTTTTGAATACCAGTCTTAAAAGGGATTATAAAAAGGTTATGAAGAAAGAAAATATGGTTGATATAGCCTTGCTTTAAATTATTTACTTTGTTTCATTTGTATCTTTAAAACATTGTTGATAGAGCTCATTCATGTTGCTTTGCTAGTACCTGAAAATTAGAATAAGAACCTGTGAAGTATTGTACCTGTGGTACATTTCCTGCTTTTATAGTACTCCATATGCCAATGGCTTTATAGGGCCTTCCTATAACCTTCCTATAAAGCACTGCAATTAAAATCCAGTAACATTCAATAAAATACAATACCAATCCCTTTGAAGAATTCCCAGTGTACTAAAAAAGTGCAGCTACCCCTGACTGCTGGTTGTTGATGGGGAGCCGAGGGGCCAGCGCTCTGCTGTGTGCAGCCACACACACCAACCTCCTCCCCACCAGCCACCTCTCCGGCTACCACTTCAGAAGCCACTTGTTGCCAGCAGAATCTTTTTGTAATGAAGCCATAGAAACCTGAAATCCTGAGAGGTTCCTGTTCTTTCCCAGTGGGTGGTGGATAGGTTGAGCTTTATTAAATTTGAGGGATGCTCATTAGCTTGTGAGAATAAACATGTATTTTGCTGTTTTTTTTTTTTTTAATCTTACTGCAGTCAGTGCTCATGTAACTTTTTGACAAGAATTTTTAATGTCTTGGGTTGTGACCATTTCAGTTGTGTTGAAGATGGAAGAGATGCCAAGTTTTTTTCTGTTTTAGGGTTCATTGAAAAGGCAGAGAATTACAAATTAATGGTTTTTTTTCTGTTTTAAAACTTTTTTTTTTTAAATATACAGAGCTATGATAAAATTATCAGTTTTATTAACTGGGTATGCCAACTTCCCAATGTTGGAGCAGGGATCCTTCCTGTATAAAGTTGAAGCCCAATCTGTTTGTGTCTCCGCTTGCAATACCACCCTGGAGAGAGCAGCTAGAATAGCAAGGCTGCTGTAATTTCACTTTGTTTTATACTATGTGGGCCTCAATGCAATTCCTCTGAAACTGAAGCCTTTAAAAGGTAGAAAACATTGAGTTTATGTATGATTAACTTTTAGAGAATGCAATTGCTGATGTCTTTTTCTGCAATTAGGAAAGGATGGCAGTTTTACACTAGGCTGCACTGAGAACTGAGCAGGAAGCCCCTGGTAACTGAGCACCGGTTCATCTAGAGAAGGGTTTGCAGGATAGGGCTGATTTTTGTGTTCGGTCACTCTGTAACACCAGTCCCATTCAGCAAGAGAGCAGTTCTTTGTTTTGTGGCCTTACTGAGTTCAGTTTTGTGTCAAGCGATCTTGCCTCTTTGTCTTGTTTGTGTTCATTTAGTAACGACCCTTTGAAATCCATCTGAAGTGCTTTGGTTTACTTTGTTACTGCTCTTCAAGTTTAATATGAAAATGATGCCTGATTCCTTCATCCTCCCTAATGAAAAATGAGTCTTTTCTGCCCTTTTTTAATGATCAAAATATAAAGCATCTGTATGCTGTAATTCTTAATACAAAAAAAAAAGATGTTTAAGAATATTGAAAAAGTACTTTGAAGAAAAATTTAGTGTCCATAAATCAATTAAACTAATGCATACAAAATAATCAGTGGTATATTGGGCAGGCATTTCAAGCATTTATTTTGTTTCAGAATGTATGTTGATATATGAATACATCCTCCTTTTTTCCTGTGCTGGATAGAGATTTGTGTGCTACACTGATGCTGTCTCAGTTGAAATGTGAGAAAGAGTGGTATTTTTTTTTTTAAACCATTTTTAAGAAAAGACATTAATGTAATTTTCGCAAGAAGTAACCCAAATAACGACTTTCTCTAAGTAAGTATTCAAAACAGTTTATTTAATAGGGTCTTTTTGGAAAAAAAAACGCACTAGCTCTTTAACAGTGCAGTAGCATCCAGGTATGCTGGGATATTGCCGAAAGTGTTGACCAAGCAGAATGTGACTAGACAAATGTCTTCTCATTGTGTGAAGCATGAAGGCCATGATAGATGATTTCAAACAACAAAGCGCAGCCACTGAGACAAAATTAGTGTTGTTTTAATTACCAGTGTCTGTAATGTTATCTATCCATAACTGTCTTGAAATAGACTGTCAACAGAAAGAGACTTGAGCTGATACTTCCATGCAGTATTTCTTATTTTTCTTAAGTCACAACAGTATGCATTTATAAGAAGTATTTAAAGCTTTCTTTGAAACATTTACTTATAGCTTAAAAAAAAGTTCCATGCTTTAGGAAAAGTGTCTTTCTATCTTTCTAAGAAAAGAAGCAAGCAGTTCTTATTAAATACTGTTTGGAAGTCAGGGTAATGGGTAGAAAATGGAACTTGGCCTGACATTCTTCAAGTAAAGTTTACACTCGGTGAGCTGTGGTTTTTGTCAGTCACAAATAGCGCTATGACACTAATAGTAAAGAAGATTCTTTATTCCTGAAATATCCTTGAGCTGAGATGGGGTGTTCTTCATATATTAGTAAGTGTATATATTGTGAAGATGAAGTATTTCTTACTTTCGGGGCTTGCAAGAGATGAAAGATAGGCCAGCTTTTGAAAATGGTCTATACGGCACATGCTACAAATGAGCAGGGAAAGCATTCGAGCTAATAGATTACAGTAATTATCCAATCTTTGGCTAGTTTGTATTGGCAAACTATAAATACAGTACACATTAGAACAAGGTGCTTACAGAATGTACATGAAAGGTCAATGTAATTTGCAAGTCGCTAGTCATTAGAATATGCTAAAAACCATTGCTTCAGGGCTTAGATTTTAATGATGAATACATTGATTATTAAGTAGCAGAGGAAAAATGTAGCAGAGCTACTGTAGTGTAATGATAGGTCGCTTTATTTTGGGAAGGAAATCAACTAAGCTTCAGAATGCATGCATTGAGAAATATAATTGCAGTGAGGAAAATTCCTCAGAGGAGCTTGGCACATATTAAAAGCAAAAACTTGAGACATGTTTGTGATAAGATTACTAATAAATCTCTGGTAAGTCTTAGACTCCTGACAATAACACAGCAACAGAGCACTTCATCTTCTCCATGCTTTAGAATTTAAGATCAGTCACAAACAATCTAAATTACGACTGATACTAGGCAGATGCAGTGCTGCGCTGTGTTGCTCGTCATAAATCTCCTGTTCCTTATATGCAAATTAAACTCTGTTTTAAAAGATAATTTTTCACATGGTGATCTCCCTTATTTGTGGAATGCTAGTGATTCTTAACGTTAGGAGAGCCATCTCAGGAGTTCAGTATAAGTATTGCTGAGGGAAAAGAGCAAAAGAAGGCTGGTTTGTTTGGAATAGTTTGGACATCGGTGCATGGGACGTTTCAAATAACTTATTAAGTTAGACACAGCACTAATACTGTTTGTAGTTTAGCTGTGGCCTTGTTTTCCTCAGCAGCTGCCTGAGCAACTTATCTTTGACTTTAAAGTTCTGTCTTGTTTATATCAAATCTTCAAGGTTCTTTAACTCGTACAACAATAAAACAGAATATAACCAAGCTGTGTAGACTAAAATATTTGTCTTAATCAGCAAACAGCTCCCCCCCCGCCCCTTCAGCTCTTCATTTAAAACAGCAAGTTTATGTCCCTTCAGTATTTTCAAAATAGTTGTGTTAGTATTGCATACTTTCTCATTCTGCCTCATGCAGACTCAGTTATGTGAACGGCACATAAAGAGCGCAGTTTTAATTAATTGCTATGCAGGTGTTATCAAAAAGGCCATTGTCTTGTGGGAATGAGATCTGAAATGCAAGAAATTTTGCATACAAGAGGGGGGGGGGAAGTGTTAACAATTTTTTTGTTAATAATTTTTTAAAGGAAATTAATCTATTTTCATGGAAAAGGCATTTAAAATGCTTCTGTGAATCATAATGGATGCACTGTAAAGGGAAAGTAAAACTTAGTGAATTTGAACATATCAAAACTCATCTTTCACTTGGCATGTTTGGTAAGTCTTTCTCAAAAATAACTCATGCTAAATTGAATCAAGCTATATGCTATACCATCTGAGACATGAGGACAGACAGAGTAGATAGAATTGAGAAGCACTTAGCAGAACATTAATCAGATAGGCCAGATTCTCTTTGGTATAACTTATTCTTGCTCCTTTGACATCACTGGTTTGCATTACTTTAAAATCTGATCTGGCTAAGATGGTTTGGTCTGTGGGTAATAGTTGATGTTGGTGTCAACATGCTGAGTATTTTGTATTTCTTAGAAATTGGAATAAATCCTGTCTCTTAGTCATGTTTTTAGAACTCTGAGCATGTGATAGATGCAGGTTAGGAAACTCTTTAAATAATAAGAAAAGCGAAGGTATATGTTTGGTAAGCAAACAAACCCCATGATGCTCAAATGAATTATTCTTAAGTAACCAACGTTAGGTCAATTACCCAGGATAAGTCTTTTCAGATTGCGATATATCCATAGATGCTTCCCAGACTGTGATATCCTTGATCAAGCTTCCAGTCTTTTATTTTCAAAACTTATTGGCAAATTCCAATTTCAGAAACAGCGAACTGTCTTGTAAAAAGATCAGGTTATCCTTACTTAGGAACGTTTTTGGAAGCAAATACAGGCCGCTGGTCTCCCCGAGTGACTTTGTTGTTGAGTGTCTGGCTGAGGTGGGTACATGGTTACAGTCACAGTAAATTTCACATTCAAAAGAAAACGAGCACTGGTTTTAGTTCCCTTGTTCCTTATTTACCCTGTTGAAACAGATACTGCAGTACATAGTGCTGTGTAGTACAATGATGAGAATTCATCAAAACATGCATTAAGGGGCAACACTACACAAGGGTAAGGATATAAATATATTTTACAATTCCTAGCTTCCTATCATAAGAATAGTTCATGAATGAATGTAAATTTACAGTGGGTGCTTATCAAATGTGAAAACGCTTGCAAATCAGAAACAAACTTTGGGACTATAAACATATTTCAATGATAGTTCATGCAAAGAATATGTTTGATAGTAAGAAATAATGTTCTCTTTTAGTTTCCACATGAAGCAGGTTGACATATTATTGTATATGGAGAATTATAACACATCTGAGTCAGAACACTGTATGTATGCAACCTTTAATCCTCTAATCAGAATGCTTATTATTAGGGAACATATAATGACATAAAATATTATTATTTATTTATGAAGCAAGAAAGACATCATCCAGCATAAAGAGATAATAAAGAGAAAGTACGGTTGAATCAGTTGATTTCATTTCTTTGTTCCATAGAGAAGTGATATACAAGCTATCAATCTGCTATGGTTTTTAAAATACTTGATAGAAATATTGAAGTATGCTAATTTCTTGCATAAAAGACAATGTCATCTGACATCTCAAAGGAAGTTCTGAATGGCACAGTGACTTGTACATGTGTCCCATCTACATGGGAGTTGGAATATTTTGCTGCACTAAAGTAGAAACCCATAAAATCTTTTGGGCTTGACTGTAAGATGCACTTGTACAGACAGTAATTGGCCTGTTACAGAGATATTAATTAATATGTTAGAAATGTTTTCTTTATTAATGAGAAATTCACACATACTATTTAAATTAATTTGTATAGTTTAAAATTAATTTATTGTGGCCTTCAGTGACCTCAAATCTACTAAGACAAAGCTGGAGTATTGTACTAACTGTTAAACCATTCATTAAACATTTTATGCAAATAATGTTTGTTTATAAACAAATTAACTGCAAGGATTTTCAAAACAGGTGCTGTGTTGTGAATGCGTACTAAATGATGTGGTACTGAAAGAATTAATTAGACCTTCAGATGTAATTAGTTGCAATAATTTGCGTGATTAGCGGCTTGGTTAAGAAGTAAGACACACACATTGTAATGCATGGAAGAGTCACTGCAGTAGCTTTGTCTTTCATACGGTGAAGATGAGATTTCCTCATGTTTAGGAAATTTTTCAAAAAATTGCTGACATAGCTGGAGTTAACTGCCAAGTATTCTGTAGGGGGTAACTTTTCTTTTTTTTACCCTTGGCTTGTTGCAATGCATATGCATTGGAAGCAATACCATTTGTTTGTACCTCAATGAATTTTTAAAACAGAAGGCTGTTAACCCTAGATCTTCAAGTCTCCAGAGGAAGAGCTGATACTTAACATGTTCAGGGTTAAAAGATAGGCTGTGATAAGCCAGAGGAAACAAGTCTGGTGTTTCAAGATCAATTCTAAATATTCATGTAATTTTCCCCCCCTCGCACCGTAGTTAAGATTTTTCTTCTCACATATCCAACAGTGCAGTCAACCATTGGATGCACATGAAGAATGCTTTGGAAACTGGCAGCAGTCAAAAGTGATTAAAAAAAAAAAAGTTATGATAACTGATAATTTATGATGATCACATACCCAGTTATGGTAAACATACAATAGTTTTGTGACTTCAAGCTGGGAGGAGTGGCTGACATGTCAGAGGCTGTGCCACCATCCAGAGACCTGGACAGGCTGGAGAGTTGGGCAGGGAAAAATTGAATGAAATATAACAAGGGCAAGAGTAGAGTCTTGCATCTTGGTAGGAACAACGCCAGGTTCCAGTATAAGTTGGGGAATGACCTATTGGAGAGCAGTGTAGGGGAAAGGGACCTGGGCATTGTGGTGGACAGCAGGGTGACCATGAGCAGCACTGTGTCCTTGTGGCCAGGAAGGCCAATGGTGTCCTGGGGTGTATTAGAAGGGGGGTGGTTAGTAATTTGAGAGAGGTCCTCCTTCCCCTCTACTCTGCCCTGGTGAGACCACATCTGGAATATTGTGTCCAGTTCTGGGCCCCTCAGTTCCAGAAGGACAGGGAACTGCTGGAGAGAGTCCAGCTCAGGGCAACAAAGATGATTGAGGGAGTGGAGCATCTTCCTTATGAGGAAAAGCTGAGGGAGCTGAGTCTCTTTAGCTTGAAGAAGAGGAGACTGAGGGGTGACCTCATTAATGTTTTTTTAAGCATAGAAGGGAAATGGAATAAAATAAATATTAAAAATCACAAAAGAAGAACAGAAAGCATCTTTAACTGCTGCACAGATGCTGTGTGTCTGCTGTCATAGGGATTACCCTTAATTACTCTGGATGAAGTTTGCTATCACTGGTTCTTTGGATGCCTCACAATTGTTTTATTTTTAAAGGAGTTCTTCTTCCTATATATGTTTTAATAGAATATGCAGCTGTTAAAGTTTCAAGGAAGGAAACCACCATTTTAGTCCTGAAGAGACTGAAGATCATTTGACAGAGCTAACATAGGGATCCACTTGAATGAATTTATTTTTTATCCTTTCTGTAGTCTGTTTAATTCAATTCTTTCATTTTAAGTGTGATGTTTGCAAAGTAGTCTTTAAAATGGGCTCTTCTGTATTGCGTTTGGATTTGAACAAAATTAACATTTGTATGTCATCAGTAGCTGCAATGCATAGCTCAAGGCAATGAAGGATAGAAAGTCAAAGAATATGGGAAATTTGATTAAAATGAATAAGCAGTAGGGGTCTTAAGGGTGGACATAGCTTACTCATTGATTTATTTGTATTGTTTCTTGAGGCAAAAGGAGCTAATTCCATGGGATGTTTAGAAAATGGGTTTTAAATCTGAAAATAAAAAGGTGTTTAAGTCAATAAAATTAGGTTTTAGACAATGTAATATGGAGACTTCCCTGCTTATATTTCTTAGTCACATTTTGTGAGGGGCACAATACTGAGCAAGTAAATGCTCATTGAGAGAACCCCTTTCAAAAGAGTTTTCACTGAACTTACTGTGATTTGGGATCAGTTGGATATTTGTAACATTTTTCTTTGTTTAATTCATTAGGACATGTGTTGTGAAGTAGAGCCCAAATTATCAACCTGGCAATTAGTTGTTGTGCATGGTTTACCAAATGTGTTCTTGCTCAGTGCTGCCCTATGACTTTTTTGGGCAGTATTTTTTTTTTATGCTGCCTTCAGTGGAGTGGTCTGTCCTTGCCATGTGTTTGTGAGTCACCAGCTGTTCACATGTTGTCTATTTTTGCATTGTGTAATGTTGCTTCAGGAAAATATTATAGTTTGCAAGACCTTTGTACTCACATCTTAATGCTTTGGCTCTCACTTTGAGGTCTTGCTCTTTCATTCGTCTCAGCATTCTGAATGTTCTTGATAGCAGCTCTTATACTTTTAACTCAACTTGATGGATTGGCATAGGTACCTTTTCAGTGTTTCAGATACTTCCTTGTCAACATTTTCTTTCCTCAGTGCATCAGTGCTGGAAATGTGAAACACTTTGCCTGCTAGGCTTTTCTGGGGTATTCAGTGTTAAAGGGCAGTATTTATTTGCAAGGCAACTTTTAAATGAAAAATCACTTGAAGCAGATGCCTGAGATGAAGGATCTATGTTGCTGGTACTAGTGAAAATCTAGTCCATAGTTTAGTCAAAGCAAGGAAGCTTCCTAATTCAATTGCCTACCACAATCATATTTGACACAGTCTCCCACAGCATCCTCACAGCTAAACTGAGGGAGTGCGGTCTGGATGAGCGGGTAGTGAGGTGGACTGTGAACTGGCCAGAGAGTTGTGGTCAATGGGGCAGAGTCCAGTTGAGGTCTGTATCTAGTGCAGTGCCTCAGGGGTCAGTACTGGGGCCTATATTATTCAATATATTCATTATTAATTTGGATGAGGGAATAGAGTGCACTGTCAGCAAGTTTGCTGATGACACGAGGCTGGGAGGAGTGGCTGACATGTCAGAGGCTGTGCCGCCATCCAGAGACCTGGACAGGCTGGAGAGCTGGGCAGGGAAAAAATTAATGAAATATAACAAGGGCAAGTGCAGAGTCTTGCATCTGGGTAGGAACAACCCCAGGTTCCAGTATAAATTGGGGAATGACCTATTAGAGAGCAGCGTAGGAGAAAGGGACCTGGGCATCGTGGTGGACAGCAGGGTGACCGTGAGCCAGCACTGGGCCCTTGTGGCCAGGAAGGCCAATGGTGTCCTGGGGTGTATTAGAAGGGGGGTGGTTAGTAATTTGAGAGAGGTTCTCCTGCCCCTCTACTCTGCCCTGGTGAGACCACATCTGGAATATTGTGTCCAGTTCTGGGCCCCTCAGTTCCAGAAGGACTAGATGACTAGACTGGACTAGATGATCTTTCGAGGTCCCTTCCAATCCCTAGCATTCTGTGATTCTGTGACATCCTGTGAATAGGGGTGAAGGAGCTGTGGAAAGCAGAGATATTCTTGCAGGGACAAGCTCAGGGCTTGTCTGTCAGGTGAGCTCAGCCACGTTCTGCCCAGGGTGCGTGGGTGCTGGGCTGTGTTTGGAGGTGGACTTGAGAATGCAGTTGTGCCTTTGGCACACTGGAGCCATAGAAAAGTCAAGCTGGAAGGGATCTCAGGAGGTCTCTAGTCCAACCTCTTGGGAATATGAGAGAATTAAATATACCATCTTTCAAAATGGGATGATATGATGATTAGAATCAACCTGTCGAGTGTTTTCTTTATAACTTTTTTTTGCACAGATATGCTTTAGTTTTTGTAGTAGCTGGTGTTTTGTAGTCGCTGAAGAGTTTCACATAAGGTGCATTTCTGGTTTTCAGCTTAGAAATATGGAAGATGTGAATAACTGAGGTCAACTGATCTTTTATCAAGATGGGTGGAAACTCCAAGCCATCCAGGAATGATGGAAAGATAGAGGTTTTATTAACTTTTTAGTCAAGAATAGTACCAGGTATTTAGGTATAGAACAGTACATACAATTGACTACAGATTCTTGGCTGAAAAAAGAGCCAGAAAAATAATTTGGGTGTTTTGCGACTGTTTGGCTTAGTTTACTTTCATTCTTTTGCTTAAATATACCACATGGAAGTGATTTCACAGTTTCAGTTGAAATTAAACTGCATTTGTTTTTTGGTCAAAAACACATACCACCTCCAAACAAAACAAAGTATTTTGCAGGGTACCTCTGTCCATCACTCCTAAAACTCTCCCTCAGATGTTGCAAAGAATACTGCGTATAATTGTAAGTATTAAATGGAGATGTCTTGATCAGTGTCTGAACTGAATCCTGGGATACCTGTGAGCTGATGGTTCATGTTAAATATGCATTTTGACTCTATAGTTTTCCAGACTTCAGATTTAGATCTAGGCTTTGTGTTATCATCTGTGATAAATAATACTATTTAAATGCAAACCTGTCAGTAGTAAACTGTAAACTCTGTATAAAACAGTAGAGAAAATTACTCTGAATTAAAGAAAAAAGAGTGAGGAGTGTCATGTTCTTCAGCAGAAATCTGGGAGGAAAAATGGAAGTGGTCTAGTTGGAATTCAGCCAATCTACAATTGAACAGTGTTCATTGTTAAAAATATATTGTCAACATTTGAATATTCATGATAGCAACACTAATAATTAAAAGAACCATGGAAAAATTTAATGAACCCAAGTCATCACATCCGCTGTTTATGTCTTACTGTAAGGTTGGAACTCAGCTCTAGTAATAACATTGTGTTTGTTAACATACTAAGATACAGTTCAATGCAAACAAGGTAAAAAATTCTCTAGATACTGAAAAATAGTGCTTCTGCAACATAAAGATGTCTTCTACGTACCCTCCACACAAATGAGTCCTGACCGATAGAAACAGAGTAAGAAGGAGGCCAAGACTGAAGGATTACAGCTATATTTTTTGCTTTTTAATTAATGTGGATGTTTCTGACATAAATTTTGAGCTAATTTGCTACATGAATTATATTTAGAAAAACTATTGCTAGACAGAATAATTGCAGGTTTTTACTGCATGTACCGAATAAAACTTATATTAAATTTTTGTTTTTAAACTTCTGTATTGCTATAAATGAAATAGTGTATTTAAAAAAACAAACACAAATTCAGGTTTGGCATAAACCCTGGTTAATCCCATTGACTTCTGTGAGATTGCATGAAATTTCCATAGAGAGAACTCTGCCCACTGTATTCATCATGTCCCATTTCTCTGTTTAGGTTCTTTATGGTGAAACCACTGTCAAAGTATTTGATACCTTATGTTCTAATAGTATTATGCTCAAAATTAAAGTGCGTGTTCCCCTGATAGACATTTTACATGCAAATAATTTTACATTGCTATAAATACTTCGTATCTTAGAAATGCAGTGTTTGCTATCATGGAGATCATAATTTTTTTGAGCTGAATTTGCTTCAGATGATAGAGAAATTACAGGCTACAATATGTGATCAAACAGCAATATGGAAAGCTTAAATAGAATGCACCCTAAGGACAAAGGCTGGTTAAGACTAGAGGGGATAGGAATAAATGGGAGTTTTAGTAAAGCTATCTCTGATTCCAACAGATAAATTATGCTCTGCCTTTTTTTGTATCTCTTTGGGACTGTACTACATAAATTATGACCAAATATAATTTAGACTTTCAGCCTATATTTCTGAACATCCATCTTGTACATTTTAAGTACAAAATTACCATTTTGCAGAAGTATGAAATTGAGACAAATTTTTTTTCATCTGTGCATTTGACTTCAGCAGACTTTATAGCAGCTAAAGGGTTAGAGAGGACCTTGTTACTATCCGGAGGGTGATGTTCGCCAGATGATTGCATAACTGTGTTAAGTTCTACACAAGTGTGAATAAAGTTTGGGGGGACTGAAGAATGTAGAATTCGATATTATTTCAGAATAGGTATGTACTGTTGTTTTAAGTAATAAGTAACATGCTTTTTTGAATAAAAACCAATCCTTTGTACATCCAAATTCTTTATTTGGTATCATTTATCCTGAAGAAGTTATATGGAATTTCCTTTTGAAGCATAGTTACAGTCAAGTGATTTGAACTTTGACGTACCTGAAGACCACAGAGTGCAGGCCTTCGATGCCTTTACGAGTTCACAATTTGCACTTGATCGGCAATGTGTGTATATGAATAAAGCAATAGTGCCTTATTTTCTGTCATTCAAGCACTACGTTCTGTAGCTTGGATTCCTGTGTCAAGTCAACAGAGAATTATATATGTCATTTCTCTCATTATAGTATGCAGTGTTGTAATACTATCTGGAGTTCTAAAATTAGGAATAACCACAAGGTGCATCATTGTGGGGGCATGTACATGTTTCCACAGGGGATAGAATGTGTACAAAAGCTGAAACTCCTCCTTTGAGGAGGGCAAGCTTACAAGATATTTATACTTTTGACAAAGGAGCACAATTTGAAACTGACTCAAGATAGCTTTAAATAACATGCCAATAACTTGCAATAATATTGCTAGTGGAGTTTTTTGATGCATAATAATGGAGAACAATCCCCTTAGACCTGATGCAGCTTTTTCCATGTTAAGAATAAGAAATATCTACCACTTTTGCACACGTAGACCACACCTGCAGTACACAGACGTTTAAAATCATAAGACCTAGTTAGCATGCTTAGCAAGATGAATTTATTTGTCTTTGTTTTCCATACATTTGATGACCACAGCTTTCAGAATCCAATGCAATCTTTCATGATGTGTGAAAAATGAATAGAGAAAATGTCTATTGTAGAAGTTGAATGAATAATAGTGTTGAAGAAGAAAATCCCCCCTAAAATACAATAGGCCATTTTTTCTCTTTTACAGATTTCCTATCCGTTAACTTGGTGATGCTCATATATACGGTATTTTGCTATTGCAATGTTTACCTTCTTCTGTAATTGATATTGCATTTAAAGCCAGTAGCATTCACTAGACTTCTGGCTTTCCCTGCTTTCTGCAGTATGTAGAAGCAATACTGGAACTCAAGCAGTAATGCTAATTGCTTATAAAGATTTTAATGGCAATCACTTTAACTGATGGTAGAGATTAGTCTGCTATCACAGACACCATCAAAGGCAGCACCAATAGCTTGTCAGCTCACCTTCTGTAAGGAAAAAAAAGGTGTTTCTGTTATCTACATAAAATGCTGGGATATTCAAGTTTGAAAATTGTGACAATGGCAGATTCAGTTGTAACTTTCAGCTGTTTTTCATTAGTAAAAAAAGTAAATTGAATAAAATAATAAAAGAAAGTTGAGATTTCTATACTGCTGTCTCCATTATTTAACCTTTTCCAACATCTTCTGGGATGTAAATGCAACATAAAAATGTAGTAGTTTCCCTGTGTCCTTCAGTAGAGTTTTTAAAAAGTATAGTCTTTATTCTTTTTCTACAGAGAAGTGAAAGAAAAGGAAATGTTATCATTCTAGGATCACTGTCATATTGCTGCTGCACAATTCCTATTTTCTGAGACAGGACTGAACATGAGTGAACTGTGCGTTATGTCTTAATTAGTTACATTCATTTTGTGACTCTGTCTCCTGAAGTTCTCTTGGTCAAAGACCCCATTGTTTAAGGATATTGCTGTTGACATCACACTATGATCTTAGATTTTCAAGAGGTAATGTCTTCCTGCACTAGTTAAGATTCTTCCCAAAGTAACATGGCACCTAGAGACCTTCTAACTGTTTTTTGCAAATGATGACTGGGTAGATGATCTTGTGTCAGAGGCCAGACTGTTCCAATGTGTGGTGGAAGAGGATGAAGTGAATTCGGTCAAATTTTAGAAGACCCTCTTTTCATTAATTATACTTTCTATTTTACTTTTTAGGTTGTGAGCTTTTAAAATCAACATAAAAATGCAAAAGGAAGTCTGTGAGTTAGCTACCACAGGGTTAAAAATGGAGTCGTTACTAAGTGAT
Organism: Streptopelia decaocto; assembly: GCF_964273445.1. Lineage (NCBI taxonomy): Eukaryota > Metazoa > Chordata > Aves > Columbiformes > Columbidae > Streptopelia > Streptopelia decaocto. Next base: position 14,965,613 of record NC_138666.1, on the reverse strand, counting down.
TTCATGTCCAGAGAGGCTTCAACTCAGGATGCGTAACATTTATATGCCTAAAATTAAAAGCAAATGAAAGAGATTTATTAGTGCTTGTTTCTTGAAGATGGTTCTCCACATTTGGATTGGTTGAATGATTGAGGATAAAAGGCTTTCATAACGATGTTGCATTGTACAAATGAGCTCTAACCAAAAGCACTGTCCTAAATGCTGCTGACTTAAGGATAAAAGTACTAGGAAGAGCGGATAGCTTCTTTGCAGTTAAAGTTATAAAGAGAATCCTCTTATAAGATTCTAATTTAGCTGGTACAATTTAGGCTGGAGTAATTGACTATATGTGAAATATAACTAGGTTTCCACTGAAGTTTAGGGAAAGAAATTTTAAAAATGGGCAAATTAATTTTGAGGTACAAACAGGCTAACAGATCATCAGTAAATCTGGTGGTGTGGGCAGTGATGCTGTAGTTGTTGGATTTAAGTGCATTCAGAAGAGCAAAGTCATTTTTAGAGAATATGGGGGAAGAAAACAATAGAGGTGAAGTTAGGGAGAAGTGTGTGCATCTTTACCTTGAAAATCTCGTTTTCTTTAGACATTTTAGACATTCAGATGAGGTTATAAATTCTTTCTTAAGATGTGAAGGAGGAAATTCAGCATTCAAAAAAATCAGTTATACCATGTTGGGAAAAAGGACATCAGAAATTTCACACTCCTCCCATGGATTTTTTTTTTCCCTACGTAACAAGAAAAGTTGGTGCATCATAACATCAGAATTCTAACCTAAAAAAAGCCTTCAGTTTTTTCACTGGTATTTGTTCTTTAAAGACTTCTTGATAAGGAACATATACTGTAAGATATGTTGACATGTATTAGGTATGGGCTCTTATTTTCATATAACTTTATCATCATGATAACATAACGCTAATAGCAATAGTTCTTTAATTTCTTGTGAACCACAGATAAGTGTTATAATTCCTCTTTCTTGAAATAAAACCTTCCCCCCCCCCGCCCCGAATTCTACTATTTAACTGCTTAACTGTAGTGTGTGAATTTTCAAACACTGAAGTGAAGGTGATTCAACTGTGTACCATATGCCTTTCAATTTTTGACAAAAGCATCCCCTACTGCAGTCTTCAGCTGCAGTCCTTGCACTCTGTCCTGGCTCTGTTAAGGGTTGGAAAAGGTGCTGCTGCAATGTCTTAGCTCAGATTGGATTCAGGGGCAGGCAGTATTCTTAACAGCACATTGTATTGTACTGCTGGTGGATGACCTATGAAAGGTTATTGCACTTACTGTATAAATTGGAAAATCTAGGTACTAGCTAATTTCAGGAGCTGGGGAAGACAGAAAAGTGGGTTAAGGCTTCTCTCTCGATCCCTGTGCTACAGTCGTATGGAATTAGGGCCAATGTATGATATTGTTTTCTATATATTTCTCGGATTTTCCATACCTTTTTATTTTTTCCCAATAATATTATAGCCTATTGTCATTACTATAGAGAATATATTCTGAGATAGATATGTGGAGAGATTTGAGAGAAATATCTTTTTGTTTGTTTTTAGCTTTTCGGTAAGTAATTCATGAATGTATGGGCTATTCGCATTAATTAAGATTGATCTGGGTTCCATAGTGAATATTTTAATGCATGGATTATTTGGGAGTTTTTGTCTGGTATTCACAATTTGATAATTCATTTGTGTGATCGGTCACCCATCCCATATTTGATTTCTCACTGCTCATGGCATTTATAAATATACATACCCCTGAATGTCTTCCCGAGGTTTGTTCTTTCTCAGTGTAGACAATATAAGGAAGATACTAAAAAAAAATCTGTCTAACGAATATTATGGATTCTTGAAACATTCTGTTCTAATTTTCTTCCAAAACATTCTAATTTTCTCCTAGTGACTAATTTAAATATATGATTATGATTCTAGCAGTTATCTCCAAGTAAGTGCATATGTGAAGATTCGGAGTCAAAGCATGAAAAAAGAATAGTTAAATTGTGTCCTGAATGCCGATGTGACCTTTTCTTGACGGTTAAAATGGTGACATCTTTATGGCTGCACACGTTTTTAAAAATAGAATTATAAACTTAAACTGCAATAATATATACGTTCTTAAATTACTTTAAAAAGGTAAACTGGACTTTTTACATCTTGATTTTTATTCATAAATTCAGTATAATGCTGGTATTCTAATATAGAACACAGTACACCTGATAACTTCTGTGTACCTGGGCTGAACCGTAGATTCAGTTTACATTGCCGAGTTTGTATTTTGGATTGAAGCTCCTGGGTAACAACTCTGGTTTCAAAAGCTATTAATCAAAAGGGTTTTATTTTTTAAAATATCAACAGTCAAGCAGCATAATTGTGAAGTCCCCTTTTTGTTGTTGCCAAATCTTCTTCAGTTTTGCCTTTTCCTTACAATTGTTTAAATATTATTGATACTGTCGTGTGTATTTCACCTATGCTTTCTGTCATGCAACGCGGCATGACAATAACTTGTGTTCAGCATGGTTTTACATGGGATTTACAGTGTTATGTGGCAGAAAGCAAGTGTATTACATAATTAGAGATCAAAAATTTTACTGTAAAAGGGGTGGGTTACTTACCAAGACAGACTTACTGTGAAAAGAAAATAGTCTGTCATGAGCTGTATCTATATACAAATTAGAAAGTAGAAGGGCATTGTAAAGAATACATATGATGTACTCCTACTGAATAGCAATGGTTGGTACACAAATGCTCCTCCACTGATGAACAAGATCATTTGGAGTACTGCGTCCAAAACGTGATTTTCAGTGACACTGTGAAAGTTTCTGGTGTTGCCTTTTCATCCCTTGAGGAGATTCGAGACTCCATTCTGTTAGGTTGCTAATTAGCTGGCCTAGGATTTTAGTGATCTTAAGAAGATGAGCCTGATCTGCTCTCATTGGAGTGATGTTTGGTGTTCTCCAACGTGTGTAGGTGTACAAAGAACTTTTGGCCTTTAGTTTAGAGGAACATAGAGAATTTCAGCTAGTTCGCTAGGTTCTAAAAAGGATGTAGAGAACATGGCACTGCCTTATGAAAATTGCCATTACCAGTGAAATGACTTCAGTAAATAGCATGAACATATCTACGAACTTTTATTTTGCCTGGCTTATGCTAGTGGAACCGGGGAAAGTCTGCCCAGGAAAACACTGATAACAAGTGCTGAATCAGAACTAAACCCAACAATTTAAAAATGTGACCCCTCCGAAAATGATCAGGAGCACAGTTTGATCTGCTGAGAATCTCAACAATTTACTCATCTGTGTACAATTTAAGTAAAGCTGAAAAAATTTCACTAGTGATAATATTGTATCATGTGCTATAAAATTGCTCTTGTTCTTTTAAGTGGCAGCACTAAAAAAACACAAGTACTAAACCAGGGGAACTCAAACTGGAGCCTAATAAAATATCACCCCGTGTTTGTCCCTCGTATAGAACAATGACCTCTCATAAACCATTGCTTTCTTACTTTTCTAAGGGTTACTCTGTTGCCTTGATTCCTTCCCTGATTATCTTGAAGCCTGTCAAGTTGGAAAGCTCTCCCCTCCCTTGCTCTTTCTTCCTAATAGACATGAAACAGTCCAGTCAATAATATTTTTCTTGTCTTCCCACTGCGTGTCTCTTCCTCTGATCAGTTTAGGCGGGTTTGACTGCAAAAAGTCAGAAGAGAGGTTAAGATCTGAAAGTTCAGCCAAATGTTATCAGCCACAGAGATGTTGCTAAGGGAAAGGCCTTACAGCCCCTAAGACCGGAGCCAATAATAGCTGCACATAACTGATAACATCAACAGCTGTCAAAGATCCAGGCATTTGTGGTTCGTCTGTAAACTCAAACACCTGTATTCAGTCAAGCTTTGATTGTTATCCCCTCTTTTCCTGTCATTTTGATTCGTTCCTTGAAGGTGCTGCCAGGATATTCTAAGCTGCTAGTTGATTTATAAAGTGAAAGAGCCCTTCGAAAGTTTGGCACAGTTTGAAAAATCGACTGAGGCTCTCATTCATAGGGTGACAGGTTACTTTGACATTGATATTGACAGTATTCTTTTAATTAAGTTTTAGACGATGTAAGGAGGGGTTCAGATCCTTGAAAGCATGGGTTAAAAGTACGTTAACAGCTTCAACATGTGTCACTTAAATGAACATTATGTACTTTAAGACGGTTTCTTTTGTGATGAATTAGATCAAAGTGACTAATAAACATTCCCCATGAAAGCTCTTCAGAACACAGTATATACATGTTTGAGATATTTAAAAGATAGTGTTTTGAGGATCAAACTCTAAACTGAGCTAAAATATCTCAAATGGACAGCTGGTACTCTTGTCTCACTACTATAAATTAATATGCAGCACAGAAAAAAAGAGAGGGTTTTTTAATCTTTAATGGGGATTTCATGGTAAATTATGCAAGGTTACTTCTCCTTTACCGATCATGTAAGGAATTGTGCAGAAACGTGTATACTGCAAACAGACAGAATGTGCAGTTTTGAATAGCTGGACTAAAATGGTAGGATCAGCTATGTAAATTATCATTATAATTTTGAATTAATGCAAACTGCTGCAGTTCGGGTGACTTCCTCTAGCCTGTACTTTGTAGTGAACTTGAAGTCACTGAGAAGCATGACTACAGCCAAGTGTAATAGAGTGTGGTGTTTTACGTTCCTGTAGTGTTTGAGTATCTTTTCTTTTATCTTGTTTTTTTTTTTTTTTTTAAATGCCTAAAGTTTCCTTCTTCGTCATCTTCATTATTTGCAACTTTATTCTAAAGAAGTGGTATATACTGCAGAGACAGGCAGCCAGCATTTAAAAACAATTAATTATACTTCTACACTATATTGTGTATTCCAGGAAGAATATTTCCAGGTAGTGACACGTGCTTTTAGAACCATTTTTTTTTTCTTTTTAAAGAGATAATGGTGATGAAAATGATACAAATGCTGTAACCCCTTCCATCATATTTTTTATAAGGGCTGTGTTCATCTCATGAGTATTACTGTTTTCTCTCTGCAGTCTTATAAGAACAATCTTTTGCAAGCTGAACTTTTGTGTGGGGCTGAGTACACAGCTGAGGAGCTTCTCTGAGTTCACAGTAATCATAAGTGGGAAATCACGCAACTGCAAATTTCAAACTGATTTTTGTCAATCATTTCTGAGCAGAGCAATAAAGAAAGGATAACAGAGAAACCTAGTTCTTAATCAATTAACTTTTTAGATGATACTAATTTCTTATTCCTTGATTGAATCCTTTTTTTCACTCCTCAAGTTGCAGGAATGCAGATGAGACGTTGGGAACCCCACACTCAGTGAGACTGTTGACTATGGGCTTAGAATTTAAGGTCTGCTTTTTGTTCTGGTTAGAAAAAGTAATTGAGTAGCTAAACATTTCTTACATGCTGAAATTTAATGGTGTGTAAAACCAGTCTTATATCTAGGTGAATGCATCCCCGATTCTCCTGAAGGATTCTACAGCTGGGTGAATATAAGTGCTTAGATTTTTGTGTGAAAGTGTGCAGAAGTAAGCAAGATGGGGATTGGAAAGAAAAGGGTAAAACATCTAGTACTTTTAGTAAACCAAAGCTCGATGCTTACTGCCACTCTAACCGGGAAAGCAAAAGTAAATGAGAGTGACATTAATGACAGTTGGTGACAGGCCCGTCTTGTCTGTTGTGCTGAGCAGGTCTGTTCGTGTGGCATCGCTCAGAGCTCACGTTTGCCCTTCTGGCTACAGAGGGGCGGTTCAGAGGTAGACCCACCTCGCTGATGCCATTTCTGACTGCAGCAAAGAGCTGGGATATCGGACCCATGTGAGAAGATTATTTTTGCCTTCCCCCTCTCCCAACCCCCCCACTTTCCTTTTCAATGCTGCCTTTAAAGACAACTGCAGAAAAAGTTCCCACAACTTGTACTTTAAAAAATAACTGCATTTCTGGAGAAAATGTATCAGGAAGTGTGAAGATATGCATAAAACTGGACTGCTTTTGTAACGCAGAGGCAGTAAAAAGAAAGTAAAGAATAAGTCCAGTATATTTTAGCAGATGTATCCCATGTGTTTAGATTTATCTTTGTGGAAAGTGAAAGCCAGAACTGGAAGCTTGTGCACTGTCACTGACTCCAGTTGTACTGCAGCTGCCTATCAAGTTACTCTCCCTATGGGAAGTACCCACCAAGGTGAATTTAGAAATATTAGTCTTAACTCCTTATTCATATTATTTTTGTAAAATCAATACTTCATGGTGCCAAGTGGAATCTCAAACATATACATTGACATTCTTGAAATAGTTGTCTTTGAATTTATTTGGCAGAGAATTCATGAAAATCTATAAGAGAATGGCGTGGATCAAAGTGGTCTATTGTCATTATTACATAAACGGTAATTTTTATAGGTTCTTTGGATGCAGTAATGGCTCAGGCAGTGGGTTATCTTTAAGAGTGTGTACCCTGATTTTAGGGAAGCTTTTCGCATTTGGAGTTGGTCACATGCTATAGGAATTGGGGACTTCAATATGGGAAAGACAACAGAAATGTTTCTTCAGTAGTATACAGCAGTATACATTCATAATACTTCAAGCATCTTTTTCACAGTGGATTTTGTAGGGCATCCCAGTTCCATTTGATATTGTCCTCAATTAAAGCCCATATTTCCTTGGGAACATGCAGCTTGTTTCTGAACATAATGAAACTGGAAACTGTGTGCCTATTTTTCTGAAATTATACTAAGATTCCTGGATATTTCTGTCAGGGAAAAAAAAGGTGAAAAGTTTTCAGGGTGCCCTTTGCATTCCTTTAGCTACCAACTGGTCAGGTGCCAGGCTTGAATCTGTTATAATAGTAAATACTCTGTTATAGCTCATGCAGGTTTGCATGGAGTCTTGCTGTTTATTATGGCTTGCTAACGCACATCAGCAAGTATTTTGAAGCTTGTAATATTCTCAATAGACTTAGGCGTGTTTGAAAAATCTTACAGAAAATATTAGCATATTATTAATTTCAAAGTCTTCGGAATGATAACCTAAATTTGGACCTAGTCTTGTAGTGTTAGTAACATTTAGTTTAAATGAAAGAAAGCAATTTAAGCTTCCATTCTCTCCTGAAAATAATATGACCAATATTCTGAAGAAGACTTGTTCACAGGTCAGTTGAAAAGGATCAGTATATTCTTCCACTTACCCTTCACCACCTCTGGCAATTGAAGCAAGTATTTTGAAATTCAATGAAAATATAGGTGAAAGTATTTTTAATAAGTGCATTTTGGTATGTACTGAAACAATTTGAAGTGACTTTATGAGGGGCAAGAAGACAAGTTTGATATGCAGCTGAAATAGTTAAAACAAAAAAATGGGATTAAGATTAATCAAACTACGGGAATGCACACTAAGAGCAACTCCCTGTTGTATTAGATTTTTGTTGATAATACATTGGTTTTGCCTACCTTGTACTATGCTGTGAGGATTAGGTTATATGGTTTTTTTAGTATTTATTTTCTCTTAAAAGTACTTTGTGATGTGAAATATGACTGTACTGAAATGAGGTAAAAATAACTAAAAATGATTACACTTCTCTGTTCTATTGCACAAAAGTGTTTTAGTTTGCCAAATGCAGAAATGGTCAAAAAACATCTGAGTTTTTTGAAGCCATTTTATTGTGAATGTCATTTTTTGAGCTTGGCAGGTTCCATCCTCAAGCCTTTTATTCACCCCGTGCATCTTATTAAGTTCTTGAAAAACAGAATTGGTGAGATAGTGATGAAATTCGCAATGAAACAGTCTGTCTATTGTCTGTAGCCTGTCTCCAATATATATGTGTGTGTAGATATCTGCTGAGAAATTGGGCAGATGCTACGTAGGATCTACATGAGACCTGTTTTCATTTAGAACAACAGCAAGAGCCAGTGTGGGATGACAGGATGTTTCAAATGACAGCATGCCCTTAATTTAAGGCAGCTATTTTGTGCACCTATTTATTTATTTAATTTTAATTAGAATTGAAACTTTTCAAAATAAATTGCTTTGGAACTATGGCAGCCCTCTGGCATAAGGGTAAATTTTCGGTATTAATCTTATACACTATGCATCTACACAGTATTCCCCAGAGACCTAAAGTATTACCAGATCTGTTCAGAAATGCGTTAACTCTTTACTGGGGTACCGTTGAGGTCGAGGTCCCAATCCTACCAGATCCCTTGTGAGACAATATTCTTACATTTGCACATTGAAGCAACTGAGGTTGTGCATAGCCACAGATATTGTGTATTCATTCTTAAGAGATGGAATTCTTAATGCATCGTTTTTTACATGGTAACTAAAGGAAGGAACTAAAACATTTCAGTGACTACAAGATGGATTTTTGGTAGGGCAAAGGTTAAATTTCATGGTTTCCTGTCTTCCAGTATCTGTTCCTCTAATGGAGGAAAAATTATGATTTATTTGTAAAGATGTTTTTTGTCTTTCTAGCAATATACCAACTGAAGTATGTGTGCATGCTGTTAACTTATTTTGGGGCACATATAAAATTTCAGGTAAGTGGGAATCATGTGACTGGCAAGAGGATAAAAGTTCTCTACAGCCTTCTGCTTTAAAATAGAATTATTGTGCCACCTAATTTGTTGTTTTTGCTATTTCTTACAGAGAAAAAGAAAATTGCATGACAAAGGTTAATATAACAATCTTCTCTTATTACAATGATTTATGTATGCTGAGCATTAACAGCAGAATGTCATCCAGCTCTCCTTTAATTTGCAGACATCTGGATTTTTCTTTGTTGGGATCACAGTGGTAGATGACAAAGCTGTACTCTTGAGAAATAGGGGAGAACACTATCATTCATAGCTTGTTATACCACAAACACTGAACTCTTAACAGTTATCTCTGGCAAGTCGGTGGACTTCAAAAATAGAGCTCTGTTTTACCCAAATGATCCTCACTAATGAAATACATGAGGAAGAATATTATATTCATCTTAAAATTATCCTCATCCTGTAATATGTCAAATGACTGTGGATAGTGGTTAAAACAACCCGAATGTGAATTCTCCTGCAATTTTTATTCAGAGATGTCAATGCTGCAATTTGCAATGATTACGGTTTAAAGCAGCCAGTTTTGTTTCTTTCTGTAATGTAAGATATAATTTATATTTTAGAAATGTTTGAAAAGTGGAGGGCAGGGTAGTTTGATTAAAGCAAAATGCATTTTGACATGTTCAAATCATTCGTAATGAGAATTTTTCATTTTATTGGTGTTTTAACCCAGAATGATCTTAGTGATGTGCAAAGGTATGGCTTGTAAAAACAATATTTCATTATACTGGGTATCGCTGCTCCCTGTGTAGATCAGCCACCTCTGACATGAAATGCAAATTTCTAACATTACACTTCAATGGAAAATGATCATGTAGCAAAAGGAATATTCTTATCTGAGAAGTAAATTGAGAATTTCTGCTTGCATTAAATAAATATATGAGCTGGAAGTTAACTACAACATGAATGCCTACAGTAGCCACAAAATGTATCTTAGCATTTTTAGCACCTCCAATCATCAGTTATAATTCCTGTAGCATGCACACAGTTTACTTGCTTCTCCTCTACCTCATTTATGACACTTGATAAGATAATAGTTTGTAAGTTGCAAAGGATCCTGTTGTTGAAGGACCATCTTACTGTCCATATCAGTAATCCTAGCAACAGGCAAAGTATGGAGGGAAGAAATAATGTTTTATATATACACTAATTTTCTACAAGATGGAAGAGATACTTTCAAAAAATTAATTCTCCTAGTTGTTCTTGCGTGGTACAGTCTTATTTTTCAGGTTGTTTTTATTTTTTATTAAATAGTCTGTGGCTATGTGTTAAATTTTTCTGCTTCACAAATGATACTAAATATTTGATACAGGAGAATGTTCAACAGCTCCAAAATCATCCTGTAAAAGTATGACTTAAGTTGAATACTTTTATGTTTTCTTTATGTGAGAATGTAGTTAGCTCTTAGAGTGTTGACTGGAGGAAAGCAAAGGTCACTCCAGTCTTCAAAAAGGGCAAGAAGGAGGACCCAGGTAACTATAGAGCAGTCAGCCTCACCAACATCCCTGGGAAACCGATGGAATGACTTATCCTTGGTGTCATCTCAAGGCATATCAGGGATAAGAGGGTCATTAGGAGCAGTCAACATGGCTTCACCAAGGGGAAGTCGTGCTTGACCAACCTCATTGACTTTTATGAGGACATAACAAGATGGATGGATGATGGCAGAGCGGTGGATGTGATCTACCTTGACTTGAGTAAGGCATTTGACACAGTCTCCCACAGCATCCTTATAGCTAAACCGAGGCAGTGTGGTCTGAAGGGAAGAAGCCAGATAGTCGTGGTCAATGGGGAGGAGTCCAGTTGAGGCCTGTATCTAGTGGAGTGCCTCAGGGGTCAGTACTGGGGCCTATATTATTCAATATATTCATCAATGATTTGGACGAGGGAATAGAGTGTACTATCAGCAAGTTTGCTGATGACACCAAGCTGGGAGGAGTGGCTGACACGCCAGAGGCTGTGCTGCCATCCAGAGACCTGGACAGGCTGGAGAGCTGGGCAGGGAAAAATTGAATGAAATATAACAAGGGCAAGTGCAGAGTCTTGCATCTGGGTAGGAACAACCCCAGGTTCCAGTATAAGTTGGGGAATGACCTATTAGAGAGCAGCATAGGGGAAAGGGACCTGGGGGTCCTGGTGGACAGCAGGATGACCATGAGCCAGCCCTGTGCCCTTGTGGCCAGGAAGGCCAATGGTACCTGGGGTGGATTAGAAGGGGGATGGTTAGTAGGTCACCCTGGTGAGAGCACATCTGGAATATTGTGTCCAGTTCTGGGCCCCTCAGTTCCAGCAGGACAGGGAACTGCTGGAGAGTGTCCAGCGCAGGGCAACAAAGATGCTGAAGGGAGTGGAGCATCTCCCATATGAGGAAAGGCTGAGGGAGCTGGGGCTCTATAGGTTGGAGAAGAGAAGACTGAGGGGTGACCTCATTAATGTTTATAAACATATAAAGGGTGAGTGTCAGGAGGATGGAGCCAGGCTCTTCTCGGTGACAACCAATGATAGGACAAGGGGTAATGGGTTCAAACTGGAACACAAAAGGTTCCACTTAAAAATGAGAAGAAACTTCTTCCCAGTGAGGGTGACAGAGCCTGGCCCAGGCTGCCCAGGGAGGTTGTGGAGTCTCCTTCTCTGCAGACATTCAAACCCGCCTGGGCACCTTCCTCTGTAATCTCATCTAGGTGTTCCTGCTCCGGCAGGGGGATTGGACTGGATGAGCTTTTGAGGTCCCTTCCAATCCCTGACATTCTGTGATTCTTATCTGGAATGTTTCATTTGGATAAATGCAGTTGTAGTGGTACAGCTAGTGGGGTCTTTTGACCCCTTCCACTCAAGATCATTGCTATAGGGTAACAGATATAGATCTAATGTGTAGCATTTGTGTTGTGGGTGTTCACTTGTTTAATTGCTCCACGCCACCTCCAAACTGTTGCATTGGCTCAAATATATTTTTGTCTTGCACCTGAAGAGCCAGTATAGGCTGCTGATATGTAATAAAGACATTTTAGCTCAGTATTCCTCCTGAACAATGTTTCTTAGAGTAGTACTTCTAGTTTTTGATGGAATCAGTTAATTTGATTAATATGATTGCAGGAAGCTTCTCTGCTCGGATTAAAATGTAGCTTGGAAACTCTCAAGGTGAAGACTAACATTCACTTAAAATAATAATAATGAAGACCATGAGAGGCAGACAGAAGAGGTTTTTCTTAAGATTGTTTTGCTGTGATCTGTATGCCTGTGAGACAGAAATCTAAACTATTCCCTCAATAAACGTAGTTATCAGAAATGTATTTTAGAGTGTAACTGAAATGGTAAATTGGGGAGTAAGAAAAAAGAAACCAGACTGTTCTTCTGTTTGAAATAAAATCATTGTTCCAGGACATATGTTTTGTATGTAGCTAATCTGTGCAGTTGGCTACTGTTTCTTATTTAACAGTCAGAGTGTGCTTTGTAAGCATACAGCTATATTAATCAAATCAACATTATTTTTTCTTCCATATGAAACTTTGTCTTTTCATCTACAGACTATTAAAAAAAGAGAGGAAAAAAAAAAAGAAAATTAACCTGGTTTTGCAAATGAAGATGGATAACTTAGCACCAAAATTTTATAAGGAGATGCACCATCCAAAAGTGCTTTATGAAAATAAAAAAACCAAACCAAAACAACCCAAACCCTCGCATTGGAGATCTACCCTCTGTGAAATACAGGATGTGAAGATTTTGGAATGCACACCTGATCAAGCAAAATGCTATGCGCTTGTCCTTGGTTTTTAAATTCTTCCAGGTAAAAGTTACCTGGAAACCTCACCTGTGCTTCCCTGATAAATGTTCCATGAGCCTTCTGAGTCCAGTATTGGCTCATGCTCAGGGTAATATTGTTGAAAATCTTTCAGGTATACGAGTGTCAAACAAAGCTTGTTTTACTTGTAGGCCATTGGTGTTACGTGCAGAATATTTGGGAAAATTTATTCTTATTAGAAAGTGAAGAATCTACTATAAAAACCTCAGGACTAAGTAGAAATAAGAAATTAAAGAGAAAAGAGGCATCTGGCTCTACTCAACAGAAGACCTTTTTATGCTTTAGAGAAATAAATTCGAGTGACATTAGAACTTTTTTCTCCCTCGTTATCAAGTATATAGTTAACTTGTGCTTATCAATTCACAAAAGGAAAATTCTGCTGACTGACAATAACCCTATTTCAGAAAAAAAAAGAGACATCTGTCTGGAGAATGTGAAATAAAAAATAGGTGTTTTAACAAAATAACTCTTGACTTATCCCCTCAATCTCCCTATGACTCTTATTCCCTTTTATTATAGTAAAATAAAGCCCTTTCCAGCCTAACGTCATGTTACAGCATTAGTGTGATTCCTTTAGTAATTAATAGAATTTAGGCTCCACCATAGTCAGTTTTGATTAAGCAAACATTAAATTAATTCAATCTGCAAACACTTAACTCTGTTAGAACTATCGAGGGGAGAAAGCATTTGGATGGACGGCAGAACGCATCTTCATCGGATTGCTAGCCACCTCAGAGTAGTTAACAGTCAGATCAATACAGCTCCTAGAGCTATAATAAAATGGCTTCGACAAGCTCATCTGTGGCTGAGAACACAGTATACACATTGATTTCCTGGCCTGATATAACCCATTTACCTATTCAGCTAGTCCGTTAAGGAAGGTGTAAGGCTACAAAGGCCCAAGGGAGCAATGATGCCTGTAAGTAGGTTAGCAAATACTTGGGAATGTCTTAATTTGTTTTACAGTTACTACTTCAGGGAGATTTTTTTTTTTAATTTTTTTAATTTTTTTTTTTTAGGAAAAGGATTGTATGTAGTTTATTATTATTATTATTATTTAATTTGGGAAATGTATAGTGCTCTGTCCTCAATTTCTGTCCTCATAAAGGTCCTCGCTATTCTGCTGTAACGTAGGGGTTTGAACATCTGTGATCCCCAAAACTCTGACTTATCACCCTGCCAGTTTTGAAATGTACATGTTATAAAGCCAAAAACCTATCTGTCAGCCTCTACTTTCTAATTCACTTGGCTTGCTTTCTTGAATCTGATAAAGAAAAAATGATAGAAAGGGAATTTATATATGTGAATATATGAATCGACATAACGTTGTTCTAAGCCAAGTTCTTGCACTACTTTTGGTTATTTATTTATTACAGCTTGCTGATTTCTGCGTTGCAGAACTGGGAGCCAGAAAAGTGATTCTAGTCCAACTGTACTACCAGATTCATCTGAATTCTATTCTGCTTCTGCAAGTGAACCTGTGGGCACAGAAGAACAGGAGAAGCAACCAGTAGTACTTGGTACTGGCTGCTGGTAATTAGTGAATGTGAGTGTTCCAGCTGGAGGTAGTTTTTTGTGGAAACAGTCAATGGGCTTAGAGAACTGTTCAGTTCTTACCTGAACTCTACTTTCATATCATTTGTGAAGTGCCCAGTATAATGTCTAGTAGCATTTCTTGTGCCTTTCCAAATGTTGTACCATGTAGAATATAGAAGTTGTTGGTAAAGACTGATATTTGTGATACTGTATCCCAAAACGTGTGTCTAGGTGTGTGAAAAAGCTGTTTTTAAACAAAGTGCAAATGTTTATTCATTTCATTGCTCTCAAACTCAATTTCTGTTTCCGTTCCTTTAGTGAGTTGTTTTATTCCTTCTGTGATTCTGCACTGAGCGGGTGGATACTCAAACCATTCATGAGGAAAGATATATTGAAAAAGACAGAATGGTAAAGTGGCTGATAGGCAGTTATTAGATTCAGATAAACTGTAATCTTAAGTCATCTTATGAGCATGCTAATTACACAATGACATTACCTACATAGAGCGCCATTGCTTTGTTAACATGTTATGCAAGGTCCTTTATTAACACTGCAAGAAAGGACTTCCTCTCATTAGATGGTTATGCAAAACTATAATTATACTTGCCTGTGAAAAATGGTGAATTTATGAAAGGCTTGCTTCTTGAGGGCTTTACTTTTTTTTTTTTCCCTAGCAGATTATAATCACTCTTTCCATGGAGCGAGGGTGACACAGTTTAAAATAAGAAATTTGTTTCCATCTAAGGTTTAGAATTCAGTAATCTCTTTATCTTTCTGCTAGGATAACTATTATCTGTGTTATTGCAGCATTAAAAACCAAAACCAAATGTTCTATGATAACTCAGACAATAGATGTAATTTTGAAGAGAAATTTGGGTGTGGTCACTGAGGAGAAAATTAGCAGTGAATAACTCAGGTTAAAAATTGTTTCTTAATATAAACATTATTACTATTTTTGGATATAATGATTACTAGTTTTTTCAACTAATGCATTTTTAGTGAAATGCACTTTTTTTTTTCTTGATGCATCTTTGCATTTTCAGGTTTGCAACTGTCATATAACCCCCTTGTGAAAATTCTGCAGTGTACAAGCAATATTCCCAACCTTTTCAGTAGCAGTGCCACATTCACATCTAAAAAACATGATATAACTGTTTATAGCCTTACATTGACAAAGAAGGGATTTTAGATAATTTTTTACCTGCAACAATATGACTGTAAATCGTCAGCCGTGTCTTTTTAGAGGTTTATCTGAAGGTGGGTTCTTATTTCTTCCATAAATGACTGATTGGGTAGTGAGGTGGACTGGGAACTGGTTGGAAGAAAGAAGCCAGAGAGTTGTGGTCAATGGGGCAGAGTCCAGTTGGAGGCCTGTATCTAGTGGAGTCCAGTGGGACCAGTACTATTCAATATATTCATCAATGACTTGGACGAGGGAATAGAGTGTAGCGTCAACATGTTTGCTGATGACACCAAGCTGGGAGGAGTGGCTGACACGCAAGAGGCTGTGCTGCCATCAGAGACCTGGACAGGCTGGAGAGTTGGGCAGGGAAAAATTTAATGAAATACAACAAGGGTAAGTCTAGAGACTTGCATCTGGGCAGGAACAACCCCAGGTTCCAGTATAAGTTGGGGAATGATCTATTAGAGAGCAGTGTACAGGATTTCAGGAAAATTTAATTTCTGAGATAAGTATATTAATACTGTGAAGTTTGAAAGTGTAAAATGAGACATTTGCTTTATGAGAGACATTTGGTGGTCATTAACAAATAATGGAAATGAAATCAAGAGGGTGATTAATACTGTGTACTTCAATAATTAAGCAGAAGAGTTGTGGAAGAACTTCTAGGATGGTCTTCTGACAGCCTGGCTTGTAAGCCCTGAAGTAACAAGGACAAGGTGTTACCTTGATAAACCACACCGCTGTTTAATACTAGAGCTCAAGAAACCTTTAACTCAGGCTCCTGTTTCCTTTTACGCTTTCACAATAAACATTTAGTTTACTGGCTTAAAACATCAGGGTGGATCACGTTTTTCACAACATATGGATTAACATTCTCGATTGTCTGTGGCAATACACCACATTTATTTCAAGTGAGAACAAAGGCTGCCTGAGACAAAATGGAATATGACAGAGAACACTGATACTGTTGTGGCCTCAAGCAAATATAAAGGTTGTACACCAAACCAGTACATTGCTGAAGGCAACCAGAAAAGTACTAGCACAAAAACTAATAGGTTGAAATAAAACCAACAACCAAACCCCAAAAAAGCCAACAACCACTGAGAATATCCCTAATGACTTATAACAACACACCTGACTTTGTGCCAAGGGTGAATGTAACTCAGCTACAGGACAGGATTCACTAATAAGTGGGAAAAGTCTGAGTGAGGAAGTTATTTTAGAAATCAGGCAAAGACAAAAAGGACATATAGAGCCAGGAATATCGACCAGAAGTCCTTTGGTACATGACTATTACTACAACTTCTTTGTGTCTCTGAAGGTGTTGGGGATAGCTTATTAAAACAAATATGTTGCATATTAGGGATGAAAAGAATGGAAAAGTGTATGACTGGGTTAAAGGTCTGGATACATGAATTTCTTAAATACTCTGTATATGTGGTTTTATCCTGGGTCATCAGGTTAAAACAGCAATGAAAATTTAAAAAACAGTTGAAATCAGGAAGCTCATGGCTTCCTTTTGTAACTTATTTTGTAACTTATTATTTTCATAAAGACTTTCATTGTTAGCCAGTCTGAGACTTTTAGAAGAGGACATCAGCACAATTTGAGTTAACGTATAGATAGCTAAATATCTGTTTTCATATGGAACCACCACATGGTATGTGATCTCAGGAGCTTGATATCTATCTCTCTTCAGATCATTCTGAGAAGCAGTGGATATGCTAAATTTTCCTCAGGTTTTGCTGGGTATATTAGGTCATATGGGATTGCATGTGATCTGCTCAAGCATGGCCAAGTTTAATGTAGTATTTAATGTAATGTTACATTTTCTGTGCGGGCTGATTCTTTCCTGCAAGTTTACTGTGGCTTTGTTTCGCTTAAATGCTTTGTAAATCTTAACAGATCCTTTTGGACAATCTGCTTTCTTTGGGGGCTGAGCTTGTGGTTTTCACGTGGTTTAGAGTGTCTTTATGAATACTTAGCGTGGGGTTTTTTTTTGTCAGTCAGTGACTTAGACTCCAAATATAAGTGATTTAACTTTTGCTTGAATTGTACTCATCATATAAGCCAAGACATTCTTTTTATAAGTGATACTAATAAATAAAGCAAAAGCATTGGAGTCAGAGGGTCCAGAGCCCCGCCGTCAGTCTGACTCAACTCAAGCAATTACCGAAGTAGTGCAGCAATAAACAAAAAGAAATCAAATGCATTTTTCACTTCAGATTTTTTTCTTAAGAAATGTTTTGTTTCTTTTATCCCTGACTTCTAAGGCCACAGCCACACACAGAGCTAGGGCAGCAATTTTACCTCGCACTTCGTAGAGCAAGGCGTACATACTGCCTGGGAAATAAAACATCTTACTTTGAAAGAAATAAGGAGAAAAAACAGTCTGAAAATTAATAATATGGAAAGTATACTTTCCTTCCTTCCTTTCCTCCTCCTGAGCCCTACAATGTATAAAAGAAAAGCAATTATGCAGCAAAAAAATATAATAAATAATTTCAAAGGCAATGAAAGCAGGATTCAAAAAACTGAGACATAGAAGAGTGAACTTGTGCATGTATGGCTGTGATATATGGGCAGAGATGGTACGTTCATTTCTGTGGTGAAAAATTGCGTATGTAAAGATCTATTCACCAAGAATATACCAGTTTTAAGTGAAATATTCTGGGGTTAATTGTAACCTTATGCTTTATTTGATTAAGATTTGGTAGGTAGCTCCAGATTGTGAAATTTGACTCTCAGACTCCCAATTCTTCAACTAATTTCTTTTTACTATGAGGTAAAGGTTTCATATTTTTGTAGTAAATATGACCTTACTTGTAACTCTATTGGTCTTTCCAGAAAAGAGGAGGTAAAGATACCACCCCCTTACTCTGCCTGCTCTCCACAGTTATTTTGGAGAATGGATGGATAGTTATGATCTCAGGTGTCTTCCCATGACCAAAAGTCTCAGCATTGAAAGTGGCTGTGTAGCAGGCAGGGAGACCTTCTTCTCATGTGTGTCAATTAGTCTTCTAAAGCATACAATTCTAAAATTCATGTGTGCTCTTAAAAAAAAGAGTAGTTTTCAGAAGATGTTTTTTTCATGTTTTTCCCAGGTAACAGTATGTGTAATATGTATGGTAATGCACTACAGTATAACAGAGGCAGTTCTGTGACTGACAGTCCCTAGTGTGACACACAAATGTGTTTCTTATACCATATATTTTTCTGTGTTGGAATTTTTATTTTTACATACTACTGAGTACATGGCCATATTTTTTTTTTCTCAAAATTCTGAAATATGCCTTGAATTCTCCAATCTCCTTTTGTCTTATTCTCCCTCCCTGTTTCTTTGAGGAACGACCATTCTATTCAGTAGGATTTTTGTGATTGTGATTAACCATATGAACAGAGCGATATGTAGCTGATAGCAGCAGCAGGTAGCATGGGTGGGACTGGGATATGGAAAGCTGTTTTCCTGGTATCTTTTTCCCAAACTGTGTCTATGGGAACAAGGAGCTTAATGAGCTGGTGATATTACAGGATGCGTTGGCGGACCTTTCTGTTATCTCTTTGGTTCTAGAGAAACACTCTATCACAATAAGAATTGGCACCGGAAATTTGGCAGAATGCAATACCATCCTAATGACAAGATTTAGAATGAATATTTCAGTTTTGGTGCCAGAATATAGTAACCAGTGAATGGAATTGCTCATAAAGCATTCAGCAGCCTTGTTAAGATGGGTCATATTGTCTGCAAGCAGAAGTAGGCTTGGAATATGGATCTTTCTCTGTCCTTAGAACTGTTGTTTAAAGAGTAAAATCCAACATCTGGTCCTAATTTAAAGCCTTGTCCATGCTATGGACTCAGGGTCTTAGCCAATTATTTGTAAGTTTTCAGTTCAATTTCTAATGGGTAATGGAGCAGTTTGTAGATGTCTTAGTAATTTAGGTGTGTACCACAAAGCCTAGGGTAATTGAGCCAGTTCCCTAAACGTGTGCTTAACTTGTATGAGTAATAAAATCAAGTGAAAAGGGATTACTTCCGTTTTATAGTAAACAAGGTTTCTCCTTGTGTTGAGATACATAATAAATAAAATTACTCCTAGTAGTTTTGCTGTACTGGAATGACCTAAAAAAGGAAATGCATTTTTTTGGTGGTGAAAAAACAAAACAGGGACTCTTACAACATATGATGTCTCTCTCTCACTCTCTTTCGTATAGCCTACCCATATGGGTTTTAAATGTATAGATTATTTGAAAACTTAATGTGCTACGTAGAAGGGAATATAATTTGATAACCATCTTTTTGTGTTAACGTCATGTCTTTCCATGAAGAAGTTGCTCCCAATGAGTTTAAACAATCTCGTTTCTTTGCTAACTTCCCTGCATAGGCATGGATCACTCTAATAAAATTAATAATAGAAGATGAATAGGTATCAGATGATTCCTGTTCATCTCTTCTGCAGTGAGTAGTGTAAGCAGAAGCCACTGATATCTGGAGAGTATAAAAATTAATACAAGAAAAACTCAGTTAATACATTCACGTAAAAATATTTCAGGAGTTTTTATTAAGCTACCTCCTAGGTAACTCTGCAGTGAGAGAAGTGTTCTTGCACATGCATAGAGATGTCACACTGAGCTTTGCTGCAGCATTCTAGGGCAGCCTCAAAACTCTGTGCTGCTATTAGAGAAGAAAACATGTAATCCATTATTTGTTTTGAAACCATAAAAATGATTTTTGTTTGTCACGCTCTGCTCTGCATGATCTCAAGGTACTTTGCTGTTTAACTCAAATTTCAGATCCTTGTGGCATGTGGTAGAAATGTTACAGTTGTTTTTTTTCTTATCTACATAAACAACATAACTTTTTCAGAAAATTGAAAATGTGCACTTTGTCCCATCAGCTAAAATGGGCTGTCAGATAATGCTTTCTTTTCTCCATTGCATCAGATGAATGATGTAAATGGTTTTTGGCTTTGGAGTTTTTTGCGAGGCACTAGAGTAAATGATCAGAGTAGTAACGTTTTTAACCTTATCTATCATACTGAAACATTTTTTCTGCCTCCAATAAAACATGTCAGAGTCGATTAAGGACATTCTTCAATGAGGTATAATTCACAGATTTTAGTAGCGAATCCAAGAGCACTGAAGTATTAAAGAGGCTGTGAATACTTAATTACGGATATGTTGCCATCCTACCTTTTACTGAATTCCCTTAACACTTTGGTGCTCTGTATTTGAAAATGCTCTTTTCCTCTGATGGGGAAGTAAAAGGAAAAGCCAGGTACAATGGCAGAGCATATGTCACATTGTATCTAGTGACAGTGCAGTGAAAGATACTGCTGTTCTAGTACATTCAGCTGTGCTTATCTGGTACATGAGTGCACATTACTTTCCATGGGCTTGGATCACTTTGGACAGTATCATTAAATGCCACGTCATTACCTGTTATGGAGTAGTGCTTTTGCTTGAAGTGCCTCCTGGGATACATGCAACAGTGAGAAGAATGATGGGTAAAGATGGAAGCAGCATTAAATTTTCAATGGAAACACTATTGACTTTGACTTTTCAGAAGCCTTATCTGTTAGATGGTGTTTGTCACAGAACCTGTAAAGCTGTGGATGTTCGTCAGTTGAAAGTTGCAGGCAGTTGAACGATATGGACAGGTGAAGGCTCCAGAGGGATCAGCTGGGCTAGCATCGAGCTGGAGGGGGTAAATTGAAGGTTTATTTATCCAATTCACTGTCAAGGTCAGCTTGCTGGAGAGCTGTCCTATGTGTGCTTACAAAATGCCAAAATCCTGGCAAATTGTCTGAAAGAGCCTCCAAATCACTGACCTTTGTACAGCTCACATCAACATGCCAATGTCTTTTAACAGTATCCTTAGAGTGCATTAAATAGTTTGTAAAATCGTGCTTTTAATGTCAGCAGAAGTAACTTTTTATTTTCAGCAATAAGGAAAAAATAAAAGGTACCTAATGATGATAGAAAGAAACATATGAAATAGAGAAGCTGTTTCTTCTGAAATAAAACTTTTAGCATCTACTGCTTTTTCAGAGCATACTTCAGAACATGTTTTAGAGAGGCTGTTGTTTCTCTTCCTCTCCAGATAAAACACCTAAAACATTTTGGTTATTTTTCTCTTTCAAATACATGGTATTTAGTGCATTTCTTTTGTAAAACCTAGGTTTTCAGTGTCTAATTTTTAAGCTTGCCTTTAGCCTTCTTTTACTCTCTCAGGTGAGTTACTCAGATTTTAAGCTAATTAGAGCTTAATTTAATATTTTTGTAAGTTACAAGAGAGCATTTAATTGTCTAGTTTCATGGGTTTTTACCGTAGCTGTGTTAGACATCTATTGGAAACAGGTACATCTAGAAGAAGGTTATACATATCACTTTGGTAACTATGTAGTCTTTTAAAAGTGTTTGTTTTGTATGCAGGAATCCTTTTACATATAAGGAGTATTATTCTCCGTATAATACCTGCCTGTAGAATTTGTATCAGGGAAAAGGTGGCATATACCTTTCTCACTTTACTGTGAAGCGTGTCCCCCTGTTCCAAAACTATTTAAACTGTCTACATTTATCCAAAGTAGGATGAAAATAAAAACATAATTGGCTTATTCCTATAAAGGGATAATGGCACATTTGACTTTTTCAGTGAATATGATTTTTCACCTGTTTTGTAGTGGGTCTTGGTACCACTTAAATATGCAAGACTTGCCATTGAAGCCAATTGATGGGCTGATACATGTCGAGCTTTTGTTTTACATTTTGGCATTTTGCAGGGTATTTGCGATGGTGTCGGCCCCCCCCCCCCCCCCCCCCAGCTCCTTGTTCATTAATGCCAATGCACTGCGTGGCTCTTATGGCACGGGTGAAAATGGTGACATTATTGGCTAGGAATGGATGAAATGAAAAATCCGTTCTAGCCTTATTTTGAGAACCTTTATGTGAAAATCTTTTACTATTTTAAACTGATGGCTAGTTACAATGGTCTTTCAATGCGAAGTGTATTTTCCAATTTTATCAAAATCTGTTTCAATGTTTCAGTAACACTTTGTTGCTTAGTATTTTATTAGTATATGTATGTATCTATGAACATTTTTAAGAGTTTGATACAGAAGATATTGAAAGAGCAAAGAAAAAATGAGCCCTTGAAATCTCTTACACGTAGCATAAATGTAAATTTTGGTGTATGTACTAATTTTGAATACAGGTAATTCCTATTAATTTTATGGCTTTTGTGTAAATCATTGTTTAAGTACTTTTTAGGCCACAGAGATTTTATGTGATGGCTGCTAAGGGCTGCCTTTGAGCCATAATGTACTATCACGTGAATCTGCTATAGTTCACAGATCACTGACTTGACAGAACTTTATTATTATTTAATATTTATGTTACAATATTGCCCAGAGTCCCCAGACTTAGACAGTGCCCTGTTACAGTGGGTATTGTACAAACATGGATGTAGACATGATCAAGGAGCTCAGAGCTGCTGTAGTTATAAGGACTAGAGGTCACTCTGAAATGAAGTTAAAGTCTGCATAAACTTTGCAAAGAAGTTTTTCTGTATGCCAACTTTGAGGTAGGAAAGATCAAAGGAGAGAAGAGATGCAGATTCTGCCTGTATAAAAAAGTAGAGCCTGCCTTTATTGTTAAGTACACATTTAGAACGAAAGCAAGACTGAATTATGATACAGTGCCTCAAGGCACACACTGTATTTCAAATCCAGACATTAGCCTACGCTTTTTATGCTTTATATTCTACTCTAATTGAAATTGCTGCATTTTCAGATGAATATTTAGCAGCTAAAAGAAGGAAAAGGTATTGCCCAAACAATATGTCTGAATTGCATAACTGCTTCTATGCAATTGTAGCAGTCATAAGCACTGTGAGAGTTAACATATATGATTTACATTGTGTTTTGCAAACTGACCAAGTTTATATTTTGAATCTTTGTGTTCTATGGTGGAAATATTGGTCATTAAAGATGAAACGTTATTGAAGAGAGTTTGTGTCTGAAGAACCAAACTATATTTTCTGTTTAAACTTAGCCTTTTCAGATTGCATTAATTAGTAGAAAACAAATGCAAAGTGAGTAGAGATACAGAATTGCCATTTTTGTCTACTGTTTAAGTTTTTTTCTTAGTTCTTTCATCTTGATCTGGTCTTCAAGCACTGAGCAGAGAGGATTCCCTTTATATTTTTTTGTTAAGACTAGCTGGAATTGGTAAAAACTCCTTGATGTTCCAGTATTCCTCTAGCAGAGTGGGAAAGTTTTCCTTTCAGGGAGAGACGCACTGCCTCTCGCTAAGACAGTGAATGTTTATGATGAAATAGAGAAGATTTCTTCTGTCGTTCAAAAATACTTTGTTTACTATTTATTTTGATTTATACTAAACTACAAGTACTTACTATTCCAACTCCAAGTTCCTTTGGCACTAATTTAAAATATACTGTTTTTTTGCAGTATCTCTTACTACGTAATATTTTAATGGCAACAAAATATGTTTAGAGAATCTTGAACTAGCAATAATATTGTCTTTTCGGGGAGTTTTTGTTTAACAGAGGGAGGAAATTGCCTTGTAGCGTACCCGGGATGTGGGAAGTGAATTTATAGGAGCCCTGAGGATAACTTAGTTGGCTCCTTTCTCTTTTAGCTAACCAACCCCTTGACTCTTATACATAAAAAGTTCATGTGTTTTTCAGTTCTTCCTCTTATTCTTGCAGACGATCCAGATCATTAAGAGTTTGGTTTAGACTTCAGACACAAACCTGGTTTCTGAAGGCAGTATTCTGCGTCAGGCAATCTGATTACTTTCATTTGCTGGTCCTGAGTGTGAGATATGGGTTTTGGTAGGAAGAGCTAGAGGTCACGGGATGCTGACAGAATACTGAGTCCTGTTTGTAGCTGTCCATAGCTCTAAAAGTTTGCTTCAAAAGCTCGTGTAATCCAGTAACATCAGCCAAGTTTCCCTTTTACATACATGATCCCTATGCTGGTCTGTGGAAGTGTATAGAAAGTGTTGTGCCGGCCTGATAACTTCTATGGATTCTGCATCTCAAGGATCTGAAAATAACTCAAAATATCTGAGATATAAGACTCTCCCTAAGATTCCTAAAGCATGTCGAAGGAGTGTTTTCTATTTAAGTTCAGATGGAACAAGTTCTTCTGACACAGCACATTCCTCTAGTGATGTTCTCCTAGTGCAAGTGAGCCCTTATTGTGCTTAGAGCTCTCTTTAACCAATATTGTTCAAAATAGACATACACACTTTGTCATTTAAGAACACTTTCCTTTTGCAATGGCACATTTTTTGGCCACTGATTGTAGAGGAAAAAGGCAGTGTACAGGACTTAAACAAAGAAATTCTGTCTGTTCTGCAGCAACCAGTAGTGTTTTGTGACCTTTTGCATCGGTTATTTTGTTTTTGAATGCTGACTGTGATTTTGAGCACCTTGGTGTACAATGATGATTGAAAGTACCCCCTGCTCTGTTTGCTTGAAAGTCTTGCAGAAGTTTCAATAGTGTAGTGTAAGCACAATAGCTTTTAGACCATAAGAGGCCACAGTAATAGGGGCCATCATGAACATGCTGAGGTATCTGTCCTAATAATGCACCATAAAATTAATCTGTACTTGTGCAGTATTTGCTGAGGGTGGCTGCTTCTTTGCAGATCAATTCAGTATAGTGTTCTGTGTGTATAGGAACTTGTGTGGTTCATTTTCTGCAGTTAAAAAAGCAAATATCCTGGATTGTATAACAGAATTTTGATAATCCCCTAACAATAAAAATAGAAGTACCCAACTGAATAGACACCTTAGTATGAATCATGAGAACATTTGATGAAAGTTCTAAATGTAATATTACATCTTATTATTTGCTAAACCAGCTGGGCTTATCTTTGTGGCTTCCCCATCACTGAGTGCATACACATTGTACAGGTTCTTTGTTTAATACTCAATTTTATTTCAAGAGAAATCTGCAAAATGTAGAGATATTAGACAATTAGTGTTCAAGAATGTAGGAAATAGGAGAGTTTAACTGAATTGATTATGGAATGTGAAGGTTTTAATCTCTTGGGTTAAACAAGAAACAATGGATACTTTGCCTCTTTTATGCAAAAAAATAGATATATATGCATATGAGCTTTTGGAACTGAGCTTGATTTACTTCATGTACATAAAGTGTGATGAATGCATCTGCTTCTTCATTATTGGAGAAATAACTCCTAGATCACTAGTTAAAATATCATCAGTGTTAGTAAGACCAAAAGAAGTAATTACACTATAAACAGAGAATTTAGGTTTGTTGAAACCTTTTGCACCGGACTGATGTTTTTATTAAAAACAATCAAGCAAATCAAACCCAAAACAAAAGCAAAAATTACCCACGATACACTAGAAACCAAAACAAACAAAGCAACCAACAAAACAGGAAAAACAACAACAAACAAACTTGTGTGGTTAACACCAGTTTTCACCGAGGCTGAAGTAATAACTTTAAATTTTATCCGGTAGACCTGTATTTATTTATAGCATGGAGAGGGATACTGAAGGAGAGAGAAATTCAGATATTTATATGAAGAATCAGGATGTGCATCCATCTATTTCTGATTTTAGGAAAAATCAAATGACAGAAGCATATATGTGTTGAAAGACTACATATTTTATGACATAGGGAGTCTCAGAAGAGATTATTTGAAAATTATAACTTTATGCCTAACTGTGGTGCTGTCAAGACAAAGCATAATGTTTTCCTATCTAAAATTTAACTACACTGTATTTATTGTTTTTCACAGAAACATTAAAGGAATCTTATCTGTCAACATACAAGAGCAATGAATGATCAACTTAAATTCACAGGAGTAAATTAAATGTCAACTTTATTTCACCAAAACAGGGTGTTCTTTTCTGTTAGTAGAAGCTATAACCAGTTTTGGAATACTTGCTATTGAAAAATAATTAACAAGTGTGGACAGAATTGTGTAAATCAAACAGGTTTTTCATTTACTTGATTTCCATATTTATTGCAAGCATACAGGTAAGTTTGAAAGTATGTACTTGTAAGTTAGTTGTTGTTGTACTGCATTAACTCAAATCTTTTCCCCCACACTCACTGTTGTTTCAAACTTTACTGCTCCCTCTATTCTCATATTGGCTATGCTGTTGCAACTAGAGTATAGTTGTGTGTTATTTTATACTAGTAAATCACTGACACCAAGTAAAAATGTAAAAAACTCAATAGTTAAAGACAATATGTATTTTTGGCTTAGACTGTAAGATCTTTTTCTCCAAAGTATTTTGAAGGCATCTTAAAATTCTGTGTATGCTTGTAAATTGCCTATTATAAAAATAACTCTTTTAGGTGTAACAAAAAGACAGTAAAGAAGTAAAGTAGTGTACATGTTACTGGCAAAACCTTCCTAGTATGTATGTTTATATTTGTTGCTGGTCTTCAAGAACAGAAACTTCTATGAGCAAGACTGTATGTGGCTGTATGCTGGGATTAGAGACTTATTACAGTTCTTAGGAAAGGTTTAGAAAGACATAACAGATAACTCAAATGTTATTTCACAAGGTCTGCTTCATTGTGTGGGATATTTCTCCTTGACGGGTACATATAAAAGTGTTTATCTAATGTTATCCACATTGTGTATAGTGAAAGAGAAGGGGGTAACAGGTCTTTATCAAAACTATTCAAATGGAAGGGCATGAGGTAGCATAAATGAAAGGGAAAGTTTATTTGTGGCAAAATTATGGGCAACTCTTGTGCCTTTCATCTCCAGCAAATGTGTGTTTCCCTGCCTTGTGTTGGTAAATGAGCGCTCTGCCTGGAATATGGATTCTTGGAATCAAACAACTTGAACTGGATGAAAAATGAGAGGGCTAAAAATTATGTTGCTAGAGCAAGGCGGTATTTGTCCTTGTGGTCAGAGCTATATGAGAAAAGCCCTCAATCTGCAATTTTCAATATATCTGTTTTGGGTGAAGATAAAAGAATTGCTAATTGAGTTTACAATATGTAAGACTCTGGGCTATGTAAGGATAGGTTATCATAATCTCTGTGTTGTCAGTAGTAAATCTAACTGCTTCTGTGGTCTAGAAAGTCTCTTTTCATAAAATGATGGTCCAATATTTTTTGAGCCAAGATGTTCTATCTCCAGCATATGTCAGAAATAGTGACACAAGACAGAAACTTTCATAATACTAGCCATGAACCAAAAAGAATGTGTCTTGTTAACAACTTTGGAAAGATCCAGTTCTCAGTGTAACTGCCTTCTAACAGCTACATGGAAGAGAGGATACAAATTATAAAATATAACCATGATGTATTTTCCTGATGAAGCAATAGTTTATAATGATAGTCTCTATAAAGTTAATTTTTACTTGAACAGAGCTGAGCTTAATGGTTTTCAATTATACTAATTTGAGTCATGGGTTTAGTTGATGTGGATTTTGCAACCCCTGGGTTTTTCTTTTATGTCTTCTCCCTAAAATGCTTGGCCTCTTTTTCGCGTTATGCCCTTCCCATTCTCTCCTAGCAGGGAACATCAGGTAGTGAGGGGATGGTTCGATCCCCTTCCATTTGCATCAGAATTTAATCTTCTGTGAGGAACTGGTTCTTATCTCGTGTAATTTGAAAATAGATTCTCGTGTTCCAAATGGCTTTGTCACAGAGCACATGCTCAAGAAAGAATGTCTAAAAGTATGTCACCTTTCTCTCACAGAGGTTAAAATCTCCATTTCACCTAAATTTATCTAAGTCATGCTCTACATTTGCAAGGAACTAGGCACCTTAAAAATGGATCAGACTGATTTGTGCTGAGGCCTCATATCTCCATTAAGTAAACATTAGGATTTTTTTTCTTTTTTGTAGACTACATTTAGTATGGTTACTGGAACCAAACATGTACCCACCATCCATGTATCTGGAGATGACCAAAACCCAGTCATTAGTTATCATTAGTTTACATCTTTTATTTCCACTGAAAGATGGAGCATATCTGGCACACATCTGTGGCAGAGCTTCTGTGTTGTAGCCAACTACAATAAGAAGGAATAAATAGGGGGAGAATTATAGAACCATAGAATAATTCCACCAGCTGGAAGAGACCCTCAAGATCATCAAGTCCAACCGTTAACCTAACACTGGCACTAAACCGTGTCCCTAAGAACCTCAGCTACGTGTCTTTTAAACACCTCCAGGGACGATGACTCCACCACTTCCCTGTGTCTTTGGAGCTCCACCTATCACGTAGTTTGATGGCTTGATAGGTGGAATGTTCTTGACTCCTCAACAGAAATGTTGATTTACATCAGTGTGTTGTAGTGTTTGCTTATGATTCCAGTCTCAAGTTTTCCCTTTAGAAAGGGTGTGTTAAGAGGTATGAAAGTAAAAGAATATAAAGAAGGAAAGTCAATCCACTCATAAATAAGTGAATGCAGATGCATGCTCACTCACTTTCTCTAGGTGGGGAGGCTGTCAGTTGCTGAAAAAAGGAGGTCTGGTTAAGATCTCTAGTGAGGGGTGTCTGCAAGTCTTAAGCTCACCTTTTGTCTCTATGTATAAGAAAAAGCTTTCCAATAGCATGAGCAACATCTACCACATAATTTCAGAAGTTCATTTGCTTTTTAATCCCATTTTTATTTCACATTTGCTTAGAAGTAAGATGTTTGCCTCATAAAAATGTTAATAAATTATATAATTATAATTCGCTTTGATGGCACATTTAAGGGTATGTTCTCATGCAATGTCTCTCGGAGAGATGATACCCTAAAAAGAATATGTCTAGAGTGGACAGTACTGTCTGACCTCATTAGCCAGCAGACCAGGAAGCAATTGCAAAAGACCTAGATTGCAGTAAAACCTTATTTCTTTCCAAGACAGGCAGTAGATTGTATGACTGGGGTGTCACCTTGGTTGTGTCCTGGAGCTTTCAATCTGCAACACATGGACAAGCCTTGAACGGGCACTGTGTCAAGCAAATAGCATCAAAGTTTGTCATGGGTGCCATGGTTTATTACTTTCTTGATGAAATGGGCATTTGTCCAGTAAGAACTTCAGTTGTACCTCTGATTTATTTTGCCTAATCTATTTAAGATACCCTACCTCGTGCGAATTTGGGCTGGATTTGCACTAAAGGAGAAAGGCTCCATATCTACTTTATAAGTAACTGTAATCTTCAATACATGGTTGGCTAAAACACTAAATGTGTTCACTGACCTCTTTGACATCAATAAGAATATAGTATCTAAATCAGTTAAGATTCCATTTATTCATATACATTATATACATTTTAATATAGACAGGAGAAGACAAGTCTTCCCGTTAAAATGGTCCTGGATGTAATGTTTTCAAGTTGTTACCATAATAGTTCATTGCATGCTGGAGCTGTTTTGTTGCTGTAAATCTTAGCAGCTGATGGAAAAAACAAAGAGCAGCAGTTGGAGAACTATGAAAGAAATACATAATTAAAAAGTAGGTTAAATATTGTTGACTGTCAGGAAGAGGACAGAAATACGATACTTTTCAGTTAGTTTTTACCCATTTCTAAAGTTTAGCTATGCTCCATGTTGATTAAATGGAGTGGCGGGTAGGGTATTCTTTTGGGCTGCAGATTCATCTGTTGTTGATAATACATGGTAACTGTCTCTTTTATTTGGCGGAAAGATCTTTTTATCATAATCCAGCTTGTACTGTGCTTTCTGAAAATATTTAGGCTTACTCTGTTTAAATGTATAAAGAAGAACTGATCATCTTCCTGGTAAGTGACATCTTTCAAATGGACACATTTACTTTCTACTTGCATAATTTCTTTGCATGATGTGGGTATTACAATCCAAACCCAGGACTATTTGTTTAAATATAACCTAACTTGTAATGTAGATCAATATGTATCAATATAACCTTTAAGGCAAACTCTACATATTTGGCTTTTAACTTTAAGATATCCTTTTTTACCGGGTGAAAGAACGAGCTAAGCAAGTGAAATATTAATAATATATTTTTCAGTATTTTTTGGCTAAAACTTAACTTGAACTACAAAGATGAAATCATTTTAAATATTTTTCTTGGGGTTTGAAGAAACAAAAGTTAGAAAAGAGACTTTTTTTTTTTTTCTTTTAGTAGCTGAAGCCAATTATATCTTTATTGACCCTCTGTGTTCACCCCCTCCTTCAATGTCAGGTACTTGCTTATTATTATCAACATGACATCTCCTTTCTTTGAAAGGTTGTCCGTCACACTTTGAATCACCTCTCTCCATGGTTACATTTTC
This sequence comes from Streptopelia decaocto, assembly GCF_964273445.1. Taxonomy (NCBI): domain Eukaryota; kingdom Metazoa; phylum Chordata; class Aves; order Columbiformes; family Columbidae; genus Streptopelia; species Streptopelia decaocto. The sequence goes on along the minus strand of NC_138666.1, from coordinate 14,935,224 downwards.
TAATCAGTTCACATGATTGAGCCTACATCAAGTGATGCTTTACTTAATTCCTTTCCGTTTGTATGGTGTGATTCTTGGAGGGACTCTCGTCAAAATTTTGGAGGGCCCTGTCAGTTTGAAAAGAACATGACCTTTAAATTGTATCAGTATGTTTGCTGGTGCATAAGGGAAAGGAAAAGGTTCATAGTGATGGAAAACCACTCTAAAAATGAAAAGTAATTCGCTCAGAAGCAACATGAACAGGAAGTTAATTTGTTTATATTTAACTGATTTAAAAAAGAATAAGGAGGACATGTTCTTTGTGCAATAAGAGGTCCAAACAGTGTGTCCTTAAATTTGGCTTAGAAAATGTTATCTACTGATCTTGCTTTTTTGGATTTATAATAATAGATAAAAATAAAACATTTAAATGTGATAGATAAAAGGTGTAATTCTTTGAAATTATCAAGCCTTTTACTTTGTTACACTTTCATAACTGTATCTGTGGGCACGCTATAATTAGTAATTGACAGTGTTAATTTTTGTAGAGTCTGTCACTGACTAAAGTAGCAGAATTAGATTTTATGTGGGTATAAATATGCATAAGTTTATGTGTGTGAGAGGATGATTCAAGTTAGCACAGAATAAATGCTTTTGTATTGTAAATGCAGACAGTCTGAATACAGGGAAAATCCATCTGAAATGCAGAACATGGATAGCTGAGGCAAGATAATATAGATGCATGCCGGTGAAGATGAGTAATGCTGGAACTTTATTAAGTTTCACAACGTTTATGAAGTATACACACTGTGGATAGTCAGATACCCTGCAGTAACTGAACCAGGGATATTGACTGTTCTCATCTCCTTTCTGCTAGGTTTTCAGGTGTGTTACTTTTAAGTAGCTTTTACACATGTTGAAATATATAGTTCCCCTTTAACTGTTGAAAACTGGTGTGCCATGGATTTACTTCTTATGATTGTTCAGTGTTAATGTCCAGAAGGTGGAGGTCCTCTAGCTTTTTCAATTTTTGGAATGGTTTTACTCACAGCTACAGATTCTTTTATAAGGTGTGAGGTCATTCTTGAAGGTGTTCCCAAGGTCAATAAAAAGATTTCTCTTTGCTCTGTGGATATGTCATGCTCAAAAAAATGTGTAGAAACTTGATTTTCTTTGAACTTCTCACCCTTCTGTCAGCTTTGTTGAAATGGGACAGTAGATGCAAAAGTTACTGCATGGAGAGGGGCACAGGGTGGGATCACATGAAAGTGCTTTAGTGAAAGCCTTTGTGCTGCCTCCTTGTAATACTAAATCACCTGTCACTCTTCAAACTCAGTAGTACTCTCATTGAATCATTACAAGGATCTAGGCTCACCTGCCAAAGACCCTGGTTTCTGATACTGGATCTCAGTCTTGCTCAAGAGATTAACCCACTCGAGACAATCTACCAAAATCCAAGTTGATAGAGGTCTTGTTATGGTCATGGCTAAAAAGAGAAACACAGGTTAATCCATAGCCTGAGTTTGTGCTTAGGCAGCACTGTGTGAGAGTTGAGTTTTGGTCTTCCTTTTTTCCCCAATTTTCAGCTTAATGAGTAGAAAAATGGTCCCTGGAAGTTAAACACTTCCCACTTTACCACTTGTAGCAAAAACTCCTGTGGTGTCAGCTCCAAGGTGAAATGCATGTGGACTTGGCCTCTTTAACACAGCAGCTGTTGTCTTGTTCTGGGTCTTTATAGCAGAGGGTTGTACCTGAAATTTGCCCTTTCTGAGTTTAATTATTTCATATGGTTCACTTTCCTAATAAAAGTGGCAAAGCCTTGTTGGTTGGCATCTAAAACTAAGGCTATTCCCAGAGTTCAGATACATAGTTTTCCCAGCATTGAGGTGTGCCAACTTTTATGCTTGAGTTACATAGTTCATTATATGCAAATTACAGATGTGTATCACAGTAGGCAATCATACATGCCTTATTCAGAATTAGATTTCCCCATGCAAAATTTGGAATCATATATTATGTGGTTTTGAGGCACTAAGGGGATCAAGGCAATGGTACCTGGTGTACAGGCATGCACATTAGATGTATTTCATACCGGGTATTTTGTGTAGGACTTTTTTGTTGCATTTTGTGTTAATTCATTTTTCATGATTCAATCATACATTTAACCCATTAGTGCAATTCTAACATTTCAGCGATTGCTCAGATGGAAGTGTTTTCTCTGTGTTTCAGAAAGTAGGAAATAAGGTGGCAGAATGATAAATACCAATAGCGAATTTCTAGGATGGCAGCAATATTCAGTAGCATATAACATGGCTTTCGCTTACACAAAGGAAAGGTCATACATTTTCCTCTGTGATGTATCATTGTTGGCTGAGACATGAACTTCACGAGTATGTGAAGTCATTATATTCTACAGTTGCTTTCTTCTGGGCTATAACCTCTACGTTGTAGTAACTATATCTTGATGGAGCTCCAGTCTTATGATATCTCAGGCGTATGGTATTTTGCATGTCCTACTGGAAATCCCCATTTTCGTAGCATTATTTGTTTTTTAGGACACGTAAAACCTCAGAAATCCTGAAAATTATATTCTCTGTTTGAAAAAAACCAAAATAAAATAAAAAAACTCAAACAAAACACTAAAAACCAAAACCAACCAACCAACCCCAACAAAACAAGACACCACCCCCCCCCCATATTTGATAGAAATGAGGCCTTGATTGAGACTGAGACTTTTTGTTTTGGGACAACAATTTCTGTTATTCTTGACCCACCAGAGATGTACTAGAGATGCCTGCACGGCTTCCTTTAATGGCTATGTCTTTTTAAGAATCAGTATAGCAGAAATTCTCCGCAGTCTTAAAATACTAACACACTTTTTCCTTTATGCTCCCTTTTTTTTCCCCTCAAAAAGTTGAAATCAGAAACTGTAACAACATGGGGTTCATTTATTTTATTTTATTTTATTTTATTTTATTTTATTTTATTTTATTTTATTTTATTTTATTTTATTTTATTTCCTGTTTTTGACTCATTTTAGCTCTGGCAAGTTTGCTCAACTCTTTCCCTTAAAAGCAATTTCCTAGAAGCTAGGAGGCTCACATTCTAATGCTTGTATCAATTTCCCTTTTCCTGGTAACATACATGGATATGAAAAGTATGATTTCATATCTTGAATAGTCTCACATGCCGAGTAATATTCTATGTTCCTACAGCCTCATCAGCTTATTCAGAATTTTCCACGTGGAGCAAACACAGTGCTGGACCTGTGAGGAGCATCACGGGGACCAGATCCCAGAGTTCTGACTTGCTGCCATCTCAGCCAGGGGCAGCCAGGATTAATTCAGAAGTCTTTCTTAAATTAATTGAGGGTGTCGCCTGCGCAAAGTTGAAAGATTGGGATCGTTCTGAACAGCGATGTAGTTGTACTATGCTGTTAAAGGATGCCATGTCTTAAATATACTGGAAGTCATAAACACTGCATTATAATAAATTACAAAGCAGACTTTTGGAAGATTTGTTCTACCTTTCACAAAATGCTAATGTTTATTTTGTTTTCATTTCATTGTATTGTCTTTCATTTAAAAATTACAGCTTTACTACAGTGAGCTAATTTCATAATACTGTATTAACTTAATATTACATAAATTACATTTGTCAGATTTGGGCATTGTTGTAGATGTACAAAGCCCAAATTTACTACCAAAGCTCTCCAAACACATGTATTCATAATTTGCTACAATGAACCATATGCCACAATATAGTATTAAGGAATTACACATTCTAATGCCAGGCACAAATCCTGCTGCTCTTTCTGCAACTGTTCTGGGTACAAATA